>NC_053443.1:44837918-45494091 GCF_007990345.1 Gossypium hirsutum
TATAGCACTCAGTGTGCGGACTTAATATATATTCTTGAATCATTATGGACACTAAGTGTGCGACGCTATTGAGTCGATCACGGACAGCGGATCGGGTAAGTGTCTTGAGTTCATGGCTAATAGGTGCTATGTCTATACTTGGTGTTGAGCTTGGTAAGTTTGAACCTATGTGACAAATATACTTGAAGTCACGTACTTGAAATTTATCGTAGAATGGGTGAAAGGCCGTTTAGTTGTATGTTTGTAACGAAAATAAAATGATTTATGAAAATACCTCGAATATCCTATTGACGAGTATGTGGATTGTGAATGCATAAATTGGTATGAAATTAAACCGATAGGTCGGAGGAACTATGGTATGGTTCGGAATGGATGGAGTAATTAGCCTCGTTCAATTTTGTTTTCTCTTGTGATAATGTTATTGATGGATGGTAGTGCATAGCTTATGACTTACTGAGTTATAAACTCACTCGGTGTTTCCTTGTCACCTATTCTAGGTTTCTTGGACACATCTCTTTTTGCGTGGTCGGGCCGTCATCGAAGTCATCACACCGGATAGCAAGTTTTGGTACTTTCTTCTTAGTCGGCTTAGGAGAATATTTCGGCATGTATAGGCTATTATGTTGTGTTTGAACTTTAGTATGTAAACTTTAAGCCATGCGAAAATGGCATGAATGTTCGATTGAGTTGGATCAAGGAGTAGGCATGAATGGACCTAGTTACTTTCGTAACAGATGCTGGCAGCAGCAGTGACATGAGATTGAAAAATCACAAAAAAAATAGTAGGAGTGGAATTAATTGATGAATAAATTATATATTCGAAGCTCGATGAGTCTATTTTCATATAGAAGCAACGAAAAGATCATATGGACAGTATGTTAAGAGATATTCAGGTTCTCGTGAGACAGGGCCAGAACGGTTTCTGGATTCCCTGTTCCGACTTGGGAAATTCATTATAAATCAACCAGAGATAATTAGGAGTCATACCATATATGTATAGATTCCTCTCTGAGTCTAGTTTCTATAGAAACAAACGGCATCAGTGTTGAAACTCTGTGCAGGGAGATATCCAAGTCGTAATGCACAAAGGTCAATGTAGTCGATCCCTGTAACATGGGAGACTTTGACTAATAAACTGTACTAATTGGTCCGACCAAAAATTCTAGAAAAAAACGTGTAGACGGGAATATGAGTCTATTTTCAGGGAAAATTTACGGAACTGGATTTCGAGTTTCAGAACTCGAGATATGATTTTTTTAGCGACTAGTACGCAGACTGGCAGCTTGTCTGGAAAATTTTTTTTTAAGTGGGTTGAAGTCTGTTAACACCTCGTGTTCGACTCCGGCGACGGCCTCGGGTTCGGGGTGTTACATTTGATTGGTATCAGAGCTATGGTTTAGTCGGTTCTAGGACTACCATAGCACGTATGAGTCTAGCTATACATGCCGAATGTTAATGTTTAACTGTGTGATGACTTCTGACGGTTAAAATTTATGTTTTGATTAGTAAATGGATCCCGGTGTAGAGAGAACCTTGGCGGATGACATTGAAAGTGTAGCGGCTGCTCCTGCACAAGGGACGCCGCCTGTTGAACCTCAGTCATCTGCGAATAATCAAGGTGAGGGGGCTAAACAAGCCTTCTTTACCATGATGAATGAATGGGTCGCGCAGTATGCCCGAACCAATCCGGCTGTCCAACAATTCCCGAATTTGAATAATCCACCCCCGGAGCCAGTAATGCCATCAGTTACTGATCCTGTGAGGCTGAGTAAGCCACCTGTAGACTTGATTAGGAAGCGCGGGGCTGAGGAGTTCAGGGCCATAGTTACTGATGATGCTGAAAGGGCCGAGTTCTGGCTTGATAACACCATTCGGGTGTTTGATGAACTGTCATGCACACCCGATGAATGTCTAAAGTGTGCTATATCCTTGTTGCGGGACTCAGCCTACTATTGGTGGAGGACCCTGATTTCCATAGTCCCAAACGAACGAGTAACTTGGGACTTCTTTCAGACGGAATTTCGAAAGAAATATATTAGTCAACGGTTCATTGATCAAAAGCGTAAGGAATTCTTGGAACTTAAGCAAGGCCGTATGACAGTATCTGAATACGAACATGAATTCATAAGACTCAGTAGGTATGCCCGGGAGTGTGTAGCTGATGAGGTTGCTATGTGCAAAAGATTCGAAGAAGGATTGAATGAAGATTTAAAGCTACTAATGGGTATTTTGGAAATAAAAGAATTCGTAACACTAGTCGAACGAGCCTGCAAGGCGGAAGAACTTGGAAAGGAGAAGAAGAAGGCTGAATTTGAGGCTAGAGACTATCGTAAAAGATCGACGGGTAAAGCTCCATTCTCAGCCGTAAAGAAGTTCAGGGAGGACACTAATAAGTCGAGGACGACTGCGGGAATTTCCATCAGAGCAAGACCATCGACGGACTCCTGAGCTACTTCGGTAGCTAGTGTGGGCAATAATCGTCTAGAGAAACCTGAATGTCCCCAATGTGGAAGACGACACATAGGTGAATGTTGGGGTAAGACTATTAACAGGGCCTGTTACGGATGCGGTTCGAAGGACCACTTCATTAGAGATTGCACGGAGCTTGATGAGAAGAATAAGATTCAAGGTGCAAGACCTAGTGGAGTGACAACTAGAGGTAGACCACCGAGAATTTTAGGAGGTAGGGGTGGTAGTCAGAGAGGGACCTCTGATATGGCTGTTCGAGCCGAGAACCGTACTCCTGCTAGAGCATATGCCATTTGCGCACGAGAGGAGGCATCCTCCCCTGACGTCATCACTGGTACCTTTACTCTCTTTGATACTAATGTGATTGCATTGATTGACCCTGGCTCTACTCATTCATATGTATGTGAAACCTTAGCATCCAGTAAGACTCTACCTGTTGAGTCTACTGAGTTCGTAATTCGGGTGTCAAATCCCTTGGGTCGTTTCGTGCTTGTCGACAAAGTGTGTAAGAGATGTCCCCTAGTAACTCGAGGTTCTTGTTTTCCGGCGGACTTGATGCTTTTGCCGTTTGATGAATTTGATGTTATTCTTGGTTTGGATTGGTTGACCGCGCATGATGCGGTTGTGAATTGCAAAAGTAAGACTATCGATTTGAGGTGCGCAAATAACGAGATAATCCGAGTTGAGTCTGCGGACTTAAGGGGGTTGCCAGCTGTAATATCAGCAATGTTGGCCCAGAAATATGTAAGAAAAGGGTGCGAAGCATACCTTGCGTATGTACTTGATGACAAAGAGTTAGAAAAGAAACCCGAATCTGTGCCGGTGGTTTGTGAATACCCGGATGTGTTTCCTGAAGAGTTACCGGGTTTGCCACCTGTTCGGGAGATAGAGTTTGGTATTGAGCTTGTACCTGGAACTACGCCAATTTCGATAGCTCCGTATCGTATGGCACTAACCGAGTTAAAAGAATTGAAAGCTCAATTGCAAGAGTTGACGGATAGAGGTTTCGCTCGACCGAGTTTCTCACCTTGGGGTGCACCAGTATTGTTCGTGAAAAAGAAGGACGGAACCATGAGGTTGTGCATTGACTATCGTCAACTGAATAAAGTGACGATAAAGAATAAGTATCCGTTACCGCGTATCGATGATTTGTTCGACCAACTGAAGGGAGCCTCAATGTTCTCAAAAATAGATCTGAGATCGGGCTATTATTAGTTGCGAATTCGAGAATCGGACATACCCAAAACTGCCTTCAGGACGAGATATGGTCACTACGAGTTCTTAGTGATGCCGTTTGGGCTCACTAATGCCCCTGCGGTATTTATGGATTTGATGAATCGGATCTTCAGACCATATTTGGATCGGTTCGTAGTTGTGTTCATTGATGACATCTTGGTCTATTCAAGAGATGAGATCGAACATGCTGAACACTTGAGATTAGTGTTGCAAGTTTTGCGGGATAAGAAGTTATATGCTAAGTTCAGTAAGTGTGAGTTCTGGTTAAGAGAGGTTAGCTTCTTGGGTCATGTGGTATCCGCATCGGGTATTCGAGTTGACCCGAACAAAATCTCAGCCATACTTAACTGGAAACCTCCGAGAAGTATTACTGAGGTTCGGAGCTTTTTGGGACTCGCCGGTTATTACCGACGATTTGTCAAAGGTTTCTCGATGATAGCCACACCAATGACGAAGCTACTTCAAAAGGATGCTAAGTTTGAATGGACGGAGAAATGTCAGAAAGGCTTCGATCAACTGAAAACTCATTTGACTGAAGCTCCAATTTTAGTGCAACCCGAATCAGGCAAAGAGTTTGTCATTTATAGTGACGCATCCCTACTCGGGTTGGGTTGCGTATTGATGCAAGAAGGTCGAGTTGTGGCCTATGCGTCGAGACAATTGAAGCCACACGAGAGAAATTATCCAACCCATGATCTCGAGCTAGCCGCCATCGTATTTGCTTTGAAAATATGGCGACATTATTTGTTTGGCAAAAAGTGCCATGTATTTTCGGATCACCAAAGTCTCAAATATTTGATGACTCAAAGAGACTTAAATCTGCGACAAAGACGTTGGCTTGAGTTGTTGAAAGATTACGACCTTGTCATTGATTACCACCCGGGAAAGGCTAATGTGGTTGCGGACGCCTTAAGCCGAAAATCGCTGTTTCCTTTACGAGCGATGAATGTGCACTTGTTTGTTCTACCCGACAATGTGTTAGTAGCTGAATTAAAGGCCAAACCATCATTGATTCATCAAATTAGTGAAGCTCAGAAAGTCGACGATGAATTGGTTGGAAAACGGGCTGAATGTATTCCGAATATGGAATCCGAATTTCAAATTGATGATGACGATTGTTTGAGGTTCAGAAGTCGGTTGTGTGTTCCAAGAAATTCAGAACTCATTTCGATGATTCTGAACGAAGCTCATTGTAGCCGAATGTCAATTCACCTGGGGAGTACGAAAATGTACAACGATTTGAAACGACGGTTTTGGTGGCATGGTATGAAACGGGACATCTCCGACTTTGTTTCGAGATGTTTAATATGTCAACAAGTGAAAGCGGAACATCAAGTGCCTTCAGGATTACTTCAGCCGATCATGATACCCGAGTGGAAATGGGATCGAGTCACAATGGACTTTGTGTCCGGACTACCATTGTCAACAAGTAAGAAGGATGCGATTTGGGTTGTTGTTGATAGACTGACTAAGTCGGCTCACTTTATCCTTGTGCGTACGGATTTTTCATTGGATAAACTAGCCGAATTGTATGTTTCTCAGATTGTGAGATTACATAGAGTACCTATTTCTATCGTGTCGGATAGAGATCCGAGATTCACCTCGCGATTTTGGAAGAAATTGCAAGAAGCGTTGGGTACCAAGCTGCATTTTAGCACCGCTTTTCATCCACAAACCGATGGTCAATCCGAGCGGATGATTCAGATACTTGAGGATATGTTGAGATGTTGCATCCTCGAGTTTAGTGGTTCATGGGAACGGTATTTATCTTTGATTGAATTCGCTTACAACAATAGTTTTCAATCAAGTATTAAGATGGCACCTTACGAGGCTTTGTACGGTCGTAAATGCCGTACACCATTGTTTTGGACAGAGCTCGGTGAAAATAAAATTTTCGGAGTTGATTTGATTAAAGATGCCAAACAGAAAGTAAAGGTAATCCGTGAAAGTCTGAAGGCAGCCACAGATCGTCAGAAATCGTATGCGGACTTGAAACGAAAGGACATTGAATATCAGGTGGGAGATAAAGTGTTCCTTAAAGTTTCGCCTTGGAAAAAGGTACTCAGGTTTGGCCGTAAGGGCAAGTTGAGCCCGAGATTCATTGGGCCATACGAAATCTCCGAACGAGTTGGTCCGGTTGCATATAGATTGATTTTGCCCCCTGAACTTGAAAGGATACACGATGTCTTTCATGTTTCGATGCTTCGACGCTATAGATCTGATCCTTCGCACATAATTAGTCTGTCGGAGGTTGAAATTCAAGCCGATATGAGTTATGAAGAAGAGCCGATGTGTATCCTAGCTCGTGAAGTGAAGGAGTTGCGGAACAAAAGGGTTCCGTTAGTAAAGGTGTTATGGCTCAAACACGGGATCGAGGAAGCTACTTGGGAAAACGAGAGTTCGATGAAAGAACGATACCCAAACCTATTTACTGGTAAGCTTTTCGAGGACGAAAATTTCTTAAGTGGGGGAGAGTTGTGATAGCCCTAATGTGGCCCTAGTCGGAAAGTGGTTTCGGGACCACAAGACCGAGTCGTAAAATAATTAATTGCTATATTCTATGCTTATTATGTGTGAACATGAGTATGTGGAAGTTTCATTCCCTAATTTTACCAATTGCATGAGAACTTGTTAATAGGGATCGATTTGAGACATGGTGAAAATATGATAGTCCAATTTAAAATGGTCTATTAGTGCATGTACCAAAAAGAGTGGACTTGCATGTCAAATAGACCATTTTTGAATGTGAATGGCCGGCCAACATACGCATGCATTATGGTGTTCCCTTGTCTTCATTTTTTTATATTTGGTGGGAATTATGTATAATAAATTTATATTAGTAAGTGGTGATAAAAACAAAGTTCCATCATCTTTTCTATCATCTTGCCGAAACCATAAGGAAAAGAAAAGAAAAATGGAAGCTAGGACATTCGGCCAAGTGAGTTTATAGATTAAGGTATGATATCATGTGGTTCTTTTGGCATTTTTTTTGTGAAGTTGAGTTGTTTTGATGCTCATAACATGACCCATGTGTTGATTTTTGAGTTGTGTTGCAAGAAACCTTTGGTTATGTTCTTATATGCCAAATTGATGATGTTTTGTAGTATGTGATTTGAAATGGTTATAGATGAATATGAACTAAGAAACATGTATTATTGAGTAAGTAGAAGATAGAATGGGGTTTAAATGGGAGGTTCATTTGATTTATTTTTGTCCTTGTATGAAAAGTGGTTCTTTGTTAAGGCCGAATGAGTCATGCTAGATTAGTTGAAAAGAATGTTCATGTTATGAGGTAATTTGAATAATTGACCGAAACATGGAAGGAAGGGCAAGATTTATAAATTATGTTTGAGGGTGAAAGGAATAATGAAAGTTGTATTAAGTTTAATGTGCATACTTTAGTCTAAGTGTTGAGGAGTATTCGGCTAAGATAGTTGAAATGTGGGTGTTGCTGATTTTTAAATTTAGATTATGGGAGTGGCTATAATGGGCATTAAGATGTTGAACTTAAGAAATTAGAAGTAAATGAACTTGATAGTATTTAAGAGATAGAGGTGATAGATTAATGTTGCACATTCGGCTATGGTTAGGCATGTTGATGATCTTATCTTGATTTAGATAATTAGGCATAAAAGGGTGGTAAAGGGGATGAAATTGTCGAATGATTAGTTGGGTAACAAAAGAAGCATTCGGCCATCACTTGAGAGCTTGTGTGATGTTGGGTTTAAAATTAGCAAAGGTAACTTACCTAATGCATGTGCATGTGTGATTAGATTTTTGATGACATGGTAGTTGCATGAGGTTATTAGCCGAATATACTAACATACATATACATGTGAAATTGGATTGTAAATATTTAGCAAGGTGGTTAAACTAGTTAAATTATTGATTAAGCTCAAGGAGTTAAAGGAGGTGAATCGAGCAAAGGCAAAGAAAAGGTCATCGAGTAGCCGAGTTGGAACCGTCTTACCCAACACGAGGTAAGTCATTAAGCATATAGTTGGTATTAATTCAAATGGTCATAACGTTTATGTAATGATGCTGAATGGAATGAATAAATATATATATGCATGTACGTATGTGATGATGAAAGTGTTGAATGAAAAGAAAAGAGGTGAGATGTATTGAGTTGTTGATCTCGGCACTAAATGTGCGAGTATAAACATTTATGACCACGAGATTGGCGCTACGTGTGCGGGTTTAAATTGTGCAGCACTAAGTGTGCGAATTGACTATGTAGCACTAAGTGTGCGAATTGACTATGTAGCACTAAGTGTGCGAGTTTGACTATGTAGCACTAAGTGTGCGAATTGACTATGTAGCACTAAGTGTGCGAATTGACTATGTAGCACTAAGTGTGCGAGTTTGACTATGTAGCACTAAGTGTGCGAATTGACTATGTAGCACTAAGTGTGCGAGTTTGACTATGTAGCACTAAGTGTGCGAGTTGACTACGTAGCACTAAGTGTGCGAGTTTGATTATGTAGCACTAAGTGTGCGAGTTGATTATATAGCACTGAGTGTGCGGACTTAATATATATTCTTGAATCATTATGGACACTAAGTGTGCGACGCTATTGAGTCGATCACGGACAGCGGATTGGGTAAGTGTCTTGAGTTCATGGCTAATAGGTGCTATGTCTATACTTGGTGTTGAGCTTGGTAAGTTTGAACCTATGTGACAAATATACTTGAAGTCACGTACATGAAATTTATCGTAGAATGGGTGAAAGGCCGTTTAGTTGTATGTTTGTAACGAAAATAAAATGATTTATAATATCCTATTGATGAGTATGTGGATTGTGAATGCATAAATTGGTATGAAATTAAACCGATAGGTCGGAGGAACTATGGTATGGTTCGGAATGGATGGAGTAATTAGCCTCGTTCCATTTTGTTTTCTCTTGTGATAATGTTATTGATGGATGGTAGTGCATAGCTTATGACTTACTGAGTTATAAACTCACTCGGTGTTTCCTTGTCACCTATTCTAGGTTTCTTGGACACATCTCTTTTTGCGTGGTCGGGCCGTCATCGAAGTCATCACACCGGATAGCAAGTTTTGGTACTTTCTTCTTAGTCGGCTTAGGAGAATATTTCGGCATGTATAGGCTATTATGTTGTGTTTGAACTTTAGTATGTAAACTTTAAGCCATGCGAAAATGGCATGAATGTTCGATTGAGTTGGATCAAGGAGTAGGCATGAATGGACCTAGTTACTTTCGTAACAGATGCTGGCAGCAGCAGTGACATGAGATTGAAAAATCACAAAAAAAATAGTAGGAGTGGAATTAATTGATGAATAAATTATGTATTCGAAGCTCGATGAGTCTATTTTCATATAGAAGCAACGAAAAGATCATATGGACAGTATGTTAAGAGATATTCAGGTTCTCGTGAGACAGGGCCAGAACAGTTTCTGGATTCCCTGTTCCGACTTTGGAAATTCATTATAAATCAACCAGAGATAATTAGGAGTCATACCATATATGTATAGATTCCTCTCTGAGTCTAGTTTCTATAGAAACAAACGGCATCAGTGTTGAAACTCTGTGCAGGGAGATATCCAAGTCGTAATGCACAAAGGTCAATGTAGTCGATCCCTGTAACATGGGAGACTTTGACTAATAAACTGTACTAATTGGTCTGACCAAAAATTCTAGAAAAAAATGTGTAGACGGGCATATGAGTCTATTTTCAGGGAAAATTTACGGAACTGGATTTCGAGTTTCAGAACTCGAGATATGATTTTTTTTAGCGACTAGTACGCAGACTGGCAGCTTGTCTGGAAAATTTTTTTTAAGTGGGTTGAAGTCTGTTAACACCTCGTGTTCGACTCCGGCGACGGCCTCGGGTTCGGGGTGTTACATTATCCCTCCTTGAATTACTCCACCGATTTCTCTTTGATTCCCCCAACCACCCCATTCAAATTCTATTCAAACTCCTCTTAGCTGTGCTTCAGTCCAACTCCACTACCTACACAGTTCAAGCAGTAAAATAAACACTCCATCGCACAACCCAGGACTTGAACCTCAGTCCTCACAGTTACACAACACGCCACCTTACCACTAGACCACAAGCTCTTTTTGTGATGAAAAACAAGCACTATTATTTATAAGGCCTATATACCAGTGTCCAGATTCATTTAAGAGCAAAACTAAAAATTATATAGAAGCTAAGACTTGATCCCAAGCTTCTCAAACACTCCCAAACACACCAAAATCACTTAACCACTGAAGCAAACAAATATTTGTGTCATAACATGCAAAAAAATTGAAGACTTAAATTTTTGGGGTGTTACATTACCCATATTTATAATGATTTCTATTATACATATATCATTATACATGTTGTAATTAAATCAAAATTTACAAATGGACATATTTGAATAAGAAAGAAAACAAAAGTTCATAGCTCATGAAATAATGAAAATAAAGGGCTTAATATATAGATTTGTCTTTGAACTTAGCAATTTTTGTAACAACCCAAAATTTAGTGGTATCAGAAAATATGATTTCAAAACACCATTTTTCAATGATCGAGTTCGAAAATATTATTAATTAATATTTATGAGTCTATTATAATGCTATATTGATTTTTGGTTCAATAATTTTATTGAATAGATAGTTAACTAAGGTACAAGTGTAACGACCCTAAATTCAATGGTGTTGAAAAATGAGGTATTGAGACCTCATTTATGTAAATCAAGCTGTAAATCTTTTTATTAAATATTTATGGAGTTATTGTATAAGTGAATTAAAGTTTCGATAGGAAATTTGACCGAATTAATGACTAATTAAGGCATAAGAACTAAATTGTAAAAGTGGTAAAAATTAATCACTATGAATTTTTAATTAAATCAAGGACCAATTAATCAAAATTTTCATTTATAAATTGGCATTCAGTGCTGACTACACATGGTTATCCACTAAATTGTCAATTAAGCTTAAAAAGTTAACTAATTAAACTTTAGTTAAAGATAATTAAGATTAAGTAATATAATCACATGTATATAAGTTAAATTAAAGAGTTATCATCTTTATTTTTTCCTTTCTCATCTCCACCGAAGTATCAAGAACCCTTGGAAGCTATTGTTGAGTTCTTTTAACCTTTCAGCCCTTAATTTGGTATGATTTTTAAATCTGTTTATTGCAATTTTTATGTTTTTGAGGTCTTGGGAGCTTGATTTAGCTAGCTAGTGTACCAAATTGTAAAGCTGTTAAAGTTTTCAAAAGTTTCCATGGTTTATTTCTTGAAGTTCTTGATGTTAAAGTGTTAGCTTTTAAGCTTAGAAATGAAAATTGACTAGTGTATAAAGTTTAATTGCTAGTTTTTTAGTATAGGGACTAAAGTGTAAATTTCAAAATTAATGATAAATTTCTATAATTATAGATAATGGAGGGCTTTAGAAGGATGAAATTGAGATTGGTTTTGAAATTAAAGCTCAAATTTGAAAGTTATGAAAATTTTGGTTTTAGGGATTAAATTGAATAAAATGTAAAACTTAGTTACATGGCGCGTCCCAGGCCATGTGCACTATAAGGGGTTCGATAGTGAGTTACATGGCCGTGGCCATGTGACCCATACGGCCGTGCGACACAACCATATGGCCTACACGGCTTGGAGACACGGGCGTGTCTGAGGCCGTGTAAACCCTGGAGCTAATTTTTTTTTATTTTATTCGAAGTCAAAGAGTTACACAGGAAAGAGACACGGCTGTTTGCGAGACATGTTCGAGCCACACAAGCATGTGGGCTCTCACACTAGCGTGGTAGAAGCAAAGGAGACCACACACGGCCGTGTGAAGACTGGGTTGGTTTGCTTAATTGCACACAAGCTGGTAAAGCGCCACACGGGCGTGTGACACGATCGTGTGGCCCAACATACTGTGTTATCTTCTAAACCCTAATCCCTTTTTTATTTTATATTTTACTTTGTCTTCTTCTCCAGCCTTACCCCTAGCTGCCGCTCCCACTTTCTTCCCTTTTCCAGCCAACGACGTTTCTTCCTTTCCCATCGCAACCAAGTTCCATCGCCGAACCTTCCTCTTTTTCACCCTCGTCGCACAGCTTTCCCTTTCCCATTCGCGTAGTCACGCGCATCCTCACCCTTCCGAGCCACCATCCACAATAGCCCCTCACCCTCATCTTTGAGCGACGCATGACCCTAACGACCCTTTCCCTGAACAACCCTTTCCTTCGTTGCACCGACCCGAGCCTTTACATGCCTCTCCACGCACGCCCCTCTCCCACGACCTAGCAACCCCTTTTTCTTCCCCTACTCGGTTCCTTTTCCCTTCCTCTATCGGTCCCCCTACCATCCCAAACTTCCCTTCATCGTCGTCTACTAGGCCCACTCCTCTCGCACAGCTGCGCAACCTCCGGCCACCATCACAGGCCTTCACCGGTCATCCTATATTTACCCCTTTTTATTATTGTTATTTTTATTTATTATTATTATTTATTTTTCTTGCATTTTTATGCCTTGTTTTCTTATTATTCTTTTTAATTGTTTTTCTTAATATTATGATTCTTACTGTTATTTTATTTTTTTTATTATTTTATTTGGCTAGGAAGTTATGTTTTGATGCTTTAAAATTAGTTTGTTCCTTTTAGTTTAGTTTTTTTTTTATTATTCTTATTCATTCCTATTATTTTTACCTAGTTTGATTATTGCTATATGTTTGTTTTACGTTATTATTCTATTCTATTAGAATTTTATTTTCAATCATTATTATTCTTACTATTTATTCATCTATTCATTCTTCTTTATATATTCTTGATGTCTCTTTCAAAAGTCTGGAATTAAAAATTTGGTCATTGTTTTTCTCACAGATTCACCATAACGAACACACGACGCACGTCTAAGGTCACCGTTCTCGCTTCGAAAAAGTGGAAGACTCTTGCCATGAACTCCTCCTCGAACCCCACTGTCGAGGCTTGCGACCCCTATATCCGATTTTTAGCACTCAGTTTAGGCCACTGTATTGATTGGGCCGCTTTGGAGCAGGTCCAGTTAGCTGGTCATGTGCGCGCCATTATTGCCACAGCCCCGTGGGACCGATTTTTCTCCATCATCGAGCCTACGTACATGGAGTTGACTTTAGAGTTCTACTTTATATTTACTCTACAGCATGTGATGACGATTCATGACGAACCTTGCCATCACCACATCCACTACTTGCCATCTCGTTGTTGGGTAGATCTTACAGCGCGTACGACACCATATGACGCGAATCGCTCGAAGGCGACTTCTCTCCCTCTAGCTTTACAGTATATTCATGCTCTTTTAGCTCACACATTGACCGGTAGGAGGGAGAGCACCGGAGTCGTTAGTACCATCAATGCCTATTTTTTACGGAGCATGGCCACAAGGCATGGTTTTGATCTGGCTTACTTCATCGCTCTCACCTTTCACCATCAAACAGACTACAATAGGAAGGGTCTTATCTGTTAGGCTCTTATGTGACTCAACTTGCTCGACACTTCAGTCTCCTCGACACACCGGAGCAGTCTTCTACGCTTAAATTCGCTAGTCCAATGTCCCCACAGGGAATATCGAGCATGAACCATATGAGGATGATTGAGTGACTTTGTGGAGTGGATCCTCCTTAGTACCGATTATTTCATTCTGACTCTCAGAATGAACCCGAGTACTTCATTGATGATGTCCCTTTCCATCACGAGGACCCACCTCAACCTCCACCTTCAAGTCATCGTCCTGTTTCTTCTGTTGCTACATTAGAGGACCTATCCGAGCGGTTCACTCACTTAAAGTAGCACTGCTTTCATAGGTTCGATAGTATTGATGCGACATTGCAGTAGATCTGTCAGTACCTCCACATCTCTTCTTCGGCACTGATGACTCACCCTACTGATACCTCCGACGATGAGGATCATTGGTTTTATTTGTTTTATTTTTAATTTTCTTTTTTATGTTTATGTTTATTTCTATTTTTAGTTGTTTTATCACTCGGTGTTTCCTTGTCACCTATTCTAGGTTTCTTGGACACATCTCTTTTTGCGTGGTCGGGCCGTCATCGAAGTCATCACACCGGATAGCAAGTTTTGGTACTTTCTTCTTAGTCGGCTTAGGAGAATATTTCGGCATGTATAGGCTATTATGTTGTGTTTGAACTTTAGTATGTAAACTTTAAGCCATGCGAAAATGGCATGAATGTTCGATTGAGTTGGATCAAGGAGTAGGCATGAATGGACCTAGTTACTTTCGTAACAGATGCTGGCAGCAGCAGTGACATGAGATTGAAAAATCACAAAAAAAATAGTAGGAGTGGAATTAATTGATGAATAAATTATGTATTCGAAGCTCGATGAGTCTATTTTCATATAGAAGCAACGAAAAGATCATATGGACAGTATGTTAAGAGATATTCAGGTTCTCGTGAGACAGGGCCAGAACAGTTTCTGGATTCCCTGTTCCGACTTTGGAAATTCATTATAAATCAACCAGAGATAATTAGGAGTCATACCATATATGTATAGATTCCTCTCTGAGTCTAGTTTCTATAGAAACAAACGGCATCAGTGTTGAAACTCTGTGCAGGGAGATATCCAAGTCGTAATGCACAAAGGTCAATGTAGTCGATCCCTGTAACATGGGAGACTTTGACTAATAAACTGTACTAATTGGTCTGACCAAAAATTCTAGAAAAAAATGTGTAGACGGGCATATGAGTCTATTTTCAGGGAAAATTTACGGAACTGGATTTCGAGTTTCAGAACTCGAGATATGATTTTTTTTAGCGACTAGTACGCAGACTGGCAGCTTGTCTGGAAAATTTTTTTTAAGTGGGTTGAAGTCTGTTAACACCTCGTGTTCGACTCCGGCGACGGCCTCGGGTTCGGGGTGTTACATTATCCCTCCTTGAATTACTCCACCGATTTCTCTTTGATTCCCCCAACCACCCCATTCAAATTCTATTCAAACTCCTCTTAGCTGTGCTTCAGTCCAACTCCACTACCTACACAGTTCAAGCAGTAAAATAAACACTCCATCGCACAACCCAGGACTTGAACCTCAGTCCTCACAGTTACACAACACGCCACCTTACCACTAGACCACAAGCTCTTTTTGTGATGAAAAACAAGCACTATTATTTATAAGGCCTATATACCAGTGTCCAGATTCATTTAAGAGCAAAACTAAAAATTATATAGAAGCTAAGACTTGATCCCAAGCTTCTCAAACACTCCCAAACACACCAAAATCACTTAACCACTGAAGCAAACAAATATTTGTGTCATAACATGCAAAAAAATTGAAGACTTAAATTTTTGGGGTGTTACATTACCCATATTTATAATGATTTCTATTATACATATATCATTATACATGTTGTAATTAAATCAAAATTTACAAATGGACATATTTGAATAAGAAAGAAAACAAAAGTTCATAGCTCATGAAATAATGAAAATAAAGGGCTTAATATATAGATTTGTCTTTGAACTTAGCAATTTTTGTAACAACCCAAAATTTAGTGGTATCAGAAAATATGATTTCAAAACACCATTTTTCAATGATCGAGTTCGAAAATATTATTAATTAATATTTATGAGTCTATTATAATGCTATATTGATTTTTGGTTCAATAATTTTATTGAATAGATAGTTAACTAAGGTACAAGTGTAACGACCCTAAATTCAATGGTGTTGAAAAATGAGGTATTGAGACCTCATTTATGTAAATCAAGCTGTAAATCTTTTTATTAAATATTTATGGAGTTATTGTATAAGTGAATTAAAGTTTCGATAGGAAATTTGACCGAATTAATGACTAATTAAGGCATAAGAACTAAATTGTAAAAGTGGTAAAAATTAATCACTATGAATTTTTAATTAAATCAAGGACCAATTAATCAAAATTTTCATTTATAAATTGGCATTCAGTGCTGACTACACATGGTTATCCACTAAATTGTCAATTAAGCTTAAAAAGTTAACTAATTAAACTTTAGTTAAAGATAATTAAGATTAAGTAATATAATCACATGTATATAAGTTAAATTAAAGAGTTATCATCTTTATTTTTTCCTTTCTCATCTCCACCGAAGTATCAAGAACCCTTGGAAGCTATTGTTGAGTTCTTTTAACCTTTCAGCCCTTAATTTGGTATGATTTTTAAATCTGTTTATTGCAATTTTTATGTTTTTGAGGTCTTGGGAGCTTGATTTAGCTAGCTAGTGTACCAAATTGTAAAGCTGTTAAAGTTTTCAAAAGTTTCCATGGTTTATTTCTTGAAGTTCTTGATGTTAAAGTGTTAGCTTTTAAGCTTAGAAATGAAAATTGACTAGTGTATAAAGTTTAATTGCTAGTTTTTTAGTATAGGGACTAAAGTGTAAATTTCAAAATTAATGATAAATTTCTATAATTATAGATAATGGAGGGCTTTAGAAGGATGAAATTGAGATTGGTTTTGAAATTAAAGCTCAAATTTGAAAGTTATGAAAATTTTGGTTTTAGGGATTAAATTGAATAAAATGTAAAACTTAGTTACATGGCGCGTCCCAGGCCATGTGCACTATAAGGGGTTCGATAGTGAGTTACATGGCCGTGGCCATGTGACCCATACGGCCGTGCGACACAACCATATGGCCTACACGGCTTGGAGACACGGGCGTGTCTGAGGCCGTGTAAACCCTGGAGCTAATTTTTTTTATTTTATTCGAAGTCAAAGAGTTACACAGGAAAGAGACACGGCTGTTTGCGAGACATGTTCGAGCCACACAAGCATGTGGGCTCTCACACTAGCGTGGTAGAAGCAAAGGAGACCACACACGGCCGTGTGAAGACTGGGTTGGTTTGCTTAATTGCACACAAGCTGGTAAAGCGCCACACGGGCGTGTGACACGATCGTGTGGCCCAACATACTGTGTTATCTTCTAAACCCTAATCCCTTTTTTATTTTATATTTTACTTTGTCTTCTTCTCCAGCCTTACCCCTAGCTGCCGCTCCCACTTTCTTCCCTTTTCCAGCCAACGACGTTTCTTCCTTTCCCATCGCAACCAAGTTCCATCGCCGAACCTTCCTCTTTTTCACCCTCGTCGCACAGCTTTCCCTTTCCCATTCGCGTAGTCACGCGCATCCTCACCCTTCCGAGCCACCATCCACAATAGCCCCTCACCCTCATCTTTGAGCGACGCATGACCCTAACGACCCTTTCCCTGAACAACCCTTTCCTTCGTTGCACCGACCCGAGCCTTTACATGCCTCTCCACGCACGCCCCTCTCCCACGACCTAGCAACCCCTTTTTCTTCCCCTACTCGGTTCCTTTTCCCTTCCTCTATCGGTCCCCCTACCATCCCAAACTTCCCTTCATCGTCGTCTACTAGGCCCACTCCTCTCGCACAGCTGCGCAACCTCCGGCCACCATCACAGGCCTTCACCGGTCATCCTATATTTACCCCTTTTTATTATTGTTATTTTTATTTATTATTATTATTTATTTTTCTTGCATTTTTATGCCTTGTTTTCTTATTATTCTTTTAATTGTTTTTCTTAATATTATGATTCTTACTGTTATTTTATTTTTTTATTATTTTATTTGGCTAGGAAGTTATGTTTTGATGCTTTAAAATTAGTTTGTTCCTTTTAGTTTAGTTTTTTTTTATTATTCTTATTCATTCCTATTATTTTTACCTAGTTTGATTATTGCTATATGTTTGTTTTACGTTATTATTCTATTCTATTAGAATTTTATTTTCAATCATTATTATTCTTACTATTTATTCATCTATTCATTCTTCTTTATATATTCTTGATGTCTCTTTCAAAAGTCTGGAATTAAAAATTTGGTCATTGTTTTTCTCACAGATTCACCATAACGAACACACGACGCACGTCTAAGGTCACCGTTCTCGCTTCGAAAAAGTGGAAGACTCTTGCCATGAACTCCTCCTCGAACCCCACTGTCGAGGCTTGCGACCCCTATATCCGATTTTTAGCACTCAGTTTAGGCCACTGTATTGATTGGGCCGCTTTGGAGCAGGTCCAGTTAGCTGGTCATGTGCGCGCCATTATTGCCACAGCCCCGTGGGACCGATTTTTCTCCATCATCGAGCCTACGTACATGGAGTTGACTTTAGAGTTCTACTTTATATTTACTCTACAGCATGTGATGACGATTCATGACGAACCTTGCCATCACCACATCCACTACTTGCCATCTCGTTGTTGGGTAGATCTTACAGCGCGTACGACACCATATGACGCGAATCGCTCGAAGGCGACTTCTCTCCCTCTAGCTTTACAGTATATTCATGCTCTTTTAGCTCACACATTGACCGGTAGGAGGGAGAGCACCGGAGTCGTTAGTACCATCAATGCCTATTTTTTACGGAGCATGGCCACAAGGCATGGTTTTGATCTGGCTTACTTCATCGCTCTCACCTTTCACCATCAAACAGACTACAATAGGAAGGGTCTTATCTGTTAGGCTCTTATGTGACTCAACTTGCTCGACACTTCAGTCTCCTCGACACACCGGAGCAGTCTTCTACGCTTAAATTCGCTAGTCCAATGTCCCCACAGGGAATATCGAGCATGAACCATATGAGGATGATTGAGTGACTTTGTGGAGTGGATCCTCCTTAGTACCGATTATTTCATTCTGACTCTCAGAATGAACCCGAGTACTTCATTGATGATGTCCCTTTCCATCACGAGGACCCACCTCAACCTCCACCTTCAAGTCATCGTCCTGTTTCTTCTGTTGCTACATTAGAGGACCTATCCGAGCGGTTCACTCACTTAAAGTAGCACTGCTTTCATAGGTTCGATAGTATTGATGCGACATTGCAGTAGATCTGTCAGTACCTCCACATCTCTTCTTCGGCACTGATGACTCACCCTACTGATACCTCCGACGATGAGGATCATTGGTTTTATTTGTTTTATTTTTAATTTTCTTTTTTATGTTTATGTTTATTTCTATTTTTAGTTGTTTTTTTATTTTTATTTTATTGTAATTATTTTAATTATTATCTTTTGAACTATATTTTTATGGTTGTTTCTACTCGAGTTATAACCCCTTACTCTTATTCACCATTTGTGTTTATTTTCTTCTTAGTTTGCTCGAAATCATGCACTACATCTAGATTTGTCTACAATTCCTCTTTTCACCATTCTGGAAATTTCATCCAATATTTAGGGTAGTTTCAGTTTCCTCCCTCTCGTATGATATTATGTTTATACTGTGATTATATTTGTTTGCACATTGAGGACAATGTAGATCTTAAGTGTGGGGAGGTTATTTATATATTTACTAGAAAATCTTTGAACTATGTCTTGTATTTAAGTAATTTTCTCATACTTCAATTAGAATTAATTTTTGACGATTTGAAATGTGTTTTCTCCCTCTCATATGATATTCTGTTTATATTATGATTATATTTGTTTGTACATTAAGGACAATGTACATCTTAAGTGTGGGGAGGTTATTTATATAATTATTAGAAAATCCCTGAATTATGTCTTGTATTTAATTAATTTTCTCATACTTCTATTAGAATGAATTTTTGACGATTTGGAATTTTTGTTGATGTGTTTTAGATTAATTTTCCAATAATTGTGTATTCGTTGATTTAAACTTGAAGACATGAGAGACTTAAACATGATAAGCTAATTTTCAGAAATGAAAAAGTTTAGGTTGTTTCCCTAAATTGAAGTATTACCTTGAAGTTTGAGATTTGCAAGTTTGACATCAAAAACCATAAATTTTTGTGAGATTTTGAGCCTTCAGAGCATACATTTATCTTGCTCATTTTATTATTGGTTATGAGTGTTTCAATTTGATTTGTTTTTCTAGAACTTGCTTCGATTATGCATGTCAAACCACACCTTTGATTTGATATACTGAGATGATAAAGCCACTTAGGTTTTAACCCACTTATCCCATAAATAACCTACCTTTTTAATTAATCCTTAGTGAACCCCGTTGAGCCTAACACTCCATTTTTAATTTACCTATTAATGTTAACCCGTAACTCATTTTTTATTCGTTGAGAATTTTTCCTGTTTTATTAACTCCCTTTTTATCGAAATTTGATTTGGTTACTTGCTTAACTATTATTTTTTGTTTAATTTGCTGAGTTATTTCTTATTGTTAAAAAATAGAAAAAAATTGAAAAATATATATACATATATATTGATTATTATTTTAGTTCTATGATTGAGCTTGAACAGTTAAATTCATATTTTGAGAAGAAGCTCGTTTTCTTATTCTTGAATAGTTCTTGATTTATACACTTATTTTTAATTCAACATTTGTTATTTTTCTAGTTTGGTAATTTTTCAAATCGATCTCAATTTTAACCATGTTTTTCGGCCTTTCTCCACACCCTGAACCTAAGCCCAATTACAACCTTTTAAAAACCTTTTGATTTGTGTATCATATCATTTTATAGTGATGGAGATTTGATTTTCATGCAAGCCTATGGTAATAACCTTTCTTGTTTGACTATCGAGTGCTTATTCTTGAACCTTAAACACTTGTAGTGCTTGAGTGATTCTTTAGTCAGGATGTCAATTCTTATTAATTTTGAATTAAAGGTTGCTACTTAAATAAGGGGAGACACCTATGTTTTCATGTTTAAAAATTTTAGCTTAGATTGTTGGAGACTTTAGTGCTCTTTTAGATGAATTGTCAATGAATGATTATTTATGAATTATTTTGAGACATTATTGATGGGAATTATGAGTTGAGAAATATTAATTTTAATATTTATTGCATATTAATAAATCATTAAAATTTATTGCATATTATTGAGATTCATTTCTTCAATCTCATCTAGATGTAAAGAATCAAATGAAAGTCTTGGTGGTGAATTCCAAGTCTCCCATGTATATTTGATTTTTTCTATAATATGAGATTGAAATTCTTCTAATTCCATGTCAGCTATCTTTTTTAACAGCTTCACAGATTCCTCATCTCTATCCTCTTGAATGTTTCTATTAGGAAATGCCAGTATCCTTCTTCCATCCGTCCATAATTTATAAACATCATCATGGAGAAGATAACGGGCTTGTGATAATAAATCAATTCCTGTTTGGACTTGATAATGCTCAAAAATTTTATAACATTTGTCAATGGTTTTTGCCAAATGTTCTTTGTCTTTATTGGCAGCAGATAATTGGGGAGTTCCAATCATCTTTTTAATGACCCAAATTTGATATGGCTGATAAAATCTTTCTTTTTCAGCTATACCAATTAAACTACTAATTTCAATATGAAAATAGTAAAAGAAATCATCCTTGTTTATGATGTTTTGTAAAACTGATTTTACTATAGTAGGGAAGTCTTTTAAAAGATTAAAAGAAAAGTTTTGTACAACTACTTCCTTAGTATAACCCCATTCAATATTGGTTATATCAAATGGTTCATGATCTAATCTGTATTTTAAAGTAGGAAATTTGTTATCTAAAGAATCATTAAAAACATATGCTTGTAGAAAATATTCTGAAAAAGCTTTTTGAAATTGAATTTGCTGTTTGCAAATTACTTTATTTATTTTTGTGAATATTTCTACTGGTAATAATTTCCTAGCTTTATTATACATACATATTTTAAATACCTTATTCATAATAGGATTATTTCTCCCTTTATGAATAAAATATTGGAAAATATCAAGAAGATTGTTTATCTCCTTAATATCCATCATAAAGAGTTGAAATTCATCCCAATCTCGATATAAAATAGATTTTAATAATAAATCTTCAGATTCACTTTCCTTAGTTGTTTGTTCAACTAAAATTTGTGAAAATCTGGTAAGCGCTCTTCTGAAATTGGCTCTTTGATTTGAAATATGGGTTTTCCATATCTCATTTATAAAATCATAATTTTCTGGTGATAAACCAGGATTATAAAAATCTTTAATTTTAGAAATTTCTTTTTCTTCTTCAATTTGTTGTTTTTTCAACAAATTTTCTGATCCTTTGATAATTTCAGCATAACTCGTTTGTGATGCTAAATTCAGATCTTGAGACATTGGTGATTGATACACCATGTTTGAAGTTAATGAAAAAGAGGTTCTAATTGGTTGGTTTACCATTGGATAATTTAAAACATTTGTTCCAATCGGTTGGTTTACCATTGGATATGGTTCATAATATCCTTGGTTAGGATAAAATGGTTCATAATGTCCAATTGGATATGGTTCATAATATTCTTTACATCTAGATGAGATTGAAGAAATATTAATGAGTTTAGGATTTTGTTTAAGGACAAACAAACGCTTAAGTTTAGGGATATTTGATAAGCTGTAAAAGTAACATATTTTAATCTCATTCTTAATACGTTTTTGGATGATTAATTATGCAAATTAGTGAATTTGATGCTCCTAATCCTTTAAATTCATGTTTCTATACTTAGGAGAGCATTTGGGAGTTAAAGGAGTGAAAAACGAGCAAAAATTGAACAAATAGAGTTATTTTTAAGATCCACACAGCCTGGGCATTTCCACACAGGCAGGCCACATGCCCGTGTGAGCCACACGGGCTGGCCACACGCCTATGTGCTAGCCTGTGTCGATATCACACCCTGCTTCCCAACTGCATGGAAAAACCCAACTTTTAGGCTTTTTAAGCATTCTAAAGTCGATAAATACCAATTTGCATTTTTATGCTATAAATACGTGATTCTTGTTCTCAATTATGTATGCTTATTTCTTGTTTTAATATTTTTGGGATTTTAATTCATGTTTAATGTGCTTATTTTAGTAGAGCAAAAGTCCCTGTTTAAGAGTAAATCTAGCATAATTGAATGGAGTTGCATGCGATCCTAGAACTAGAACTACATAAATCTATCGGATTAGAGTCAAATCTAATAAGGGAATCTATAAATCGAGTTAATCCGAAAATAGGGGTTTTATTTAGAAAGATATTTCAATTAATCAACCTAGAGTCAGTTGTTCTTACTCTCAAAAGAGATATTAACATAACTGAGGGATTTCTACTGATCAAGACACAAGTGAATAAATCGTTTAATTTAGATTCATAATAAAAGGTAAAGTCTAGGTGGATTCTTTCCTGGGTATTGTTTATCTCATTGGTTATTATTCGATTATTTCCGTGATTTATTCTCTATTGCGTTCTTAGATAAATTAGTTTAGTAATTTTAGATTAAAAACAATCACTCCAATTTGTCGGCTAAATAGAAAAACGATAATTACTAGTACTTTTAATCCTCGTGGATATTATATTCCCTACTCACCATAACTATACTATTACTCAATAGGTGCACTTGTCTTAGTCATATTTATAGTTAGTTTAGTATCCATCACACGCCCGTGACTCAGGCCGTGTAACCTTTGAGCTAGGGACACACGGCCGTGTCCCAGCCCGTGCCCTTACCCGTGTAACTATCTGAGTAGGGTCACACGGCTGTATCACACACCTATGTGTTAGGCCATGTAACTCTTGAAATTACCCACATGCCCGTATGACAAGCTGTGTGCTAGGTTGTGTAACTCACTGACTTGCATACAAAAGAACCCTCAGATGACACATGGCTATGTCGCCAGGCTGTGTGTCACACACGATTGAGTCACATGCTCGTGTCTTAGGCTGTGTGGACCTAAAATTTACCTAGAATCAAACCATTTCAATACCGTATCATGCTTAACTCTTTCAAACCATTCATGCACACATTAAAGGTACCTAAACATCACTTAAAAATACATCAAAATGACATTCAAACATCTTAAGTCAAGTAACCAATGTGTCATTCAAAGACACCACATTTGCATCCAAACATCACCTATTAAACATGTCAATATTGTCTTATTACAAGCTTGAATACCTAATTTCATGATGTAACTAGAATTCATTACAAAAGACCATTTCCAAGCCATCATTATCTTACCATATGACTATGCACACCCATTACCTAAACATGCTCATAAACCATATTTCATGCTTACTAATTTAGCCCATATAGGTACTAAAACATACCACATTTGACCATCATCAACCATTCAAAACATACCAATAGATCATACTTATCAATCACTAGAAGTGATCAAGTTGGCCTTACTTATCAAGCCATACAATTCCACCACAAAAACATAAACTTCAAGACATAAATATAATAATTCAACCGTTTAATACACCTATGAGCCATCAATACGAAAGGCCTATACATGCCATTATAAACCTAAATCATAATACCCATAAACTACCGATTTGATTGCTAGATAGTGTGATAGATCTCCGATGAGTTTCCAATCAATTCAAGATTCCGAGGACCTAAAAAACATAGTAAAGAAAATACGTAAGCACATCTGCAAAGTAAGCTCGTATAAACTTAAACTAAACTTACCACTTCTTTAAGACAGTTCATAGAATAGGTATAAATCAAAACAAGTCATCAGTTTAATATAAGCCTATTGAAAGACTAACAATACACAAATTGGTAAGTTTATCAATATCACATAATCATCGACCTTTTCATAAAATTATGTATCATTCCATTTAATTTTCTTACCATTTCATTCCAAATGCTTTACAATAACCTAAACAACATCATCAATTCACATGTTAGTGCACTTATCCATGATATAAATGAGTTCATCCATAAGATATATGATTTACCATGTATAAACATACCATTTTGCATAATCAATATCACCATAATGTCATAACTCATTGCAATTTCATACTTACCATTTCATTTTCGTAACAATAAGTATAAGCATAATATAACCCAAACCACAAGCTTGGCACAAGCCTATGCATCATCATCAATACACAAGTTAGTGCATTTATACATAATTCACTTGAATTATGTATATGATAATTCATTTCCATATGAACATACATCAATTGATTCATTCATCATTTTCATGAACATATGTACATTTCCACTTGAGAACTTATCATTTCAATCCCTTTTCTTACCCGTTGAACCATCTAGAATATCATCGAATACTCGAGAAAACTCACACGAAGTGTGCTTAAACATATAATCGTAACCTTTCTTTTACATCATTGCCCACACGAGCTGTAAAATGGGCCTGCTCAAACGAGCTGTGGGTCGGAATGTAAACTACACGATGCTGCTCACACAAGTTGTGGAGAATCCACAACAAATGCAAGACCTCATCATCGGTAGGACATTCAAGACCAGCACCCGAAACATGAAATCCCTAATGACATGTCATTTGTATCCTACAAATTCCTAACGTTCAATCAGGACTCGATAACCATCATGGAATTAATTTATTCATATATCGATCAATTCACATGATAAAAAAAATATTAACATACTATTTGAAATAGAATTAAAACGATAACTGTTCATACGAGCTTACCTGACTAAATCACAACATCAACTAAGTATAAGGGCTATTTGGTAATTTTCTCTTCTCCTCGATTTTCCACTCGTTCTTGATCTAAAATAGTAATTCCATTCAATTCACTATTCTAATAATAAATCAATCCAAGTTATGCAATTAATTTATTTTGACATTTTTACAAAATTACCCTTAAAGTTTACCCTTTTTGCAATTTAGTCCCTAAACCTGAAACTTGCAATTTCATCATTTCTAATTAAAATTAATGCAAACCAATTTTTACCTATTTTTTATAAAAGCCCATATTAATCCAAAATTTACACTATTTTCCTTAAATTTTACATTTTTCATAAATCAGTCCGTAAACTTGAAAACCATCAAAAATTACTTAACAAAATACTTATATTTAACAACCAAGCTTAATGATCTATTATAAAATTTCAAAAACATCATAAATTCATTCATGGTAAAATTTTAAACATTTAGCATTTTTACAAATTGACCCTCAGGTTAACTGGACCTAGTTACAATGATCTCAAAAACATAAAAATTACAAGAAATAAATAAAAATGGACTTGCATGCATTAACCATAGCAAGAACGAAGCTTGGAGCTTTTATTTTTCTTTTTCCATGGTGACCTTCTGTGGTTTAAAGAACAAAACAAAGAGATGATGCCTATTGTTTTATTTTATTAACTTTTAAAACTTTTCTTTTTTTATTTTAATTAATAAAACATATATATACATAACAAAACAATGCTAACCGTGCCAACCTTTTAACCATGGTATATTTGCTTCACAAACCCTTGTACTTTGTCAATTTATCTTATTAACTAATAGAGACTTACTTTTGTAACTTTTACAATTTAGTCCTTTTTAATTAATTAATTATCTAAACATTAAAATTTCTTAACGAAACTTTAATACAACCTTAATAACATTCTTTAAATATTTAATAAAATTTTTACGGTGCAGTTTATAGAAATGAGGTCCTGATACATCATTTTCTAAAATCATTTGACTTTAGGGTCTTACCATTTAAACCTAATTATTCTTCCATTTAACAATAATCACTGAATCAATTTTTTATCATCACACTATACATTACTTGTAAATATTAAATAATAATATTTATGGACTCATATGTCAGATTTCTAGCCCTAAAACCACAGTTCTGACATCACAAAAAAATGGGTTGCTACAGGAAGCCACCTGGGAGACGAAAGATGTGATGAAACATCAGTATCCTTATCTATTTGATTCATGTAAATTTCAAGGAAGAAGTTTCGGGTATATTTTTTAGGTTTTGAGTGTGAAACTACGAATTTATAGGGTTTCTAGTAATTTTTAATTCAATTTAGGAGGTTAATTTCATCTAAAATCGATTAAATAATAATCCAAAAAAATAAAAATATTATTGGAAAATCAATTTTAAAGTAATTAAATAACTAGTAGTGGGAGTAATTAATTTGGGTCGAAAAAGAAATTTAAAATAATTTTTATTGGGGGTTAATTCGAGTTAAATTTAAATATTAATTAAATTAGATTTAGTTATAAAATAAGGGAAATTTTGGAGCACTTATTTGGAAAATAAACCTTAAATTTCAAAATTTTTAAGGGAAAGAACCAATTGGTAAAGTAAGGGAAATGTGAGAGTGGCCGCTAGGTAAATTTCCCAATTTTTATATTTCTGGTGGGTTGCTTTAGTTTTAAACATAATGCATCTAGTCTACTTTTCACACCATTTACATCAGATTAGAAAGCTATAAAATTAAATTTTTTTGCATGTTTTTAAAGATCTATCATCAGCGAATAAATCCAACCAATTTTGTTCTTAAAATACTCTCTCAATTCACCCAAAATATTCTGAAATTTCTGAAGCTTCTTAAATCAAGATTTTCAATCAACGAATTTAGAGAAAATAAACTGTAATCTTCAATCCTAAACTTTTTTTATGAAGAATAGAAATATTTTTACATGATTTGATAGTCAATTAAAGGATTTTTATCAATGTCATATTCTTCCAAGAACAAATGATTCTTTAATGGTATATCTTGAATTTTCAGATGAAATCCACAAATCAATGGATGTTCCCAATCAAAATGGATCTATTAAAAGGTTTCTGGTCTTCTTTATCAAGATTAAACATGATTTGTGAGGTAATTTGAAGAAATCTAAATTTCATCATCTTTATGAATCAATTTTTTGGATTTTTGTGACATTAATTTAAATGTGAAACAAATGCTTAGTTTAATTGTATTTGGTCTAGTATTGATGTTTGGAAGTGATTAGGTGGGTTGAAGAGATCGATTTTGTGAGGAATCAAGTTTTCGACTTCATGTTACAAATCTGGTAAGGTATCTTTGTGAGAGAATTTTGATTAGTATAGTTAATTAAAATTTGTGTTTATTATAGCATTGGAAAGGTGGTAATGTCTACTTTACCTCTTTTGAAGCTCTGAATCTTGAAGACAACAGAGATAACTGAAATTGAAGCTTGGAATTGCTTAGTTGATCACATGTTGTGGTAGAATAAAATTGTGTGGTGAGTGTTTCTATGGGAGATTTGGTAAATTGACCCTCAATTATGTTTAATAAGTAGCTTAATTAATGATTTCAATTAATTAATTATGGTTGAATGGTTGATTTTGCAAGATTGTTATTAAATGTGCAAAATTTGAATTTGTATTGGAAAAAGAAATTGGAAAGTAAGCTTTTGGATGGTGTTGTGCTATTTAATTAGATTAATCTTAAGGATGATCTAAAGCATGTGTACTAAAATTTTTTATCATAATATGTTGGTGTTACAATTGGTAATTGAATATGGGAAATTGGCAAATGAATTACTTGATTTAATTGGATGTTAAATGGGTATGTTACAAGTTACACATAAGCTTCTTGTCACATTAAATTGAGCACAATAATGATTGATTTATATGCTATGTTTGACTAAATATATTGGCAACATTAGCATGGTGGATCCATTGGATATAGTTGGCATGCCATAGGATTTGTGGGTACTCACCTTTATTTGTGACATTGTGAGCATATGGCTCTAGGTAGACTGATTTGTTTGGAGTAGATAAGGGAGTGTTCAACATGAGTCTCCACTCAATGGGTTATTTGAGGTACTATAAGGGAGGGTGTGCTTCGGCCTGCTCAACTCGGTGGACTGTATTTGATATTTATGGGAGTTCAGAAATTCGTTTATCTGATGTATGATCACCCAATTAAGCCATGAGAAATGTATTCCAATATATTTATGTGTGATTGTTTCTATCTCAATTGATGATTGAAAGCCATCAATAATTTATTTTTAGTATTGAAAATGCTTATGGAAATTAAATTGGCATGTTTAATTATTTTGGCTGAAAATTGGTGAATGGTTGGTTGTGAATTAAGCATGAATTGGATGTTAATTTACTAGTTTTTTATTAACATTCATTGAGCTTTATAAAGCTCACACCCTCACAATTTGTGCAGATAATCGTTGGGATTGAGGAGCTAAGGAGCCGGGCAAGATAGTTACAAGAGATTTAGGCTTGGTAGAGATTTTATTACACATTTTAGATACTGTAATCGGGCATTGTGGAACTCCAGGGAATTAGTTTGATTTTTGTTGTGATTGGATTTTGGACATTGGACATTTATTTTGGATGATTTTATAATAATTTTGAGGCATATTTAAGTTTAATTATTGAATGATTTACGGTGTATTGTTGTTTGATAACACGGTAATTGATAACATGGTGTGTGAATCATGAAATTTATACTAATGATTCTTTAAATGAAGCTTTCGTGTAAATATAAAAATATAAAAAAATATATAATAAAATAGATGTAATATATAAATAAATTGAATATAATATTAAATATATAAATAAATTAAACCAAAAGAGTTTCTTTTTTTTTCTTGATTTATTCTAAAAAGATCTAACTCCTCAAATTGATCCCTAATTGGAAGTTTTGACGAGATAATAAACAGATTGTTGACCTTTGGAAAGAATTGGAAAGAAAAGGGGAAAAAGCTTTTTCACTGTTTGTGCTTTGATGTCAAAAAAAATTTCTAAATTATGTAAAAAAGACCCAGGTGTTTGGAGTTACAAAGGTGTGACCGGAGCACATATTGTGCTTTCTGGCTTGTGCTTCTTGGCAGCTATCTAGCATTGGGTATATTGGGATTTAGAAATTTTTTGTGATGAGCGCACAGGAAAACCTTCTTTGGATTTGACCAAGATTTTTGGAATTCATTTATTTCTCTTAGGATTGGCTTGCCTAAGGTACGCCACTTGTTTGATTTATTCGGTGTTTGATGTGTATGAATTTGATTGCCTAATTCTATTTAATTGAGGCTTAATTGATGTCAATAAATTCAATTGAAGTTGTATGTATATGTATGTAAGTTAATCGTAGTTAAATCGAGTTAAAATGGCCATTTAAATATGCAAAATTGGGTTTTAAATCGAGTTTTTTTTGCAAAAATAGGTGCAGTGGTTTTCACACTGGCGTGTGCCTGTCCACACATGTAACAGCCCGTTTTTAGTGAAATCAGAACAATAGTTTTGGGACCATAAATCTGAACTAAAAAAATTTATTTTATTATTATTTTATGTCCTACAGTACGATAGAAATACCGTACAAAATTTCGTTAAGAAATTTTACTGTTTACATGCTTAATTTGATAAAAGGACTAAATTGCGTAAAGTACAAAAGTTGGGTTCTAATAGCTAAAGATATTAAATAGTTATGGAACTTAAATGTGGAGGTCCTTATATGGTAATGACCCAATAATAGTGATAGTGAATGTACATGGCTTGGCATAAGTGTAATTATTAATGTTTTAATAGGTTAAATAGGTAATTATGTAATTAATGTTATAATAATTAAAACCAAATTAAAATATGATTTGATATCATCTTCCTCAACAAATTTTTAAGCCAAAAGAAGCCATTTTTTTCATCCTTCACATTCGACCAAGCTTGTGTGTGCAATTGGTAAGTGATTTTTGTCCCGTTTTTTATTGATTTCTATGTTTCCGATATCGTTGTAGCTTAATTTAGCTAGTCCGGGGACTAATTTCTGAAACTGTTAAAGCATTTGAGTTTTTCCATTGATGAACATGTTAGGGTTTTGAAGTTTAATGGTAGAAAATGAATGGTTGTTGTTAGATAAACAACTTTTGTAAAGGAATTTTTGATGAAATTATCAATTAAGAATTAAATTGAAAAATGTGATAAATTGTATGGTAAAATTTTGAATTTGTGAAAAATGTGGGCTGTTATAAGCATGTATATAATTCGGATATGATGGGTTGTAATGAAATTGTGCAAATTTCCATTTTTATGAGATAATGACTAAATTGCAAAGAATTAAAAGTATATGGGCAAAATGGTAATTTTGCCAAAAAGTGTTGGACTAGATTCAATATGAATTATATTGAATTGAGTTAAATTCATTCGTATAGATCCAGTTAGACCTCGTATGGAGTTAGATTGAGGCAAAGAGAAACTCTCGGATTAGTCATCCTTGTATCTACAAACACTCGTCGAGGTAAGTTTATGTAATTAATTTGTGTATTTATATGCCTTAATTGAAATATATGTATGTGGATTGTATAGTTGCTATGTATAATTATAGATCGCATATCCAACAACATACGACGACTACCGAGCCCCACTTGAACCTTAGGAATTCGTAGGATACAAATGACATGTCATTAGGGTTACAGATTTTAGCTCCTATGAGCTTACCGATACTCAGCTCGTATAAGCTTACCGTTATTCAGCTCGGAGGAGCTTACCATTATTCAACTCGGAGGAGCTTACCATTTACTGCTTGTATGAGTATACATGTACAGGAATTGACAAATTATAGTTCAGTAACCTTGTGTGACGCAAACCGGCTTGGTGATGTTGAGTCAAGTCACTTTAGTTGCCTGATCGTTGACGAGAAGAGTCATTCGTTTTGTAAAAAGATGAGTTTTGGTTAACTTTTAAGTAGAAGTTGGCAAAAGGTTTCAAATGATAGGCTAGTTTTGGATATTTGTTAGGCTCGGTTTAACAAAGAAATAAAGTAAATATTTAATAGATGGGTTGGAATGGAAAAATAAACTTAAGCTTCAAGAACGATTCAATACTATAATGAGTATTGCCCTTGGACTTATATCGCTTAAGGTGGTTAAATGGTTGGTAGAGGATGGACCTTGATCCGTTACCTATAAAGAGGTAAGAACCAAAGGTATAAATTGATGGATGAACGCCACACCAAGGTTGGTGATAAGTTTAAAGAAGAGTTCGGGTTGACTCCACTAGCAAGCTAGATAGTCAATTTGAGACTCAAACGAAAATAGAGAGGAAGAAGCCTCACAAGAATAAAGTTCATTCAATAATTTGGCAAAAAGTTTCTTACATATTGAAATGTGCTAACTATTTATAGCTTTACATAAGGCAAGCCGAATGGAAAAGACTTAAGATCTAAGCATTCGGCTATGGAAAGGTTACTAAGTATGCTGTCTAAATTTGGCTGATTGGAACTTCAGTGGATAGCTTCTTGATGAAGGAAAATTCGGCTGGATGAACTTAGATGCAAGGGAGCTTAATGGCCATGTCTAGGTTCGTCAATAGCTTGAATGAATCAACCAATAAGTGCCTCTTGGCCAAATAATCACTTAGGGGAGCCAAAGATTCAACGCACAATTCATTTAGCTAGGTGTTCATGCATTCTCCCATTCGTTGCATCTCGTTGTTCATGCATCATTCATTTGGCTTCCTTCATGAATTTAAATTTGGAAATTAAATTGGTTGCTGCTCCTTGGCCGAATAGGTGCTTTGGAAAACTAATGGATCAGCCACCATTCATTGTAAGTAGCCATGCATGCATCCGTACATACATTGAACCAAATCGTGCATGAATCATCATTAAGTGCTCTCACACACATTCAGATGAACCTACATGGTATATAAACAAATTAAGTTATTTATAGATTCGGTTGAACATAAACAAAACATTATGTAGACAAATTAAATAACATGCTGGAACAAATTAAGAACACTTAATTAGAAAAACTAGCTAGTATTAAATTCGGCTAGCTCAATAATAAATGAAATCACTTAATGAGCTGAATTGGGCTAGAGAATTCGGTCTTGAGCTGTAGCAATTAATTGAAAATAAATCTAATACTTGGTTTATTAAAATGATGAAATAAAAGACCTGGAAAGAAATGAAATTGAGCTCAGATGAGCTGAAATAAACTCAAGTGAGCTGAATAGAGCTTAGGGAGCTACAAATGAATTGAAATCTGCTTGCACCAAGGTACAAGGAGTCTTTAAGGTGCTAGTACAAGCTTCTCCTTCAATATTGAGCTGGTTATCATTCCAAAGTTGAATGAATAAAGCTGATACAGCTTCTTGAAGACGCTTAGCTCGAGCTCAAGTCATGGGTCCGTTAGAGAGCTCGATGGGATCGGGAATAGAGCTTGTTGGGCTTCGGGGCGTGATCATGTCATCCCCCTTCTTCAAAATGACTTGTCCTCAAGTCGAGTGGCTTGTTCACTTCAAAGCCTGAAATTAAGAGGATCACGAAAATCTGATTAGAAATCAAATCGTGAAAAATGGACCAATCCTCTCTGATTTGGAAACAAAGGGCTGATTGCTGAATATAAGATATGAGTTGAATTTTACCTTTTCAAATGAACTCTCAATATTCGGTCTCAATTTCAGATTGTGCTCATAATATATGAAAAATCTTAGTCGGTCAAAACATGTATAACTCATATCATCAAACAATTTTAATATGTCATTACTACAAACAAATGGACACAATTGTATCAAAGGATAGTTATTCATGTATTGTTGCAAACAACCACAATCCTTCAACCACATCTTTTCAGCATAATCAGAAAAAGAGAAAGATTTATAGTGTTCATAATCTTGCACAATCAAAGTGTGCCATGATCGTTTGGAAGCAATCATTCCCATCTGCACTTCAACATCATATTTTGTATTAACAGTGTTCTCATTATCACCCTCCAAAACAAGCAGTTTATTAGTAAGCCAAAAGGAACGGTGAACCACATTGGAATACAAATATTTCTTTGAAATCAAAATATCGTCAAGAGTTTCCTCAACATTCGAATAAAGTGAAAATGGTCGAAAAATTTTAGAAATCATACCTTGTCCACTTCTAGGAGTAAAAATTTGAGGATCGATTGTACCTTTTTCAATCATCACAAACCTTCTCTTATCGGGAATATAGTGTAACTGGAACTCCTTCTTCGAGTTAACCTGAGATGATGAGACATGAAGACAACGGTTAATCAAAACACTTTTCTTTTTCTCGCTCACTTTTCTTTTCTTTTCTTTTTCTTTTTCTATGCTCTCATTTTTCTCAAAAGTCGATTTCTTTTCTTTTGAATTTTCTTCTTTTCTTTCTTTTTCGTTTTTTTTCAGTTTTTTCAGTTTTTTTTATTTTTATTTTATTTTTTTCTTTTTTCATTTGTTCTTTTTCTCTCATTTGCTCCATAGATCATTTAAGTCGTTACTGGTCTTCCAAGACTTGTTGTGGTGACAGAGGTGCCAAAATAATATTTTTGCCTGTGTGCTTGAAGGTATTTTGATTAGCAAATCCATCATGCTTGACTCTCCAGTCAGACTACCATGGTCTCCCAAGTAACAGATGGCCCGCATGCACATGCACTACATTGCATAGCACCTCGTCATGGTACTTTCCAATTGAAAACGAAACTAAGGCTTGTTTGGTCACTTTTAATTCAACACCGTCATTGAGCCATTACAACTTGTAAGGGCTCGGATGTTTAGTAGTCAACAACGCAAGCTTCTCCACCATGAGTGTGCTTGCAACGTTTGTACAACTACCTCTATCAACAACTAAACTACATACCTTCCCTTGGACATGACAACGGGTATGGAACAAGTTTTCTTGTTACGGTTCACTTTTGGTGCTTTGCGTATTTAAACTTCCTTTAACAACAAGCATTCTCCTTCAACCGCGTATTCTATTTCTTCCTCGTCTTTGGAAGGTGTGTCAGTTTCATTTTCAGCCTTTTCAATCTCCTCTTCCTCTGATTCAATTTCTTCGTTGGGCCGAATAACCATTTCACTTCGATTCGGACATTGGCTCACTACATAACCCCTTCCGAGACACTTGAAACATTTTATATCTCTTGATTGATTTTGAAAATTCTCAAAAGCTTTGCCTTTGCTGGATTCGACCATAGGTTTAGTTGATTTCGCTGGCATTGCTGGTTCTTTCGTTTGATTCGCCGAAACACTCCTATTTGCGCCTTGGCTCCATTTGGACACATTTGAGGAAGAATAACCCCGAACAGAACTTTTCTTTTTAATTTGCTTCTCGACCTTAATGGCCATATACACCATATCAACAATTTCGACATAGTGCTAAAGCTCTACAATATTGGCCATATCACGGTTAAGCCCGGCTAGAAATCATGCCATAGTCGCCTCACGATTTTCTTGTATATCTGTCCGAATCATAGCAACTTCCATTTCCTTATAATAATCTTCCACACTTCTCGTCCCTTGGGAAAGATTTTAGAGCTTTTGGAAAAGCTCTCGATGGTAATATGAAGGAATGAACCTCTGACACATTACAACCTTCATCTCGGCCCAAGTGTTGGTAGAACGCTCGCCATTCTACCTCCGGCTCGTAGTGAGTTGGTCCCACCAAATCATGGCATAATCTAAAAATTCTATAGCAGCCAACTTGACCTTCTTGGCCTCGGAGTAATTCTGACATTCAAACATGAGTTCCATTTTCTTCTCCTACTCGAGATAGGCTTCTGAATCTGAACAGCCCTGGAAAGGAGGAATGGTTAGCTTAATACTTTTGAGATCGTCATTGTACCATTCTTGATCTCATTGACCACAGTGATGTTGGTCTCTCCTCCGGTCACTTATATTCGAGCCTTGGTCGCTCTCGGCCTCACTCGGTTCGGATAATTCATCGTCTTGGATTTATAATCGACAATAATTTCTTGGTGGACTTGGAGGAGTCCTTTCTGGTCGGGCTCTTCCTTCCATATGGTCAAGTCTATCTTGAATCGACTCTAGTTTTCGGTCAAACAAGCGTTCAACCTCGTGCAATAAGGCTTGCATGTTTAAATCTGGCACATTCTGAATAGGTTGTCCTTCCGCCATATTTCTTTCGGGGCTCTAGACATAAGGATGGTAATACCTCACTTACAAAAACTCACAATTCCACTCAGAAAGAAAATAATTATTTTCTCTCACTCTCGTGTTCCCTTGGGAAAGATTTTAGAGCGTTTGGAAAAGCTCTCGGTGGTAATACGAAGGAATGAACCTCTGACACATTACAACCTTCATCTCGGCCCAAGTGTTGGTAGAACACTCGCCATTCTGCCTCTGGCTCGTAGTGAGTTGGTCCCACCAAATCATGGCATAATCTAAAAATTCTATAGCAGCCAACTTGACCTTCTTGGCCTCAGAGTAATTCTGACATTCAAACATGAGTTCCATTTTCTTCTCCTATTTCTGAATCTGAACGACCCTGGAAAGGAGGAATGGTTAGCTTAATACTTTTGAGATTGTCATTGTACCTTTCTTGATCTCGTTGACCACAGTGATATTGGTCTCTCCTCCGGTCACTTATATTCGAGCCTTGGTCGCTCTCGGCCTCACTCGGTTCGGATAATTCATCGTCTTGGATTTATCGTCGGCCACAATTTCTTGGTGGACTTGGAGGAGTCCTTTTTGGTCTGGCTCTTCCTTCCACATGGTCAAGTCTATCTTGAATTGACTCCAGTTTTCGGTCAAACAAGCGTTCAACCTCGTGCAATAAGGCTTGCATGTTCAAATCTGGTTGAATAGGTTATCTTTCCGCCATATTTCTTTTGGGGCTTCTAGACATAAGAATGGTAATACCTCACTTACAAAAATCACAATTCCACTCAGAAAGAAAATAATTATTTTCACTCACTCTCGTGTTTGTACTCGTTTTTAAGGCTTTTTCTTCTCTCTATTAGACTCACTCTCTCTTGCCTTTTATCACTCAATTCTTTCTCTCACGATTTCATAATTCTTCTCATTTTAGACTTACTTGCTGCTTTGGGTCGGTTTCAAAGTGGTTAACAAGGGAAATAATGTATTGGGTGTAGGGTAGGCTGAAACAAAAATAAAATCGGTTTGAAGTGTGGCGTTTTAAGAATGGTTAGATAGGGATAGTATAAAACTCACTTAATTGAGACTTGCAAAGAAAGAATAACAAGTATTTAAACTCTTTAGTTTGTTTTTATATACTCAAATTTTTTTTATTTCATATACTTTTTTTATTCAAATACAATTGAACAACACAAAAGAACTTTGGATACAACTTTTTTTTAATTCGAAACTTTTTTTATGAACCTACTTCGGGTTGAATATGAATATCGGTGATCCTCGTTTTAATAGATCTGATAACAAATAACGCGAACCGGCTCGATGATGTTGAGCTGGTCACTTTAGTTGCTCGATCATTGACGAGAAGAGTCGTTCATTTTGTGAAAAGATGAGTTTTGGTTAACTTTTAAGCGAAAGGTGGCAAAGGGTTTCAAATGATAGGCTAGTTTTGGATATTTGTTAGGCTCGGTTTAACAAAAAAATAAAGTAAATATTTAATAGATGGGTTGGAATGGAAAAATGAACTTAAGCTTCAAGAACGATTCAATACTATAATGAGTATTGCCCTAGGACTTATATCGCTTAAGGTGGTTAAATGGTTGGTAGAGGATGGACCTTGATCCGTTACCTATAAAGAGGTAAGAACCAAAGGTATAAATTGATGGATGAACGCCACTCCAAGGTTGGTGATAAGTTCAAAGAAGAGTTCGGGTTGACTCCACTAGCAAGCTAGATAAGTCAATTTGAGACTCAAACAAAAATAGATAGGAAGAAACCTCACAAGAACAAAGTTCATTCAATAATTTGGCAAAAAGTTTCTTACAAATTGAAATGTGCTAAGTATTTATAGCTTTACATAAGGCAAGCCGAATGGAAAAGACTTAAGAGCTAAGCATTCAGCTATGGAAAAGTTACTAAGTATGCTGTTTAAATTCGGCTGATTGGAACTTCAGTGGATAACTTCTTGATGAAGGAAAATTTGGCTGGATGAACTTGGATGCAAGGGAGCTTAATGGCCATGTCTAGGTTCGGTAATAGCTTGAATGAGTCAGCCAATAAGTGCTTCTTGGCCGAATAATCACTTAGGGGAGCCAAAGATTCAACGCACAATTCATGTAGTTAGGCGTTCATGCATTCTCCCATTCATTGTATCTCATTGTTCATGCATCATTCATTTGGCTTCCTTCATGAATTTAAATTTGGAAATTAAATTGGTTGCTGCTCCTTGGCCGAATAGAGATGCTTTGGAAAACTAATGGATCAGCCACCATTCATTGTAAGTAGCCGTGCATGCATCCGCACATACGTTGAACCAAATTGTGCATGAATCATCATTAAATGCTATCTCTCACATTCGGCTAAACCTACATGGTATATAAACAAATTAAGTTAGTTATAGATTCGGCTGAACATAAACAAAACTTTATTTAGACAAATTAAATAACATGCTAGAACAAATTAAAAACAGTTAATTAGAAAAAACTAGCTAGTATTAAATTCGGCAAGCTCACACTAAATGTAACACTCCAAACCTGGCCTAGACGTTATGGTCAAATCTGGCGTGTCACATTGAAGTTTTTTTGAAAACCATGTTTTCATTAAAACCCTTCTTGAAATTCCAAACTTCTTGTCATTTAAAACTTGTATAAAACCTCAAGTTGCATTTGCTTATTTTCAATCGAGGTTTATTAAAAAGTTATTACCTTCAAAACCTTATTGTTGTGGAAGCTTAATTTAAAGAAAATGAGTTACGAAAATGTGATATTTAAACATTGAGGTGCGGATACGTAGCATTTGATAATAGTCATTATTTTGGAAAATTGGGTTCTCCTTCTAGCAGATAAGAATCACAATCAATAAAATCCCAAATTTAAAATCCAGAATTGTAAAGGCCTTATTACAACCCGAATCAAAATCAAACTGCTTTAGTAAATGAGAAAAACAAAATAATGGTAACATGATTGGCACAAGCCATCAATAACGGTAATATGATCGACACAAAGCCATCAGTAACTGTAATATGATCGGTACAAAGCCATCAGTAACGGTAATACGATTGGCACAAAGCCATCAGTAATAGTAATATGATCGGTACAAAGCCATCAGTAGCATCGCAGCAAAGCTGCCAGCAATAATATTGCAACAAATCTGCTAGTATTAGTATATGTGGCCAAGCCACCAGTAACAGTGATTGTGGCAGAGCCACCAGTACAGTACTTCCTCCACAACAGTCTCCCAACCCTATGCAGTATGTCGTGTATGCAGAATGCCATGCTCAGAATTAGTCATACAAATCACAAACAAATCAGTCATACCAATCATAGACAAATCAGTCATTTACATGTAGGACAAATCAATCATTTAACCTTGAGGGACAAAATAGTCATTTACCCTACAGGGGCATTACGGTCATTTTACCTTACAGGGGCATTACGATCATTTTACCTTACAGGGGCATTATGATTATTTTACCCTATAGGGGTATCACAGTCATTTTACCCTTTAAAGGTATTTCGACCATTTTACCATTCAGGGGTATTTCAGTCTTTTTACCCTTTGGGGGCATTTTAGTCATTTTACCTTATAGGGGTATTTCGGTCATTTTACCCTATAGGGGTATTTTGGTCATTCTACCCTATCAAGGTATTTCGGTCCAGATATCGACTCTCAAAAGGTCCGTAGTCACCTCGAGCGACTCAGGTAACCTAATTCGTCATAACAGTAAAAATGGGCCCAAGGCCCATTACTCGGCCCAAGTGGGCCCACGCGCTCGTGGGGCCCGTTCAACCCAGGTTTCGCCATGGCTATGACATCTACATAGCCCAGGCTAGTATTTGCCACAAATAGTAGATTTCATCCATGTAGGGCCCATAAGCTCATTGAGCCCACACGCCCCATTTCAGCCCAACGTGGCCCATTATGGCCTAAGCCTATGAAAATGCTCATGGAGGCCTCTACAGTCTATCGCCCATGATTTGCAGGTTTGCCTTACCACATGAGCGATCGCACGCTCGTGTGGTCTCAATCAACGTATTTTCGGCTTTTCAGTTTTTACCGTTCTACTGTTATAGTGGAGAGTTTACACACCTGATGAGATTTGCAGATTTCCCCTTCTCTGCAAATCAATGATCATCGTACCCTTGGTTCCCAGGAAATGTGCCAATCAACCTTGACCACCACTAGTTAGGAATGGAAGCAATGCAGGTTGGAGAAAGCGACGAATACCTTGAAAACCTCACCGATCTCCCCCTCCAAAACAAGGAACAAATGAGATGTGATATATAACTCTTCACAACAACAACCTCCCCAAATACAATTATTTTCTCCTCAAATCTCTCCAAATATCCCTCCTCAATTCTCTCTATGACCAATTCAAACTCCATTCAAACTCCACCTTTAGTTGTGTTTTAGTCCAACTCCACCACCTACCCAGCTCAAGAAGCAAAATAAATACTTCATTGCACACCCCAAGACTTGAACCTCAAACCTCATAGTTACACAACACGCCACCTTGCCACTTGACCACAAGCTCTTTTTGTGATATAAAACAAATACTATTACTTATAAGGCCTATATGCCAGTGTCCAGATTCATTTAAGAGCAAAATTAAAAATTCTGCAAAAGCCAAGACTTGAACCCAGGCTTCTCAAACACTCTCATACACACCCAAATCACTTAGCCATTAAAGCAAACAAGCAATTTGTGTCACTTTCTTGCACAACTAAATATTTATGTGCAGTCTCCTAACTGTTCCCTTGTTCAAAACCTATTTCTTCTAGGCCCAAAATTTGGGATGTTACAATAAATGAAATCACTTAATGAGTTGAATTAAGCTAGAGAATTCGGTCTTGAGCTGTAACAACTAATTAAAAATAAATCTAATACTTGGTTTACTAAAATGATGAAAGAAAAGAGCAGGAAAGAAATGAAATTGAGCTCAAATGAGCTGAAATAAACTCAAGTGAGCAGATTTGAGATGAATGGAGCTCGGAGAGCTACAAATGAATTGAAATCAGCTTGCACCAAGGTGTATATAATTTCGGTTATAATGACATCTATAGGTTAATTCGGCCAATGTCGGCATATAAGTATTTTGTTGAGATTAGCCACTTATATGGCTTGTGTTTGGTATATTTTGATGTGTATATATTTGTGGCCTTATCATATTTGATGTGTGTTCGATCTGGTAGAATGATGGAAAGTAAGAATGTGGTTTGAATAAGCAAGTAAGATATGTTATATACCATGCTGTGATTTAGTGTTTTGTTATGGAAAAATTATAGATATATTGATGTTAGTTAGAATGGTATATTTGGTATCATTTGGAAATATTTGTATGTTTTGGTAAGTAAGTTAAGTGACATGAAATGATGCAAAATGATTTACCTTGTGAATTGTTATTTTGGGTATCAAATAGGTGAGCTTGATAAATAACCTACATGATAGGTTTTGGTACAATTATGCATATATGTTTTTGGTCACTTAGGTAAATTTGGATACATGGTTGACATGTTTACATATTGTCATTTGAGGTGCCTACGGGCATATTGCTTGTAAGTGATGATTTTACATATTTAAGGCTTGATTTTAGCTTATTTTGGATGTCAAATTATGACTTGTGTGTATGCAAAATTTTGGGTGAGAAATGTGGTTTGTAAAATGGCCTATTTTCGTCCACATGGGCAGAGCACGAGCGTGAGTCTCAGCTGTGTGTCACACACGGCTGTGTGTGTAATGCCCCAAAATTCCAAGTATTTATTTTTGCATGTTTGTAACGCAACTACTTGTTTGCTTCAGTGGTTAAGTGATTTGGGTGTGTTTGGGAGTGTCTGAGAAGTCTTAGGTTCAAGCCTGGGCTTGTGCAAAAAAAATTTTTTTAAGGAAGGAAACCCTTGCCTATAGTTAGTAGGCTTTTAAATTATTGTGGGTAAAGCATGACATAAAAAGCCTGCTGGTCTAGAGGGTAAGTGGCGTGTTACCTGTGCTAGTGGTCTAAGGTTCGAATCTTGTTGAGGCAAGGGAGTGTTTATTTTGCTGCTTTGTCGTGGGGGTGTTGGAGTTTGACTGAAACACTAAAGTGGTTGAGGGGAGGTGTGATCAGGTGGAGAGATTTGATGAGGGATTTTAGGAGAAGATTATGGGATTGGGGAGGTTATCCCGATTTGGTGGGATGTAGAAGTCGGCACCCTCCCCTCATTTTTTCCCAATTTCGGTTTTGATAGTCTTTTCTTTCTTTCCTTTTTCAATTTGCTGTCGCCCCACCCTCCTAGTTCTCTCTACCAATTTTTTACTTTCCATCCCTATCTATTCGTTCTTATTTTGCTAATTTACTCTTCTTAGTTTCTTTCTTTTTTCCCGAAAGCTTTTGCCGAATATTGCTAGGTGTGCGATTGCTATATCTTTTGTTTCTTTTGGCTTTGTCTCTCCTCATGACGGATGTTCTTCCCTCCTCCTTTACTGATTATTTTTCTTCTTCTGCTTCCCTCTTTGTGCGTCTCTTATTTTCCTCATTGTTGTTGTCCTTTGCATTTCTGCTCTCTACCGAATTCTGGTCACCTTGGTCTCTTTCTTTTTGGTTTTATTTTTTTTAAATTGACCATCCCTTTCGCGTTGTTCTGCGTTTTCGGTAAGTTGGTTATTCGATTTGGTTCTGACTGTTCATGTGAATAACAATTGATATGGGTTTCGGCTGGAATGCAGGTATTAACCAAGGAGATAGTGATCTTTCTTTTCCAACAATTTGAGGGTGTAGGGCCTCGGTTGCTCAAACAAGGGAAGTGGTTGTCAACCAAGTGGATAAGTGATTTGGATAGGGTTCATTTTAATTTCATTTGGCATGTAATTAATCGAGCAGTTGTGGTTGAATATAGGTTTTGAAGTGCTCGTGGACGGTGTGCGCATTTTTCGTAACAAAGTGTGTAAACCCTATCGAAAATGTAGACCGACAAAAGCCAGAAATTATGGTAAATGACGCTACACGAACATGCGTTCACTCGTGTGGTAAACTGAACGCATAAAATATGGGCATTAGACTGGTGCGGTCACCATGAGCGATTTCATGGTCTTAGGCCGTTTTAGGCCACGATGGGTCGAAATGGGCTGTGTGGTCCCAACGGGCTTGTGGACCCTACACGGGTAAACCACATGAGTGTGTGGAGAAAATTGGGCCAAACTATGTAAATTTATGACCGAGACCAAATTTTGGGTTGTGTGCGACACACGAGTGTGTGGGCCCACATGAACCAGCATTATGGGCCTTGGGCCCAGATTCACTGTTGACTGTTAAGGTTGCACGGGTCACCCGAGACGACTGTGGACCTACTGGTGGGTCGGTAAGTAGACCAAGACTTCCAAACTAATATAAAATGACTGTTATGCCTCCACGTGGTAAAATGGCTGTTATGCCCCTATGTTATAAAATGACTGTATGCTTTATGTTATGTATGACTGTAAATAAGCATGCCACGATATATATATGTTGCATACATGTATGATATGTTGCATGGGAATGAGATTCTTATGATTGGAGAAAGTGTATTGTACTGGTAGCTTTGCTGCAAATACTGTTTAGTGTCGCAACCGGTGCTAAATTTTCGAGTGTAGGGATGGGTGGGTGATATTATCCCCACACGGAGTGTTGGGCTGGACGGAGTGGAGTGTGGAGGCTAGTTGGGTAGGATTTCTGATTGAATGTCTAAACTGTTATTATCACTGTAATGAGCTAAGGCCCACACTGATACTGATACTGTAATGGCCAAAAGCCTAACTTAACTGAACTGTTATTGAATTGGGCTTAAGCCCAGACTGTAAATGCATTGGCTATTTGCTTATATGGGGTTACACACCGAGTTTTCGTAAACTCACCCTCTGTTTATCTTACAGGTAATCTCCAATCTTAGGGACTGGTGTTGCGAGGGACTCAGAGGTGGCCACACAATCGCACCTGCTTTTATATTTGACTTTTTATTTATAAGAAATTTATTTTGGGTATTTATTCTGTAATAAGGGCTCTTTAAAAATTTTTATTTAAAACTTTTTAATTTGGGGATTTTACTTATTTTAATTCATATCTGATAGAAGTAGGACGCGAATTTTTAAAAGATGTATGTTTTTTCAAAACACCACATTTTTGTACCATAAAATAAAAGCTTCCGCATCAGATAATGTTTTAAATACAGTAACAAACTAATATGATCAATAAACTGCTAAAGACAACTTAAGTTTCAATAAACGAGAATTAATATAGAGCGGGTTTATCATTGAAACTATGTTTTCGAAAAACACTTCAATGTGATATCGTTAGATTCAACCATAACATCTAGGTCGGGTTTGGGGTGTTACATTTAGTGGTATCAGAGCCAGGTTTAAAACTCGACTATGGTTTTTGGGTTTTTCTGAAACTTGGAATTTTCAAAAAGAATTGTTCTAAACTATTTGGAAGTATTTTGAAATATTTATACTTAATGTGTGGTACACCGAGTCTCCGGTGCCGATTCTGTAAGTTCACTAAAATTATTATCTGTTTTAAAACTGAAACTACTATAGATAGACCATACTAAAACACTTAGGTTAGTGTATATTGATACTGTAGTAAAATCGATAAATACTGGAAGATATTGCGTCGTATGAAAACAAACTCTGAACTACTGAAATTATTTCCATAAAACATTTGCTAATAACTATTGAACTGTAAACTAATTCATAAAACTTTTAATTCAGATAAGTGCGACTAGACGATGAGTGCACGAGTTACTCACGGATGGGGTACTAGAGGCCGAGGTAGAGGCCGTAGAAGGGCTCGAGCTCAATTCTCTTTATTGCGCAGTATGCCAAATCTAAACACTAGCGAGACGCCGATATCGCCTGTCACTGAGATTGTGTCACAAGACCGAGCGGCTTGGGACGACGCACAGTCTCCGGCCATGTTAAGGATTTTAAAGAGGGTCGCTGGGCCCAATACTGGAGCTGGAGGCAGCGGGTCAGTTCGAAGCGACTCCAGTCTAACGGGTCTAAGATTTTTAGGGGTATTGCTAGAGTTGCCCCTAACGTGGCTGAATATTTGATTGAGGCCATAAAGAGGATCATGGATGACCTCGACTGCACCCCCGAACAGAAATTAAAAGGAGCCGTGCATTGTTACGAGACAAAGCGTATCAGTGGTGGCTTACAGTTAAAGAAGGTACTCAGGCTGACCGATTGACATAGGAATTCTTCAAAATTGCTTTCCAATGGAAGTATGTGGACACTAGTTATGTGGATTCCCGAAGGTGGGAGTCTCTAAATCTGGCTTAGGAGGACAAATCAGTGGATGGGTATGAAGCTAAATTTTTGTGATTAAGCCACTATGCGCATGGGATGGTGGCAACCGATTATGAGCAGTGTGTTCGGTTCGAGGATGGCCTCAGGGATAGTCTGAGAGTTTTGATAGTTCCACAGAGGGAGCAAGATGTTGCCACACTGGTGGACAAGGTGAAGATCGTTGAGGAGGTGAAGCGTACTGAGTATCTAAACAGAGAAAAGGGTAGTAATAAGAAGGATTCGGAGCCCTCGAGTTCTGCTCAGAAGCCGAAGAAAAAGGCCAGAGTGGATGGGCTGGTCAGAGTTTGGGCCCCTATTGCTGCTACTGGACCGCAAACATGTGTTGGCTGTGGTAAAGGCCATCAGGGTGAGTGTTGGAAAAGGATTGGGGCATGTTTGAGGTGCGAATCATTAGAGCACCGTATCAAAGACTGTCCACGGAGGCCCGAGCAGATGCAAGCTACAGGTCGGGGTACTGTTCAATCGTTGAGAGGTGTTCAGCAGCCACCGAGAGGTCGTGGCCAGGCCAGAGATGGGAATGGTATGGGCCGTGGCCGTGCAGCACCTGGCAGAGGTGCTAGTCATACTGAGGCAAGGCAGCCAGCTCTGATTTATACTGTACGTCGCTAAGAGGACAAAGTTGCACCAGATTTTATTACTGGTACTTTCTTTATCTATAATGTACCTTATACTGCACTGATTGATGTTGGGTTTACGCATTCATATATAGCATGCTCGGTGTCTGAGACTTTGGGTATAATGGTTGAAACCACTACGAGTGAAATTACTATGTTGAGTCCTTTAGGGCAGTTAGTTAAGGTGAATAGATTGTTCAAAGATGTACCATTGGTGGTTCAAGGAACCATCTTTTTGGTGACTTAATGGAACTTTCTTTTGGAGAATTCGACTTAAAACTAGGCATAGACTGGTTGGTTAAGCATCAGGTGAATTTGGACTATGCTACTAAACAGGTGGTATTGAAAACTGTGGAGGGGGATGAGGTGATGCTAATAAGGGAGCGTTAGAATTATCTGTCAAATGTGGTTTCTGCTATGAGGGCTGAGAAGTTGGTTCATAAGGGTTGTGAGGCATATGTAGCCTACAGCAATGGTGTCGATTCTGAGGCTCCGTCTGTTAAAGATATCGGAACAGTCAAGGATTTTCTGGATGTTTTCCCCAATGAACTACCTGGACTACCTCCAAACCGTGAAGTTGAATTTGGGATTGAGCTCCTACTGGGTACAACTCTGGTGTCCATCGCTCCCTATAAAATGGCACCGAAGGAGCTAGTAGAGCTTAAGGCTCAGATTCAAGAGCTACTGGATCGTGGGTTCATCTGCCCTAGTGAGTCTCTATGGGGAGCACCAGTTCTGTTTGTAAAATAGAAGGATGGATCCATGCGTATGTGCATCGACTACCGGTAATTGAATAAATTGACTATTAAGAATAAGTACCCTCTATCGAGGATTGATGATCTATTCAATCAGTTTCGAGGAGCTTCGATTTTCTCTAAGATTGATATTCGATCGAGGTATCATCAACTGAGAGTCAAGGAGGCTAATGTACACAAGATAGCTTTTAGGGCTCGTTATGGTCACTACGAGTTCCTAGTGATGCCATTTGGATTGACGAATACGCCGGCAGCTTTAATAGAAGTGATGAATCGAGTGTTCCAACCTTATTTGGATCGGTTCGTAGTGGTTTTTGTAGATGACATCTTGGTGTATTTGAGAACTGAGGATGAACATGACGCACATCTTTGAGTTGTTCTGCAATTCTAAGGGAGAAATAATTATATGCCAAGTTCAGCAAGTGTGAATTCTGGCTGGTTACATTTCTAGGCCATGTGGTATCTACTGAAGGGATTAGAGTTGATCCTCGAAAAATTGAAGATGTTCTGGATTGGAAGCCGCCTAAGACAGTATCTGAGATTCGAAGTTTTCTGGGTCTGGCAGGGTATTATAGACGTTTTGTTGTGGGGTTTTCGTTGATTGCTGCACCTCTGACTAAACTTTTGCGTAAAGGGGTACCGTTTGTCTAGACCGGTAAGCAGCAAGAGAGTTTTGAGAAACTTAAGAAGGTTCTGACAGAGGCCCCTATCTTAATATAGCCAGATTCTGGGAAAGAATTCACTGTCTACAGCGATGCATCACATGTCGTTTGGGATGTGTATTAATGCAATAGGGTAAGGTGGTAGCGTATGCGTCTCGTCAACTTAATACTCATGAGGTGAATTATCCGACGCATGACTTGGATTTGGTCGCAGTGGTGTTTGCACTAAAATTCTAGAGGCATTACTTGTATGGTAAGAAGTGTATCGTTTACACTGATCACAAGAGCCTTAAGTACCTCTTCACTCAGAAGAAGCTGAATCTTAGGCATCGTAGATGGATTGAGCTACTTAAGGACTATGAGTGTACTATTGAATACCACCCTGGTAAGGCTAATGTGGTAACTGACGCTCTGAGCTGTAGATCTATGACTAACCTGAGAGCAATGTTTGCTCGCCTCAATTTATTTGATGATGGTAGTTTGTTGGTCGAAATTCAAGTTAAACCGACATGGGTAGAGTAGACCAAAGATTTTAGAATAAATAGCGAAGGGGTGCTCTATTTCCGTGGGAGAATCTGTGTACCGAAAGATACTGAATTGAGGTAGTCTATACTACAAGAGGCGCATAGTAGCCTTTATGCTATGCATCCTGGCAGAAATAAGATGTACCACAACCTTCGTGAGCTATACTGGTGGCCAGGTCTTAAGTGAGAGGTTACTGAATTTGTGGCTAAGTGACATGTCGCTTTGGAAGTGGGAGATAGTGACTATAGACTTCGTTTGTGGGTTACCCCTCACACCTACTAAGAAGGATTCTGTATGGGTTATCATGGATCGATTGACCAAGTCTGCCCGCTTCATACCGGTTTGTACTGACTACTCTCTGCAGAAGCTGGCTAAATTGTATGTGTCTGAGAAGTGAGACTGCATGGGGTACCGGTTTCCATAATACCAGATAGAGATCATCGCTTCACGTCTTGGTTCTAGAAGAAGTTACATGAGGCTTTGGGTACAAGACTGGACTTTAGTACTGTGTTTCACCCCAGACAGATGGTCAATCGAAAAGGGTGATTCAAATACTGGAAGATATGTTAAGGTGTTGTGTAATTGATTTTCGAGGCTCTTGGGAAGACTATTTGCCTTTGGTAGAGTTTTCTTACAACAATAGCTACTAGTCTAGCATACAGATGGCACCTTATGAGGCATTATATAGTCGTAGGTGTCGTACTTATTCGTGTTAGATTGAGTTGGTCGAGCGGCGTGTTTTGGGCCCTGAATTGGTTTCTGATACCGAGGATAAGTTAGATTAATTTGAGATCGACTGAAGGCAGCATCTGACAGACAGAAGTCATACACAAATTTGAAGCGCAAGGAGATTGAGTATTCTGTTATTGGATTGGATGGGATTCATGATGTGTTCCATGTCTCTATGCTGAGGCGTTATCGCTTTGATCCCATACACGTGATTTCGACTGAGGAGATTGACGTTAAGCCAGACTAGACTTTTGAGAAGGAACCGGTTCAGGTTTTAGATTATGATGTGAAAATTATGAGGAAGAAGTCTATTCCAATGGTTAAGGTGTTTGGGCGCAATCATAGCTCAGAGGAGGCCACATGGGAACCCGAAGAGGCGATGCGACAACAATACCCTCATCTATTTTGACCAAGTAAATTTTGAGCTCGAAATTTTGTTTTAGGGGGTAGAGTTGTAACACCCTAAAAATCTAAGTATTTATTTTTGCATGTTTGTAACGAAACTACTTGTTTGCTTCAGTGGTTATGTGATTTGGGTGTGTTTGGGAGTGTCTGAGAAGTCTTGGGTTCAAGCCTGGGCTTGTGCAAAAAAAAATTTTTTATGGAAGGAAACCTTTGCCTATAGTTAGTAGGCTTGTAAATTATTTTGGGTAAAGCATGACATAAAAAGCCTGCTAGTCTAGGGGGTAAGTGGCATATTACCTATGCTAGTGGTCTAAGGTTCGGATCTTGCTGAGGCAAGGGAGTGTTTATTTCGCTGCTTTCCCGTGGGGGTGTTGGAGTTTTACTGAAACACTGAAGTGGTTGAGGGGAATTCAAATTAAATGGTTGAGGCGAGGTGTAATAAGGTGGAGAGATTTTAGGAGGGATTTTAGGAGTAGATTATGGGATTGGGGAGGTTATCCCAATTTGGTGGGATGTAGAATTCAGCACCCTCCCCTCATTTTTTCCCAATTTCAGTTTTGATAGAGTATTTTCTTTTTTTTTTATTTTCAATTTACTGCCGCCAAACCCTCCTAGTTCTCTTTGCCGATTTTCTACTTTCTATCCCTATCGATTCATTCTTATTTTGCTAATTTACTCTTCTCAGTTTCTTTCTTTTTTCCCAAAAGCTTTTGCCGAATATTGCTAGGTGTGCGATTGCTATATCTTTTGTTTCTTTTGGCTTTGTCTCTTTTCACGACAGACCAAATTCTAGGCTATATGGGCCACACGAGTATGTGGGCCCATATGGGCCCGCATTCTGGGCTTTGGGCCTAGATTCACCGTTGACTGTTAAGGTTACACGGGTCGCTCGAGACGACTGTGGACCTACTGGTGGGTCGATAAGTAGACCTAGACTCCCAAACTGATATAAAGTGATTATTATGCCCCCACGTGGTAAAATGACTATTATGCCCCTATGTTATAAAATAATTGTATGCTTTATGTTATGTATGACTGTATATAAGCATGCCACGATATATATATGTTGCATACATGTATGATATGTTACATGGGAATGAGATTATTATGATTGGAGGAAGTATTCTATACTAGCAGCTCTGCTACAAACACTGTTTAGTGCCGCAACCGGTGCTAAATTTTCGAGTGTAAGGATGGGTGGGTGATATTATCCCCACATGGTGTGTTGGGCTGGACAGAGTTGAGTGTAGAGGATGGTTGGGTAAGATTTCTGATTGCATGTCTGAACTGTTACTGTCACTGTAATGGGCTAAGGCCCACACTGATACTGATACTGTAATGGGCAAAGGCCTAACTGAGCTGAACTGTTCTTGAATTGGGCTTAAGCCCAGACTGTAAATGCATTGGCTATTTGCTTATATGGGGTTAAACACTGAGCTTTCGTAAACTCGCCCTCTATTTATCTTATAGGTAATCCCCAATCTTAGGGACCGGTGTTGCGAGGGACTCGGAGGTGGCCACACAATCGCACCTGCTTTTATATTTGACTTTTTATTTATAAGAAATTTATTTTGGGCATTTGTTTTGTAATAAGGCCTCTGTAAATTTTTTTCTTTAAAACATATTAATTTGGGGATTTTACTTATTTTAAATCATATCTGATAGAAATAGGATGCAGATTTTCAAAAGACGTATGTTTTTTCAAAACACCACGTTTTCGTACCATAAATAAAAGCTTCCTCATCAAATAATGTTTTAAATACAGTAACAAACTAATATGATCAACAAACTGCTAAAGACAACTTGAGTTTCAATAAACGAGAATTAATATAGAGCAGGTTTATCATTGAAACTATGTTTTCAAAAAACACTCCAATGTGATATCATCAAATTCGGTCATAACGTCTAGGCCGGGTTTGGGGTGTTACAATGTGTCCCCTGTATATTTTAAAGCGCACAAGTCAGTATGCTCACATGGCCTAGCACACGAGTGTGTGGCTTGGCCTTGTGGCACAAGTTAGTGAGTGATATGGGCACAGACACAAGCTGGGACAAGGTCGTGTGTCCCTATTTCGAATGCCCACACAGCAAAGACACGGGCCTGTCTCTTGGCTGTGTGAGTCACACGGCCGCAGTTTTGAAAATTTTATAAGTTTCCAAAAAATTCTCTGAATTTCTAATTTAGTCACGTTTTGTTTCTAATGTGTATTTTGAGCCTCGAAGGCTCGTATTACAGACACTGAGCATAATTATATGATTGGTTTTTTGGCATGAATGCTATATGTTATAACTTGTTTGAATTTTCTATCCGTTTAAATTGTAAACTTCAACAATACTTTGTCCCTTGTTTCGGCAACGGATTCATGTTAGGGGTGTGACAACACGAGCATGTGAGGGGTTGGACATGGGCATGTGAGGGGTTGGACACAGGCATGTGGAAACTGGAGCTATCACACACGGGCATGTGCGATCTGCCTAAAAGTTTTTTCGTGACACGATCACAGTCATTTAATGACACACAATCTAAAGGATTTAGTCGTGCGGGTTTTTGGGGGGTTTTAATTTTTGTCTTTTTAAATTGGTATTCTAATTTGTATAAGTTACAATTTAGTCCTGAAAATTTATTCGTCTAATTAGAGCTCTAGATGATAAGGAAACTTTGTAAAAATTAGGATTAGTCTTGTAATCAGTAAAATTAAAAAGAAACACACTTAATTTGTTACTCGAAATAGGTCCTAATAGTTTGTGTTTGTTATAATTTAGTCCATAATAGTAAAACTTGAATTAGACATAGCAAACAAACTCAATTTAAGCTAAAATCTTTTAGGCTTACATAATTTTGAATTAAAGAAGTTCAGAAACATTTAGATCTAAAATCGGATTAGTTTTACCATAGGTGGTAAAATGATGAAAATGCCCTTAGGTTAAATTACCTAGGAAAAGTTTTAAATTGGCTCATAATTTTTTTCCGCAATAATAAATAACTAATATTTAGATAAGATTGAATTGTTATAAGGTCGGGGTGTGTCATGGGTGGTCATTAGCTGGAGAGTCACTTAGGTGGATAATGTAACGCTTCAAATTTGGGTCGGTCCATCACGGTCAGGTTTTGAGTGTCACAAAGCACATTAGTTTGAAATTTCCAAATGTCAAATATATTTGTGTTAAGGCAGTTGGAATCGATTGCAAGACAAAAGTGATTTCAGCAATGTCATCCCGCAAATTGATCAAAAATGGATGCGAAGCTTATTTAGATTATGTTCTTGATTCGAAAGTAGTAGGATCCAAAATCGATGAAGTATTGATAGTTAAAGAATATGCTGGTGTATTTCCTGAAGAAGTACCTGGGTTACCACCAACTGGAGAGGTTGAATTTGTAATTGAACTTGTACTGGGAGCATCTTCAATTTTAATAGCCCTGTACATGATAGCTCCCACTGAGTTAAAAGTGTTGAAAGCACAGTTGTAAGAATTATAAGACGGTGGATTTCTTCAACAGAGTGTATCACCTTGGGTTCTTTGATTTTATTTCTAAAAGAAAGATGGGTCGATAAGATTATGTATAGATTATCGACAGCTAAATCGAGTTACCATCAAAAATAAATATTTGTTACCTCATATCGATGACTTATTCGATCAGTCGAAAGGAGCTACTATTTTCTTAAAGATTTATTTGAGATCCGAGTATTATCAGTTTTTTAGTTAAAGAGCCTGATATACCTAAAAACAACATTCAGAACTGAATATGATCATTATGAATTTTTGGTGATGTCGTTTGGTTTGACTAATGCCCCTACTGCATTTATGGATTTGATGAACCAGGTATTTCAGCTGTATTTAGATCAGTTTGTTTGGTATTCATTGATGATAGTCTAATTTATATGTTGAATGAGTTAGATCATGCTGAGCATTTAAGAATTGTGTTGCAAACCTTGTGTGAAAAACATCTTTATATGAAATTTAGTAAGTGCGAATTTTGGTTACAGGTGGTTGGATTTCTAGGTCACGTAATTTTTGCTGGCTGTATCTGGGTTCATCCGAATAAAATATCTACAATTCTTGAATAGAAAGTTCTGAAGAATGTTTTTGAGATTCGTAGTTTCTTGGGCTTAGCGGGATATTATCGGTGTTTTGTTAAAAACTTATCTATTATAGTATCTCTGATGACTAAGCTATTACAAAAAGATTTTTTGACTCAATTTGAAAAGCCAGAAAAGCTTCGAGTAGTTGAAGAATATTTAACTGAAGCTCTCATTTTGACTCAACCTGAAATCGAGAAAGAACTTATCGTGTATAATGATTTGTCTCTTTATGGTTTAGGATGTGTTTTGATGCAAAGTGGTAAATGGTCGCTTATGCCTCGAGACAGTTGAAACCTCGCAAGTGAAATTATCCAACACACGACTTAAAGTTGGTCGTAGTAGTCTTTGCTTTGAACATCAGGCAACATTATTTATACAGTGAGAAATTTTATATTTTTACCGATCATAGAAGCTTGAAATACCTAATGACTCAGAAAGAATTGAATTTGCATAAGCGTAGATGGCTTGAATTACTAAAAGACTATGACTTAGTAATTAATTATCATATCGGGAAAACTAATATTCTTGCAGATTCTGAGTCGAAAATCTTCGTTTTCTTTGAGAGCTATGAATGCAAATTTGACGTTGGAACGTAGTGGTTCTATTGTGGCTAAGTGGATGGTAAAGCTGGTATTTTTATCGAAAATTTAGGAACTTCAAAAAAATGATCTATACTTGTTATCGAAGATTGAATTAGTGAAAACTGGTCAAAAATCTAATTTTTCAATCGAGAATGATGATTGTTTATATTTTTTGGATCAAATTTGTGTACCAAATAATTTTGAGCTAAAACGAGAATTGTTGAATGAACCTCATTATAGTGTTTACTTGATTTACCTTGGGAGTACTAAAATGTATAATGATCTGAAATAACAGTATTGGTGGTTTGAAATGAAATGTGAAGTAACAGAGTTTGTATCTAAATGTTTAGTTTCTCAGTAGGTGAAAGCAATACACCAGGTTCCATGAGGTCTGTTGCAACCGGTAATGATGATTCCTGAATGGAAGTGGGAACAAGTCACGATGGATTTTATCTCAGGGTTACCTTTGACTCCGAAAAGAAAAGATTCGATTTGGGTTATCATGGATAGATTAACGAAAACATCCCTTTTTATTCTTGTTCGAATTGACTATTAACTTGAGAAATTAATCGAGCTGTATGTGTCTGAAATTGTGAGATTACACGGTGAACCATTGGCGATTATCTCCGATCGTGATCCGTGGTTTACTTCTAGATTTTGGAGTAAATTGCACGAAGCTTTGGGCTCTAGATTGAATTTTAATACGACTTTTCATCTGCAAACAGATGGTCAGTTGGAGCGAATAATGCAAGAATTGGAAGATATGTTGCGATGCTGTGTTATTGAGTTTGAAGGTACCTGGGAAAAATACTTGTCGTTGGTTGAATTTACGTATAATAATAGCATCAATCAAGCATAAAAATGGCTCCCTACAAGGCTTTATACGAGCGTAAATGTAGAATTCCATTAAATTGGTTTGAATTGAATGAAAGAAAGTTAGTTGGGGTTAATTTTGCATGAAAACTAAAGAAAAAGTGTGAATTATTCGAGATAACTTGAAAACTGCAACTGATCGTCAAAAATCTTACTCTGATTTAAAACGTAAAGATATAGAGTTTTCATTTGGTGAGAAAGTGTTCCTGAAAGTCTCACCCTGGAAGAAAGTATTACGTTTCGGTAGAAAAGGTAAGCTCCCTAGATTTATCAGGCCATACGAAATTTTAGAAAGAATTGGATCTGTATCATATCGTTTGGCATTACCTCTGGAACTTGATAGGAACCAAAATGCTTTTCACGTTTCGATGCTCTGGCGTTACCGTTCTGATCCATTGCATGTTCTAACTACGGATGAAATTGAGATACAGCCAGATTTGACTTATGATGAAGAGCCTATCAAAATTTTAGCCTGGGAAATAAAAGAGTTGAGAAATAAATTCGCACCCTTAGTTAAAATTTTATGGCATAGGCATGGGATAGAAGAAGTGACATGGGAATCGGAAGAAATGATGAAATCTCAGTATCCGAACCTTTTCTCTGGTAAGATTTTTAAGGGCAAAAATTTCTTTAGGGGAGAGTTGTAATATCCCGCTTTTTATTGGTGTCGAAAACACTGGTTTTGGGACCACAATTCTGATATGTGAGGTCGTGTTTTACTATTTAATTTACATTTGTGGAGTTACATTAGAGTCGTATTAAATTTTGGTAAAGAAATTTTATTGTTTATCTAATTAATTTAAGAAAAATGACTAAATTATAATAGGTGTAAAGGTTTAAATATCATTGTATTTCATAATTAATTAAAGCACTTAATTAAGTGGGAGATTTGATAGTGTAATTATACCACTTATAAATTGCATGGACAGTTTGGGATAATGGATTAAAGGAAATGAAAGCTTATAATAAAGGTCATTTAAATTAGTAAATTAAGATAAATTAAACAAAACAAAATATGATACAATTATCATCTTCATCCTATTACAGCTAAGAACTGATAGGTAAATTTTCTTGCATGATAGGTAAATCTTCTTGCATGATAGGTAAATTTTAACCATTTTCGATGGTTTTTCTGTTTCTAAGATCGTTATAACTAGGTCTAGCTAACCTGTACCGCTTTTTTTGAAATTGTAAAAAAAATTTAGATGTTAAATGATGGGATGGAAGCTTTAGTTGTTGATTTTAATTAGATTATTTAATAATTTTGTTAGTTTTTGAGTTAAGGATTAATTTGATAAAATATTAAAATTGACATGGTATTCTTGTAAATTTTGAATAGTATTGAATTATAATAATATGGAAATGAATTCGGCAAGCTTAGGGTATTTAAGAAATGTTGATAATTTTGGAATTTTGGAATTTTGGATTTAGGAACTAAATTATGAGAAATGTAAAGGTTTAGGAAAAATGTATAGCTAATGAAAAGTTAGGGGTCATGTGCATTGAATTGAGTGTGAAGTGCATTTGAAATTAATAGATTGTATTTAATTACTATATAGATCAAGAACCGAGCCAAAAAGTAGTCCCTAATTTGCAATCAGAAGTAATCGTAGGTAAGTTCATAGTATCTGTAACACCCCAAAACCCAATGATACGAACTCGCCCAAGGGCTCAACTAAATTTGTTTGTGACCCAATCGAGCTACCAGCTGGTCCCATTACTCGAGCTCGAGCTACGCAATTCCAAGAAGCAATTTCGGCCTTAGTTGCATGAATTTGGGAGGAAGCTTCAACTGGACATGTCAATCGAGCTTGGGATGGTTCATCAAGTGCCCAGTGCATTCTACTTGAAATCGAATTTCAATATAGCTAGCTAATTAGCTTTTGAATAAGACTTAAACATTTTTTTAGTCATTTCAATTATATTAACTATGTTTTAATTTCCTACAGCATTATTACATGTCTGATTGTTTTTGTTTAAGTCTATTAATTGTGTCATTGCTTGTTATGCATTTATATTTGTCTTAGTCTGATTTATGTCTATTAAGTACGTTATAATTCAGACAGCATCAATGCATGTTTCAAGTCAGACCTATTAACTATGCTCTATTTCAGACAGCCTTAATGCATGTTAATAAGTCAGACTCTTTAATTGTGTCTTAGCTTATCACACGTTTAATTTGTGTTTTAGTCTGTCTTGTTGATTTTTTAACCGAGTTTAAATTTGTTCTTGCATGTTATTTAATAGGTGGCTGCACATTCATGCCTTTCTAGATTCATTGAAGCTTATTTAAGGAGGATCATGCACACGATTGTTCATGAACTTTGGGGGTGTTTGGTGCACTTATTCAGGTGACTATTCATGAAACGAAGAGGCAACAAATGTGAGCTGATGAACCAGTACCTCAATTGACCATTCAGTATTTGGTGTTCACACCAAAGAACTCTCCAAATCCAAGTGTTCACACCTAAGGGTCATTTGTTTTCCACCAAATACATTCACCAGCTGATTTTCCATTCAGTGAACCTTAAAACATTAACACCAGCTCATAACAATATTAACCGTCCAAGTTAATGCTTCTTTCAGCTCAACCATTAAGTCTTCTCCAAAGGCTGTTCGGGAACACCAATTAACAAAGCTTTAAGTCTGTTCGAGAACTTCAATGGACAAGCTGATCGTTAAGCCATTTAATGAAATGTTCAGCTGAATTAAGTCAACTAGCTTTATTTAAGTTGTAACTATCCTTATGTCCATTCGGCTAGACCTTTAGCAGCCTATGAATAGCTTGTTTGTAACTTGTTTTAAAAACTTTTGATCCTTTTATGAAATATAACATATTTGTGAGTTGTTCAACTCTCGTTCTTGGTGATTCAAATTGACTTATCTAGCTTGCTAGTGGCGTCAATCTGTTTCCTTTTCCGAACTTATCACTCTTTGGTGTGGCGTTCACCCCTTCATACCGACTGGTTCCTATCTTCCCAGATAGAGGGTCACGGTCCTATCCAGCTATCCATTGATCACCTTAAAAGCCCTATAAGATTCGGGTCTCTATTCCTTAATAGAGGTTCTTTCTTCCGCTATTGAGATCGTTTTCCATCTTCCATCAATTTGTTAGAGTATGCCCAAAGATCAATCATGAGATGGTTGTAAAAACATACTTGATTTATCATGTTTATTAATATAAGGCGTTACCATTATTATTTTAGTTTCTTTTCTGTGTGTATAAATAAACTGTTTTATAATAATGTCCTAAGAATAATGTGATTATTCTTAAAATATCCTTAGTCAAGTATTATTGTTGGATAGGACAACGATAATGCATTAAGACTAACATGTAGTTGATTGATGATAAAGAGTTGTCATTGATATGGAATGTCAGAATCGATGCATGAATATGTGTGTTAGAGAACAACATGTTGGACTGACCCATTATGAGTATGTTTCTTGGATTATTATGTAATTGTCATGACATTACTCATAGTGATTAATATGTATATGATTCTCAGACTTGAGATCATCATAATCCCAACATCGAGAGTATTACATTTTGATACAGTCAAACGTACACCGTAACTGGTTGTTCTATAAAGGCTGATGTTGGATATACCACAATCGATGTAGAGGGATATGGTTGGTCGATATAGAATAAGTCCCTCCTACATAATGGGAGTAATATCTTAGGCCACTTGATTAAGTGAGACTAGAAATGCATGGCCATGCTCAAATAAGTTGATATGAGATGTCATACTTATTTGTATATCGTAGTCTGCTTAAGATATCAAGAAACATGGAATGGACTATACAAGTGTGACTATTCCATGACTTGTGTCCAATCCAGAGATAAAGGACTTAAGGATTATTGCATAAAAGGTTAATCATAAAAAGGTTATGTCGAATCATGATCTGTTGTGACTTAGGTAGCAATGATGCATTGCTAGATGCCACTCATTGTTTGTAACATTGGAATCGTTCTACTATTACTGCTAACGTTACAGGAACCTACAGGGTCACACCCTATAGTTGAAATGAACGGAATAAACCATAGTTGGTATTATTTTTGGGTGTCGTTTGAATTAAATTAATTATAGAATTAATTTAATTCGGTAATCAAATTTCCAGCACATTATGTACAAGGTTGTTGTACGCATAATGAGGACATGAATTTGGTTAGCATATGAATTCAAATAAATATATGGTTTACCGAAATTATATTATAATTAATGTAATTATAATTTTCGGTTTAAAATATTATTATATTTATTTAATTCTTAAAAACCCTAAAAATAAAATGATATATAAGAATCCCGTCTGTTTTTCTTTATTTTAGGGTCTAGCAGCCGTCAAAGAAAAATCACTTTCAAAATTGTTTTGGCAATTTCTTCCGTTCGTAGTCAACTGGGTGGATTACGTAGAAGTCAGAGTCTCGATAGATTACGGCTTGGTTCGATTGTAGATCAGACTACACGTTGTTGAGAAGTTGCAATCTACTCAGAAAAACATTAGGTAATTTCGTAACCTTTTTCACCCCGATTCGTTCCTCACACATGGATCCGTGTTAGGGCCACCGATTTTTAAATTTTTCACTACACCGTAGGGGTGCCAGCGATCCAACAAATTTAATGTCCATTTTGTTTGCTTTGTTTTCAACTACCAACCCTCCGTAAACATCTTTTGAGAAATCAAAACTGTTGTTACTTAATTTAATGATCGGGCAACAAACGACTCAAATTCAATAACAAATACGAGTTCATATCATTTGGTATTAGAGCGAGTTAAATTAAGTAAGTTTTATTGTTTTTCATACTTCTGGGATTGAAGAAAAAGTATAAAAAAATCATGTATAAAAAAATTCTGTTGCAAAATACTAAAAAATTGAACAATATTAAAGGGAAGTTCAGTTTTGTGCAATTTCAAACAAAAAGAAAAAGCTAGCTTACAAAAGTGTGAAAATTTCCCGATTGTGAATTATTGTTTTCTTTAAAATCGATTTCAGCCACACTCCTTGAATCTATTTTCTTTCAAACCTACCTTGACCCAACATCATACCTTTCTTTTGTTAACCCTTTGAAGTTGACCCTACGAGGCTTGCTACTAAGTCTAAGGTAGTTGCTAAGAACTCCGAGAAACGAACATGAGAGGTAAAAGGCAAGAAAGAAGAGTTCATCAAAGAGGTAAAAGCCAATATTCGAGCAAAAACACGAGTGGAGTGCTCAGTTTATTTTCTTTGCGAGAGATTGGTGAGTATTTGTGCTGAGGTTTTAAAAAAAATGTCAAGGAGCCCTGAACAAAATATTGTTGGTGGTGGCGCATCCAGCCATGCGTGGAGGAATATAGCCGGTGGAGGCATGCCAGACTTGCAATACCAAGCCATGCTTTGAGAAATGACCTGAGTGCCACAACAACAATTGGGACCTATCTAAGAATGTATGGACTAACTCGAAGAGAGAACTCAACGAGAACACACTCCTCCGAATCCAAGAAGAGAAAGAGGCTGACCGTGGCAACATGACAATGATCTTTATAAGCCCAATGATGTGGAGAGCAATCAAGCCTCTAATCATAGTGAAAGATGTCGAGGCCAATGGAATCGAGGGCCAAGGAAGCGAGAACGAGTCGATGGCAACTTGAAGAACATCAAAATGGCCATTTCACCTTTCAAGGTCGAACCGATCCTAAAGCTTACTTGGAATGGGAGAAAAAGATCAAGTTAGTTTCTGAGTGCCATAACTATTCCCAGAATATAAAAGTTAAGCTTACCGCGATTGAATTCTCTAATTACATCATTATTTGGTGGGATCAGCTTACTTTGAGCTGAAGAAGAAACGTTGAGCGTCCGGTGTCCACTTGGGCAGAGATGAAGGCTATTATGCGAAAACATTTCATTCTCGCTTACTATCACCAAGAATTGTATCAAAAGCTGCAAAGCCTTACCCAAGGCAACCGTAGCGTCAAAGACTACTACAAGAAGATGGAGGTGGCCATGATTCGTGACGATGTGGAGAAAGATCACGAGGCTACCATGGCACGGTTTCTTACTGGTCTCAATCGAGACACTGTCAACATCGTGGAATTGCATCATTATGTCAAAGTCATCGACATGGTCCACATGGTAATGAAGGTGGAGAAACAATTGAAGAGAAAAGGTGTCACCGAGCCTTTCCCAACACCACTACAGCATCTAGGTGGGGACAATGTGTTAGCAAAAAATAAGGCCCAAACCAAAATAAAGAGCCTGTTGGAGCCACAAAGCTTAACAAGCTAAGTGGTGAAACAAGCAAAGGGAAGACGGAGGCTGTCCCTAGCCAAAATCGAGACATCAAATGTTTTCAGTGTCTTGAAAGAGGTCATATCGCAAGTCAATGACCCAACCAAAGTGCCATGTTCATTCAGGACGAGGGAGAGATTAAATTTGAGGGTGAACAAGAGGAAGAGCCCAATGAACCATCTGATGAAGAAGATTTACAATATCGTGTTGATGGTGAAGTCCTTGTCAACAAGTGGAGTCTAAACCTCCAAGGTGTTGAGAACCAGTAGCAATGAGAGAATATCTTCCATACTTGCTGCCATATACAAGGTAAAGTTTGCAATGTCATCATTGATGGTGGGAGTTGCACTAACGTGGCCAGTGCTATAATGGTGGAAAAGCTTGGTTTAACCACTACCAAGCATCCGCACACTTACAAGCTGCAATGGCTCAATGACGAGGCCGAACTCAAGGTCACTCAACTAGTGCCCATTGCCTTTTCTATTGGCAAATGCCAAGACGAGGTTTTATGCGATGTGGTACCTATGCATGCCAGACATTTTCTGCTAGGAAGGCCATGGTAATTCGACCGAAAGGTTATCCATGATGGTTCTGCCAATAGGTATATGTTTAAGCTCCAAGGGAAGAATGTAACCTTAGCCCCTCTTACACCGAAGCAAGTGTACGACGAACAACTTAGGTTTGAAAAATTTTGTTGTACAATTGAGAGTGAGTGATCAAGAAAAGAAAAATGAAAAAGAAAAGAAAAGGGATAGTGAGTTTGAAAAGTGGAATTTTTATGTGAGAGAAAAAGAGGAAAATGAGATCAAAGAAATAAAAGAAAGTGTGGAAAAAGAAAGAGAGATTGAAAAGAAAATGAGTGAAGAAGAAGAGAATACTCGAACGAGGGAAAAGACTATTTTTGCTAACTCACATTTGAGTTTGCCTTTTAATTTCTCTCCATTTCAGGTTTACACAATTCCACCCAAGGACGAACTTTAACTTCGACACCTTACCAATGAGAGACGATTCCAATTAATCGAAAAAGGTAAGCTGAAAGGTGAGAATATTCGTCAAATCCTTCAAGGTAAGCAAGGTAAAGCATCTTTTAAGGTTCAATCAAGTTGGAATTATTTGAATTTTGTTGACAAGAGTGCCAATATCTATAACCTTAAATAAATTCTTTACGACAACTTGTTTTGTTTGTTGAATTGAGTTGCTGATTATGTTCTGAATAGTGCCTTAATATGCTTCTTTCATTATTTGTCGTATGTGATAAATAGTTTACACATGAAGGGCTTAATCTATTCGATTTAGAATGCCATGGGAATTATTTAACTTCATCTGAGTAAAATTTATGGATATCGTTGCCTGTTCGAAGGAATTTTGAAAGTTTTGATTGTTTACACATACCTATGTCTAAATCCTATTTGTCTAGCATGTTTGCATTGTTGCTGAATGAATATTCGAAACTAAGTGATCCCAACTATGTGTTCAAACCTGGAGCAAGTTTCCCTAAGTTATTGTTGAGAGATCGTGAGCATCATAGTTCTATTTTATATAGATATGTAGGCCACTTTCATTTGCTCCATGATTTAACATTATTTTCGAAAATAAAATATGTGAACCCTGCTGGTGTGCAAGTCAAAATCAATTCTTCTACATTAAGGTTTAAAGGACTTAAGTATGTTTTGCATGATTATAACTCTCAATTACTTCATGTTCTTTCTTTGTTGCTAGCCCTGAAATTTTCATGTCAGAATGAAATGGTAAGACAAAGTTTTGTTTTCAATCTTGGAGTCAATTTGAGTTTCAATGTATCTAGCTTGTCTCCTTTTAAAGTAGGCGACGATTTGAAGACAAATTCCCTTGAAGAGGGGTGGATGATACGAACTCATCCAAGGGCTCAACTAAATCCGTTTGTGACCCAATCGAGCTACCAGCTGGTTCCATTACTTGAGCTGGAGTCACACAATTCCAAGAAGCAATTTCAACCTTAGTTGCATAAATTTTGGAGGAAGCTTGAACTAGACTTGTCAATTGAGCTTGGATGGTTCATCAAGTGCCCCGTGCATTTTACTTGAAATCGAATTTCAATCTAGCTAGATAATTAGCTGCTGAATAAGACTTAAACGTTTTTTTAGTCATTTCAATTATATTAACTATGTTTTAATTTCCTACAACATTATTACATGTCTATTAATTGTGTTATAATTCGGATAGCATCAATGCATGTTTTAACTCAGGTTTATTAACTATGCTCTATTTCAGACAGCCTTAATGCATGTTAATAAGTCAAACTCTTTAATTGTGTCTTAGCTTATTACACATTTAATTTGTGTTTTAGTTTGTCTTATTGATGCTTTTAAACGAGTTTAAATTTGTTCTTGCAGGTTATTTAATGGGCGGCTGCACATTCATGCATTTTCCAGATTCATTGAAGCTTATTTAAGAAGGATCATGCACTCAATTGTTCATGAACTTTGAGGGTGTTTGGTGCACTTATTCAGGTGACTATTCATGAAACGAAGAGGCAACAAATGTGAGCTAATCAGCTAGCATTTCAATTGACCATTCAGTATTTGATGTTCACACCAAAGAACTCTCCAAATCCAAGTTTTCACACCTAAGGGCCATTCGTTTGCCACCAAATACATTCACCAGCTGATTTTCCATTCGGTGAACCTTAAAACATTAACTCCAGCTCATAACAATATTAACCGTCCAAGTTAATGCTACCATTAAGTCTTCTCCAAAGGCTATTCGGGAACACCTTGACAAAGCTTCAAGTCTGTTCGAGAACTTCCATGGACAAGCTGATCATTAAGCCATTTAATGTAATGCTCAGTTGAATTAAGTCAACTAGCTTTATTTAAGTTGTAACTATCCTTATGTCCATTCGGCTGGACCTTTAGCAGCCTAAAAATAGCTTGGTTGTAACTTTTTTTAAAAAAATTTGATCCTTTTATGAAATATAACATATTTGTGAGTTGTTCAACTCTCATTGTTCTTGGTGATTCAATTTGACTTATCTAGCTTGCTAGTGGTGTCAATCTATTTTCTTTTCTGAACTTATCACTCTTTGAGTGTGGCGTTCACCCCTTCATACCGACTGGTTCCTATCTTCCTAGATAGAGGGTCACAGTCCTATCCAGCTATCCATTGATCCCCTTAATAACCCTATAATATTTAGGTTTTTATTCCTTAATAGAGGCTCTTTCTTTCGCTGTTGAGATCGTTTTCCATCTTCCATCAATTTAATATCCATTTTTTTGCTTTATTTTAAACTATCAACACCTCATAAATATCTTTTGAGAAACGAAAACTTTTGTTACTTAATTTAACAATCGGGCAACAAACAACTCAAATTTGACAATGAATACGAGTTCATATCATCCAACCTTGAAGTTTTGGATCGAATCCCAGAGGTTACATTGATCACCAAAGTGATCGTGGAAAATTTTACTAAACGAGTTGACAAAATATCATTCCAACACTGTTAGCTTGACTCAAACTATCCCGTTTAACATTTTGAAATAGAATATCTCAAGATGCTTTAAAGTGTTCGAAAACTTTATTCTGCGGTTTCCAAAAGAAAGATTCAGTCTAAAATAGCATTATGCAGAAATTCGAATAAGCCTTTTCCACAGTTCTTAAAATTAATTACAATCCAAAACAATTTAACAAAATAAGAACTGAGAAAGGAACCACTTAGCTCATTTTAAAACATGTCACTTCGAGACCTACGGCATGTCGAGTCCAGCTTCAGAATACGAGAATGTACCTGAAAGGGGAAAGACTAAGGGTTGAGCTACACAAGCTTAGTGTGAGTCTGAAACAGACGAAAAAAAAAGGTAATCTAACGGATGGTTCAAAATACGAATCATATGCTTACAAATCACATACGGATAACTCAAACAACAATCTGATAAATTGAGAGTTAGCATAATCAAACACATGTACCCAAACAGATATGGATTAATCAGAGCATTTCATTAAGATGCTAATTAATCAGGAAAACAGACATAGACTCAGAAGTTTGAAATGCAACAGTCAGAAAACATGCCCAACCAACCAAACACCACTCCAATCCCCGTTCACACTTGATGGCACTAGAAAGAACATAGGTTTTCCCCCTTACCTATTGGTTAAATTGTTTCCCATTTAGTTATTCTTAGCATATATTTTAGAATTTTTATTTTAGTAAATTACACTTTTTAACTCAGTGAATCCTAGCCTATTTTATCCTTAATTTTTCTATCTTTTTGCATTAATGTCACTGCATGAGTGAATTCCAGATTGCATACAGAATTGTCACCACACCTGAGAAATATCTGGATAAGAACTAAAATTACATGAGCTGTCCAGTCTTGTATAACCAACCTGTACGTACAAGGATAGAATAATTTTTAGGAAATGAAACCTGTACTATTGGAAGAGGACATAAAAGGTGGACATGAGAAGAAAAGCTAGCTCTTTTTTCGGATCATCATCTCCATCATCCTACCTTCCAGCTTGTGGCAATGGCAACTTAAGCCTCTCACGGGTGAGCCAACGTGAAAACCAAATGCAGACTAGCTTCTGATGAGAAGACCTAAGTGCGAGACAAGAGGGAATAGAGAGATTCAATTGAGTTGTCTAGGAATAGTATTCTCCAATCGATTCTTTCTTATTTCTTTATGAATGCTGGTGATTATTCTCTAATTTTTGTTTGTATGGATGATTAAATGTTATCTTACTCAATCTTGCTTTTATTGTTTAATATTGGGGTTTGAATGTTTTTTAACACGGAAGGTTTATTGCAATCACTGACACTGGAAAGTGTAGTGACAGTTTGAGCCAAGAAGCATTACAACAGAAGTTGAGTGAGGATTAGAGGAACTTAGTCCACTTGTTCTTAATAGTGCCGTATTGCCATCATCGAAAGGTGAGGTTAGTATGCATGTTTAAGTCTCAGATTAAATAGAGGAGTGATGCTGGGTAAGATATACATTGAACTTTATTGCTTCGGCAATCACCTATCCTTTTTATACCTTGTGAGCACTTTGTATTCTACTGAAGATTCATGTTGGGGATCTCATTTTATCATTATCATATTTTATTTTATATTTTTCAAGTTATTGCATTGACAACTATTCTCACAATTTATCTTGTTTCCATCTAGTTGTGACACTGGAAAGTGCAGTGACAGTGTGAGCCAACAAGCATTACAACAGAAGTTGAGTGAGGAATAGAGGAATTTATCCACTTGTTTTTAATAGTGTCGTATTTCCATCATCGGAAGGTGAGGTTAGTATGCATGTTTAAGTCTCAGATTAAACAGAGGAGTGATGCTGGGTAAGATATACATTGAACTTTATTGCTTCGACAATCACCTATCCTTTTTATACCTTGTGAGCACTTAGTATTTTACTGAAGATTTATGTTGGGGATCTCAGTTTATCATTATCATATTTTATTTTATTTTTTTCAAGTTATTGCATTGACAACTATTCTCACAATTTATCTTGTTTCCATCTAGTTGTTGCACCGACATTAATAGACAAAAGACTACCATCCCTGTGGGATCGATATCCGACAGACTTACATCTGTCTACTATACTTGCATCGACAGTGTACACTTGCACATTATTGTTGTGATCTTAAATAGCTGATCAAGTTTTTTGTGTCGTTGCCGGGGATGACGCTTGTTTGATGTTTATTTTTTTTTTGTGTTTTTGCATTTTATTTTCCTTATATAATATTTAGTATTCAATAACTGGTTTTTCTTTGTTGCTAATTCTTTAACTTCAATTTAGGTGTTTTATGACCCGAAGTAATTCAGATTTTCTTGCCACTTTTGATTTAGAAATTGAAAGGACTGTTCGGAGTAGACTTCAAAAACAAAGAAATATGGCTTTACAAGGGAACAATGCAGCCATACCCTCGATGCAACAGCAAAATGTTAATAACCTATTGTTGTCGCAAGATGCTTGCATACAAAATAAGACTATACGAGATTTACAACCAGGAGTTGTTAGGCCAGCAATCCAAGCTAGAAATTTTGAACTCAAGCTAGTAATGTTTCAAATGATGAATTCTAATGGACAATATGTTGGAGTGCCACATGAAGATGCGAGAGAACATCTTAAATCTTTTTTATTGATCCATGCTTCCTTTAGTCAACAAGGCATTCTTGATGATTCCTTAAAGATGTTATTATTTCCTTATTCCTTACAAGGAAGAGCCCGTATTTGGTTATTTAGTCTACCTGCCAGATCAGTTACTTCTTGGGATGCAATAGCAACACTTTTTATTTTGTGATTTAACCCACTGACAATGAATGCTCGTCTTCGAAATGATATTACTGCTTATCATTAGTTGCATGATGAAAATCTTTACACCACATAGGAACGTTATAAATCTTTACTTTGATGTTGTCCCATGCACGACATTCAACCAGAAACACAAATTGAGATTTTTTATAATGGGCTGAATTCACATACAAGGAATCTTGTCGACGCATCAGCCAATGGACCTCTGTTGGATTGTACTTATAATGATGATGTGAGAATTCTTAAGAGAATTGCTCAGAATGATTATCAATACCCTATCTCTAGAGCTGCATAAGCAAAAACTACTCCAGGAGTTATTGAATTGGATGCAATAACCTCACTAAGTGCTCAAGTTTTTTCTCTCACAAACATGATTGAAAATATGCAAGGGACTAGTGGAGTTGCACCTATACAAGTCACTCAGCAAGTTGATGTTCCTTCGAAACTGTCACCGCAATCAAAGATGTTAGTGGAAGCAGATATATCTCTATCTTTACCCTTATCATAAAGATGCAAGAAGAATGAGCATGACAAGTAGTATCAACAGTTCCTGGACACACTAAAGCAACTACAGATCAACATTCCTTTAGTACATGCTCTGGTACAAATTCCGAGTTATGGGAAATTTATGAAAGACCTCTTATCCAAGAAGAAGAAGCTTACTGATATTGAAACTATTACACTCAAAAAAGATTGTAGTGCTGCTTGGACAAACAAGTTTCCCCCTAAATTAAAAGATCCTAGGAGCTTTACCATCCTACGTTTGATCCGCAATCATTATTTGGGTAAGGCTTTATGCGACTTGGGAGCTAGCATTAACCTAATGCCACTATCTACTTTCAAAAAGTTGGGAATTGGTCACATGAAATCTACTATAGTTACATTACAACTAGTTGATCGATCCTTGGCTCAACCTGAAGGGCAAATAAAAGACGCCTTAGTTCACCTGGATAAATTCATTTTTTGGCTAATTTTATCATACTTGATTGCGAGGCAGACAAAGAGGTTCCCATGATTTTGGGATGACCATTTTTAGCCACCGGCCAAACTCTTATTGATGTTTATAAAGGTGAACTAGCCATGCGACTTAATGATGAGTAAGTCACCTTCAATGTTTTTGAATCTATTCAATGCAAGGACAAAGAAGAATGCCATAGTGTTGATGTGCTAGATGATCTAATTGAGGAAGAGTTCAATGACCAAAGCACAATACTTTTTGAAGAGTTTGCAGTGACATCTGATTTTGAATCCTTAGACGATTATGATAGCATGGTTGAAGCTAATAATCTTGAACTCAAGCATAGATGGCAGATTGAATCCTTAGACTTAGCCAACAGAACAACCCCAATTTTCAAGCCATCTATTGACGAAGCTCCTACTCTGGAATTGAAACCACTACTTCCTCATCTTAAATATGTCTTTCTAGGTGACCATCATACTCTCCCAGTTATTGTCTCTGCAACACTGGATGTAACTCAAGAAAAGAAATTGGTCCATATTCACAAGCAATACAAACAAGTTATTTCTTGGAGTATTGCTGATATTCAAGGTATTATTCCTTCTTTTTGCATACACAAGATCAAGTTAGAAAATGAAGGCAAGCAATCGATTGAATAGCAAACGAGAAAATGAAAAAAGTTATCAAGAAGGAAATTATAAAATGGCTTGATGTTGGAATTATTTACCCGACTTCTGATAGCAATTGGGTAAGTGCAATGCGTGCCTAAAAAGAGCGGCATCACTATGGTTCGCAATGATAAGGATGAATTAATTCCTACACGCATTCCCATAGGATGGTGAGTTTGTATGGATTATCACAAATTGAATGTGGCCACAAAGAAGGATCACTTCTCGCTTCCTTTCATTGACAAAATATTGGATCGGCTTGCTGGAGAGTCCTATTATTACTTTTTAGATGGCTATTTTGGGTACATTCAAATTGCTATTACACTAGAGTATCAAGAGAAAACAACCTTCACCTACCCCTTGGGTACTTTCACTTTTTGTCGTATATCTTTCGGTCTTTGCAACGCACTAGCCACATTTCAAAGGTGCATGATGGAAATATTCTCAAATATGATCGAAGACTCTTTAGAGAATTTTATGGATGATTTCTCAGTCTATGGGGATGATTTTGATCATTGTGCTGACAATTTGGATAAAGTACTGAAGCAATGTGAGGACACACATATTATCCTAAATTGGGAAAAATGTCATTTCATGGAAACTGAAGGCATTGTGTTAGGACATCGCATCTCTTGTCAAGGAATTCAAGTAGACAAAGCTAAGGTGGAAATCATTGAGAAATTACCTCCACCAACAAATGTGAAAGGTATTCACAGTTTTCTTGGAAATGCGGGGTTTTACCGAAGGTTTATTAGAGTTTTATCAAAAATTGCAAAGCCTTTATGCTTATTGGTGGAAAAAAATCAAAAATTATTCTTTGATGATGCATGTCTGGATGCATTTATTCAGTTAAAAAAGAAGCTAGTAAATGCACCCATTGTCGTTGCACTCGATTGGTCTCAACCTTTTGAAGTTATGTGCGATACAAGCGACTTTGTTATAAGTACGTTCTAGGACAAAGAAAAGGAAAAATATTTCATGCCTTCTATTATGCTAGCAAAACTCTTACAGAGGCTTAACTCAATTATACAACTACAGAGAAAGAACTGTTGGCTGTAGTCTTTGCTTTCGACAAGTTTTGTTCCTATCTTGTCGACAAAAAGTTTACTAGATTCACTGATCACTCGGCGTTGAGATATCTCTTTGCAAAAAAAGATGCCAAACCAAGACTGATATACTGGATATTACTGCTGCAAGAATTTGACATCAAGATAAAAGATCGTAAGGGTTCAGAGAATCAAGTTGTAAACCATCTGTCTCGATTGGAAGTTGGTAGCGAAGGCGGAAACATACTTCAAATTGTCAATGCATTCCCAGATGAGAATTATTTGCTGTATGGAAGTATAGATGAATTCTTGATTAAATGTTATCTTATTCAATCTTGCTTTTATTGTTTAATCTTAGGGTTTGAATGTTTTTTAATACAGAAGTGTTATTGCAATCATTGAAATTGGAAAGTACAGTGATAGTTTGAGCCAACAAGCATTACAACGGAAGTTGAGTGAGGATTAGAGGAATTTAGTCCACTTGTTCTTAATAGTGTCGTATTGTCATCATCAGAAAGTGAGGTTAGTATGCATGTTTAAGTCTCGGATTAAATAGAGGAGTAATGCTGGGTAAGATATACATTGAACTTTATTGCTTCGACAATCACCTATCCTTTTTATACCTTGTGAGCACTTAGTATTCTGCTAAAGATTCATGTTGGGGATCCCAGTTTATCATTATCATATTTTATTTTATTGTTTTCAAGTTATTGCATCAACAACGATTCTCATAATTTATCTCATTTCCATCTATTTGTTGCACCGACATTAATAGACAAAAGACTACCATCCCTGTGGGATTGATATCCGACAGATTCAGATCTATCTACTATACTTGCATCGACAATGTACGCTTGCACATTATTATTGTGACATTAAATAGCCGATCAACACCACAAATAAGCTAAAGGAAGCCCAACCAACCTTGTACTCCACATAGGACCTTGAAAGTCTCATCCAACCCTACACACCACATATGTGGAACTAAGCCACTGAAGTAACACTATGCAGCTGAGTTAGCATATGTACAGTACATTATGGTAAACCGCAGTACAAATATGTTGCAATTAAAACTGCAAATTAGATCAGACTCCATTCTCTTCGCAACCAAACCCAAAATTTTATGCAAATACATGTGTGCAAACAAGATTACAAAAATCAACATACACAACTTACAGACAGTCAAGCAGAATTTAGAGCGTACACATTCAACCGACCAGACTCAAAATTAGTTATAATTATACCTAACACTTAAACAATCATTAAATTAGTCCAATGATCACAAATATAGCATAAGACTGAGCCAAAATAGAGTCCCAGCCACCATTACTAAGGCCTAGCCGAGGGTTGGAATACACAAGAGCACAAATAAGTCATAACCCGACACAAAACGAAAATTTACGAAACAGGGCCACACGGCCGTATGCCCCGTCCGTGTGGAAGTGCCTAGGACGTGTGGGGGTCTACACATCCATTTGAAGGAGGCACACACTCGTGTGAAAGGAGGCACAAAGCTGTGTGGCTAAGGCACACGCCCGTGTGACCTAGGGACATGGTCGTTTGATTAGGCCGAGTAACTCTCTATCCAAATTGGCTAAAATTAAGGTGTAGAGCAGACACGACTGTGTGTCCAGAACACACGCCCATGTGAAAATTGACTAAAGTCCCTAAAATTAGCCACATGACTATGTGACCAAGCCGTGTGGCACCAAAATTTGGCCAAAAACCCTAATTCCCAAATGCACACGGCCATGTGAACCACCCATGTGTGGTACACGCCCATGTGGTCACGAAACCACATCGAAATTGGCTAAAAAACATGTTTTTGCTGTCGAAACAGTCCTCAACCCTCGACAACTCAGAAATATACCAAAAACTCACCTATATTCAAGTCGTTCCACAATAATCGACCCTTCGATTAGTCAATTCCAAAAACACACATAATGTCGAATTTCATGTAAACAAGACAGAAATTCAATAACGAAAAGGAAAGGTTTCTGAACACACACCTGTTTCACGATAAAAAACCAAACAAGAACGACTGATGCACCTCAACAACCTCAATCTGAAACTAAATTTGCAAATACATACATAATCAACATTCACTTCAATTAAATCTTAACCTCAGCAAATCCAAAACCCAATTGTAACAAACACAATACTTACACATCTCCCTCTTGAAACTATATTGAATGAAGACGAATAAAAGAGAAGAAGGCCAGAACGAAGAAAAAGAAGAATTATAAAATCTCCACAACACTAATCAAAATATTGGAAACAAGAAAACTGGGAAAGAAAAAAAACCCAACGTGAGGAAGAGGGAAAGAGAAAAAGAAGAACGTGAACACCTCTCTTTTTTATTCTTTCAAACTAAAAATAAAAATAACATAAATAAATTAATAAATAAATATTTTAAATTCTAAAACAAAAAAAATCCCTCCAAACACACTTGAGGACTCAAACCCAGGACCCCAAGCTAAACTAGCACACAACCAACCACCTGACCAACAAGCCCATTCTGACACTAAAACCCGGAGACACACTTATTTGGTCGAGCTACTCACTAACCCCTATTACCATCCTCAAATATTCTAACCCTAAAATTTGGGGTGTTACAGTATTTCAACATAAAAATGTATGTTAAATTTTGATTATTTATCATTTTCAAGTTATAAATAGTAATTATGTGAAATTTCAATAGATAAGGATATATGATTGCAATATACAAATGAATACGTATGGAAATATACGAATGATGGTAGTATTTTACTAATTTCATATTATGAATATTTTTATAATGAAAATATAGTATGTATATGAAAAGGATGAAGTGCTTCTTAATTAATATAAAATAAATGGAACTTTGGTTACTTCCCGGTCGAACTTAGTAATTGTGTAGGATATGATTGGCATGCCAATAGGGTTAGTATGTGGGCTTGTATGGAATTTGCACTTTGGTGCCTCTATTATACGTCTATGATGCCTCTAGTGTGGTGTAGTTGCCTAGGTATCCGAGTCGAGGTACTTAGTTCATTGGGCGAAATGTTAATGGAAGATACAATTGACTTATGGAATTAAATGTTTATGCTTATTCAAGATGTTAAAAGTTACTTGTTTATATGAGTACAATTATATTGATGAATTGTGGTTTAAAGAATTGATATGTTATTTGAGATGAGGATTATCATGATATATGTTGTTATGTAATGAAGAACTAATATGAGTTGTGAATGTGTATTTGGTTATCAGGAACCTCTTTATATTTGTGATGTCAATGAAGGTAAGTTTAACTTGATAACTTAAACTATAAACTTACTAAGCTTTATTAGCTTATTTGTTTTATGATTATCTTTTGTAGTTATCGAAGTTGCGGGCTGACCGAACGAATCGGCTGAAATGTCACAATATCCAACCATTTTGGTAGCCTTGCATCGTTTGGAATGTGGCATGTATATAGGTCTTTTGTTGTCAATATGTTAATGTTATGTTAAATGGCATATTTAGTGAAATGGTTGAATTAAATATGTATGGTTGATGTATTTTGGTTTGCTATTCTTTATGTTAAGATTAAGGTCATAATGCTTGAATTGGCAATTTGATGTGTGTGTTTACATTTGGTCATTTTGGATGAAGATTAAGTATGAATTGGTGAACCATGTTATGAGCCTTTTATAGTTGAATGGTTGGTTTGAATGACTATTAAATGTGGTGTCTTTGAATGACACATTGGTTAGGTTTTGTAGGTGAATTGAAATGGTATATTTTGAGTATGATATTATGTGGTTTTGGTATGTAAAGACTTATGAAAGTAGGATATCTTGGTATGCAAGATTTGGATTTGTTTTGGCTTGTTTTAAGGGTAACAATAGTTGCACACAGCCTGGGACATAGGTTGTCACACAGCTATGTGCCATTTCAAAATTAGGTGTAGGATCCACACGACCATATGGCCCAAGTCAGTGTTTAGCACGGTCTGGCACATGGCCTACGACACGACTGTGTGGCCCTATTTCGATTACTTACACAAGCGGACACACAAGCTGGGACATGACCGTGTGTCCTGGCTTTGAATATTCACACAGTCCAGGCTATGTCATACGGCCGTGTGACCCCTATTTTTTAAATTTTTAAGTTTTTTTGAAATTTACTATTTTGTTTTGATTTAATCTCGAATTGTTCCTAAACTATTATTAGGGTCTCGTAAACCCAATTTAAGGCTCATAAGAATATTTTGTACCATGAATTGATCTATTTATTTTATCTTTATAAATTTTTTGAATAACTATTCTGAAATGTTGTGAAATGTCCTGTTTTGCTTGGTAACACTCTGTAACCCTAATCCGATAACGGATACAGGTTAGGGATGTTACACAAAAAGTACAAACTAGCTATTCTGATATATTTATATGTTAGAAACACACAGGAACAAAACTTAGTGGAAAGTTAGAGGATCCCATGATCACTCTAGAATTTGAGAAGAATTAATTAAGTATCAGATCATCTATAGTATCCTAGTTCAGTTCTAACTAGGTCTTAACTAAACTCTAACACCACTTACCACATTATCATAACATATACTTACCACAAAGGCAACTTATCAAGCTGTGAACTAACGAGTTCACCCAAACATCTGGGGTTCTGGATACTTATCAGAAGAATCTGCCAAACCCTAAAGTTCGCCAAATGGGGAATCCTACAGAATACGCCAAACACACGGCCAAAACAAGTATTCTTCTAACTTACTCATTTTCCACTCTTAGCATAAACAAGTATATGCCAAACAATAACTTGATACATTATCCTCCAGGTAGACTGTTACATTACCCATTTGAGCATCTTATACCATTTCCATTAACTTACCATTACACCTCAAATAGTAATCAATTTACATTTGCAAATATACATTTCTTCACATTGATCACATAGCAACAACTTTCAAGTTCAATTCATAACTAGAGTCATATTACCATCATTCAAAATAACACAACCATTTAGCAAGACCTATAAACATATCAAAACATTGTCAACCAAGATGACACTTATACATATTAAGCTTATTTACATGTTATAAAATTGTTTCATGAACTATAAAAGATCTACCGAGACAGAAGTTGGATAGTGTGAGCTCCTAGTTGATTTCATCTTCACGTTCCGTAAAAGATAACTACAATATAGAAAAATATAACTGGGTAAGTATTATATATGCTTAGTAAGCTCATAGGTGTTAAAACCGTAAATTTATCTCATAATAGAACTAACACATAAAAATAACAAATTAAACTTAGTTTCCTGTCACAACATATCACAACCGAAAGGTGAGCATTTCAATAATACCATATAAATTATCCATTTTTTCATATAAATCAATTCAGTACCATTTCACCAGAACTATCAAGCAGTATGTTATTATACTCAATTAGTATACAGAATTAGACAATATATTTTCTTTTAAATAGTTAGCCCGATGAATCAATTGAACAAATATGGATATGCGGGTAACTACACTACACCAATAGGCACCGAAGTGTTGAGCAGAAGGTAGCGAAATGCGAAGCAGTAGGCACCGTAGTGCGAATCAATAAGCACCATAGTGAAAACCCCGTACAAGCACGCGAATAATCTTATTGGCATGCCAACTTCATATTATTCTATCATTCATCCATGCACAATTTACATACCAGAACAATTCAATACAGTTTTGTAACACCCCTAACCTGTATCTATTGTTGAAATAGGGTTACAGAGCATTACCGTAAAAATGTAACTCAAATCATTTATTTCCAATCATTTCATAAATCATAACATAATCCATTCAAAAACATGCATATTGTCCCTTCTTCGAGCCATCGTGGCCTTAGAAACACTTTAGAAACAATTCAGGACTAAATAGAAAACATTTAAAACTTTGAAGAAAAAGTTTAAAAAAATTCACACTGCAGGGGTCACACGGCCGTGTGGCCAGGCCATGTGACTCACACGGCTGAGATACATGCTCGTGCTTCAAGCCGTGTGGACATTCAAAATAGGGACACATGGCCATGCCCCAGCCTGTGTCCGTGCCCGTGTAACTCTCTGACTTGGGTCACACAGCCAAGCCACACACCCGTGTCTTAGGTCGTGTAGACAAGAAATAGGTCAAATTCAGTCCATTTCTTTCACCCAATTCAAGCACCCACCTACAAGCCATTTGCACATTCAATCAAACCTTAAAACATACCTAAAACATGCATAATAAGACCCAAATTAAAAGGTCATTTATCTATACAACCATTATGCCAAAAGGCACCTCAAACACAATGTATCAAACATACCTAAATGTCTACAGATTTAACCATTTATCATCTAACTTATTTCCATACCAAATCATATCACAATTTACACATTTCAACCATATCATACTAGATTCATGCCATTTCAAAGCAACATTACCATTTGGACCATTTCTCACATGCATCAAAAACATATAAAAGACACAAATCTAGCCATTTCCAAATGGTACCAACAACCAACATATATGCATACCATATTTCAATCATACACATATATTCAAAAACTTTCCAAAACATACCATAACTTGACCATGTTGAGGTTAATTCATCACCTACCAATTGGCCATTCAAACATACATTAATACATTGTCAAAATGACACACATCAATAAGGCATCAAAAGTACCAAGGTTACACCAACCACAATGACATATACATGCCAAACTCGTCAACTAACATGAACCACAAGTTCACCTATACATGCCATTATAACATTGATCAAGACATCAAAATCTACCAATATAATCATTGGATAGTGTGATAAATCTTCGACGAGTTTCCAAACGACCGAGCTTCTGATAATCTGCAAAGTAAGAGGAAGATGACTACTTAAGCAATGAATGCTTAGTAAGTTTGTATAAACTTGAAACATAACTTATCACTTCAATATTATTATACATAGATTAAACATGATTCAATACCAATACTTTAAACTTAGTATAAACCTATTGAACACCATTCAACTCACAATTGAGTATAGTTATAAACATCATATACACCTTTCATTCATAACATAGTAAGGTCTCATAGGTTGACTTACATAATTATCAACCTTTCCTTAAACGATGAATCGTTTCATCTACTTACTTACCATTCCATTTACTTAGCATAAGCTTAATTACATTATTAACTCACAAATTAGTGTATTTATTCATGACATAAGGAAACTCACATATAGCATAAGTAAATTTCTTCCGTACAAGTAAGTCCTTTAACTCAACAATCCTCTTATTTCATCACATTTCATCTCAACTATGAACTTATAATTTCATTACCTATTCTCACCCATCTCATTTGCATAACATACAAGACATAAACATCACATTAACCATATCCACAAGCTAGTGCATTTAAGCATAACTCTTTTAGAATCAACTACACAATAACCATTTCATGAGAAATTACATACTTTGATTCTTACCACTCTTTCATGCACATAAGCATCTTTCCATTTGGTCACTTACCATTTCAATGAATTTCTTTAAAACTAACATAATACAATCGAACCAATAGCTTGGCACAAGCCTAAGCATCATCAACAACACACGTTAATGCATTAATTCATAATTCACTTAAATAACATAAGATAAGTCATTAAACTTGAATAATCTCACTTGAAATCATCAATTCCATGAACATTGCCATACTTTCATTTAACATCTCCTTTTCATTCCTTTTCATAGTTTTCATAATATAAGTTATTTGAATACTTACCGTTCCTTCCCTTTTCATGCCCATTGAACCACTTAGAATAACATCGGATACGCGGAAAAGCTCACACAAAGTGTGCTAAACATATAGTCGTAGCTCATACGAGCTGTAAAATGGTCCTGCTCACACAAGATGATGGTCAAAATGTAAGTTACACGATGCTGCTCACACAAGCTGATGAGTATCTACAACTAATGTTGGACCTCATGTAACAACCCGTTTTTCAGTGGTATCAAAAATAGTGGTTTTAGGATAAAAAATTTGACGAATAAGTTCTTAAATATTATTTTTTAATACTTTCGAGTCAAATATAGTTTTAAAAAGGTTTTTTACATGGTAATTTATGTTATATAAATGATTAATTAAGTTTAAGTGGCAAGACCCTAAAGTCAAGTGGTTTTAAAAAATGAGGTATCAAGACCTTGTTTCTATAAATTGAGCCGAAAATATTTTTATAAATATTTACGATGTGTTATTAATGTTGTTATAAAGTTTTGTTAAGAAATTTTAACGTTTCGATAGTTAATTAAGCAAAACGAACTAAATTGTAAAAGTTGAAAAGTCAATCGCTATTAGTTTAAAGATGTTAAATTGACTAAAGAATTATAATTGGATGGCCTTATCACTTGAAAAATTCAAGGCTCAGTTTATAGAAATGAGGTCCAGATACCTCATTTTCTAAAACCACTTGACTTTAGGGTGTTACCACTTGAACTTAATTAATCATTCATATAACAGAAATTATCATATCAAAAAACTTTTTAAAACCATATTTGACTCATAAATATTAAATAATAATATTTATGAACTTACTCGTCAGATTTATCGCCCCGAAATCACTGTTTCCTACACCACTAAAAAATGGGCTATTACAAATTTAGTCTGTTTCTCACCTTTGTACCTATTTGCATACAATTCAAAGTATATTCAATAAACATGAATTATTCATTTCCAACATAAACATCACATTTATGTAGAAAAGTATATCCTATGAACTTACCAGGTACAAACAACAATAGCAAAAGTGTCAGGGACTAGTCTGTAATTTTCTCTTTCCCTCGATTATCTACTGGTTGATTCAAATCTTGATTTATATGGTAATTAAATTTAAATTATAAGTTTCAATTACCTTAAAACATCATATTCAACTAAATTTTAGTTTTCACAATTTTCCTAAAGTTTCACATTTTATTCAATTTAATCCATAAAAATGAAGATATCATATCTTTCACATTTAAGTTCTGTTTTCAAGTTCATCCTTCTTTAACCCTACTAAAATAGTAATTACAAAAATCTCATATCAAATCCACAATATTTTCGTTTTAACCCCTAAACTCGAAACTAAACAAATTCACTTTTCAAATTAGTCCTTAATCATTTCTAAGCTTACAACCAAACCATTTAACATAAAAAAGAAACTTCAAAATCATCAATGGCAACATTTCAAAACTTTGATAGTTTTATGGAATAGTCTATGGGCTAGCTAGATTAAACTACAACGATCTCAAAAATATAAAATTTACTAAAAACGAGCCTCAAAAATACTTACATGCGCAGTTGGAGTTTGGCCAAAATTCTCTAAGTTCAACATTGGAGTTTTCAGTTTTGAAAGAAAAAGAATAATGATGATGATTATGTTTTCCTATGTTTTTATCATATATTATTATTTAATATTAAAAATAAAATATTTTCCACTTAACCTATACAAAACCATCCATCATCTTTTTAAAAGGGTTTATTTGCCTTTTGAAACCTTGAACCATTACTAAATAGGCATTTTGGCTAACAAGATTCAATAATAATAAAGTTTTACAATTTTTACGATTTAGTCCTTGAATCCTACTTAACCATTCAATCAATAAAATTACCGGATCAAAATTTAATTTAACTCTATAATAAGCTAGTAAATATTACTAAATAATATTTACAGACTCGATTCTCAGAAAATGGGGTTCCAAAACCACCATTTTTAGTACCACTGAAAACGGGTTGTTACATCAAATTCATAAGCATTTTTAATTTTTAACGGTTTAATTAGTATTTTCTATTAAATACAAGTTGACTAAAAACTAAATGTTGAGGGCTAAAATGCTCCGGAAAAAAGAGTTAGGCTCAAAATGACAAAAAATTAATGACTATTTAATATACTATGTCCATCCTTAAGACCTCTACCAAGGCCTTTTTGTTTTCTTTTACGTACTTTGTTTCTCCTCTGTTTTGTGAGACCCTCTTCTCTTTTGCTATTGTAACGTCAACACCTCTCCGAGGTTTTTTTGGATTTGAACTTCGATGGACTTTGGTGTCGCCATGCTAGTTTCATTTTTTGTGGCTATTATTTTCGAGTTTCTAAGTTGTTTTTAGCCATGGCTTCTCCTATGCTGATGTTCTAGTGGGTGTTGTGGTGGTTTCAGCGTCTTTTTTGGGGATTTCATGGTGGCAACGCTCTCGTTGGAGGCATGCATGCCGTTGGGTTAGGTGCGGTAACCTCTCGCCATGTTCTTAGTGCTTTCTCCCCTTCCATGCTTGGCTTGGCGGTGGCAAAGACTATTGCTACGATTTCTTTGAGGGACTGGGTTCGGTTAGGATTAGCTTTGGGCTTTGCTTGTTGTATTTTTCTAGGCTTTAGCCCCGTATGCTGTATTTGGGCTTTTTTGTGAATGAAATCTTTCTCATTTGAACAAAATAAAATAATGGAAAGGATAGAAAAAATTTTATTTCCAAAAACAATAACGTTAAGGTATTGATATCTGTATTATAGGTACTAGATCAAGTTAGTCTCTTTATTATTAAAAAGGATCAAATAAGTTTAAATTGTAACTATTTAAAATTTATTAAAAATTATTTTTTTCAATTGTAGCTCAATTTCAAATAAAAATTTTATTTAAAAAATAAAAAATTAATAAATATTAACTATGTTAAACTGTAAATACTATTTTTTAAACAATAAATTTTTACTCTATACCAATTTGGCTTTATTTAATTTTTTTAATAGTATAAGAACTAAATTGATCAGACCCCTACAATAGAGTACCTTTAATTCACCAAAAAAATGTAAACTCATAGTACTACTATTGTTAGAACTAGATTGGACTGGTTGGTTTGACCGGGGACTAGCTAGTATATCAATCTAGACAAAGGGATTGAACCCTTATAATTTTCAATAACTTTTTAAATTGTTATGACTATTTAATTATTGTTAGATCTATGGTCAAATCGATTGAACCAAAAATTAATGCTCTGATTTGATCTGATTTTAAAAATATTACATAGTAATAAACATGGGAACAATTAAAAGGTATAAAAAAATTATTAAAATATGATCCGAAATACAATATAAACATGGGATAAATATAAGAATGGTAAGTTTCTTTCGTATTGAAAGTATTATCAATTATGTGAAGGAAAAGAAAGGAGCCAAAAGTTTGAAGAAAAACGGGAAAGGAACCAAAAGGACATCCCCATCCCTGTGATTTTTCATAATTACTGTAACTGCCTCATCCATCCATCCCTCCGTACGGTTCCACACAAACCCTTTTAATTTGAAGTTTTGAACCCATATGGCTTATCACTCATCATCCACTCTCTCTCTCGCCACTTACATAGCTTTTCCTTTCATCTTTCCCTTTACTTCTTTCTTCTCTATTGATTTCAATACCAAGTGATTTAGTCTTGATCGGAAAATAAATTATTCTTTAAACACTTCAAATTTTCAGAAAATATGATAATTTGAACTACTATATCCGAATGAAGATAATTTTAATTGGATGGTTTTAGATTTAAACCATTTTTTAATTTCAATCATTCATGTTCAAAACTCGAATTATTGATTTTATTTTAAAGTTGGACACTATAAGATTCTTATAAAAGTTAAAAGAAAACATATAGTAAAAGGCAATAAGCCAACAATTCAATGGAGCAGTACCTCAAACAAGGCAAAATCACATCCCCCTCAATAATAGTAATAATAATAAAAGCAAACACTTTGGAGCTTTAAGTACCTTCAGATTCATTTGGCAAATGACAAGAAGTTCAAAACAGGACTGAATTAACATTCAATAAACTCGAATTTAGCATTACAACATTGAAACCAAACCAAACAAAACCAAATTCATGTCCGAATGATAATAATATTGGAATGTAAAATTTCAACTCCAAGTACTGATAAATGTAAAAATAAAAAAAAAATAAAATAAAAGGAACCTTCTACACCAGCCCACGTTGCATGTACGTAAAAGTACAACCTGCAACATAAATTACAGAGTACATATCATATGAACTTAACTCATCACTGCTGTCCCTCTCCTGACTCGGGTTTGGAAGCTTCCTTGATCTCGTCTCCAGCTTCATCCTAAAATTAATGAAAACATACATCAAATAAATATAGATCACCCCATTCAACCAATAACATGAGAATACTTTTTAACTGTTTTTACTTTTTCTTTTTTTCTTTTTTTAAAAAAAAATGAAAATCCCAATCACTTGCAATGTGCAACTTTGATTAACAAAAGTTTGCATGAGTAATCCAACATCCCAAGTCAGCCCAGAAAAGACTTAGGAAGAAAGTATAACCTGTTATGGCCTGTTGACTTCTGACATGGCATTTTTAATACAGTAAACAAAGCAGAATGATCTTAGAGATTAACTGAAACTTTTTAGTCTTCACAGTAATCCAATTAAATTAAATGACTTAAAGTTTAAAAGGCCATAACAGAAACTCATGAACTTCACTTTAGACACTAGTTCAGAACAACTATGATGAGAGAGAGAGAAAGAGACCGTGATATCAGATGTCCAAAGGGTTAGGTTGTCCCGAAGAAGTTGCATGATCAATGTACTATCCTTGTAGGATTCCTCACCCAATGTATCCAACTCAGAAATAGCCTCATCAAATGCCTGCCAAATGAATAACATGTCATTTAATGATAGAAGAGAAACAATCTTTAGATATTCAATTCATGTCCTCAAAGAAGATATTTCTGAATCTCCTCATATAAGAACAATCTAAATTAATGCCTAGTATATATAGGGTAAAATTAATAAATCTCATTAAGGGTGGGTTTGGATGGGCGATTGGGTGCGGTGCGTTTAGCTTACTTTTTGTCTCACGCTACAGTATCTAATCTCACCGCCACCGCTATTTTTACACTAACCGCAGGTAAACGCACCGCTCATCCAAACTCACGGATAACAATTTACAAGATCACAGGACCTCATATAAATAATCACTAACATGTTAATTATGTAGACTCACTCCATGCTACAAAGCAACATATTTCATGAGCAGAAACTCTATAGCCATTACTTCAAACTTCTTCTAAGCTCAGTGTTCATACCAGTACAAGTATCAACCAAATTAGCAAAATATTTTCAGGAGTTAAAAGGTTCAGTTATTGCCCAGCAACTCTTGCAAATGTAACCCGAGTTACGACAAAAGCAGATCAAGTTGAGGCATAATTACATTATAATAATTTATTATAACATCCTAAACAGATGGACCATACCAAGATAAGTTTAAAAAAAAAAATGACAAACTACATAATTTACTTCATTATCTGTTCTATCTCGATAAAGACAATTAGACAAGAAACCAATATATATTAGAAGAGGATAAACACCTGTTTTGCAAGATTGCAAGCACGATCAGGTGAGTTAAGAATTTCATAGTAGAAAACAGAGAAGTTAAGAGCAAGTCCCAGCCTAATTGGATGAGTTGGCGCTAGGTCACCGAGAGCAATATCCTGCCATCACAAGAAAAAAAAAAGAACACCACTAAGAACTTCTATCTGAAGATGCTCAAGAAATTATAGAGAAACTAACTCATTGACAATATTGCATTACCAATTTCACCCACCTGTGCAGACTTGTAAGCCAACAAAGTGCTCTCAGCAGCTTCCTTCCTCTCAGCAGCAGTCTTGAACTCAGCAAGATACCTATGATAATCACCCTTCATTTTAAGGTAAAACACCTTGGACTCGGCAGATGAAGCTGAAGGAATGAGGTGAGACTCAAGGAGGCTCAAAATCCCATCACATATCTTGCTGAGCTCAGCTTCAATCTTGCTCCTATACTTCTTGATGGTTGCAACATGATCCTCATTTCCTCTGCTCTCTTCCTTCTGCTCAATAGAAGAGATAATCCTCCATGAAGCCCTCCTAGCCCCAATCACATTTTTGTAAGCTACAGAGAGAAGGTTCCTTTCCTCGACAGTCAGCTCACCAACATCTACAGTTTTTGCTACATTTTCCATGAACTCTACCATTTCCTCATAGCGCTCGGCCTGCTCAGCCAGCTTGGCCATGTAAACATTTTCCTCTCGTGATGATTCGGTTGGCGACATCTTTACTATATCAATCTAATACTTGATCCTGCAATACGAAAATATTTACTTTTATTAAACAAGCATTTCTAATGAATTTTCATCGGTCTAAACAAGTGCATCTGTATCCGGAGCAACCATTGGAAACATTCTCATTCCTCTATACTAAAACATCAAGTCTTAAAATTTTACTTCTTTCTTTCATCCAAGTTCTCAAACTTGCAGATCGATTAAAAACAGCTACAGCCTAAACATAATTTTAATAAAAAGAGATGGATATTAGCACTAGCTACTGTCCTTTCCTTTTCAACAGTTTCCCAGTAACCAAACAGATCAAAGTCATACCATTTTTTGGTTACTAATTTTTCTCTACTCTAAATATGAGCAGTAGAACCTCGGAACAAAAAACTTTCCTGTGTTTTTTTCAGCTGATTTGCAGGAACCCAACAGATCCAACAAATAGAAGAAGAAAAGAACGCCGATTTGTTAAATCAATCATAAAAAGCTCAAACCTCAAACAGATCGAATAAAAACCGCTAAAATTAAATCAAAGAAAAACTAAAAAATCACACAACACATCAATCAAAATAAATAAATAAAATACATAAATATCCATAACAAAAAAAAGGAGAAAATCGGTTCAAAAAGAACATACTGATAGAAAACTTCTGTTTTTTTTTTCCCTTTTTTTTTCTTTCCACAGCGAGGAGCGTAAGCAAGTAAGGGGGGGGGGGAGGCTGCTCTATTTCTTAATAGTAGATTTAATTTTAATTTATTATTAAAGAAAAGGAGTGTGAATGGGACGAACAAGGAAAAGTCGGTGGTCCAATGAGTAGAAAAGAAATTGTCGTTGACCGTCAATTTATTTTACATAGATTTAACTAAGGGTAAAATTGATATTTTGTCAAATACATTTTCTTCAATAATTAAAACTCTTAAATGAGAGTGTTGGCTTGATGGTAAAGATATTTATTGTTTCAAGTGCGGCTTGAGTTCGAGTCACATTAGTTACGTTGCTGTTAAGACTTTATTCTCTTCTTGTTATTCATAAAAAAATAATTAAAATTCTAACAAATTAAATATAAATTATAATAACTCTAGTAAAAATTACATAAACTCGAACATAAAATTTTAAAATTTTCAAAATTTCATTAGACATATATAATAATACTCATGATTAATTAAACAAAATAAAATATACTCATTATATAATTCCCTTACTTAGCCGATGCTTGTTCTCCAGCATGATATCCACTAAAAATAATTCATCAATCCTTTTCAAAATCAAAACCTCCTTTCCGAGTCCAGCATACTGCAAACAATTAGGTGAATCAAAAATAAACAATTGCTAACCTCAATCAATAAGCATTTTATAAAATCTCGAACAGTATCTCAAATTCAACTATTTCACTAAATTTAGGCTTAATCAAACATGTGAAACAATCATTGTAGTACCCAATTATTGCTCGGGGCCCAAACCAAATACTAAAACTAAGTACAATCACAAACCCAATAAAACTTGGGCCAATCCTAATCCAATTACAAGGCCCAATTAGCCTAAAATTTCAAAAACCCTAAGTGGCTTAGCAGCAAACTAGCGCCGCATGCCCCACATCGCAGCAACCTCTCCCACGTACAACAGTCTCTGCACACGCCGCGCACGTCGCCCCAGCATCACGTTCTCCTCCAGTATACACCTGCAACAAATCACGAACAGCAAGAGGAGAACAGAAAAGGTGGCAAAAATTGTAAAAAAAGAGATTTTTTTTAAAAAATTTCCTCTCGAAATTGGTTATAAAAGTCGATTGAGAAATTTGTAAGAGGGTTACGCATATTGACTAAGAAAAATAAGAAATCGAGCAAAAAAGAAAGAGTTCTTTTGAAAGGTGATTTTCTTTATGTTTTATTTTCCATTTTTTTCTTTGATGCTCTACTTTGTGCACAAAAAGAAAGGAGTAGAGGGGAGACTTACCATCGTGAGTGTCGTCGGAAGACCCTTTCGTTTCGTCGCCATCGGAGCAAAATGGGTCTGAGATGGCAGAGAGGGAGGGGAGCTGTGGCGCGATTTCGAAATGGCAGAAGGGATAATGACTTTAGGGTTTTGATGTTGTTGTTTTTTGGCATTTAAACGACGTCGTTTGGGGTCTAAATCAGTGACTTTAAAACATCGCCATTTTGGCAATTACCCACGACCTGATCCGACCCTGGGAGGATCCGCGCTTTTGTTTTTAAATGGTCTATTTGCGCGTTTGATGCCCCTTGTTTTTCAAAATGTGTTCAAACAATTTTTATTTCTTTTGAATCTAACCACATGTTTTATTTTTGTTTCAATTTAGTCCTCTATTTGTTTTTAGTTATTTATTATTAAATTAATTATTTTTACTATCGCTCTTATTATTATTATTATTATTATTAGAGCCATGTATTTATGCATACTTCTTATAATATACGCATATACACTATATATCATGTATATGCATATATATTTTATAATACATATACATCTTCTATATTTTATATCTATACATATATTTTCTAAAATATATGTATACGTTTAATTTTTAAAAATTATTATAAATATATACTTTTTTTATACATACATTCCATTTTTTATATATATATATTTATATACATACATATTTTTACACATATATATACATATTTTCATAGTTTATTTTTATATTATACTTATACATTTTTTATATATTTTGTAAATATATATGCACATATCTTAAAATACGTATACTTTTATATACTTCTATATATCATAATTTTTATAAACGTATTTATACACATACTTACTTACATATATTTTTGTTTCATAATTTTAAAATATGTATACCTACATATATTATTCATATTTTATGTACATACACATACATATATATATTAAATTTTTCATATATTTTATGGTTTTGTTGTTTCGCAAAATGTCTATCTTTTTATGCCCATTCAATTACAAAAGCATTTTAATTCAACTCGTTTATTATTGTTTCTTTTACATTAGTTGACTCATTTTTTTATTTTATGTTACTTTATTTTATTTTATTTTATCTTTATTGGGTTGTTGCTCGTGCTATTCTCATTAGCATTTTAAAATGTATTTGTATATATTTTTTTGTTTTTAAGAAATGTTTGTTTTTGTTAAAGCATTAAATTATTCTATTTCTTAAATTTTCAAAATATTTGGCATTCACGATTCTCGAGAATGATTGTGTCCTAACTTACTAGGCTTCAATTCTTTTTGATGAATTTAGATAGCCAAGTATTTATTTTGTAATAAAATCACACAGATTCAAAATAAAAAGTTCTCTCGGGATTTCAAAATATTGGATCCTAACTTACTGGATATGACATTTTGTTACCTTGAGTTAAAGATTTCTAAAAATAGAGGCAATATTCTGTATTTAGGAATTTTGAGAAATTAAACCCTAACTTACTGGGTTTTGATTTTTCTATTCGACCCAAATAACCGAATATCATTTTCAAATTTAAGTGCATGAGTTTTAAAAATCAAGAGACAAACTTAATTTTGAAGATTAAAAATGTTGCGCCCTAACTCACTAGGTGTGACGTTTTAATTCATTGAAATAAGAATGTTTTATTATTTTAATTGATTCAAGTTAAAAAGTTTTCTTTTTAAAATCTTTTCAAATTTTCAACACCAAGACTTTAAACAATCAATTTGGTACCGATTTTGGGCGTTACGAGAGTGCTAACCCTTCCTTGTGCGTAACTTACTCCCGAACTTGTTTTTTCAAATTTCGTAGACCGAAATCGTTTTAAGGTGAGCCAATTGCACCTCAATAAAGGATCAGTGGTGACTCCAAATTTTGTTTTTAAAGTCGATAACAAATTTTTGTTTTCAAAAAATGGTTTCGACAGCTTGGCGACTCCACTGGAGAACATAGAGAGTCGAGCCATGAATTGATTATTTTTTGTCTTTTTTGTCAGAAATCAAAAAATTGTTTTAAATCGTGATTTCCCATTTGCATTCATTGGTTTTTATCATCATATGCTTGCTTGATTGGCCTAAGTCTGTTAGCTTATTGGCATTTTGCATTTCATAAGTTGGTCAATTTTACCCCTCTAAGTGGGAGTGAGAAGCTAGTCCTTCGTGAGGTTTTCACCTCTGTATAGGATAGTGGATCGCTTTCGAGATACATCCGTACCTATCTCCCCGTGAGATCTACATCTCCGTATAGTCATAGGGAAATGTATTCCTCTAAACTGAATTTGGTCCATATGAGCCTATAATGGGTGAGGATCGAGGAATCTACTGGTTCAGGTACCTATGCTCTAGAAGCCGAACCGCATATAGTAAACCTTAAGAACTCACCCTAGGTAGAATTACTCTTAACCTTAGTAAACACCTAATTACGAGTTTTTACTATTTCTTGGTTGTATTGTATTTAATTGATACTGACTTTTTGCGTTTTACTCTGATTGCATGGCATTACAATTACATGACATTTCATTATAAAAAAGGCATTGGTTTGTATTCGGTTGCTATATAGAAAGTTTATCATGGGAAATGGGTTTCTTGATAGAGTGGAGGATAATGCGGCTGTCCGAACTTAGGCTGAGATGACACAGCGCAAAAAAGGTGATAGCTTGGCCGAAGGATACGTATCAGAATTATGGGACTTCACCCGTGTTAGCGTAACCCAGCATAACTTGCGGGAGTTGAAGGAAATTTGGGAGCAGTGGAATAATGAGGTTAGGCAGTTATTCTATTCAAATTATGGGGATTTGCCTTATTTACTTGTTATGAAGGTAGACAAGTGTCCTTTTTGAGCTCTTGCCAAGTTTTGGAATCCGGCCTACAGTTGCTTCACATTCGGGAAGGTCGATTTGGTCCCTACAATAGAAGAATACATGGCTTTACTTCGGTGTTTGAGGATTCAAGTAGACAGAATCTACTCGAAAGTGGTAAATGTACCGACCTTTTTGAGGAAGCTGGTGAATATAACGGGGATGAGTGAGTAGTGGGTTACAGACCGGATCAAGCAAAAGGGGGATACCGGTTCATTCCTTGGAAAAATTTGAAGGACCTCATTCTAGCGCACCCAGATGCGAAGAAGAGGGTAGATATCTTTGCTTTAAGTATATATGGTTTGGTTGTGTTCCCTAAGGCTTTGGGACATGTTGACGAGGCGATCACTGACTTATTTGATCGGCTTGATAAGAGAGTTACGCTAGTCCCAGTAATTTTGGTAGAAACTTTCAGGTCACTGAACGCATGCCAAAGAGCGGGAGAGGGTAGATTCATTGGATGTGCACAGCTCCTACTTGCATGGTTCCGCAGTCACTTTTGGAAGGTTGATAAAGTTTTGTATCGGGTCTTCTTTGAAAGTTATTCACCACTGAAGGAGATAGTAGCTACACCAAGAGGATGACGTCTTGGAAGAGAAATGGATGGCAATTTTTTAGAATTTGCAAGAGGAGGATATCGAGTGGAGAGTTCCGTGGTTGCTTCCAAATGAGATCCTATATTGGTGTGGAGATTTTGATTGGGTTCCTTTGCTTGGAATTTAGGGAGCTGTTGGTTATGCCCCATTGCTAGGGCTAAGGCAATATAGGTTAAGACAGTTTGTGCCCGCAACTCAGGGACTGGCCGAGTGTGAATTCTCGTATAAGGATGATGGTTACAAAAATAAGGTTCGTGAGATAACCAATGCATGGAATCAGACTCGCCGAATGAAGGGATTAGTTGTGGGTCCAATGACAACTTCTGAGTATAGCAAATGGTGGGTTAAGAGGATCAACGATAACATTCTTGGGCCAAGTTTAGAAAATAGTCAGTCAATAGAGGAACACTTGCAGGTTGTCCCTTCTGAGTTGGAAATCATAAAGCAGGACTTTGGAAGAAGAAATGTAGAATTAGAGAAGAAAATAGAGCAAATAGAGGAAGAAAAGATGAATTTGAGACTGGATGTGGATGTTCAGAGGCTCGAGGCTGATAAACTAAGGAAGGGGAAGAATAAGGCCGAAGAAGAACTAGATAGCTTGATGACGAATAACAAGAAACTGCGCCTGTCAATGAGAACTGCCGGGCTTGGAAAAACTTCAGAGCAGTGGCGTGAAGAGATTCGAGAAGAAAGAAACAAGTCAGACTGGTGGGAAGGAAAATTTCAAGAGGTTTAAGCACGAAATAAAGCTTTAGAAAAGAGCTTGACAGAGAGCCAAAAGGAAAAAGGCAAACTAAAAGACAGAGTGGTTGAGTTAGAATGGTCTCTTCGTCAACATAGAAGTCGAAATTCTGTAGTAGAGTTAAAGGCAAGTCTAAGCAAGATTGAAGAGATTAAGAGTAAAATAGAAGGGTTAGAAGCAATATTTCGAAATTCTGAGGTTTAGATTGAGCATCTAGAAGCAAATGAAGACCGTCAGAATGAGCAACTTCATTATTTCCAAAATTAAGTTAGAAACAGGGATCACGTTATGGGAGAAGCTGTGGTTTAGATTCAAGAGGTAGCAGATCACTTACAAGCTCTGCAGTGCAGGCCGACACATTGAGCGTGAAGTATGAATTAGAGTCAGACCGGGGACAAGAATTGGCCTCATTATTTAAGAAGATTAAGGTCTTGAGTGTTAGGGCAAAGCCTTATTTGTAGCCCATTCTATGTAAAGAGATTTATTTTCTAATAAAGTTTTCTAAAAGTAATTGAAATTAGAATTGACGCCTTTTTGCATTCATTTTCATACATCGCATCATATGCATTTAAAGCTATTAAAAGGTTCTAATTAATTAAAATCATTCCTCAGTTAACCTGGAACCTAACCAGCCAACCCAACACTGTTACGGTACACAAGCGAAATCAAAAAGTATAGACCAAATATTAGAAAAGCTCGAATAGTTCCAAAAATAAATACAGGATCAACTTCAGCAGCAAATGCAAGAGCAGATCAAGAAGATCTAGCAAAATATGATGGACAAAATGATGGAATCTCAAGGGAGCATGATGACACAGTTAACGGGACTGTTGACTGAAGGAAAGGATAAGGGAAAGAGCCCTATGGCTAATGTAGAAGAGGAAGGTAATGATGGACCCCTATATCCTCCAGGCTTTGCTCCTCTGCATGCGCAGCCCCAAGCTGAAGTATACCCGCGCAAATCTTCTGCTACAATTAGGCCTCAGCAGTTTCAGGCTGATGCTTCAAGGTCAATAAATTATCAAGCCGGATCAGGCTCTAGCCCTGAGAATAATCCTGTCAATCCTGTTATCCCCGATTTCGATGAGGCAGTTGAAAAAGAAAAAGTGAAAGAAGAATTGCCAAAGCAATTTGAAGAAAGGTGGAAGTGGGTTGAAGAGAAGTTCAAGGCAATGGAAAGCTCTGAGAGATATGGTAGAATTGATGCTAAGGATTTGAGTTTGGTTCCAGACTTGGTGCTCTCTTACAAGTTTAAGATGCCAGAGTTCGAGAAGCATAATGGGACCAGTTGCCCTGAAGCCTGCATCACCATGTTTTATAGGGGAATGACTGGATATGTCAATAATGGCCAACTTTTGATACACTGCTTTCAGGATAGCCTCACAGGGGCAACATCTAAATGTATAATCAATTGAGCCATGCTAGGATTAGTTCTTGGAGGGATTTGGCACAGGATTTTATGAAGCAGTATAATCATGTGGCAAAAATGGTTCCCGATAGAATTACCTTGCAAAACATGGAGAAGAAGTCGAATGAAGGTTTCAGGTAGTATGCCTAGAGATGGAGAGAGGTTGCAGTTCAGGTCTAACCGCCGCTCCTTGAAAGAGAAATGACAATACTCTTTATAAATACGCTGAAAGCCCCATTCATCACACATATGTTAGGAAGTACCACAAAAAGCTTTTCTAACATAGTCATGAGTGGTGAGATGATTGAAAGTGCTATAAAGAGCGGGAAGATTGATGTTGGAGAGAATAACAGAAGGCAGGCCTCAAAGAAAAAAGAAAGTGAGGTAAACAACGTGAATACATACAACAAATCAATTACGGTGAATCAACCTAGAAAGGTAGTGGGTAATCAACAGGGTTCATCAAAGCAGGAATCTGGTGTGAGGCCAAGTACTGAGAGGCCTCAGTTCACACAATTTCAATGTCATATAAGGAGTTGTATTAGAATTTATTCAAAACATACGTTGTTACCCCTTTTTACTTGACCCCCTTACAGCCTCCATATCCCAAATGGTATGACGCGAATGCACAATGCGATTACCATGCAGGAATTACGGGGCATTCCATAGAAAATTGTACAGCTTTTAAAAAGCTTGTTGAAAAGCTCATCAGTATGGGCGTTGTCAAGGTAGATGATACATCTGGTACAGGAAATCCGTTACCCAATCACACTGATACTGGGGTGAACATGATGAGTGAAAATATGGGGAGAAGGGTTAAGGAGAGCATTACTGAGGTAAAAATCCCTTTGAAGTGGGTTTGGAAAGAAATGGCGGGAAGAGGGTTAATTGTCTCGGATTCAGAAGGAGGTGCTGAGACCCAAATTATTGTGAGTTCCATCATGAGGTGGGACACGAAATTCAGAAATGTAAAGAATTCAGAGCTCTGGTCCAGAGCATGATGAATAATAGAGAAGTGGGGTTTTTCGAAGAAGTGGAGGAAAAAAGAAGTATATGTACATCGGAGTCAATGACGAGGATTCTGAAAGTTAATCATCCTGTGATTATCATCTCGCGCCCTAAGGTTAATGAGGCTAGGGCACAGGTTACATCGAAGATTGTAATTCAGAAGTCGACAAATTTTTCGTATAAGGATAATAAAAAGGTCCCCTGGAATTATGAGTGCAATATAACAATCTCGGGAAAGGACTCTTTGGTTAGTATTGTAAAAGAAACCTAAAAGACAAGTTCTTATACACGTAGTGAGAAGAACTGCGATTTGATAAATGCCCAAGTAGAATCGGTGGAAGGGAAAATTTTTACGGCAGAGCAAAAGAATGAGAGAACAGTTGAACCTATGCCATTGATTAATGAGCCAATAAAGGTAGAAGAAGCCACTGAATTCTTGAAATTTTTGAAACACAGTGAGTATAGTGTTGTAGAGCAGTTGCATAAGCAACCAGCTCGTATATCTGTGTTAGCGTTGCTCATGAGTTCAGAGGTACATCGAAATGCGCTGATGAAGGTATTGAACGAAACATATGTGGCTAATGATATTTCTGTCAACAAATTGGATCGGTTGGTCAGCAATATAAGTGCCGATAATTTTATCTTTTTCAATGATGACAAAATACCATCTAGAGGTATGGGGTCCACTAAAGCTCTGCACATTACTACTCGGTGCAAAGGATACATGCTGCCGGAAGTTTTAATTGATAATGGATCCTCATTAAATGTATTGCCCTTATCTACTCTCAATAGGCTACTTGTAGATAGCTCATATATGAAAACGTGTCAAAATGTAGTAAGGGCATTCGATGGAACAGAAAGGAAGGTTGTGGGGAGAATTGAGATACCATTGTTGATTGGCCCAAATACTTATGAAGTGGATTTCATTGTAATGAATATCAAGCCTTCCTATAACTGTTTGTTAGGGAGACCTTGGATACAATCGGCAGGGGCTGTGCGTTCATCTTTGCATCAGAAGTTAAAGTTAGTGTCAGAGGGATGGTTGGTGACAATAAATGCCGAGGAGGGTATTATCACGTCAATAACCAGTAATGCACCATACGTGGAGACTGATGAGGAGGTAGTGGAATGTTCTTTCCGATCTCTAGAGTTCGTGAATGCAACATTTATTGCTGAGGGGAATAGAATCCCAATGCCAAAGATATCCAAGACTACAAAAATGGGTCTTCAATTAATAGTGGGAAGAGGATTGGGAAGACATCTGCAAGGAAGAGTGGAGGCACCAATGATGAAAGATAAGTTTGATCGTTTTGGTCTAGGCTATAGACTAGACATAAAACAAAGGAGAAAGGAAATAGAAAAAAGACGTGAGAGGAGAAGGGCACGCTTGAGTGGAGAGGAAGTTAAGTGGGAGCCTATGGTTTTTCCTCACATATCCAAGACCTTTGTATTAGGGGGTTCATTCATCCTGAACGAAGAATACTTAAAGAGGAAGGTATTGAAGAAATGTTGAGAGATGTTCACATCAATGTTATAGACACAATTGAAAGAAAGGCCTTACTAGAGATTCGCCCTTACGAACCTGGAAGTGAGTTGAACAATTGGACTGCAAAAGAAATCCCTGTAGTTTTGAGCTTGTACAGAGTAATTGTTCAGAACATCCTTGTTACTTTTGACTTAAAAATATAAATTTCTTTATATGCATATGTTGAACGTTATGATTCTAATAAAGTACACTTTTTGTATTCATTTTTGAGCCAATAGTTTTTCATTCTTTTCGAGTAATTATTCTTTTATTCTTTTCCCATATCATTCTTTTATTCATTCATAATCATATTTGTTCATAAATTCATACATTCTTTGTATATTCTTTGGCACCTACCATAGGTCCCCAAATATCAATGATATGAATGACGTCGCTTCAGACTCAGAATTCCCTTTTGAGCAAGACATGTGTTTAGAGGGATCACATGATTTTGAAAATGATGTAGACTGTGGTGTATCTCCGGACTTATTGATAATGGTAGAACAAGAGGATAAGCAAATCCTACCTCATAAACAATCACTAGAGATTGTGAGCTTGGAGGAGGGAAATGAGGTAAAGATCGGAATGACATTACTGCCAAGACAAGGCGAGACCTCATCGAATTACTCCGTGAATTCAAAGATGTCTTTGCATGGTCATACCAGGATATGCCCGGATTAAGCACTGATATTATCGTAATCTCTGGATAGGCCATTAATACTGTATTTAACAATGTTTGACAATTCCATGGGGTGCGTGTTAGGCCAACATGATGAGACAGGAAGAAAAGAAAGGGCAATATACTATCTCAGCAAGAAATTCATTGATTATGAAGCGAGGTACTCGTCTATCGAGAAGTTATGTTGTGCCCTGGTTTGGACAACTCGGAGATTACGATAATATATGTTATATCATACGACTTGGCTGGTTTTAAAGTTAGACCCCTTAAAGTATATGATGGAGTCGACTGCTTTGAATGGAAGGATGGCCAGATGGCAAATCTTGCTTTCTAAATTTGACATAATGTATATGAGTCAGAAGGCTGTGAAAGGGAGAGCAATAACTGACTTTTTAGCTAGCAAAGCCTTGGTGGATTATGAGCCTTTGAACTTTGATTTTCCAAATGAGGATTAGATGTATGTGGCAGCCACTGAAGAAAATCCCCAAATGGATCATGTGTGGAAGCTAAACTTTGATGGAGCCTCAAATGCTATGGGTAAAGAAATTGGGGCAGTCCTGGTATCTCCAAGCGGAGATCATTATCCTATTGCTAGTAAATTGGATTTTGACTGTACAAACAATATGGCAGAATATGAAGCATGTAGTATGGGCATTCGTCCAGCTATTGAACGTAAAATCAAAATGCTAAAAGTGTATGGGAATTCCGCATTGGTGATATATCAGCTCAAAGGAGAATGGGAGACAAGAGACCCTAAATTGATCAGTTATCGAAAGATGGTTCTCGAATTGATGGAAGAGTTTGATGACATCACTTTGTTACCTCCCACGAGATGAGAACCAGATGGCTGATGCGTTGGCCACCCTAGCCTCTATGATCCGAGTGAACAAGTTGGAAGACATGGAGCCTATTCAAATGAGCACTTCTGAAACTCTGGCTCATTGCTATGATATTGAGGAAGGGGAAAAAGATGACCATCCCTGGTATCTGAATATATTACAATATGTGAAAAATTATGAGTATCGAGATCAAGCAACGGAGAATGAGAAGAGAGCATTGAGAAGAATGGCCATTGACTATGTCCTAGATGGAGAGATCCTATACAAAAAAGGGAAGGATCAGGTACTGTTAAGATGTGTGAACGTAGTGGAAGCTAGAAAAATTTTGGAAGAGATCTATGAGGGTACCTGCGGAACGCATGCAAATGGTTTTACAATGGCCAGGCAAATAATGAGATTTGGGTACTATTGGTCTACTATGGAAAGAGATTGCATCAATTATGCTAAGAAATGCCATAAATGCCAAATTTATGTTGATAAAATGCATGCACCTCCTTCACCTATTCATGTTATGACTTCTCCATGGCCTTTCTCTATGTGGGGTATGAAATTCATTGGGCCAATATCGCCAAAGGCTTCTAATGGGCATCGCTTCATCTTTGTGGTTATTGACTTCTTTACCAAATGGGTGGAAGCTGCTTCATATGCAAATGTCACAAAGTCAGTAGTTAGTAGATTCTTGAAAAAGGAGATCATATGTCGATATGGAATGGCTGAGAGGATCATATCCGATAATACGCTGAATTTGAACAATAGTGCAATAGCAGAGGTCTGCAGTCAATTCAAGATCAGACATCATAACTCGTCGCCATATCGCCCAAAGATGAATGGCGCAGTAGAAGCAGCCAATAACAATATCAAGAAAATTGTGGGAAAGATGACTGAGACTTACAAAAACTGGCATGAGAAATTACCATTCACCCTCTTTGCTTATAGAACGTCTATTAGGACTTCGACCGAGGTAACACCTTTCTCTCTGGTTTATGGGATGGAAGCAGTTTTACCTATTGAGGTGGAAATTACTTCTCTCCGGGTATTGGCTGAGTTGAAATTGGATGAGGCAGAATGGATTCAATCTCGTTATGATCAGTTGAACTTAATAGAAGGAAAAAGGCTAAAGGCTATTCAGCACGGTCAGATGTATCAAAGGCGAATGATGCGAGCTTACAATAAAAAGGTTCGTCCTAGAGAATTCCATGAGGGGGAGCTAGTGTTGAAAAAGATTCTTCCTATACAAAGGGATTTTAGAGGAAAATGGATGCCAAATTGGGAAGGTCCATATTAAAGAAAACCTTTTTAGGGGGAGCTTTGATCTTGAGCGAGATGGATGGCAAAGATTTGCTAAACCCTGTAAACTCAGATTCAGTTAAGAAGTACTTTTCTTAAAAACAAGAGAGGCCAAGGCGAAAACCCGCAAAGGGTGCTTTGAGACCAAAGGGGATTTGAATTAAAAACCCAAAAAGGGCGGCTCAAATGTTGATCAAGTGGGGCATCCTGTGATTTTACTATGATTGAATCAGTGGGAAAGGGGGGCGCGACATCTTGGGGCATTAACAGAGTACTGTTGGTCTTCTAAGCACATGTCAAACTCAGAATGGTCTTCAAAAAGTCTGAACAGAGAAGTTCAAACTGCGATATCTGGGGCACCTAGCCTTCCCACTATTTATATTAAATTTGCTGTCTTGGAATACTTCATTCTTTTCCAGGATTCGTGTTTCCAACCCCCTACTTAGCCCATATTGCCCCTAATGTGCAAAAATAATAACAAGAGTGGAGAAAAGTATACTCTTTAATAGGCCAGAGGACGGTGGAAGTGATCACTTTGCAAAACGGTAAGGATGCTTGAGATGTTGGCTTCCATTATTTCGAGGTGAGCTTCAATGCGATAAAGTCATTCATCTACAGTTGAAGGTGGTTGCTCTTGGAAAATAGCATGATCAAACGGATTAAAATAATATTTTATTTAATTCTCAAACTAAACTAGAATTTAAAATTAATTAAATAAAAATAAATGTGGGTTGCCTCCCATTAAGCGCTTTTTTTTAACGTCGTTAGCTCAACAACCTGGAAAATTTAATCGTTCAGCTCCTTGAAAAATAATTCCTCTACCACGTGTACTTGAAAATTCTCGTAAAAGGGTTTTAACCTTTGTCTATTGAGTTTCAAATATTTCTCGAACTCCTCGTTTTTAATTTCAACTGTAGTATGAGAAAATAGTTTAGTAACAACAAAAGGACCAAGCCATTTGATTCGAAGCTTAGCTGTAAAAATCCTCAATGCTGGGTTGTAAAGTAACACTTTTTGAACAATTAAGAATTGTTTGTGAGATATCTTTTGGTCATGAAATGCCTTGGTTTTGTCTTTATAAAATTGGGCATTTTCATATGCGTCATGATGGATCTTTTCAAGCTTTTGAATATCTAACTTTCGATAATTACTTGCGGCGTCCAACTCTATGTTACATCTTTTTACTGCCCAAAATGCCTTATGTTCCAACTCTACTAGAAGGTGACATGGTTTAGCGAATATGAGTCAGTAAGGGGACATTCCTATGGGTTCCTTGTAAGTAGTACAGTACGCCCACAATGCATCGTTTAAACGTAATCTCCAGTATTTCCTATTTCGTTTCGCAGTCTTTTCCTGAATTGACTTTATTTCGCGGTTCGAAACTTCTGCTAGACTGTTTTATTGTAGGTGATAAGTCGTGGCCACAAATTGTGTCACCCATACTTTTTTAGTATAGTATCAATTACCTTGTTGCAGAAATGAGTTCTTCAATTGTAGATTAATGCTCTCGGTATGCCAAACCTGGAAAAAATAGAGTTCGTTAGAAAATCCACTACAGTTTTAGCATCGACATGTCGGGTAGCTTTGGCTTCTACCCATTTAGATACGTAATCTACAGCGAGAATAATGTAAACATTGTTAAATGATGAAACAAATGGACCCATGAAATCGATGCCCTACACATTAAAAATTTCGTATACATGTATAGGTGTTAGGGGCATCTCATTTTTCCGGCTTAAATTCCCCACTTTTTGACATCTCTCTCAATTTTTGCAAAATAAATAAGCACCACGATATATGTGTGGCCAAATTAATCCACACTCAAGTACCTTATGTACAGTGTATTTAGGACTGAAATGCCTTCTACAAGCATAAAAATGACAAAAAGAAAGGATAGATTGTACCTTAGTTTTTGCGATAAATTATCAAATTACCTGATCAGAGCAGTGTTTCCATAGGTATGAATCATCCCAAATATAATATCGTGAGTCTCTTTTGAGCTTGTCTATTTCAAAATGTGATAAGTTGGAAGAAACAATACCTGTGAAAGTATTATGGAATAGTATTGCACTTGTGAAAGTATTATGGAATAGGCATGGGGTAGACGAGGCTACATAGGAGCTCGAAGAGTCTATGCGAAAATAGTATCCAAATCTCTTCACAGGTAAGATTTTCGGGGACGAAAATCCCTAAAGGGAGGGAGAAATGTAACATCCCGAAACAAGGCCTAAATGGAATAGTGGTTATGAAACCACGAATCTGAGATAGAAAAGTTTATTGTGATTAATTTTTATGATTTACCGATTGATTGGATGCATGTGTTTGAATACTGATAAGAAATTTCAGCGATAATTGCATATTAGGGTTTAATTGCAAAAGTGGGTAAATATGAGCTTTAGATGATAAAGGATTTAATTGAAGCGCATAATTGAAGTAGAGGTCCTTAAATGGTAATTAGACCATTAGATTTTCATGGACAAAAATGGGTATGCATAGATAAAAATAACTAAAGTTTTAACAAAGGGCATTTTAGTCATTTGGTAATAAAAAGAATTAAAAGGGAAAAAGATGGCAAAATGTGCTCATCTTCTTCCATAAGGGCCGAAACTTCAAGGGACACCATAGCTAGGGTTTCTTCACTTTCTCAAGCTCATAGTAAGTGCATCCAAGCCCCATTTTTAATGTTTTTCTACGTTTTTAGAGTCATCATAGCTCGGTTTAGCTTATTCTACCATTAATTCATGTTAGGGTTCAAAATTGGAAAAATACCCATAAGTTAAATGTGTTTATTTTGGTGTTTTATGGTAGAATATGCAGCTTGAAATTATGTTAAACAACTTTTACTAGGTGATTTTAAGTGAAAACGAGTAAAACGACACAATCGGTAAAAACACCTAATGTTCATAAGTAAATGTTAGAGTGGGAATTTGATGTTGCCATAGAAGGGAAAGATGTTTAGCATGTCATGAAACATAAGAATAAGGGATGAAGTTTAATTTCCGAGCTTTGGGGCAAAAGTGAAATATGCAAAAGTTTAGGGGCAAAATCATAATTTTTCTAAAGTTCGAGTCAAGGATTGTTTTGATGAATGTGAGTATTAAATAAGTTAAATTTGCTATTATAGATCAAGAGGAACAAAATTCGGAGTTAGACCGAGGAAAGAAAAATGTTGAGGACAAAGTTGCTAGATTTGATCGTATTTTGTACCGAGGTAAGTTTACGGTAAATAAATGCAATATTTCAATAATTATTATTAATGTTGTTATTTTCCAGCAGTTATGTACTTATTTCATGAAACTATTTAATGTTGACTCAAGTATGAGATAATAGAGAATCAGTGTTAAAAAGTCCCGTTGAAACATTAGGAATGCATCAGATACAAATGTCATGACATTAGGGGATGAGATCCCATGTAAGACCATGTCTGGGACATGGCATGGGCACCGATATAAGAACTCCCATGTAAGACCATATTTGGAATATGGCATTGGCAGTACAGGAAACATCCTATGTAAGACCATGTCTAGAACATGACTTTGGCATGTTATTATCAGACAGGAGACCCGAGTATCCTTAGTATTCCAAATAGTGCAACGGGCTAGTAAATAGACTATGTTACATGAAAGTTCAGGTAAAAGCATAATAAATAGATTCAAGTGAGTTATAAGGGTTAAGAATATTTTAGTTATCAATTAAGAAAGAAATTTCAACAAGGGAGGAGAAGTTATAATCATGAGTTATTTAAGTAAGCAAGTAAGTAAACAAGTAAGAGAGTAAATAAAGAAGAAGCAAAGACCATGGTACTTGATGATGGTTTATGAGTATAATTATTTATGATAAATGTTGTTATTTATTTGCTTGTAAACTTACTAAGCTTTACACTTACTCCCTTTATTTTCCTTATTTTTTATAGTATCTCCAAGCCAATTCAGGGATCGTAAGGGCGTCGGAGATCGTTTTACACTATCAATAGACCATCTCGATATTTTGTGGTTCAAAACATTTTAAGTTATGACATGGATAGGGTCTTAGTCATTTTGTGTGTGTGTCCTTATGATATGGCTAATGAATAGCATGTAAATATTCGATAATGATTAACTATTGAAATGACTATTTAAGAACATGTTTTGTGTTATGTATGCCTAAATGATAGTTAATACAAATAATTTATAAAAGAGTAAAACTTTGCAAGGGAACAGTTTTTGAACAGCAGCATTGATGTGATTTTGAAAAATAACCAAGGATAGTAGAAATGGAATTAGAGAGTGAATGAGATATAGAATTAAAGCTTATCGAGTCTATTTTCACATGAAATAAACGAAGTAGGAAAAGGAGTTTTATATTTTGTAATATTTGAATTTTAGTGAGACAGGGTTAGAATGGTTTTTGAAGTCTTCCATTCTGACTTTAGAAAATCATTAAAACTTTTATAGAAATAATTATGAGTCATAATTTATATGTCTAGATTCCTTAGTGAGTCTATTTTCAATGGAAACAAGCGGAAGCACCATATGAAGCCGGTACAATGCGATAATTGATTTTTAGTGAATAGAGGTCAGAACCATCAGACAGTGAGATAGGGGAGGCTTTAACAAATAAACTGTACTATTTGGCTAATCCAAAAATTTTGTAAATTTGATGTTTAGAAGATATATGAGTCTAGTTTTAGGAAAAATTTACAGATCTAAATTTTAAGTTTTGTAAATTGAGTTATAATTAAATTAATGACTGTTACGCAAGTGGATAGTTTTATTGTGAGTAGTGAAATAAATTATAAGTATTCGAAAAATTTTTAATGTTCTCGATTTGGACCCGAACTATTTCTGTTGCATGTTTTAGGGTCTCCAGGGTCCTTTTTAGGGATATATTGATTGAACATGAGTGAATTAATTTGAAAAGTAAATTTTTATGCTTTGAATTAATAAGTTAAGTCAGGTAACGCCTTGCGCTTCACTCCGGCAACGGTCTCGGGTAAGGAGTATTACAGAATTTTCATAAAGAAAGATGTAATGGTTACCATGAGATAAAATAGGACCATATTTGGAGAGCAAATATTATCCCAAAGAGATCAAGGACATTCTATGAGGGTAATACACTTATGACAAGATCATTGGATGAGCATTGAGTAGATGTTCACGTAATGGTATGTCGTTAGGGAGAGCTCAATCACGATACTATAGTGGAATGAATTCGTGACTAAATGAGTTTATAATGAATAGGTGAAAAGCTAAAGCTTAATAATAAATTATTTGAACCCTAATTACATATGTCCAATCGATCCCTACGCTAGCTCGTTGAGACCAGAAATGAATTATGTGTTTGAATAAGAAATGAACGAAATGAATAGGAAAAGAGAAATGTGAAATATTTAGGAATGATTATGGTTTTTTCCAAATTGGAAAAATGGGATCATTTGGAAATGAATGTAGGTTTCCAAAATGGAAATGGAAATGGAAATGATTCATTTGCAATTCTATATGGGTTACTTAAAAATGATCGGAAGAATGAGTTTATATTTTTGAGCTGTTTTGAAGCCCATAAATGAAAATAAACCATTCAACCATAGTGAACGTGTTGAGTTATGCAATATTAACAAACATACTCATTGAAAACAAATAAAACAAACATAACTATAAGGAATGGAAAAGGTACTTGATAATTGTTCTAAGCTATGAGAAACTTAAAACAATTATTGATAATAAATGTCCACCAGCCACTCAAGCTGAGGCTAGAAAATGCTAGGAGGAGTCTGATGAGATAACTCATTGTTATATGCTGGCAAGTGTGACCAACACCCTATATAAGCAACTAGAGGGATGTAAGACTGCCAAATTGATTCTGGATAACCTAGAAGACATGTTTGGAATCCAGACTATCTTGGTTCGACAGTCTGCTATAACTAGCTTGACGAATGCCCAACAAAAGGCCGGCACTCCGGTTAAAGATCATATAATTATTCTTATAGGATACTTTGTGAAGGCTACAAATAGTGAGTATTGGGATACATGAAGATTTTGAATCTCATATGAACATAACGTGGCAGAAAGTCAAATTGATATCCCATAAACTACCAAGGATGTCGTGTAATACGTACAAATCATAAATTTTTTCGTTAAACTTCCAGATACTAATGCTTGATTTGAATCGGATCTCCAAAGGTGCTGCCTTGTTGGAAGACGACCACCCTCTATAAGTATCCACACTCAAACGAACAACGAATGGTCGAATGGAATGCTAGTTCCAACTTCGTTTTCTCAAAACGTTTTTGGTTTATTCTCTCAAATGGTTGATAGCCAAAAACTTGTGTCACTGGAGAAGTGTACATATATCACATATATATAGGGTTGGATAAAACTGGATTTGAGGTTGTATATATATTTAAAACTCCATTAAATAATTTAAAATCTCTTTCCTTATATGATAAGGAATATCATATTTTATCTTGAATTTTAAAAACTCTTTTAAATAATAATTAAATTTTGTTTCCTTATCTGATAAGGAATATATCAAATCCTTTTGATTTTGAATTTTAATTATTATTTATCTAAAACTCTTTTAAATAATAATTAAATCCTATTTACTTATATGATAAGAAATATATCAAATCCCCTTTTATCTCATTTCTTATTATTTTCGAATTTAACAATCAATAGTAACAAAATTACTATTTGTTATCATTTTGACTACGAATTTAAATTTCCAAAATTAAATTCAAATCAAAATAATAACTGATTATTACTCGTAATTTAAAATGATGTTATCATTTTAAATTACTTAAAGAGAGCGATAAACTTAACCATTCTTAGTCATTCTTAATGTGCGACCTTATTGGTTTAATTAACGTTGGTAGTAGGCCTAAATCATATTTGGTCCTACAAGTCCTAAGTGTCCTCTAGCAAGACATTATGACTACCCGAGTTAAATGAAAGCTCATGATCTCAGACAACCTAAATACAACTCATGGCATAATCCTTTTGTCTCATGATATCTAGATAGAGTATATGGCATGGATAAAGTCAACCTTATATCGTTCTATCTTTAATTTCTCGATACCCAATTAGACTAACAAAATGAATGACATTAATCTCTACCAATTCATTCGATCACGACCATGCATTTTTCAGTCTCAATCGTCGAGGGGGGCAAAGATATCTCTCTTATAATAAGAGGGACAAATTCCATCTTAATCACTCACATCTCACTACATGATTCTAATTATGTTCAAGCGTAACTTTTATAGTTGTTTGGTTAAAGACAATGTTTGATTATGTCAAAAAATTAAAATTCCTCATGTTGAGAACTATAGTGATTTCAGGTCTAAGGATTTAATGACACAACTGTTTAGAGTTTGTCCAAGGATTTTGCTGGCTTTCAAGCCGTAGATAACCTTGGAAAAAAAATCTGACGCTTACACAACTCATGAAGGAGTTACAATCCTATAAGTTGATGTTGAATGACAGTCTACCGGTCTGAAGAGCAGAAACAAACATAGTTGTTGCTACTTCCTGAAAAGAGAAGGGAAAGCGTGCTAGGAAAGACAAGGCTAAGGTCTCTGGGCCACCACATGTGGAAAGGAAGAGAACCAGCAAGCCTGAAGACTTATCTAAGTCTAAATGCTTCTCCTGCAGCAAGAAATGACACTTTAAGGCAAACTATAAAGAGAGGAAGGAATACCTGGCTACCAAAGGCAATGTATGGAACTCTTAACGATAGATGCTTATTTAATAGAGAATTCAACAGAGCATTGGGTCATTGATTTGAGAGCCACTAATCATGTTTGTGTTTCTCAACAAGGGTTCAAGGAGACGAAAGATCTTAGAGATAAGAATCTATCATTGCGGACCGAAGATGGGACAACTATGGTAGCTAAAGTAGTGGCAAATGTACATCTTTAGTTTGATAATTTTGGAAGATTATTTTAAGAGACGTTTTCTATGTACCAAGTTTCAAAAGAAATTTAATTTCTGTTGCATGTTTATATAAAGACGACTTAACCATGACTTTTAATAATGGAATTGCAATATTTAGAAATCACAATCTTATTTGTAATGGATGGATGTCAAATAGTCTTTATTTAATCAAACCAAAGATGTAAAAACTGATTGAGACTAATATATCAAATAAAAGACTTAAAACTTCTACCTCTAATGAGGCATACCTTTGGCATTTGAGACTTGGTCATATTAATCGAGAAAGAATCACTAGACCTACGAAAGATGACATCTTAGGTTCACTTAAAAATGTTGATATTCTATAATATGAATATTGCCTGAAAGGTAAGATGACTAAGTAATCTTTTAATGCAAAAGGAATAAGGGTCAGAAAGCCTCTAGAACTTGTGCACAATGATGTATGTAGCCCTATGATGGTCCAACTAAGGTAGCATCGAAAACTCCATACGAATTGTGGCATGGCAAGAACCCAAGTGTAGAACATTTAAGGATTTGGGGATGCCCAACCCACGTATTGGAAAAAGATGCGAGGAAGTTGGACTTACGGACAAAATTGTGCATGTTTATAGGATATCCAAAGGGAACTAAGGGTGGTTTGTTTTATAACCCGAAAGAGCAAACTGTTATAGTGTCAACGCATGCTACTTTTCTTGAAGAAAGCTATGAATGACTTTAAGCCTCGAAGTAAAGAGGTACTCGAGGAAATTTTGGGAAATATACAAAACCCTAATGAAACAGTTCCAAAACCAACTCCTAATAGTAGACTTGCAAATGATCAACAACATAGGGTGCTTCGTCGCAGTGGGAGGGTCTCTCTTAAGCCTGAGTTCTTCCAAGCTGGTGGAAGTGTTTTTAACACTTAGTCTATTGAACAGGAAGATGATGACCCACTCACATATGACGAAGCGATGCAAAGTGATGACTCCAAGCTCTAGGAAATAACTATGAAAGCTGAGATATACTCTATATATTCCAACTCAGTGTGGGAACTTATAGACTTACGAAAAGGGATAAATCCCATAGGGTGTAAATGGATCTACAAGAGAAAAATAAATGTGGATGGAAAAGTAGGAACTTATAAGGCCAGACTTGTAGCAAAAAGTTATACTTAGAAATAAGGTATCGGTTACGAAGAAACCTTCTCTCTATTTTCCGTGCTCAAGTCAATCTGCTTATTACTATCACATCCCATAAATTATTAATTTATGCATAGGAATGAAAATAAGGAAATGTTGTGACTTAGTGGTAGGAAGCTCCTTAGCTATCCTAGAGTTCCCTAGTTCGAATCCTCTTGTTCTCATATTTTTTTAATTAAAATTTTGCACATATATAACATGTGCATTTAAGCCTTGTCGTCCACCCTTGTAGTTGCCTCAAATGGTGTTATTCTTTTCCTCCTTTAGTAAGTCAAAATTTCTATAAGTCATGAGACACATCCCCTTTTCACTCATTGTCTCACTCCCTTGGCAAAACCTCCTTTCTTGCCAAAATGTTGTGATACAATGAACCTGGTCATGGTTGACCAAGCTACACACACCCTTACCGTCCCCTACCCTTATTTTCACCATATTCTTTCATTTTTTCATTTTTCTTCATCTCATTTCTCTCTCAAATTGAAAAAGAGCCACCACCATCTTCTTTTAAGTTTTGTTCTTCAACCACCACAACCAACCCTTTCACCACCATCAAGTGACCTCCTAGCTACCTTAAATGTCGCTCTCTCACTCCTCCTCCCTTCTATCGTCATGACTGCCATTGCGAACCACCTTGGATCTTCTCCTCTTCCACATATTTCTTTTCTCTTCTCTCCTTTTTCTTCCAAAATTTGGTGACTGAACACTCCTCCCTTTATATTTTTCTTACCACTTTCAGATTGTCGCTCCACCATTGCCGAATCACCACCACCGTCGTTAGTGATAACTTTTTTCCTTTTTTGCTTCCTCTTTCTTTTGTCGATTCCTTAGTGAATAAAACTCACATTTTCTATCACTTTATCGATTATTTTTAAATGACTCAAAATCATTAATCTCATTCCATTCTCGATCCTTTGAACATCTCATATTAATCAAGTGTAAGTGAGGCTGTTTGATTTGTAAATCCTTCATTTAGAAATACCATTGTTGGCCGAATGATATAGTGTTTTATTGTTATTGAAATATTTTATTATTTGTTTATCATAGTACTAATGCGATTTCGTAACAACTTGAAGGACCAAACGACGCCAACCCAAGAAATCTTTAGTGAGTTGACGAGTACATCAAAACCAAGTCTCGATTTAAGGATTCATCTATCGGCTTATATCCAAGCGAAACCTCTTTTAGTGGGATTGTGGCCATCGGATCTATGATTTAAGGTGTGGGATTTAAATCTTGATTTGAGTATAATATTATATTATATTTTAATAAAATGTTATTAAATTAATTAAATCAAGAGTACCTATAGTACTTAAGTGGAGTTAAAAAACTCAACCAGGAGAAACCCAAGTAAGTGTCCTAAACCATTTAATGATGTGAAAATCTATGATTTGTGATGTGTGGTGTATGTAGTGTTGATATCAACTCTATGTTATGTGATTCATGGCTAAATTGATATGTGATGATCTAAACATGTGATATGTGTATATGTGCGATGAGATCCATGTTTTAATATCAATATATATTAAAACATGCTAAAGTGAAAACTATGCGATATATGAAAATGTGAACATGATACATGCATATGTGTAAAAATTGAGGAATATGAGTTATGGGCATAATTATGTGAAATATGCGAAAAGTGAACTATATGCTTTAAATTGGCCAAATCACATGCATGGGGTGGGTTTGTGAAAGGAGGAAGTTGTGTGGCAGTTTAACTACAATTACGTGGTCGTTATAAACTATTATGTGGAGGCTTGTCTACGATGTGTTACGTGGCCTTTTTGGCATCTATGTGGTGGCTTGTCCACAAATGGTATGTTATTGGATGGACGAGTTCTGAGGAACTTGATATTGATGCGTAGCGGAGATGGGTAGAAATACTTCAAATGTGCATCATTACATAAGCATGTCTCGGTATGGTCATATATATGTGTAAAGTTTGATGATATGTGATTTTTGTAAAATCGTAAATATGATGATTTGGATGTGTTATTTGATCTGTTGTAATGTATGATAAACCATATTTATTTATGTTAGTATCGATCTCACACTGAGCTTTTCAAAGCTCACCCGTGTTACTTGTGTGTCTCATGTAATCCTCGTAATTAGGACTCGAATTCAGTCATCTGAGGAGCTCTCAGAATAATGACTTCTTGGTTATGGAGTGTTAAAATAATTTGGGACTTTTACGAACTATATGAGTTTATTTTGGATTTTATTATGTACTTTAATTTGGGTTTGTCTTAATAACTTTTTAGGACTTTATTTTAAGTTGTGGACTATGGCATTGGAATTTCTGTTTTGGTATTTTTGGGAAATATTGCATGGATTGTTTATATAGGATTTTTCTTTTAAATGATCGTTAAATGTTTTAAAAATTATTAGCTACTGCAACTGTGTTTTAAAAACTAAGTTATAATACAATAATTTTTAAATAAAAAGGAACAAATTAATTTCTATTAAAAAAAACATAATGTTTTCAAAATAACATGTTTTGAGGACAAATGAATTTTTCTTATGAAAATATTTTGGCCATCTTCATTGCCCATGTAATTACTCAGATTGGGCCGTAATGTCTAGGCCCGATTTGAGGGGTTATGATTACTATCCATTGTGGCAGCTCTCAGTTATGAGATCTGACAAATAGATGTCAAGACAATGCTTCTGAACGATTATCTTGAAGAGAGCATCTATATGATGCAACCCACCAAATATATAGTTAAAGGAAAGTAGCATAAAGTTTGTACACTCTTAGAGCCATTTATGGATCGAAGTTAATGTCCTGCTTATGGAATCAAAGATTTGATCAAGCGATCAAGACTTTTGGTTTTGAGCAAAATGTAGATGAACCTTGTGTTTACAAAGGTTTAGGGGAAGGAAATGTGGTCTTTCTCGTTCTATATGTTGATGACATTCTACTCATTGGGAATGATGTTGGGACATTGTCATCGGTTAAACTGTGGTTAACCCAACAATTTAGCATAAAGGACTTGGGAGAAACTAATTTTGTTCCAGGAATTCGAATACTAAAGGATCGAAAGAACAAAGTGATAACACTATCTCAGGCTTCATACATAGACAAAATATTGGAGCATTATGCAATGACAGATTCGAAGAAAGGAAATCAACCCATCGTATTAGGATTTCATCTCTCTTTAGAGGACTGTCCTAAGATAGTGGAAGAAAGAGAGAACATGAGAAAGGTTCCTTACGTGTAGGAAGTCTCATGTATGCTATGTTATGCACATGCCTAGATATCTGTTTTGAGGTTGGTAAGTCGATATCAAGTGAATCCAAGACCAAGACACTGGCAAACAGCTGAGCATATACTCGAGTATTTACGGAGAATGAGGGATTATATCTTTTCTATTCTGGAAGATATTCTACTCCTATCGAATATACTAGTTCTGAATTCCAAACGTGCCAGGATTCGAGAAAACTGACATCAGACTGTGCATTTCTCCTTAACGACAGGTCCATAATGTGAATAAGTGTCAAGCAGCATTACACTACTAAATTCACTATGGAAGGCTATCACGTGTGAATATAACATGTGAATGTACAAGTATACATGCCGAATGAAGTAATAAAGTAGTAAGTAAGATAGTCTCCTCAGGAATCAGATAGGATTAATTTGCTTAAGCTATTACTATAAACCATATGAATCAGGCTGTGGCAAAATAGAATAACAATTTGTAAAAAGAATAACCATGCATGCTATATTAAAATCAAATAACTAACTTAAAATACTATGGCAAAGATACAGAGACAAAGTTGAGAGGATTTACGTTTTTGAATGGGAAGGATGGGATTACTAAGATTCTTTCCTTATAACACAATAATGCCATGGCATTATCTGAACCAATCTACTATTTAGATTAAATCTAAGGTAGTCTGCTTCTTTCAAGAGTCAGGCTTCAAGCTACCCTACCTAAGGCTTTGCATGTCTACAAGACTTAAGAAGGATACCCAACACTGTTTCTTCCTTTCCCTGTACAAAGCACAGCTCTATGTCTAGAGTGCTACTAGTATTCTGTCAAATACTCGATTGTATCATTCAATCACAATCCAACTCATCTAACCTTTTCAGAATTAAATCAAGTTTATGAACATGCCATACATTCATCTATATCTAGAGACTACATGCATACATTTTAAAATAGCGCAAATCGAATGAAACAATAAATCAAATTAGAATAATGCCTTGGTCATTAAAAGAACTAAAGATTCATTCAGTAATCCCAACCCAATGAGATTAGCTTATGAGTTGAAAATTAGAATCCAAAATGAAAGTATCATTTGGCAACATATTTCCACAGTTAAAATTCATAGAAATCAATTAAGATAATGAAGGAAGAACTTTTGGAAGCTTTCGCCAATCCAGCCCTCAACTCCAGTGCTGCAATATCTTGCGAAGCCCAAGGTTGAATGCTTCTCCTTTTTCCTTGTCTTGCTACTCTGTTCCTTAGCTGCTACCTTCTTTCCTTACATCTCTAGCTCTCCCACCAGAATTTGTGTGAGAGGAAAAACCACTCTCTCTTCTCTTTCTCTTTCTTCTTTTTATAGGGTAGGTCTCCTTCTCAACACACACTCTTTTCTCCCTCTTTTTCAGGTGGATATTTCTGGTACAAATACTAGTTGAGAGTGGCATTGATTGATAGCTGAGTCAGTATCTTCCTAGAATTTCCATGGCATTTGCGCTAGCAATCCATCCAACCTTTTGTCATGACAAAACTTCACCCCTTCACTTCTTTTCCACCTTTCTGCACCTGCTATAAACAACATGCAATTCCTTCTCCTACAAGTAAAAGTAACATATAGTGACATTGAAAACACAATCCAAGCTTCATGATGTAATGTTATAAAAATACTAATATAATTTCCTAAAATGCAACTAAATTTACTCAAGTACAAACAATTAAACAAGTCTAAAGGCCTGAAATATAACTCTTTTCAAGAGTATCATACCCCTAAACCTACATTATTGCTTGTCGTCAAGCAAAATATGCATGAATTTGATCACCTTTGTATTGTTATACCATTCAGAGAGCATTTTGTACTTCAGTTCTCAGCAATCTTCTATGTTTAAAAATTTGATCAAGTTTTATAAGCTTATTTAGCAGAGGTAGTGCAAAATTTATTGCCCTAAAAGAAAGAAAAATCCTAAGTACTCATGCAACTTCCACTATAGCAAGTATCTCCTAATTTACTTATTTCATCTTTTAACGAACTCAGTTTTCCCTTTTTTTTTTGGTGTGGCCTTATACATAGTCAATTACATACATATTCATTCATTATGCCTTTTGTTTTACTAGGGGATTGAGCTCGTCACATGATTCTTTGACTCGACAATTATAATGGAGCATACACTAAATTGCTGAATACTCAAACATGTCACAATTTGAATACTTACTCATAAAGTTAAGGCTTTTGACTAAAAAGATGTATGGAGCAAACAACTACCTCCTTAGCTACTCAGCCTGTTACTATAGTGAAGTGCTCCTAATTTTCTTTTCTTTATTACACACTTTTACTTAGACTCACCTTTCTAGTCAACAGCACAATGGATCAAACAAAGTGCTGAGGACTTACTTGATAATTCTAAGCATTGGAGTTATTTGATGGCTTTTTTTATGAAATTTCTTAAACATTTTTCACTTTATTCATTAGTGAGTATTACCTTTGTACTAAATTTAGCTTTAAGAATCTCTAAATTTATTAAAAGAAACTTACTATAGATCAATTGTAATTGGCATTAGGACATCCTAATTTTAGGGATCAATTTACAAGCAACCTATCCTAAACTAAAATCACCTAATCCATTGTAATAATTTTCTAGGAATGTCGAATAATTAAACTCCTCATTGAACATCATAGGAAAAAATATACTCATCATAGTCTAACAATTCTTTGGCCTTTATTGTCATGGAAAAATTAATGTTAAGGACAAATGAACAACTATTCCAATGTAACCTATATGCACAACACACCCTCAAACCTAAGGGATACATTGTTCTCAATGCATGAATAGACAAAATGATAAAAAAAATAATGAATGCGTGCTAAAATGAACAAAAAAACAAATAACATAAAAAAAAGAATGAATAAAGCTTGGAGTGAAATTGTTGTTACTTTAATTTGGACGAGTGGATTTTCCTGTAGCATGCTTGTAGCGCTGCTTCATTTTCAACTTGTTGATTGGCACCTTGTCTTCCTCACCAACTAATTTCGTGAGATCATCAACCAACTAATTGATCTCACGATCTTGTTGTGTCATTGGGATAGTCAATTGAGGTGGGACAGGTACAGTAGCATCCGCAGGTGGTGCAGAAGTTGGGTTTGTTTCTTCTCCATCATGGTCAGTCCCAAAACTCATTGATTCAATCGTCTAATCATCTCCCTCTGTGCCTTTGGTGGCCTTCTCCTTAGTGGCAGCCGTGTGGGGGTAGGTCTGGTCTTATCAACCTTTGCTTCATAATCTTCCTTTTCCTCGACACCAAAGAGCAATTCCTTAGGGAAACTAGGGAACGTAGGCATAGGCCTGGTGAAATTCTTTTGAAGAGATTTCTTGATAGTAGCTTCCCCCTTCCTCACATAACCCCAAAATAGAGCCATTTCTTCCTATGCCCTGCCCAAATTAGTAGCAATTCGTGATTGCTGCTTCTCGAACAAACTAAACTGCTTGTGCAACCTCTCAAGAGAATTGAGCACTTATTGCTCAAAGAAATTAGTAGGAGTGGAAGGGTTGCTGGGGCACAAGTTGGGGTGGAGGATGTAGAGGAAGAACCAGGAGGTGGATGTTGTGGCAATTCGTCCCCTAAAAACCTCATAAAAAATTGCTTCGTAATGGCCTCTTTTTTTGGAATCATATATTCATTTGCTTCAGTCGAGAGTTTCAGACGTTGGTAAAGGAAAGTTATAAGGGAAGGAAAATTAAGGTTGCCAGGATTCTTCTGGGCACACTAATGAACCTCTTTAAAAATAATTTTTCCCATGTTGATTTTCCTCCCTAACATTACAGAATGGAGTAGCAACATTCGCTCATTTAAAATTATAGAGTTATGAGTAGAAAGCCTTAGATGGGTTTTGAGGAAAATGTATCAAACTCGACAATGGGGTTTCAAAGAAATTTTTTCTACAGTATAGTAATCTTGTTTAGATACTGTCCTCTTAGTTCCTTCTACACATAGATCCTTAAGAACTTGATTCAGGCCCTCCACTGTGATTGTTGTGGCTAACTAAGAAAGGTCATCTTGACCATTAGGTAAGCCATATTGAGAATTGATAGAGTAGTCATCAAACAACACTAAAACACCTTTCACATATATAAAAGCATTGTTGAGAGAGGTCAGTTGGGCATAAAACTCCCACACCATCATTTTTAAAACTCTTCTAGATGCAAACACAAGATTTGCCACCCGTGCTTTTCGACTTTGCAAGAATCGATTCATCATACCCCATAAAGGTTGCATCTTGAGAAAGGAAACCTTTATCCAAATATAATAGATTCTTGGAGGTGGTATTTGTGTATTTCTCCTCTGCGGCTTCATTGGAAAAGGTTTTTGGTGGCATAGGAGGTGATTGAGAAGAAACATGTCTGGCTGTCGCTTTGAAAAGTTTAGAGTGATTGGAAAAGGAAAAAATGGACTGAAACACCCAAAACCTGTATCCGTCGTCGAAGTAGGGTTACGGAGTATTACCAACCAATCGGAGCATTTAACAACCAATTCGTAAGTAGTCATAAGCATATTCTACTTCAATCATTAAAATGTGAATTGTCCCTAAATCGTGCCTTAAATTTCCCTTAAAAATTTTTTTAGGACTAATAGAAATCATTTGAAAAGTTAAAGAAGAATTTGTAATTTTTTTACTACAAGGTTCACATGGCTGTGTGGCTAGGCCATGTGAATCACACGGCCAAGACACACGACCGTGTCTAAGGCCGTGTGGGCATTCAAGGTAGGGACACATGACCGTGTCATAGCCCGTGCTCGTGCTCGTGTAACTCATTGACTTGGGTCACACGGCCAAGTCACACGCCTGTTAGCTAGGCCATGTACCCTTGAAAATGGCCTCGCACGCCCGTGTGCTAGCCGTGTGTCTCACACGGCCAAGTCACATATCCGTGTGGACCTAAAATGTGCCTTAAACCACAAGTTTACCATTTCCTACTTACTTAGGCATTAAGCAACTCAAAAACCGATAGTTTAACCTTTTCAAAAAATGATCAAACACACTTAAAACACGCCAAAACAATTATCCTAGGTGCCTAACCAATGTACCCTCATTTGTACCACATTTATATCATCAAAACTTATCATCTATCTATCATTCAAATCAAACTTTAAAACATACCAAAATCACTTCATTTAATCTAATTTATAACCACCTATTTATCAGTAGAAATTTCACATACACCTAACCATCTTAAGTTCAAATAACATGCCTAAAATATGACTCCAACACAACATATGATCAAATACATATCAAGTCAACATTGTACTCAAACGCAACTTAGGTAAATCATCAAAATGATCAAATCATGTAAGCAAACATTACTTCCAAATATTGTCTAAAACTTCAAACGTGTACTTACAATCATTTAAACTTATAAATTCATATTCCCTAGGACTTACTAACAAAAGTGACATTACCACTAAATTTTCCTCCTAGGTACATGCCAAATAAAAAAAGAAACACAAAAGACAACATCACCAACATTGAGTAAGGGATACTTGAAGGATGCCGAGTTCGGTTCTACTATTTAACTACCCTGCAAATATACAAATCAAATTACATTAAATATATTTCATTTATTTAGCTAATTACAAGAACAATCGATAATAATATAGAACTTTAACATCACCAAATGAAACTTCAACTATTTTGATAATTCAAGTAACCTTGTTGTATGATCTATTAGCTATGTGGCACCTGGTGCCTAGCGGATAAACCGCAAAGGAGTTTGCGCCCAGCACTAGTTGGGTTAGCCGACAATATTGAAAGTGAGCCCATCTCTAGTTGGATAAACCAACAATGTTTACGCCCAGTGCTAGTCGAATATACCGACGATAATAAAAGTGAGCTTAGCTCTAGTTTGATGAACCAACGGTGTTTGCACCCAGCGCTAGTCAGATAAATCGACAATTATGTGCCCAGTACTAGTCAGACAAGTTGACAAAGATTGCGCCTAGCGCTAGTCGAGTATATAGACAAAATCCATAGTGATCCCAGCTCTAGTCTAATATATCGACGATTGTACAATTATTTATTTCCACAAATTCCTCATTCATTTTCCTTAACATTAAATCGATAATTCACATACATTTATATCAAAAGCTAATTTAGCATTAATTAATTAAATAGTAATTAGAAAGATTAAGTTCGAGTCCATGAACTTACCTGTGCAGTGACAATCGGTATTCAACGACGTCTACTCAACCACTTTTCCCTTGCCGCGTTTAACAACTGAACCGCTCGTTTCTTGCTCTAGATATAATGATATAACTTAATTAATTTAATTGGTTATCTTAAAACATTAGAAAGAAAATGATATAATTCACCATTGAATAGCATTTTGCAAAACTAACCCAAGCTATTGCATTTATACAAGTTAATCAAAAATCCTTAACCTTCTCAATATATAGAATTTGAGCTAAAAGAGCTTGTGCTAAATTCCTACTAACTTTAAGCTGTCCCTAAATAACCAAATATTTACTAACAACCCATAAATTTCATAATTACTACAATTAAGTCTTTAGCCACAAAACCAACCAAATTACATTGCCATCCAATCTAAAGCACATCATTCAACTTATAAACTCTTCTACTAACAACAAAAGCATTCAAGTATCATTCATGGTACATCCAAAGTTCTTAACGATGCCACAAAAATTTACATATGGTTTTCATAGATTAAGCTTCTAAAATCATGAAAACATAAAATTTATTGAAAATGGTGGTTGAATTCCCTTACATGAAGCCCTTTCATCGATCGAATGATAAACTCTCCAAAGCTAGAATTTATTTTCTTTTTCTTCTTACTTTCGGTCAAAACCCAAGAAAGAAGAAGATGATAGTGGTTTTTCTCCACTACTTTATTTTCTATTCTTTTAATTTTTTTTATTCTAACATGTTTTACTAATAAAATAATCAATATAATATAACTATCATCTTATAAATTATGATAATCATACTTTTCTAATATCAATAATTTATCAATACTGGTCTATTTATTTAATGAGTCCTTTACCCTAGTTCCACCATGCAATTTAATATAAATTACAATTTTTTGTCACATACTTGATTTGGTCCCCGCATTTTAATTGAATACTACCTAATTTAGATTATATATCTATCATTTAATTCACTTCTAAGGCAACTCTAAAATATTTAGTAATAAAAATAAATAAATAAATAAAAATTATAAGCTAGATTCACAAAAATAGAGTCCCGAAAGTATGTTTTTGACACCACTGACTTTGAATTCTTTGCAGAAACACAAGTAAATGTGGAAGAAAACGAAGGTTGAAGGTAATTGTATTCTAAGCAAATTACACTATCTCATTGTTTTCTCTTAACCACTAGGCCAATTACTCACTATTGAAATAATTTTAGAAACTTTGACCAAAAAATTTGGGATGTTACAGGTTTGAAGCAAAATTTGCAAAATAATAAAAATGGTGCAATGGAAGGAATTTGAACTTGGGTTTCAGGGACAATGTCAGCAACACTTAATCAATAGACCAATAACTTTTTTCCCTAAAAATGCATAGATAATCCCAAAGGTTAGGGCGTAACGTCTCTCTCTCTCTCTTGGTTCACAAACTCAATTCTACTAACCCCTAATTTTTGGGATGTGACAAATGTGGTCACGTGTTGTTTGTCTTTTGTGATGAATGACTTGATCACTATTTGATAGTGATTGATTTTTCATGAAGGAAGTTGTAATGATTACCATGACATAAAATAGGATCATATTGGGAGAGTGGATATTATCCAAAAGAGATCAAGGATATCCTATGAAGGTAATATATTTATGACAAGGTCATTGGACGAGCACTGAGTAGACGTTTTCGTAATGGTATGTCATTAGGGAAAGCCTAATCATGATACTACAGTGGGAAAATTTCATGAGTGAATGAGTTTATAATTAATAGGAAAAAATTCAAAAATTAATTATAAATCATTTGAGCCCTAATTACATATGTTTGATCAGTCACTCTGCTAGGTCGTTGAAACTAGAAATGAATTGCATGTTTCAATAAGAAATGAACGGAATGAATAGAAAAAGAGAAATGGGAAGCATTCAAGAATAATTATAGTTTTTTTTGAAATGGAAAAATGGAATCATTTGGAAATGAATGTAGGTTTCCAAGATAGAAATGAAAATGATTCATTCGTAATTCTATATGGATTACTTAAAAATGATCGGAAGAATGAGTTTATGTTTTTGAGCTATTTTGATGTCTAGAAATGAAAATAAATCATTCGACCATAGTGAATGTGTGGAGTTGTAAAATATTAAACATATTTTCGTGAAAATTTACCAAGGGTAAAATCATCAAAATTTTACTAGGGGTAAAATCGTCAAAATTTTACAGTGGGTAAAATAGGTATGAGAAAATTGTTTAATATAGAATATGAAAGTTTATTTTGGGAAATAGAAAAACTGAATCAGGTTGGTTCACAGAGTACTGGTCAAAAGGTTCGAAAGTACTCATAATTGGACCCGATGTGAGAGAGGCCTAAAACCCCTCAAATAACATGAAAGGGCAAACAATCCTAGTAGGAATACTAGGGTGTGTTCTCCACCCCATTCCTACTCTAAGTAGGAATTTTTTTTTCTATTTGAAATAAACCAGTACAACTCAACAAGGGTTCTACCTTCTCTTCTTATAAATAGATGACATTGGTAGTGTATAAACTAGGTTTTGGAGAGATTGTTACTCTACTGAAAAATAGAGAGGATTTATTCTCAACTATTAAATATATTTTTCCAAAATAACAAATCTACTGGTTCTATTAAAGAAGAGAGATTTTCTGTTTTTACCCTAAATAAAATAGATAACTTTTTTCTAGTTCTGTGTTTCAATTCAATTGGTTCGAGCCCATAGTCGAAGTAGTTTGTGGTATGAATTTGGTTAGGGTTTATTGCTATAAATATTACAAACCTAGTTGGTTTTCAAAATTTTAATTTTTCGCTATGCAAGAAAATTGTTTTCAAACTGGGGTTTTCCCCCAGCAAAAAGATAGTTGATTATCTTTCTATGCAAGACCCTGCAAACGTAGGGGAACTAACTTCCATAACCAACTTGGTTATTTTCATTTTTGTTTATCACAGTTACACTCTTAGTGCACACTACTCATAACACTGCTTCTTTATTCTTGCAATAATATTTTTGTCCCTTCAAATTGGTATTGAAGCTTCCGAATTAAATGAATCAAGTGGAGTTTTGGATGTTGATAATTTTCAAAAATGGAAGGATCTTTTATGACACATTCCCTATGTTGGGTAGATCAAACTATGCCTATTGGAAGGCTAGAATGAAGGAATTTTTCAAGTCAATGGAGCCTTTTGTTAATGAAACATCTATAGGAAGAAAACCAAAGTCTAATTTGGCCTAGACTATAGAGGAGGAGAAGCTTGCTTGTAACACCTCAAAATTTTTGGTTGGACACGTGGCATTATTTTAATAATGAAATAGTGAATTTGCAAGAAAATTTTAGAAATTTATTAGATAAATGATTTTTTATGGAAATAAAGTTCATTTTGGTATGATAAGTAATGGAAAGAATTTTAGAAGTGATAATGTGGCAAAAGTCCAAATCACAAATTTGGAAAAGTTCGAGGACCAAAGGTAAACATGACCAAAATGAGAAAAGTGAGTTATTATTGAGGAATTGAAATAAGAATAAGTTGGAACATATATTGGTATGATGTAAATCACTTCTGGGACATAATTGGAAATATTAGAAAGTATAAAGGCTAATTTATAAATTTCACAATTTTAGCGAGGAAATGGAAAAGATGTAATTCTTACCTCCATAAATTTACATTGAAGATTATGAGATTAGGAATGGATGATCGCCTATAATTGTGAAGAAATAATGTTACGTATTAATAAGGGGCAAAAATGTAATTTTTTCATAAAAGGGTAATTTGGTTAATTCTTGAGACTTTTATGATGGAAATATTATTTAAATGTGATATTTGGTACTCAGAATTATTTTGGATCATTGGAAACTCGTATTAAGGAAATGAGCCTCAAATTGAAAAATTTGGACTTAAGTAGCTTGTCATGGGCCTAAGGCCCATTTATTGATATATTTTTCTTCTCCAGCATACCAGCAACCCCCGTGCCTGTTCATCTTCTTCCTCTTCATTTTCCCACCCTTTTTTCACTTCCAAAATCTTCACCTCCTATCTTAAAATAATGTTGAAATCTTCATGAAGTAAACCTCATAAGCTCATTTCCTTCATCATTTTTAGCCATGGAAGCCTAGGTTTTCTTAGATTTTAGTGAGAAAATTCATTGATTAAAAGAGGGATATCTAATAAGGAAATGATAAAAAAAACCTTAAGCTAGACTTGAGATTGAATATCTACATGAGCAAATAGCTTTGCTAACTCATAATTTCAATAAAGCCTTCAAGAAACAATCTAGGAGGCACAAAAATTTTGAGACTCAAACTCTCAAGAATGTTCCGAAAAGCAAAGCTAAACGAATGGCTATTGATGAAGAATCTACCAAAGAGAAAAAGAAGGAGATTCAATGCCATGAGCATGGTTTTGTTCATATCCAAGTGTGTAAATAATTTGAAGAGAAAAAAGGAACCTATGTGTGTCACTTGAAGTGATGAAGATTCTTGAAGCAGTTCATTTTCATATGAAGAATACTAGAACAATTATCCGACCTTTACTACAAAATTAGTACCCCTATTATAACTGGCTCAAACATCGATGGTAACCTTGAAAGAGAATCTAATGCTAAATTCCTATAGACATACAATACAATGGTAGAGAAATGGGAGCAAGTGTGTGATGTGAATGCCAAAATGATAGAGCAAAATAATCATATTCAGGAAGAAAATTAAGAGTTGATTAAGTTGATGAAGGCAAAAGACACTCTTCTAAATTATAAGTTTACTTGTATTAATTATTTTTAAAAATATCTTTCTGCTACTCAATCTATACTTGAGATGTTTAATACTAGAAGGAAAACCTAAATCATTGTGACAGCCCAAAGTTGACCCTAGTCGGGAAGTGGTTTCGGGACCGCTAAACCGAGTCACCAAAATGTTTGAATGTGATACTTATTGTCTAGAATATGTAATTATGAATGTGTGAAAATTTCAAGCTTCAATTTGGTTGATTTCATGTGAATTTAGTTAATAGGACTTATGTGAGAAAATTCTAAAATGTGATAGGTCAATGTGTGAGGACCTATTAGTGCATGTGGACAAAGGGGGGACTTGCATGTCAAATTTCCCCCCTACTAGTAGTGGCCGGCCATGATGGGCATGATGAACAAATGTGCAATTTATTTTATGGAAATTATGGCATGAGTATGGCACAAATAAGATATGTTAATTTGTGTCATAAAATGTTGGGATAAAACAAATAAAATAAAAAAAAAGGAGTATGGTGAATACAAAAAAAATGTGTGTGTAGTTGTTTGTCCCCCCCATTGCCGTGAGCTAAAGAAAAGAAAGGAGAGAATTTTGTTCATCCTTTTCTCATCTTCATGCTTGCCGAAACTAGAAATAAAAACAAAGAAAAATTTTCTCATCCTTTGGTTCATCCTTGGCCAAAAATTTTAAGGAGGAAAGAAGAAGAAAGGTGAAGAGATTCGGCCATGCATGTAGCTAGGCTAAGGTATGTTTGATGATGTTCCATGAGATGCATGCATGTTTTAGTTGTTAGCTTGAGTTCTACTTGGCCCATGGTCTAAATCTTGCTATGTGATGGAATTGGCACTTGACCATGGATGCATCATTCTTGGTTGGTGTTTGATGTTGTGGTGATGAGGCATGAGGATGAGTTAAGATTCGGCCTAGGTGGAGGTTGTGTTAATGCCATTGCATGCAAAATATGAAGCTTGTTAATGATGCATGTGATGATGGCTTGATGATTCTTGAACCTCCTTTTTAGCATTTTTGTGTGAGCACATATGTGCATTGGTTGCTAAATGGAGAAGAATCGGCTAGCAAGATGTGTGCTAAGGCCGAATGTAACTTTGCATGTTGATGAGCAATGCATGTGTTAAATCGATGAAAAGGGGGGAGGATGCTTTACTAGTGTGTGTATATGTGTGTATTAAGTGTTGAGATCGACCCCAAAAATAGACATGCATATTCGGCCAAGGGGAAAGAAATTAGCTAATATGTTGTGTTGATGCATGATTTTTGCATGTATGAGACTTTAATGTCTAATGTATAAATATGGGCTAAGTGCCTTGTGTTCATCTTTTTGATGCCTAAATGATGAAATCAATTTATTTGTTTGATTAAGCTCAAGAGCAAAGGGGAAATAAATCCGATAAAGGGAAGGAAAAAGTGGTCGAATAGCTAGCGGAATCGTTCGACAACACCCGAGGTAAGTTCTTGAGTAAGAGAGCTTAAATTACGATGTGATTAAATCATGCTCTATGTGAGGCTATTGGGCCGAATGTGCAAGGATGATATGTGCCTTGTGTTTGAGTTTCGCAAATGAAAATGAAATATGAATGTGCCATGAATTATTGTTAGATGTGCATGATTAATTGAATGCTGTCCGGGCTAAGTCCCGAAGGCTTTGTGCTAAGTGAATATATCCGGACTAAGATCCGAAGGCCTTTGTGCGAGATACTAAATCCGGGTTAAGTCCCGAAGGCATTCGTGCGAGTTATTAAATCCGGGTTAAGTCCCGAAGGCATTCGTGCGAGTTGTTAAATCCGGGTTATGTCCCGAAGGCATTGTGTGAGTTACTAAAACCGGGCTATGTCCCGAAGGCATTTGAACGAGGAGCTATATCCGGTTAAATCCCGAAGGTACGTGATTTGGTAATGAATGAGCTTGCTGTAAAATTCCAGCGAATACTCGAAAAACATCCCAATATGGGGATATGTTACGTATGTGTTGAATTTAATCGAGCCCTTACAAATAAATGTTCGCTCAGTTGATAAACGAGCTACCGGCCTTCGGCTAAGTTAGTCTATTGTGTATGTACATAAGGGTTGTTAATGTTGTGAAGCAAGTTTGATATCGGTAAATTGCGTATTATGAAATATTCCATTTAGCCAAATGTGTGTTATTCTTTGTTTATGCTGGAATTCCTTGCTCAAACTTACTAAGCATAAATTGCTTACTCGTTACACTGCTCCTCTGTTTTATAGATTTTTGGTTCTCCAGCTATCGGACTCGGGATCTTGAAGTCGAAGTCGCCCACACTATCAAAGGCTCTTTTGGGTACTATTTTGGTTGAATCTTGATATGGCATGTATAGGACTACCCATTGTTGTTTTTCGAGTACTTTATGAAATGTATAAGTGTACAGCCATGCGAAAATGGCTTGTAGAAGTGGAGTATGGCATTAGACCATTCGTGTTTATGAATGTATAGATGGTCTCATGATGTAACTATAGTTGGAATGGAAGTGTTGAGCAAATGATCAGCCACTGGAATGGCTAAGTATGATCATATGTGGGCTTATGTATGACAAGGCCCTAGTTGGTCCATGAAACCCCAAAATAGGTAAGGTTTACTTTGAAAACAGAGGCTGATAGCAGCAGTGGTGTGGATTGGAAAACTCACAAGAATTCGTAGGAGTGGAATTAAATAGTGAATAAATTATGTAATCGAACCTTGATGAATCTACTTTCATATGGAAGTAACGAAACAATCATATGAACAGTACAGTAAGAGATATTCGGGTTCTTGTGGAACAGGGCCAGAACAGTTTCTGGATTCCCTGTTCCGCCTTTGGAAATTCACTATAAATTGACCAGAGATAATTAGGGGTCATACCATATATGTATGGATTCCTCTCTGAGTCTAGTTTCCATAGAAAGAAACGGCATCAGTATTGAAGCTCTGTGCAGAGAGATATCCAAGTCGTAATGGGAAAAGGTCAGTGTAGTCGACCCCTGTAACATGGGAGACTTTGACTAATAAACTGTACTAATTGGCCCGACCAAAAATTCTAGAAAAAAATACATAGGTGGGGACATGAGTCTAGTTTCAGGGAAAAATCACAAAACTGATTTTCAAGTTGTGAAACTCAAGATATGATTTTTGAAGCGACTAGTACTCAGACTGGGCAGTGTCTGGAAAAATTTTTCAAAGTTTGTTAACATCTCGTGTCCGACTCCGGTGTCGGTCTCGGGTTCGGGGTGTTACAATCATTTTGAAAGAATATTTAAGCCAAAGAGGATTTTGTAAAGATTATGCATTCTAAGTTCTATACGAGCATGATGGAGGATGTAACGACCCATTTTTCACCAATTTCAGAAAAGTCAATTTTTGGGTCGAATTTCTTAAATTGAGCCATTCTAAAAAATTAACTTGAGAGGGTTTGGGGTGATAATGAGAATAGAGAGGAGAATTATTTAGTAATTTATTAAAGAATTTAATACATTATGCATAAGGACTAAATTGTAAAGTAGGTAATTTTAGTGCAATTAGATGAGAGATTAAGCAAATCCCTTAAATGTAATCAAAATTTAGTTAGTGGGAAGCCATGATTTAAGCCATTAGCTTCCACTAACCATCTCCTAATCCATTAGTAGCCATTAGATTTAGTTTATTTAAAATAATTAAGTTTACTTATAAAGGAAAAATAAAAGAAACATGAGAGAAGCGATACATTTCATCATCTTCTTCAAAGGGCCAAAAAAAAAGAAAAGAAAAGAAAATTGCATGTTCTTTGTCCTTCTTTGCCATAAGTCATCTTCAAGCTAAAGATGTAGCTGAGATTGCAATAGACAGAGGAAAAGAGAAGGCGATAGATGCGTGACAGTTACAGTTACGGTTTGTGCTAATATAATTTGTTTTCCTTACATGAACTTAGTAAGCAGCTAAGCTTAAGGAATTGAAACTGATGGTTGATGGTACGAAAATGTGTGACTATTCTTTGTTAACTTTGAAAATGATTAGCATAATGTTAAATATGTAAATAATTTAATTTAATAATAAATTTGTAAATCGATTAGATTAGTAATTATTTTGTGTAATTAATTTAATAATAAATTTCTCCAATCTGCAATCCCTTGGGTAAGATCCTCGGAATACATACTGGTGTTTCGTTGTAACATAAATCCATATTATAATTTGACCTGTACTCTTGCAAATACCTTTGTAACACCCCTAACCCATCTCCATCGCCAGATTAAGGGTTATAGAGTATTACGACTTTTGACAAGTCAAATAACAACATAAACCATTCAAATATTACTTTAAATATCAAATATTCAAATTCAATCATCATTCATAGCATATATATAAATACGTGCTTTGTATCGAGCTTATAGAACCTAAAAATAAATTTGACAATAATTAGGGACTAGTTTGAAATAAAATATAAAAATGTAGAAAATTTCAAAACAGGGGTCACACAACTGTGTGACAAAGCCCAGGCTGTCTGGCTCAAGAACATGGTTGTGTGGCCAAACCATGTACAATTCAAAAATAGATTCACACGGCTGTGTTGCAAGGCCGTGTGTAATTCAAAATAGGGTCACACAGTCGTGTCAGACATCGTATGCCAAATCGTGTGTGATCCAAAATAGGGTCATATGACCATGTCTCCAGCCCGTGTAACAACTTGAAACCGCGTTGGACAAACATACACCAAAATATATTATGCCACATGGCTGTGTAGTGTGACCATGTGTGGTACAGGGCCGTGTGGTAGACCGTGTCACAAGTCGTATGCACCTAAAGTAACTTAAAAAACAAGCCATTTCACATACCATGTCTTGGTTACCAAGCCATACCATTTGCACATATAATACTCATCTCAAAACACACCAAGCCATGTCAAAACATGCCATATACCATCAACCTAAGTGCCTAACCAATAAGCCTACAAAGGCACCTTAATCACAATGACAACCTAATCAATTAATCCCACTCAAATATACCATTATGCCTTCAATGACGCCCAAATTACCAAACCAAACATACAAAAAAATAACCTATACATTCAAATAAAGCATAGGTATAACATGATTTTTATGAATTCCATACTAGACATAATCTAGGCATATTATGCATCCAACAAAATCCATCAAACCCAATGCCTAACATATAACCATTTCATTCATGAAAACACTTAGAAAATAGCCAAAACCACCATCAAGCCATCAACAAAATGACCATTGTCAAAATGTTATACATATTTACATAACCTATAAGGCTAATAGGATTCAAAATGCCATCAAAATGCAAAACCAACCTTCCAAACACAAGACTCCCTAGGTACATGCCAAAACCAAAATAAGAGCATCACCAACACTTGAGTTCAGGATTATCGTTGGATGCTGAATCGATGTACGAACCGAATGGCACTTAACATGTGCATGGAAAGAAAACGTATACTGAGTACAACTCAGTGATATTTCTATAAAACATTAGGTATAATATAAAGCATTAAGAAACATAATTATAGAATGGAAATGACATGAACTGCAAAAATTATCATGTTCAATATGCTATTTCAGATCCCATGTATTCAAACCATCCCATTTCTCTATTTTCAACATAAATCTATCACATTTTGTAAATCAAATATCATATAATGCACATAAAACACTTTTCATATCAACATCCAATTTCATGTTTTCATGGAACATAGCATACTAATGTTCCCAATTCTTTTCTCAATTCACATATCATTTCCCATTTCACTTCCATTTCATATTCCTTTTTCCATATCAAATACATATAAATCGTTTCATCATTTATATCCCTATTAACAAGATTCAGAATCGAAAAGATACACGGATCCGACCAACACACACGTTTTGCACCCAGTGCCTCATCAGATAAATCTAAAGAAAATAATTGCACCCAACGCTAAAAGTAAGTTGACACCTAGTGTCTCATCAGTTAAACTGAAGTAAATTAGCACCCAGTGCCTTATCGACTCGTAGTCAAAGTATCCCTAAACTCTTCCTATCCTATGGCATGCCATCTATATCTGACTTAGCCCGAACAGTTGATAGGGTTTTCATTTCATATTTCAATACCAACCAATGTTTCAAATTCACATTTATTCTCAACATGTATACATTTATTCAACTTAATAATAACTATAGTTATCCCAACACATATATTCAATTCACACATTTATAAAAATACATATATTTTTCAAATATGCACAATTGAGTCTTCATAATCATCAGTTAATTCAAATCAGCCGAATTGAACAAGAAATCTCACCTCAATTGCTTTCCTTGAACAAACAAATTAATATGCAACAACTTTTTAAATTAGTTCGGATTATAGAAACACAAACCAAAATCTTCGAGCTATTTGTCGACAACTTTATCTTATCACTTCTTTTTCAAGGAACTTGAGTCAACATTAGCTATGAAATAAAACAAACAACACATTTCATCGATACATAAACAATTTAACATTCATTTGCTAATAAATGCAAATTTTGCATTTTATTCAATTTTGTCCCTAAAATTAGAACTAACATAACTTACACATTTAACCTTAATTTTTTATACCAAATTCTCTCTAAGCCAAATTTAATTCTCTATTTCTCATTTATACCCTAAAAATTCTAAATTTTCACAATTTGGTCCCTATTGCACAAAATCAACAATTGACTTAACAATTTAATCCTTTTTCACTTCTAACCTAAAAATCTATCAAATTGGTCCCTAAAACTTTAACTATTCAACAATGGCAACATCTTCAATTTTGAACAATATCAAAAAATACTATATGGTTTAGCTAGCTCGTATTATCGGGGTTCTAAAATATAAAAAATACAAAAAAAGGACTAAATTGCACTAACGAAATTAAGCTTGAAAAATTTTAGCCCTAGGCCGTGCGTGCTTCTCCCCCTTTCACCTTGGTTACGAACTGAAGAAAAATAAAAAGAGAAAGTGGCTTCTCTTACATCCACCTAGATAATATTCAATCTTTATTTTATTTTAGTAAGATTTTATATAACATATATTAATATTAATATAACATATATAACTTATATATATAAATTATATATCTCTTGACTATCCATTACAATTAAAAAAAGGTATAATTGCTTTTTAAGTCCCTTAGCTATATTTTACTTAATAATTAAATAATAAATTACTTACGCGATGCAGCCCCCCTACGCTAACGAAGCCATAATTAGATACAATTACCCGACCATAATTTAATTCACTTCTAACATAACTCTGTAAATATTTAATAAAAATATTTATGAGTCCAGTACAAGGAATCGAGGTTCTGAAACTACACTTTTCGACACCACTGACTATTGGGTCATTACAACTGCACTTAAATATTTATATTTTTATTTGAAAGATTTTTACTCTAAACATTGCAGTCAAGTTGTTAGCATTGTTGCCGAGGATTGCGATAATAAATTATTTTGTTAGATTGATAAACCGATGATCCTGTAATGTGGATTTGATTTTGCCACTCAATCATTACACCACCTAATAATCATGAGGGTCGACCAGTCACGGTGGAATACATTCTATCGGCAACTATTCAAATCGGTCGTAATATCAATTGTACAGGAATTTTACGTAATTTTTCCTGAAGCTTAAGACAACAAAGTCTTTGTGAGATGCGTGTACGTAGACGTCTCTCCAATAGCTATCAAGGCTGTTCATAAGCTACCTTTAGTTGCCCCTGAGTTTTACAAAAATTTAAACGAAGATGAGGTAGATTATGACTTCTTAACTGAGGTCGAGGCTACTGGGTTAGAAAGTGGAGAACTCGGGAGCCATTGAAATTCCAACAATCAATTATGACCCTAGAAGCCAAGATTTATGCATACTTTATTAGTGTTAAATTATTTCTTGTTCAGCACATCACAAAAGTTACCGGTGATCGTGCTCTTTTTCTGTATGCTATCTTGCAGCACTGGTAGATTAACGTGGGAGACCAAATCCTCGTAAACATGCGACAATGTGCTGGAGGGCACACATGAGGACTCACATACTCGCACCTAATCACGAAGATGCGTTAGAGGGTTGGTGCTATAATTGATCCCAAAGAACCGACTTGTCCACCAAAAGGTGTACTAAAGACCTTATCTATTAGCGATTTTGCAACACCCAAGCCAGTCGAGTGGGGAGGAGAAACGAGCAGGTGGGCGCACACTGAGAGTACTCTAGAGACCATGGGCTCTTGGAACAAATCGAAGCACCCCAACCCGTACCACGATGGGTACATCGAACTGAGAGGTCTCTAGAGGATCCAACGAGTAAGGAGTGGTTCAGGCACATAGCGACCCACGGTTAGTGCTAGATAGAGTGGATGGTCGAACGTGATAAGTGAGCGGGCCTACCTGACTTTGGATGGCCGCCGTACTAGACCACCTTGAAAGGCATTGCTCCATACATTCCACCACTCAACACCTCCCGGCCCTTGCAAGGTCCATCCATATCGAGAGGGGATACGACAAGTGTTGTCTTAGATGAGCACGATAATGGCATGGATGAGTTCGATGATGACATCTTTGTCGACCTTTGAGGGGGTAAAAGAATTATTATGCTAGATTTTTTTTAATTTTCTGCAGATAGAATTTAATTTTCATTGACTAAAAATTTTTCTATTTTTTGTGTAGGAACCCCATATTATTCAAGGCACTACAATTTGGAGCCAAAACCACAAGGAATAGTCAGTCCCACCATTTCTGATGGAATTTTAAAGATAATTGGGTAACCTCTTTCTTTTATCTTTTATAGCACATTAGGGACAATGTGTTGAATAAAATGTGGGCGTGACATAGGGAAATTTTAAATTTGTTTTCTTTTGCTTACTTTTTATATATTTTAGTGGTTAAATTTTTTTATTGTATTTTGTTTGATCTCGAGCTTGTAGAAATACAAGTGATTGGTTAGAAGCATGTTAATAGGATTGTGTGAATAAACTGTAACTTAAGTTTAATAATAATTGATTCTAGATTATTTAATTTTAGACTAATTAATTCAATTTATTACATTATGAATAGATTTAAGATATTAAGTATACCACATGATAAATAGATATATAAATAGCATGCATGTTTATTTGAATTATATGTTGTAGAAATTGATAGACTTGGCTAATTTAATCCATGTATAGAATTACCTAGGGACGACCTAAGGCATTGTTTGGTAGACAATGTTTTGAACAAAAAATCTATCCTGATAATATTTCCCTATTACCAATTTTGAAACCTAACTCCATTTTCTTAATGAACCATAAATGAAACCACAAGCCTAATATATAATTTATGTGATCCTTTATCTCTTGGTCCTTGCACAGATTTATACGTTTGACCATTGAGGTTTCAAAAGAAAAAAAATGAGAGTGAAACTAAAAAATTGTTTGGTATAGTGAGTCTAAGATTTTTGAGCTTGTACAAAAAATATATAGAGAAAAAAGGCAAAATGCCAATTGATAAAATCTCAAAGAGAAAAGAAAAAGAAAAAGAAAAAAAAGTTAGTTGAAAAAAAGTACGCTCACATTTGTTTGAAAAAAGTCAAGATGGGATGATTGTACTCATGAATACTATACTAGGCCTTAGTGATAGAGAAATAAGGAATGTGAGCGAAGTGGATATAAGGTGGTGAGCTAATTGTACACTTGGGGAAGTATTGATAACAATAAAATGTGCCAAACTAATTTCGTGCTTAACCCATTTTGTCGACCCTGTTCTTCAAATTCGAACCAACCTAAGCCACAAAATATCACAAGCCGAAAAGTCCTGTATAACCTAGGTGGGATTCTGTATGGATGAAAATTATGCCAAGAATTGATATTTTTACCACTTAAATTCTTTTTAACATAATTGTGTATTGGTATATCTGTTTTGATGGATAACTACACTTAATATTCTTTGATTTCTTTGCTTTGTGATTTATTGAACTCACTTGTTTGATTTTAGAAATCTTAAGTCAGTATGTATCATTCAAGGATTACATGTTTAATTACATTATCTTGTTTATATACTTCGATATATCAAGTTGACTCAAGTACATTTTATTTTCTTGCATGTTTATTTTTTTTTTTTTTTGTTTTTCTTGGTTGAGGACAAGTAAGGACTTAAGTGTGGGGGTATTTGACCACTGACAATTGTAGGCGGTGTTTAAATACATTTCGATACTTAACGAGCTTGTTTTCTAAGCATTTTATAATTAATTATTGCATTTTCAATATTAGTAGTGTAACACCCTGTAACATCCCGAAAAAGGGCCTAAATGGAATAGTGGTTGTGAAACCATGAATCTGAGATAGAAAAGTTTATTGTGATTAATTGTTATGATTTACCGATAGATTGGATGCATGTGTTAGAATACCGATAAGAAATTTCAGTGATTGCATGTCTAAATTGCATATTAGGGTCTAATTGCAAAAGTGGGTAAATATGAGTTTTAGATGATAAAGGATTTAATTGAAGTGCATAAGTGAAGTAGAGGTCCTTAAATGGTAATTAGTCTAAGAGTATGCCCAAAGATCAATCATGAGATGGCTGTAATAACATACTTGATTTATCATGTTTATTAATATAATGCGTTACCATTATTATTTCAGTTTCTTTTCTATGTGTATAAATAAACTATTTTTATAATAATGTCCTGAGAATAATATGATTATTCTTAAAAGGTCGTTAGTCAAGTATTATTGTTGGCCAGGAAAACAATAATGCATTAAGGCTAACAAGTAGTTGATTGATGATAAAGAGTTGTCATTGATATGGAGTGTCAAAATCAATGCAAGAATATGTGTGTTAGAGAACAACATATTGGGCTGACCCGCTATGAGTATGTTTCTTGGATTATTATGTAATTTTCACAACATTACTCATAGTGATTAATATGTATATGATCCTCAGACTTGAGATCATCATTATCCTAACATCAAGAGCCATCTATTTTGATACAGTCAAACGTACACCGTAACTGGTTGTTCTATAAAGGTTGATGTTGGATATACCACAATCTATTTAGAGGGATATGGTTGATCAATAGAGGATAAGTCCTTCCTACATAATGAGAGTAATATCCTAGGCCAGTTGATTGAGTGAGACTAGAAATGCATGGCCATGCTCAAATAAGTTGATATAAGATGTCACACATATTTGTATATCATAGTCTACTCAACATATCAAGGAACATAGAATGTACTATGCAAGTGTGACTCTTCCATGACTTGTGTCCATTCTAGAGATAAAATGACTTAAGGATTAATGCATGAAAGGTTAACCAGAAAAGGTTATGTCGAATCATGACTTGTTGTAACTTAGGTGGCAATGATGCATTGCTAGTTGCCACTGATTGTTTGTAACTTTAAAATCGTTCTAGAATTAGTACTAACGTTACAAGAACCTATTGTTAGAGTATGCCAAAAGATCAATCATGAGATGGTTGTAATAATATGCTTAAATGCACTAGCTTAAGGCTATGGTTAATGTTATGTTTATTATATTCATATGAAACAAGTGAGGAAAGGTAGTGAAATTGTAAGTTCATACTTGAATTGTAATATGATGAAAAAAGGGATTAATGAGTTGATTGATGTACTTATATGAGAAACTTAAGTATGCTATGGATAAATTTACCTAATTTATGAACAAATATAATAATTAGTGAATAGATGTTGTTATTAACGCTAAGGTAAGTAAATGCAATGGAAAGTAAGTAAATGGAAGGGTTCACAGTCCTATAAAATCCTATTATGTTAGGAATGAAAAATATATGTCATATTGATGAACTTACTCATTTATGAGTTGATGGTTATAAAGTTTGATAAACTTTGTGAAGTTGGTATAGGTTTATAATTACCCCATAAAGTTCATTATTAAAATGAAATGTCATTTTTTAAAGTTTATATGACTTTACTAAGCATTTATTGCTTAAGTAGTTATTTTGCTTTACTTTATAGATTATCGTAAGCTCGATCGGGTTGGAAGTTAGTTGAAGATCCATCACACTATCCATCGAATGTATCAATAGATTTTGATGTTTTGGTAGTGGTTATAATGTCATGTATCGGTGGATTATGCCTAATGTTTAGTTAATGATATTCGCATGTAATGTTGCTTTGAATTTTTGAAACTTACGTTATTTTGATGCCCTGATGGTTGGTGTGCTTTTGGCACTTTGATGCTTAATGATTGGTGTTTATATGATCAAATTGATGCATAGCTTTATGGCCAAAGTAATATGTGTTGGCATATGTTGCAAAGTGATCATTTAGGGCATTTTTTGGTATGAAATTTAACCAAGTATGTTTGGTTGAATTATGAAAATTTGGACCTAAATTTGGTATGTATATATATTGGATGTTGGAACCATTTGGTAATGGCTAGTGTTGTGTCCTTGATGTGGTTTTGATTCATGAGAGAAGTGGTTCAAATGGTAAAGTTATTCTTCTATGGCATGAATGTAATATGGTAAGGTTGTTATGTGTCATTTGTGGCATGTTTTAGTATGGAAACCAGTTAGTTGCTAAATGGTTAAATATGCATATGTTTAGGTATGTTTAATGTATGTGTTTGAGGCGTCTTTATGGCATATTGGTTGAATGGAATTTGGTTATTTGAAATTGGTCATTTTATGCACGGTTGAACATGTTTCGATACCTTGGTCACATTTGCAAATGGCTTGTTTAGGTGTGCTTGAATTGGGTGAAAGAACTGGTTTGAATTTGACTTACTTTCTGTCCACACGGCCTAAGACACGAGCGTCCATCTCAGTCGTGTGTGACAGATGGCCATGAGACACGACCATGTGTCCTCTGAAGGTTTTTAAAGGTTGCATTTCGAGAGTTACACGGCCTGGCACACAGGCATGTGGCCTAGCCCTGTGACCCAAGTAAGAGAGTTACACAAGCACCGACATGGGCTGAGATATGGCCGTGTGTCTCTACTTCAAATACCTACACAGCTTGAAACACGAGCGTATGTCTCAACCGTGTGAGTCACACGGCTGTGTGACCCCTATAGTATGAAATTTCTATATTTTCTATAAAGTTCTAAATGTTTTTGATTTAGTCTTGAATTGTTTCTAAAGTGTTTCTTGGGCTTCGAAGGCTCGATTTGTTAGAGTATGCCCAAAGATCAATCATGAGATGGTTGTAATAACATACTTGATTTATCATGTTTATTAATGTAAACCGTTACCATTATTATTTTAGTTTCTTTTCTGTGTGTATAAATAAACTATTTTATAATAATGTCCTGAGAGTAATATGATTATTCTTAAAAGGTCCCTCCTACATAATGGGAGTAATATCTTAGGCCACTTGATTAAGTGAGACTAGAAATGCATGGCCATGCTCAAATAAGCTGATATGAGATGTCATACATATTTCTATATCATAGTCTACTCTAGATATCAATGAACATGGGATGGACTATGCAAGTGTGACTATTCCATGACTTTTGTCCATTCCAGATATAAAATGACTTAAGGATTAATACATGAAAGGTTAACCACAAAAGGTTATGTCGAATCATGACTTCTTATAACCTAGGTAGCAATGATGCATTGCTAGATGCAACTCATTGTTTGTAAAATTAAAATCGTTCTAGAATTAGTACTAACGTTACAAGAACCTATTGTTAGAGTATGCCCAAAGATCAATCATGAGATGGTTGTAATAATATGGTTAAATGCACTAGCTTATGGCTATGGTTAATGTTATGTTTATTATATTCATATGAAACAAGTGAGGAAAGGTAGTGAAATTGTAAGTTCATAGTTGAATTGTAATATGATGAAAAAGGGATTAATGAGTTGAATGATGTACTTATATGAGAAACTTAAGTATGCTATGGATGAATTTACCTAGTTTATGAACGAATATAATAATTAGTGAATTGATGTTATTATTAACGCTAAGGTAAGTAAATGCAATGGAAAGTAAGTAAATGGAAGGGTTCAAAGTCTTATAAAATCCTATTATGTTAGGAATGAAAAATATGTCATATTGTTGAACTTACTCATTTATGAGTTGATGGTTATAAAGTTTGATAAACTTTGTGAAGTTGGTATAGGTTTATAATTATCCCATAAAGTTCATTATTAAAATGAAATGTCATTTTTTCAAGTTTATACGACTTTAATAAGCATTTATTGCTTACGTAGTTATTTTGCTTTACTTTACAGATTATCGTAAGCTCGATCGGGTTGGAAGCTAGTTGAAGATCCATCACACTATCCGTCGTATGTATCAATAGATTTTGATGTTTTGGTAGTGGTTATAATGTCATGTATCGGTGGATTATGTCTAATGTTTAGTTAATGATATTGGCAGGTAATGTTGCTTTGAATTTTTGATACTTACGTTATTTTGATACCCTGATGGTTGGTGTGCTTTTGGCACTTTGATGCTTAATGATTGGTGTTTATATGATCAAATTGATGCATGGCTTTATGGCCAAAGTGGTATGTGTTGGCATGTGTTGCAAAGTGATCATTTAGGGCATTTTTTGGTATGAAATGTAACCAAATATGTTTGGTTGAATTATGAAAATTTGGACCTAAATTTGGTATGTATATATATTGGATGTTGGAACCATTTGGTAATGGCTAGTGTTGTGTCCTTTATGTGGTTTTGATTCATGAGAGAAGTGGTTCAAATGGTAAAGTTATTCTTCTATGGCATGAATCTAATATGGTAAGGGTGGTATGTGTCATTTGTGGCATGTTTTAGTATGGAAACTAGTTAGTTGCTAAATGGTTAAATATGCATATGTATGTGTCATTTGTGGCATGTTTTAGTATGGAAACTAGTTAGTTGCTAAATGGTTAAATATGCATATGTTCAGGTATGTTTAATGTATGTGTTTGAGGTGCCTTTATGGCATATTGGTTGAATGGAATTTGGTTATTTGAAATTGGTCATTTTATGCATGGTTGAACATGTTTTGATACCTTGGTCATATTTGCAAATGGCTTGTTTAGGTGTGCTTGAATTGGGTGAAGGAAATGGCTTGAATTTGGCTTATTTTTTGTCCACACGGCCTAAGACACGAGCGTCTGTCTCAGCCGTGTGTGACACATAGCCATGCAACATGGCCATGTGTCCCCTGAAGGTTTTTAAAGGTTGCATTTCGAGAGTTACACGGCCTGGCACATAGGCATGTGGGCTTGCCCTGTGACCCAAGTCAGAGAGTTACACGGGCACCAACATGGGATGAGATATGGCCGTGTGTCCCTACTTCAAATACCTACACGGCTTGAAACACGATCGTGTGTCTCAGCCGTGTGAGTCACACGACCGTGTGACCCCTACAGTATGAAATTTCTATCTTTTCTATAAAGTTCTAAATGTTTTTGGTTTAGTCTCGAATTGTTTCTAAAGTGTTTCTTGGGCCTCGAAGGCTTGATTTGTTAGAGTATCCTAAAGATCAATCATGAGATGGTTGTAATAACATACTTGATTTATCATGTTTATTAATATAAGCCGTTACCATTATTATTTTAGTTTCTTTTCTGTGTGTATAAATAAACTATTTTATAATAATGTCCTGAGAGTAATATGATTATTCTTAAAAGGTCCTTAGTCAAGTATTATTGTTGGATAGGACAACAATAATGCATTAAGACTAATATGTAGTTGATTGATGATAAAGAGTTGTCATTGATATGTAATGTCAAAATCGATGAATGAATATGTGTGTTAGAGAACAACATATTGGACTAACCCGTTATGAGTATGTTTCTTGGATTATTATGTAATTGTCACAACATTACTCATAGTGATTAATATGTATATGATCCTCAGACTTGAGATCATCATAATCCCAACATCGTGAGTTGTATATTTTGATTTAGTCAAACGTACACCGTAACTAGTTGTCCTATAAAGGCTGATGTTGGATATACCACGATCTATGTAGAGGGATATGGTTGATCGATATAGGATAAATCCCATCTACATAATGGGAGTAATATCTTAGGCCACTTGATTGAGTCAGACTAGAAATGCATGGCCATTCTCAAATAAGCTGATGAGATGTCCTACTTATTTGTATATCATAGTCTACTTAAGATATCAAGGAACATGGAATGGACTATGCAAGTGTGACTATTCCATGACTTGTGTCCAATCCAGAGATAAAGGACTTAAGGATTATTGCATGAAAGGTTAATCATAAAAAGGTTATGTCGAACCATGATTTCTTGTGACATAGGTAGCAATGATGCATTGCTAGGTGCCACTCATTGTTTGTAACATTGGAATCGTTCTAGTATTACTGCTAACGTTACAAGAACCTACAGGGTCGTACCCTATAGTTGAAATCAACGGAATAAAACATAGTTGGTATTGTGTTTGGTTGTCGCTTGAATAAAATTAATTATAGAATTAATTTAATTGCATAATCAAATATCGAACACATTATGTACAAGGTTGTTGTATGCATAATGAGAACATGAATTTGGTTAGTATATAAATTCAAATAAATATATAGTTTACCAAAATCATTATTATAATTAATGTAATTATAATTTTTGGTTTAAAAAATAGTTATATTTATTTAATTTCTAGAAACCCTAAAAATAGATATAAAAAATCTCATTTTTTCTTTCCTTGGGGTCTAGCAGCCGTCAAAGCAAAGTTTTTTTCTAAAATAGTTTTAGGGATTCCTTCTGTTCATTGTCAACTAGGTGGATTACGTAGAGGCCAGAGTCACAATAGCTTTTCTTTTGGTTCGATAGTAGATCAGATTACTTGGTGCTGAGTCATTGCTGTCTACTCAGAATAAAGATTCGGTAATTTTGAAAGCTTTATTTCTGCCCAATTTGTTCCTCACACATGGATCCATTGTTAGAATCGTTGAATGTTGTAATTTTTCACTGCGCCATAGGGGTGCCGGCGTTCCAACAGTGGTATCAGAGCCACTTGTGTGATACGTACTCGAGTTTAAATACTTGGGTGATGCAATTGTATGAGATGCATGCTTCAATTTTTATTACGTTTTTTACTGTTGAAAGCGTTTAAGAGTAACCTGATAACCTTTCCTTTTGACAATGGATTAAAAGTTAATCATGGTGTTATGGCCTGTTCGGTTTAATGTTATTGTTGTTAAGTGTTAACAGATCTGTAATGGTACGACGGTAGTGCTTACAATTTCTAGTAAGAGTTAACTGGTTAGTAGAACAAGGGTTATTCTGGCATGAAACCTCAAGGACTAAAATCCCGAAAACACGATTTTGTTGATAAAAGTTATCAAATCGTGAGATTTCATTTGAATGGGGTATGGGATTCATACCCTGGGGGCTCCGCCCCGCACCCCTAGTCCATACTGCGGGGGCTCTGCTTCCTCCGACCGCCTCAGACCCCATCTTCTTAAAGTAAGTTTTATAATAAATTAAACTTGGTGGCCATAAAAGTTGAAAGGATATGTTATAATTCACCTTAACAAGACGTTGTATTATGTATGCTATTATTGACATGCATAGTGTTTGAAATGCATATTTATAGCCCAATGACCCATTTGATAAAAGGTTGTAATTTTATAAATACGGCCTGCGTGTCGTCCCTTACTACTATTCTCTTCTATTTCTCTTCTCTTCTCATCTAACTCCCTCATATGTAAAACGAGTTTCTACATATTTAATTTACAAGAGTTGCTGTGGGCTAGACAAGAAGGAAGATGGGCCAACTAATGTGAAGCGATAGCTTGTGAAACGGCTGACACCTTTAGGTTTCCTTTTGGTTCTACTATTGGCTTGGGTTGCACCACCTTAGTTTATGGGCTATAACTATTGCATTTATTTATTGCTTTATTTATTCATCTATGAGATGCTATGGATGTCTAAAGCATGTCAAATTTTAAATATGTTAAAATTTGATAATAATGAACCACATTAATTGATGAGATCAATTAAATAGCTAAATGGACTAAGGTAAACCATAATTGGTGAGATGAAACAACCTTAACAAAATCCCTCTATTAAAATATTTAGTCAATATAGCCTTCCAATTTTTCCCTCATTAAGGCCTCGATCAATACTGTGTAGGTTCTGCTAAAGCGAAGTACTAGTATTTATCTTGGTTAAACGTGAAGAATAAACAAGTGATATTCACTGGTTAAAATTGGTTAATGACTTAACTAGGTTATTCTAATAGGATTAGAAACCTAGAGGCAAGTAATTTGGATAAATCATAAGATGATTAGAACAAGAGTTGTTCACCAAACTTTAGGAGTTACATATGATGTAATTAGAAGGTGTTGCTTACCTACATAACCATAATCTTGAGAGTAAAGCCAAAACTGACTTAAGAGCAGGTGAAATATGGATCCTTAACCCACTTGAAATACGTTTCGAGAAAGTCTTTCTAAAACTAATATATGAGGGTTATTAATTTTGTAATAAAATAGTGGGAACATCTTTTAATAAAGTCCTTTTAATGATTATGGCTACAAACACTAATACACTCTCATTGTGATTGATCCTTGAGAAGGACAAATTTAAAGGTTTGAATTTTCTTGACTGGTTCTGTAACTTGAGGATTGCCCTCAAACAAGAACAAAAATTATAAGTAATTGAACAACCGGTTCCTAACGAACCACCCGCTAATGCCTCGAGGGCTGATAGAGATGCTTACAAGAAGCATCTTGATGACATGGTAGACGTTGGATGTCTTATGCTTGCGACTATGAATCCTGAGTTTCAGAAGCAACATGAGTACATGGTTGCTTATGAAATGATTGAGCACCTGAAAGAACTTTATCAGGGCAAGCACGTCAAGAGAGGTTCGATATCTCTAAGGCCCTATTTGAATGTAAGCTGGCAGAAGGAAGCCCAGTAGGACCTCATGTCCTTAAGATGATTGGGTATATGGAAAGCCTGTCTAAGCTTGGGTTTCCATTAAGCCAAGAGTTGGCCACTGATGTTATTCTGCAATCATTGCCAGATAGCTATAGCCAGTTTTTCCTCAATTTTAATATGAATGAAATTGATAAGACTCTGCCACAGTTGCTTAGTATGTTACGAATAGCTGAAGGCAACATGAAAAAGGTTGGACCCAAGCCTATATTGATGGTCTGTAATAACAAGGGCAAGGGAAAGACCAAAGTTTAGACAAAGCCCAAGGGCAAAGGTAGGCCCAAGCCTGGAAAAGTAAAGGCTCCATTGAAACCTAAAGGTGGGGTGGCTAAGGAAGGAAACTGTTTTCATTGTGGTGTGACTGGACATTGGAAGTGGAACTGCCCTATCTATCTTGAGGAAGTCAAGAAGGCCAAAATAAGCGAAATGTCTGCTTCAGGTATTTATGTTATTGATATTAATGTATCAACTACTACTTCATGGGTATTAGATACTGGTTGTGGTTCTCACATTTGTACTTCTGTACAGGGACTACAAAGGAGTATGACTTTGGCTAGAGGAGATGTAGACCTACGAGTTGGAAATGGAGCAAAAGTTGCTGCATTAGCTGTGGGAACATATAATTTATCTTTGCCTAGTAGACTTGGTTTATGTTTAGAGGATTGTTATTATGTGCCCAGTTTGACTAAAAACATTATTATGTAATTGTCACAACATTACTCATAGTGATTAATATGTATATGATCCTCAGACTTGAGATCATCATAATCTCAACATCGTGAGTTGTATATTTTGATACAGTCAAACGTACACCGTAACTGGTTGTTCTATAAAGGCTGATATTGGATATACCATGATTTATGTAGAGGGATATGGTTGATTGACATAGGATAAGCCCCTCTTACGTAATGGGAGTAATATCTTAGGCCACTTGATTGAGTGAGACTAGAAATTCATGGCCATGCTCAAATAAGCTAATATTATATGTCATATTTATTTGTATATATGAGATGTCATATTTATTTGTATATCATAGTCTACCAAAGATATCAAGGAACATGGAATGGACTATGCAAGTGTGACTATTCCATTACTTGTGTCCAATCCAGAGATAAAGGACTTAAAGATTATTGCATGAAAGGTTAATCATAAAAAGGTTATGTCGAATCATGATTTCTTGTGACATAGGTAGCAATGATGCATTTCTAGGTGCCACTCATTGTTTGTAACATTGGAATCGTTCTAGTATTACTGCTAACGTTACAAGAACCTACAGGGTCATACCCTATAGTTGAAATGAACGGAATAAAACATAGTTGGTATTGTGTTTGGTTGTCGCTTGAATAAAATTAATTATAGAATTAATTTAATTGGATTATCAAATATCGAACACATTATGTACAAGGTTGTTGTACGCATAATGAGAACATGAATTTGGTTAGTATATAAATTCAAATAAATATATAGTTTACCAAAATCATTATTATAATTAATGTAATTATAATTTTCGGTTTAAAAAATAGTTATATTTATTTAATTTCTAGAAACCCTAAAAATAGATATAAAAAAATCTCATTTTTTCTTTGCTTGGGGTTTAGCAGCCGTCAAAGCAAAGTTTTTTTCCAAAATAGTTTTGGGGATTCCTTCCGTTCATTAACAACTGGGTGGATTACGTAGAGGCCAGAGTCACGATAGATTTTCGTTTGGTTCGATAGTAGATTAAATTACTTGTTGCTGAGGCATTGCTGTCTACTAAGAATAAAGATTCGGTAATTTTGAAAGCTTTATTTCACCCTGATTCGTTCCTCACACATGGATCCATGGTTAGGATCGTTGAATGTTGTAATTTTTCGCTTCGCCGTAGGGATGCCGGTTTCCTACACTTGTAGGGTCACACCCTATGGTTGAAATGAACGGAATAAAACATAGTTGGAATTGTGTTTGGTTGTCACATGAATTAAATTAATTATAGAATTAATTTAATTGGGCAATCAAATATCGAACATATTATATGTACAAGAATGTTGTACACATAATGAGAACACAGTTTTGTTAATATATATGAATTTGGTTCGTATATAAATTTAAACAAATATAGTTTACCGAAATCTTTGTTATAATTAATGTAGTTATAATTTTCAGTTAAAAAATTATTAAATTTATTTATTTTAATTATTATTATTATGTTTGAATAAAAATATATATGCCAATTAAAACACCCTAAATAGATTACGTATTTTTGCTTGTGAGGTCTAGTAGCCGTTCATTGTCAAACTGGGTGGATTACGTAGAGGTCGGAATCATAAAAGGTTGTGGCTTGGTTCGATAGTAGATCAGAGTTCTCATTGCCGAGGCGTCGCTGTCTACTCAGATTGAAATTACGGTAATTTTGAAACCATTATTTCACCCCTATCGTTCCTCGCACATGGATCCATGGGTTGGATCGCCGAAATTATTTTTTTATTATTAATTTTCACTGCGCCATGGGGGTACCGGCGTTCCAACAATTAGACCATTAGATTTTCATGGACAAAAATGGGCATGCATAGATAAAAAGAACTGAAGTTTTAATGAAGGGGATTTTAGTCAATTTGGTAATAAAACAAATTAAAAGGCAAAAAGATGGGAAAATGTGCTCATCTTCTCCATAAGGGCCGAATTTCAAGAGACTAATAGCTAGGGTTTCTTCACTTTTTGAAGCTCATAGTAAGTGCATCCAAGCCCCGTTTTTAATTTTTTTTACGTTTTTGGACTCCTCGTAGCTCGATTTAGCTTATTCTATCATTAATTCATGTTAGGGTTCATATTTGGAAAAATAATCATAGGTGAAATGTGTTTATTTTGATTTTTTATGGTTGAATATGCATCTTGAAATTATGTTAAACAACTTTTGCTAGGCAATTTTAAGTGAAAATGAGTAAAACAACATAATCAGTAAAAAACACCTAATGTTCGTAAGTAAATGTTAGAGTGGGAATTTGATGTTTCCATGGAAGGGAAAGATGTTTAGCATGTCATTAAACATAAGAATAAGGGATGAAGTTTAATTTCAGAGCTTTGGGGCAAAAGTGTAAATATGCAAAAAAATTAGGGGCAAAATCATAATTTTGCCAAAGCTCGAGTCAAGGAATTTTTTGATGAATGTGAGTATTAAATAAACTAAATTTTATATTATAGATCAAGAAGAACGAAATCCGGAGTTAGATCGGGGAAAGAAAAAAGTTGAGGACTAAGTTGCTAGGTTTGATCATATTTTGTACCGAGGTAAGTTTAAGGTAAATTAATGCAATATTTCAATAATTATTATTAATGCTATTATTTTCTAGCAATTATGTACTTATTTCATGAAATTATTTAATGTTGACTCAAATATGAGATGATAGAGAATCAGTGTTAAAAAGTCCCGTTGAAACATTAGAAATGTATCGGATACAAATGTCATGACATTAAGGGAATGAGACCCCATATAAGACCATGTATTGGACATGGCATTGACATTATTTTGAGGTTATGAGAGCTCTCACGTAATACCATGTCTGGGACATGGCGTTGGCACCGAGATGAGAGGTCCTCCGTAAGACCTTGTCTGGGACATGGCATGGGCACTGATATGAGAACTCCCATGTAAGACCATATCTGGGATATGACATTGGTAGTACAGGAAACATACCATGTAAGACCATGTCTGGGACGTGGCTTTGGCATGTTATTATCAAATAGGAGACCCGAGTATCCTTAGTATTCTAAGTGGTTCAACGGGCTAGTAAACAGACTATGTTACATAATAAATAGTTAGGTGAGTTATAAAGGTTAAGAATATTTTAGTTATCAGTTGAGAAAAAAATTCAGCAAGGGAGGAGAAGTTATAATCATGAGTTATTTAAGTAAGTATGTAACTAAAGAAGTAAGAGATTAAGTAAAGAAGAAGTAAAGATCATGATACTTGATGATAATTTATGAGCATAATTATTTATGATAAATGTTGTTATTTATTTTCTTGTAAACTTACTAAGCTTTAATGCTTACCCCCTTTATTTTCCTTCTTTATTATAGTATCGCCAAGCCAATTCGGGGATCGTAAAGACGTCGGAGATTGTTTCACACTATTAACAGACCATCTTGGTATTTTGTGATCGAAATGTTTTAAGTTATGGCATGTATAGGGACTTAGTCATTTTATGTGTGTCCTTCTGATATGGCTAATAAATAGCTATTGAAATGGCTATGTAAGAATATGTTTTGATGTTATGTATGCCTAAATGATAGTTAATATAAAGAAATTATAAAAGAGAAAAAAATTGCAATGGAAAAGTTTTTGGACAGTAGCATTAACGTCATTTTGAAAAATCACCAAGGATAGTAGAAATGAAATTAGAGAGTTAATGAGAAATAGAATTAAATCTTATCGAGTCTATTTTCACTTGAAAGAAATGGTGTAGGCAAAAGAATTATATATTATGAGATATTTGAATTTTAGTGAGATAAGGTCAGAATGGTTTTTGAAGTCCCCCATTTTGACTTTCGAAAATCATTAAAAATTGTACCAAAATATTTATGAGTCATAATTTATATAGCTAGATTCCTTAGTGAGTCTATTTTCAATAGAAACAAGCAAAAGCACCATATGAAGCTCGTACAATGAGATAATGGATTTTTAGTGAAGAGGGGTCAGAATAGTCGAGTAGTGAAACATGGGAGACTTTAAAGAATAAAATGTAGTATTTGGCTAAACCAAAAATTTTGGAAATTTTATGGTAACAAGATATATGATTCTAGTTTCAGGGAAAATTCACGGATTTGAATTTTGAGTTTTGTAACTCGAGTTATAATTAAATTAGTGACTGTTATTCAGAAAATTTTTAATGTTCTCAGTTTGGACCCAAACTGTTTTCGTTGCCTGTTTTAGGGTCTCGAGGGTTGTGTTTAGGGATATATTAATTGAATGTAACCGAATTATTTTCTTTAAAGTAAATTTTTATGCTTCGAGCTAGTAAGTTAAGTCAGATAACGCCTCGTGCTCGATTTCGGTAACGATCTCGGGTAAGGGGTGTTACGTTTATTGATATCAGAGCGAGAGTTTAGTTGGTTCTCGGAATATTCAATATGAATAAGAGTCTAGCTATACATTCCATACTTGTATTTTGATAGTGTGACGACTCCTGACGATTTTAAAATGTTTTTCTTTTATAGTTATGGATCCCGAATGAGCTAGTTCAGATGATGTAGAAAGTAATGCACCCACTCTCGTAGAAGGGACGGTGCCACCAGATAGTAGTGAAAGGCCCGTTGCAGTTAGTCAGGGAGGAAGGGTTCGAGAAGCCTTCTTCCAAGCTATGAATGAATGGTTTGCCGAGTTCGTTCGTACGAATCCGGCTATAAGACCTCCAACCCCTCATGATTTTCTGATCCACCATGTAGCTCCCCTAGTCACAGGTACAGTTATAAGAGAAAGGCCACCAGTTGATAAGATTAAAAAACAAGGGGCTGAAGAATTTCGGGCTACTAAAGTTGATGATGCAGAGAGAGTAGAATTTTGGCTCGAGAATACTATCAAATTCTTTGATGAGTTATCCTGTACACTTGAGGAATGCATGAAGTGTGTTGTCTAACTCCTTACAGATTCAGCCTATCATTGGTGGAGGACTCTTTTGTCAGTTGTACTGAGCGAGAGAGTTACTTGGGATTTCTTTAAGGAGGAGTTCCGTAAAAAGTATATCAGTCAGAGATTTATCGACCAGAAGAGAAAAGAGTTCCTTGAGTTAAAGCAGAGTAAGATGACTATAACTGAGTATGAATGTGAATTTGTCGGACTTAGCAAGTATGCTCGAGAGTGTGTGTCTACATAGGCTATCATGTGCAAAAGATTTGAGGATGGGCTCAATGATGATATCCGAATGTCAGGTGGCGTTCTAGAGATAAAAGAGTTTGTTGTTCTAGTTGAAAGAGCCTGTGAGGCAGAGGAGTTGTTAAAAGAAAAAGAAAAGGGCAAAGCTAAAATTGAGGTTCAAGACACGAAGAAAAGGCAGATGAGCAGATCATTTCAATCTCAATCTAAGAGGCCTAGAGAGTTCTCTATTAAATCAAAATTTTCAACCGGGTATCCTAACCGAAACAGAGGTAGAAGAATTATGGGTTCAAGAGCTTAGACTACCACAGTCGCAAGTGTGGGTAGTACTTGACCACCTAGACCAGAGTGTGCTTAATGTGGTAGACGTCATCTCGATGAGTGCCGAGCAAATGAAAATGCTTATTTCAGATGTGGTGCACTAGATCATTTTATTCAGGATTATCCCGAAACAGTTAAAAGAGAAGTAATATCAAGTGCAGGATCGGAAAATGCTCCCACTAGAGGTAGACCACAGAGGAATCTGGGAGTTGGAGCAAGTAACAAGCGTACGTCCAGAGACTCAGTAGCTAGACCAGATGCTAGAGGACCCGCAATGACTTATGCTCTTCGCGCTTGCAAAGAGGTATCCTCCCCTGATATGATTACGGGTACATTTTCTCTCTATGATACTAGTGTTATTGCTTTGATTGATCCGGGTTTGACTCATTCCTCTGTTTGCATGAGATTGATGCCTAGTATGAACATGCCCATAGAATTTACCAAATTTGTGATTAAAGTATCAAATCCATTAGGTAGTATGTGTTAGTAGACAAAGTATGTAAAAATTGCCCTTTGATGGTTAGAGGTCATTGTTTTCCGATCAATCTTATGCTGTTGCCATTTGATAAGTTTGATGTGATTCTTGGTATGGATTGATTGACTACCCATGATGTGATAGTGAATTGTGGAAAGAAATACATTGAGATGAAATGCAAAAATGGTGATATTATCCGGGTTAATTCAGATGAGTCAGATAGTTCTCTTGGCATGATTTACGTTATGTCTGCTCAGAAATGTTTGAGGAAAAGGTATGAAGCTTATCTTGATTTTGTATTGAATACTAAAGATCCAGAGTTGAAAATTGAATCATTGCCAGTAGTTTGTGAGTTTTTCGATGTGTTTCCAGAAGAATTGTTAGGTTTGCCTCTTATTTGAGAAGTTGAGTTTGGTATTGAGTTGGTTTCAGGTATCACTCCCATTTCTATTGCTCCTTATAGAATGACCCCGTTGGAATTGAAAGAATTGAAAGCTCAGTTGCAGGAATTAACTGATAAAGGTTTTGCAAGGCCTAGTTGTTCTTCGTGGGGCGCACCAGTGCTTTTTGTGAAAAAGAAAGACAGTTCAATGAGGTTGTGTATAGATTATCGGTAGCTTAACAAAGTAACAGTAAAGAATAAATATCCATTTCCTAGAAGTGATGATCTATTTGACCAATTGAAGGGAGCCACTGTGTTCTCCAAGATAGATTTGAGATCCGATTACTACCAGTTACGGGTTAAAGAGTCAGATGTTCCGAAGACTGCTTTCCGGACTAGGTATGGTCACTATGAGTTTCTTGTGATGCCATTTGGTTTGACTAATGCTCCTACCATATTCACGGATTTAATGAACCGAATTTTTCAACTGTACTTGGACAAGTTTGTAGTTTTGTTTGTTGATGATATTCTAATTTATTCTCCTAATGAGATTGAACATGCCGAATATTTGAGAACAGTTTTATAGATTTTGAGAGATAATCAGTTGTTTGCCAAGTTTAGCAAAAGTAAATTCTGGCTTCGAGAAGTCGGATTCCTTGGACACATTGTCTCAGGTGATGGTATTAAAGTTGATCCGAGTAAAATTTTAGCAATTGTTGAGTGGAAACCACCCAGAAATGTGTCAGAGGTTAGAAGTTTTCTTGGATTAGCTGGTTATTACAGACGATTTGTAAAGGGGTTTTCCATGATATCTACCCCGTTGACAAGGTTGTTGCAGAAATATGTCAAGTTTGAATGGATTGAGAAGAGTGAGCAGAGTTTTGACAAGTTAAAGGCATTGTTGACTGAAGCTCCTGTTTTAGTACAGCTAGAACTGGGTAAAGAATTTGTGATTTACAATTATGCATCCTTGAATGGATTGGGTTGTGTACTTATGCAGGAAGGTAAAGTAATAGCATTTGCTTCCAGATAGTTAAAGCCACATGAGAAAAACTACTCGACGCACGATTTAGAGCTAGCTGTCATTGTATTTGCATTGAAGATCTGGAGACATCACTTGTACGAGGAGAAGTGTCGAATATTCATTAACCATAAAAGTTTAAAATACTTGATGACCCAGAAAGATTTGAACTTGAGGCAAAGAAGATGGCTAGAGTTGATTAATGATTATGAGCCAGTGATCAACTGTCACCCGGGTAAGGCAAACATTGTTGCTGATGCCTTGAGTAGAAAGTCTTTATTTACATTGAGAGCATTGAATACTAGTTTGGCTTTATCAGATGATGGTTCTATTTTAGCTGAGTTGAGAGATAAACCGATGTTTCTTGAAGAAATCTGTAAAGCTCAAGAATATGACAGTGAGTTGCAAGCTAAAAGAGCTCAGTGCGAGTCAGGTGTTGAGTCTAATTTTCAGATCAATTTTGATGGTTGTTTGATGTTCAAAAATTGGATATGTGTGCCGAAGAATGATGAGCATATTCAAAAAATGTTACAGGAAGCACATAGTAGTTCTTTGTCTATTCACCCAGGTAGTACAAAGATGTATAATGATTTGAAGAAAATGCACTGGTGGATAGGAATAAAAAGAGATATTTCAGAATTTGTTTCTAGATACTTGATTTGTCAGTAGGTAAAGGCCAAACATCAGGTACCTTCAGGTTTATTGTAGCCTGTGTTAGTTCCTGAGTGGAAATGGGACCGAGTTACCATGAACTTTGTAACAGGGTTGCCGTTGACATCGAGAAAGAAAGATGCAGTATGGGTTGTGATTGATAAGCTAACGAAATCGGCTCATTTTATCCCAGTTCATATGGATTATTCACTTGACAAGTTGGTCAAATTGTATATTTTAGAGATAGTCAGACTACATGGAGTACCGTTATCGATTATCTCAGATAGAGATCCAAGATTTACTTCGCAGTTTTGGAAGAAATTGTAGGAAGCTTTAGGCACAAAGTTGAGTTTTAGTACAACTTTCCATCCTCGGACAGATGGTCAGTCAGAGGGAGTTATTCAGATACTTGAGGATATGCTCAAATGTTTTGTTTTAGAATTTCAAGGTAGCTGGGAGAAATATTTGCTGTTGGTAGAGTTTGCCTATACTAATAGTTATCAGTCGAGTTTGAAGATGGCACCTTATGAAGCTTTGTATGGATATAAGTGTCGTATGCCTTTGTATTGGACAAAGCTTAACGAAAATCAGATTTACAGGGTTGATCTAGTCAAAGAAACAGAAGAGAAAGTAAAAGTCATTAGAGATTGCTTGAAAGCAGCTTCAGATAGACAGAAGTCCTATGCAGGTATGAAAAGAAAAGAGATTGAGTTTCAGGTTGGTGACAGGGTATTTTTGAAAGTATCCCCGTGGAAGAAAGTTCTCAGATTTGACAAGAAAGACAAACTAAGTCCACGTTTTATTGGACCATTTAAGGTGACTGAAAGAGTTGGGCCCTTAGCATATTGGCTAGCTTTGCCGACTGAGTTAGAAAAGATTCATGATCTATTCCATGTGTCTATGTTACGCCATTATCGTTCAGATCCTTCACATGTTCTCATACAGAGGTTGAGATTCAGCCAGATATGACTTACGGCGAAGAACCGGTAAAGATTCTAGCACGAGAAGAGAAGCAACTAAGGAACAAAAGTATTACACTTGTGAAAGTATTATGGAATAGGCATGGGGTAGATGAGGCTACATGGGAACCCGAAGAGGCTATGCGAAAATAGTACCCAAATCTCTTCACAGGTAAGATTTTTGGGGACGAAAATCCATAAAGGGGGAGAAATGTAATATCCCGAAATAAGGCCTAAACATAACAGTGGTTGCGACACCTTGAATCCAAGATACAAAATTTTATTATGATTACTTTTTATGATTTACCGATTGATTGGATGCATGTGTTAGAATACCGATAAGAAATTTCAGCGATTACATGTCTGAATTGCATATTAGGGTATAATTACAAAAGTGGGTAAATATGAGTTTTAGATGATAAAAGATTTAATTGAAGTGCATAAGTGAAGTAGAGGTCCTTAAATGGTAATTAGACCATTAGATAAAAATAACTAAAGTTTTAATGAAAGACATTTTAGTCATTTGGTAATAAAAACAATTAAAAGGGAAACAGATGGCAAAATGTGCTCATCTTCTCCATAAGGGCCGAATTTCAAGAGACTCCATAGCTAGGGTTTCTTCACTTTCTCAAGCTTATAGTAAGTGCATCCAAGCCCCGATTTTAATGTTTTTTTTACGTTTTTGGAGTCCTCGTAGCTCGATTTAGCTTATTCTACGATTAATTAATGTTAGGGTTCATATTTGGAAAAATACCCATAGGTGAAATGTGTTTATTTTGATTTTTCATGGTAGAATATGAAGCTTGAAATTATGTTAAATAACTTTTGCTAGGCAATTTTAAGTGAAAAAAAGTAAAACGGCATAATCGGTAAAAACACCTAATGTTCATAAGTAAATGCTAGAGTGGGAATTTGATGTTTCCATAGAAGGGAAAGTTGTTCAGCATGTCATAAAACATAAGAATAAGGGATGAAGTATAATTTCCGAGCTTTGGGGAAAAAGTGTAAATATGCAAAAGTTTAGAGGCAAAATCGTAATTTTGCCAAAGTTCGAGTCAAGGACTATTTTGATGAATGTGAGTATTAAATAAGCTAAATTTGCTATTATAGAACAAGAAGAATGAAATTCAGAGTTAGACCGGGGAAAGAAAAAGGTTAAGGGCTAAGTTGCTAGATTTGATCATATTTTGTACCGAGGTAAGTTTAAGGTAAATAAATGCAATGTTTCAATAATTATTATTAATGTTGTTATTTTCTAGCAACTATGTACTTATTTCATGAAATTCTTTAATGTTGACTCAAGTATGAGATGATAGAGAATCAGTGTTAAAAAGTCTCGTTGAAACATTAGGAATGTATCGGATACAAATGTCAAGACATTAAGGGAATGAGACCCTATGTAAGACCATGTCTGGGACATGGCATTGACATTATTGAGGTTATGAGAGGTCTCACGTAAGACCATGTTTGGGACATGCCATTGGCATCGAGATGAGAGGTCCCCCGTAAGACCATGTCTGGGACATGGCATGGGCACCGATATGAGAACTCCCATGTAAGACCATATCTGGGATATGGAATTGGCAGTACAGGAAACATCCCATGTAAGACCATGTCTGGTACATGGCTTTGGCATGTTATTATCAGACAGGAGACCTGAGTATCCTTAGTATTCCAAGTGGTTCAACGGGCTAGTAAACAGACTATGTTACATGAAAGTTCAGGTAAAAGCATAATAAATAGATTCAGGTGAGTTATAAAGATTAAGAATATTTCAGTTATCAGTTGAGAAAAAATTTCAGCAAGGGAGGAGAAGTTATAATCATGAGTTATTTAAGTAAGCATGTAAGTAAAGAAGTAAAAGATTAAGTAAAGAAGAAGTAAAGATCATGATACTTGATGATAATTTATGATAAATGTTATTATTTATTTGCTTGTAAACTTACTAAGCTTTAATGCTTACCCCATTTATTTTCCTTCTTTATTATAGTATCACCAAGCCAATTCGGGGAAATGGAATTAGAGAGTGAATGAGATATAGAATTAAAGCTTATCGAGTCTACTTTCACATGGAATTAGAGAGTGAATGAATAGCTATTGAAATGGCTACGTCGTTGACAAGGTTAGACTTGATAAGCTTTAATTCTATATCCCATTCACTCTCTAATTCCATTTCTACTATCTTTGGTGATTTTTCAAAATCACGTCAATGCTGCTGTCCAAAAACTGTTTCATTGCAAATTTTTACTCTTTTATAATTTCTTTGTATTAACTATCATTTAGGCATACATAACATCAAAACATGTTCTTAAATAGCCATTTCAATAGCTATTCATTAGCCATATCATAAGGACACACACAAAATGACTAAGTCCCTATACATTCCATAACTTAAAAAGTTTCGATCACAAAATACCGAGATGGTCTGTTGATAGTGTGAAACGATCTCCAATGTCTTTACGATCCCCAAATTGGCTTGGCGATACTATAATAAAGAAGGAAAATAAAGGGAGTAAGCGAAAAGCTTAGTAAGTTTACAAGCAAGTAAACAACAACATTTATAATAAATAATTATACTCATAATTCATCATCAAGTATCATGGCCTGTGCTTCTTCTTTACTTACTCTCTTACTTGTTTACTTACTTGCGTATTTAAATAACTCATGATTATAACTTGCTTATTTAAATAACTCATGATTATAACTTCTCCTCCCTTGCTGAAATTTCTTTCTGAATTGATAGCTGAAATATTCTTAACCCTTATAACTCACCTCAATCTACTTATTATACTTTTACCTGAACTTTCATGTAACATAGTCTATTTACTAGCCCGTTGAACCACTTGGAATACTAAGGATGCTTGGGTCTCCTGTCTGATAATAACATACAAAAGCCATGTCCCAAACATGGTCTTCCAGGGGATGTTTCCTGTACTGCCAATGCCATATCCTAGATATGGTCTTACATGGGAGTTCTCATATCGGTGCCCATGCCATGTCCAAGACATGGTCTTACGGGGGACCTCTCATCTCGGTGCCAACGCCATGTCCTAGACATGGTGTTACATGGGACATCTCATAACCTCAATAATGCCAATGCCATGTCTCAGACATGGTCTTACATGGGATCTCATCCCCTTAATGTCATGACATTTGTATCCGATACATTCCTAATGTTTCAACGAGACTTTTTATCATTGATTCTCTGTCATCTCATACTTGAGTCAACATTAAATAATTTCATGAAATAAGTACATAATTTCTAGTAAATAACAAAATTAATTACAATTATTGAAATATTGCATTTATTTACCGTAAACTTACCTTGGTACAAAATATGATCAAATTTATTAACTTAGTCCTCAACCTTTTTCCTTCCCCGGTGTAACTCTAGATTTCGTTCCTCTTGATCTATAATAGCAAATTTAGCTTATTTAATACTCACATTCATCAAAACAGTCCTTGACTCAAACTTTGGCAAAATTATGCTTTTACCCCTAAACTTTTGCATATTTCCACTTTTGCCCTAAAGCTCAGAAATTAAACTTCATCCCTTATTCATATGTTTTATGACGTGGTGAACATTTTTCTCTTCTGTGGAAACATCAAATTCCCACTCTAACATTTACTTATGAACATTAGGTATTTTTACCGATTATGCCGTTTTACTCGTTTTCACTTAAAACTGCCTAGACAAAGTTGTTTAACATAATTTCAAGCTTCATATTCAACCAGAAAACATCAAAATAAACACATTTCACCTATGGGTATTTTTCCAAATATGAACCCTAACATGAATTAATGGTAGAATAAGCTAAACCGAGCTACGAGGACTCCAAAAACGTAAAAAGCTTTAAGAATGAGGCTTGGATACACTTACTATGAGCTTGAGAAAGTGAAGAAACCCTAGCTATGGAGACCTTGAAGTTTCAGCCCTAATGGAAGAAGATGAGGACATTTTGCCATCTTTTTCCCTTTTAATTCTTTTTATTACCAAATGACTAAAATGCCCTTCATTAAAACTTTAGTTATTTTTATCTAAGCATGCCCATTTTTGTCCATGAAAATCTAATGGTCTAATTACCATTTAAGGATATCTACTTCAATTATGCAATTCAATTAAATCCTTTATCATCTAAAACTCATATTTACCTACTTTTGCAATTAGACCCTAATATGCAATTCAAACATGCAATCACTGAAATTTCTTATCAGTATTCTAACACATGCATCCAATCAATCGATAAATCATAAAAATTAATCACAATAAACTTTTCTATCTAGAATTCGTGGTTTCGCAACCACTGTTCTATTTAGGCCCTATTTTGGGATGTTACAAGTAGGTTATGAATTAAATATTAATAAAATAAGCATTCTTACGCATTTTCTGTCATTTCAATGACCAGTAAGGCCAACATGGGAAATATGAGTGACTAATGGGCTAATTGAGTGTGTAGGATGCCAATTCAGGTCCAAGAATACAATGAATGGTTGTCGGGCCATGATACAAGGCAGCCCGTGTTGCCACATGGAACAATGATGCTACCAAGGCTGAAAAATCATTCAACGTCATGATGAGGAGTTTTCCTTCGTCACAAAGATGTGACGGTTATGGGAAGGAATTCATGGTGACGACATTGTGACAAGGAGTCTTCCCACATCACGGTGATGCGACGATGGCAGGCTAAAATGCAGTTGATTCCTTGGATGACACTTTTGGGATATTTCCTTATTTGGAACCCAAACATTTATCAGAATATTGCATTAATTAGAATCCCGAAGTGTATCTAGGTTAAGTGGTCACCAAGTATCCCGTAGCCTATATTACTCACCTTAGGGTCACCGGAATTGATATGCAGAGTTAGACTTCACCGATTTCTTTACATTTGTATTGTATTTTCTTTTTATGTTTGCTTAGTAAGAATTATTCCTATTTTGATGTGAAGACAATTGCGAGCGGAGATTTCTACCGAATTGCACTTCAATTTATTATCAATGAGCATTCTCTCTATTGTTTTATTTCATTCTTTTATTTATACTTAGTTAACCTGATCAATTAAATGTTGTATGAATATTAGAATAATTTCTTGCACTTTATTTATATCTCGCATGATTTATTTATTGAACTAATTAATTAATTAAGTTGATTAGTTGACAGAAGAATAAGGGTTCATCATAGAATTAGATACTAGAAATTATGTGTTCTTAAACCCTATGCTTGACAAATGGTTGTGAACTGACGTATCAATCAATGGCGTACTACATGTTGTAATAAGTACCGTGACTTGTGTGAAATGCATGTTTATCTTATGCAGAGTATGGAGTGAGTTACATTGACGGGTTAGTTGAAGATAGAAAAAATTAGTGTATTAGAGAAATGGACGGATTGAAAGGGGATTCAGGGAAGTTGGTCGGCATCATGGAATCATTATATACTGGCTTTATAGGGCGACATCGTGACTCCACAACTTTTGATAGCACTACCATTACGAGCTAAAACTGAAATAAGGAGTAGTCTCACCAATTGAGTTGCACGTATCATGCCAATCGAGTAACCTCTTTCCTTTATAGTTTTAATTGCACATTAGGGACAATGTGTCGAATAAAGTGTGGGAGTGACTTAGGAAATTCTTATTTTTATTTTTTGTTTTTTCTTCTTTTCTTTTTAGTTTTTTAATTATTAGTTTTAATTGCATGTTTTTTGTGTGCGTGAACTTGTAGAAATACAAGTGATTGGTTAGGACTATATACCTAGGTTGTTTGTTTAAATTGTAAATTTAGCCTGAAATTGAATAACTTAGGTTTTATATATTTAAACTAATTAGTTCAGTTTATTAGATTGTAAATAGGAAAAAAGATTAAACCAAGCGATAAAGGTACATACGAATATGTAATTATATTTATAGAAGTATAGGATGCTCGAATTAAAAAGAAAATATTGGTAAAATCCATGGTTATTGAAACGGTGTAGTATGACTAGTATAACCCTTACAAAAAGTGACGAAGAAAAATCTCAATCGTATTGGCACAAATAAAAAAAATTGTAAGGGATTATATGGGGAAATATTACTACATTTGAGTTCAAAGCATGGTAAAAATAAATTGAGTAGGAAAAAAGATATTCGAATTGACTAGACTCTGCAAAAATAAGTACTATATTTGTATATATAATTTGATGGATATATATATATATTTAATTTTCTTTAACTTGTTTACTTTTTAATTCTTTCAACTAATCTGTTTAGGTGTAAATAACATTGAATTGTTTAAATTTCTAGCTAGAGTTATATATTTGAGCAAATCTTCCTAGTGTCAATGCTTTGATCCAATCTTGTGTATCTAGCTAGCTTGAGTAAATTTTCTTTTCTTTGCATGTTTATTTACTGTTTCTAGTTTGAGTTATTTTTGATTTTTATTTTGTTTAGTTTGCTTGAGGACAAGGAATGACTTAAGTGTGGGGGTATTTGACTTGCCGTCAAATGTAGTCGTTAATTAGGGTCAATTTCGCACTTAAGGAGCTTGTTTTCTATGCAATTTAGGATTTAATATTATAATTTTGGTAATTAGGACTTAGGATTAAATATTAATAAAATAAGTGTTTTGAACACATTTTATAAGTGTTGTGACCTAATAGGCCGACACAAGCCTTAGGTTGTGCTAATATGTTGAATTGAGTGTGTAGGATGATGATATAAAGGCCTAATTGACATGGAAGCAAAGGCATGAGTGATGCACAAGCTTCCTGGGACATCAAAGCACAAAATGAACTAAGGCAGGAATTGCGTGTCGTGTCGCGCCAAACCACGACACATATCAACTTCCTGCCCAAGTATTTTGAGGTTATTTTTATCCCTGCAATTAACTTTATACAAAGACCTAGGACATGTTGAAGACCTAATTTGAGCTACCAACACTTCTATAAATAAGTCATTAGGGGTTTGATGTAACTAATTCATCCTAGACGCAATCAAAAACCCTAGTAGTTTAGGAGTAGGTGTAGATTAATGTTCTTTTAGCTTTTCAATAGCTTAGTTGTTTTTTCTCTTGGAATCATTTTTGATCCAGAAGTTTATTTATATTATTCAAGTATTCCAATTTATTTCCTTTTGCATTCAATTTATTTCTTTATTCCAATCAATTGATATGCTACTTTGTTCCCCATTTGATATTCAATCCACAATTATTCAAATCTCTTTTCTCTTCCGAATTGATCGTGTTCTTCCAATGATTTATTCAATTGAGATCGAAATTATTAATACATGAACGGCTAAATCCCTTAAGGAAGATTAATGAGTGGATGGGGATGTGATTAATGGAGGATTTAGGGTTTCACGAGAGGGATTTGTTGGTATGAATTATGTGTTTTTTAACCACTAGGATTGACAACCTTAGAAAGTTATCATAGGCTAGATAAGGTCGGGAGATAAGACAAACTGAGTAAATCATAATTTATCCTTGTTTAGAAAATAAGGTCGGGAGATAAGCGAGTATCAACCAATTGATTAGTTAATTAGTGGCCATAGGGGTAATAATTGGTTAATTGGTAGCTAATCCACCCTAAAACCCTAATCCAAAGTTAATTACAAACCCTGAAATAAGTTAATCTTCCAGATTGGTTTATTGATTTAGTTCATTTGTTTATTTTTCTTATTTATATTATTTTAGTTATTTAGTTTTCTTTCAGCTCCCTATTTTATTGTTCATTGTACTATAGGGATTAACTACTACTACTACTACTACTACTACTACTACTACTACTACTACTACTACTACTACTACTACTACTACTACTACTACTACTTAGACTTATTATTGTAAAGAGGTTTTCATAATTTGTTCCATCCTCCATTGGGTACGATCCTTGGAATATTTCCTAGTATTTTGTTGTACAAACTATATTACAATTTGACCCGTGCACTTGCGGATGCCACCGTTCTAATCTCTTATATTTTTCATGTTATATTTTACTATAAACCATAAGTCATTTATAGGCGGTTAGGAACGCAAACCCATCCCTCAGCCTACGCTTCACCCGAATAAATTTGTTCCTGTTGAGGTGAAGGTTGGAATCCCAGTTCCTAACTATTGGCTCATGACCTTGGCTATGAATATTTTTCTAGATAGTTAATTAATTGAAAAGGACTAAATTGTAAAAGCTGCAAAAGTTAAATTCTATTAATTAAATCGAATTAGATTTGAAAAGGTGAATTAATGGACTTGAATGGTAATTATACCATATTTAATGTGAGTGGATATTCATGGATAGGTTGCATGGTAAGTTTCATGATTTTAAAAGGGTATATTAGTAATTTAATAATTAAAACTAAAATAAACCAAATATAAATCATCATCTTCTTCATTCTATAATTCAACGAAATAGCTATGGTGTGGGGAGGAAAAAATTTTGGCCAAGCTGAAATTTTGATGCATGGTATGTGATTTGATCCCGTTTCTAATAATTTTGATTTTTTGAGACTGTTACAACTAGGTCCAGCTAGCCCATACCTTCGTTTTTAAAACTGTTAAAGATTTTAAATTTTCCCATTGATGAAACTTGTGATTTTATCTGTTAAATGATGAATTTGAGGTGTTAGTTGTTATTTATAAGTATTTTATTAAGTGATTTTTATTAATTTGCCGATTAAGGACTAAATTATTAAAATAGTAATAGTTCAAGCAGTTGACGTGAAATTGTTGAAAAAATGGGCTAAAATGGAGGCTATGAATATTTTTCTAGTATGAATTTGCAATAAAAATGGCTAATTTGCATGTTTTAGACTCATGGACTAAATTGAATAAAAGTAAAATGTTAGGGGCAATTTTGTAAAAATATAAAAAATGACTAAATTGCATAAAATAAATTGTTTTACTATATAAATTAATAAATTGAATGAAATTATTAATTTAGATCAAGATCGAGTGGAAAATCTATAATGGAAAATTATCAAAAAGCCCCTATACTTTGATATTTCTGCAATTTAGCCAGGTAAGCTCGTAACTTGATGAAATCAATTAATTATGGTTTTGATTGTTTAATATCTAATTGTTTGTTTATGAATTGAATTTATTGGCTTGAAAGACACTATGGCACCATACCAGAAACGAGTAAGACCATGACTGAAAGACGTTATGGCATCACTATTCTATCGAGTAAGACCATGACTAAAAGACGTTATGGAATCACAATTCTATCAAGTAAGAACATGACTGAAAGACGTTATGGCATCACGATCCTATCGAGTATGACCATGACTGAATGACGTTATGGCATCACGATTTTATCGGGTAAGACCATAGCTAAAAGACACAATGGCATCACGAATAAAAGGAATAAGACCATGGGTGAAATACACTATGGCAACTCGACAGAAAACTGAATAAGACCATGGTTGAAAGACACCATGGCGCACTCCGACCATTTGATATTCAAGTAACACGTTTCAAGTGAGATATGTATTGAAAGTATGAATACGAGTTGAATGTGTGGCTAGTATAGTCTGATATTGAATATTAATGCCTTGGTGTAATCATATATTCTTATTATGTTTATAAATACATTAAATCATGATGTTGTGTTGTGTTTTGAGAATTAAATGGTTACTTGAGTTTTTGCCTAATATTCGATGTTATTTCCTTTGATTCAGTGGGCATGAAAAGGGATGAACCGGTAAGGGTTCCAATTAATTTCACTATGACAATTACGGAAAGGTATGATGTATGGATGATCAAAGTATGAACATTCATGGTTATGAAAAGTATGGTTTAAGTGATGCTATATTTATGTACCATATCTTACTATGTGATGATATTGCTAAGTTATGTGTTTAATAACTAACTTGTGTTGTTGATGATGCTTAGGCTTGTGCCAAGCTATTGGTTAGATTGCATTATGTTATTTTAAAGATATATATTGAAATGGTAAGTGAACTAATGGAAAGATGGTTATGTGCATAAAAGACTGGTAAGCATCAATGTATGTAATTTCCCATGAAATGGTTTATTGTGTAATTGATTCTAAAGGAGTTATGCTTAAATGCACTAGCTTGTGGCTATGGTTAATGTTATGTTTATTATATTCATATGAAATAGGTGAGGAAAGGTAGTGAAATTGTAAGTTCATAGTTGAATTGTAATATGATGAAAAAGGGATTAATGAGTTGAATGATGTACTTATATGAGAAACTTAAGTATGCTATGGATGAATTTACCTAGTTTATGAATGAATATAATAATTAGTGAATTGATGTTATTGTTAACGCTAAAGTAAGTAAATGCAATGGAAAGTAAGTAAATGGAAGGGTTCAAAGTCTTATAAAATCCTATTATGTTAGGAATGAAAAAATATATGTCATATTGATGAACTTACTCATTTATGAGTTGATGGTTATAAAGTTTGATAAACTTTGTGAAGTTGGTATAGGTTTATAATTACACCATAAAGTTCATTATTAAAATGAAATGTCATTTTTTAAAGTTTATATGACTTTACAGATTATCGTAAGCTCGATCGGGTTGGAAGCTAGTCGAAGATCCATCACACCATCCATCAAATGTATCAATAGATTTTGATGTTTTGGTAGTGGTTATAATGTCATGTATCGGTGGATTATGTCTAATGTTTGGTTAATGATATTGGCATGTAATGTTGCTTTGAATTTTTGAAACTTACATTATTTTGATGCCCTGACGGTTGGTGTGCTTTTGGCACTTTGATGCTTAATGTTGGTGTTTATATGATCAAATTGATGCATGGTTTTATGGCCAAAGTGGTATGTGTTGACATGTTTGCAAAGTGATCATTTAGGGCATGTTTTGATATGAAATTTAATCAAGTATGTTTGGTTGAATTATGAAAAATTGGACCAAAATTTGGTATGTATATATATTGGATGTTGGAACCATTTGGTAATGGCTAGTGTTGTGTCATTTATATGGTTTTGATTCATGAGAGAAGTGGTTCAAATGGTAAAGTTATTCTTCTATGGCATGAATCTAATATGGTAGGTTGGTATGTGTCATTTGTGGCATGTTTTAGTATGGACACAAGTTAGTTGCTAAATGGTTAAATATGCATATGTTTAGGTATGCTTAATGTATGTGTTTGAGGTGCCTTTATGGCATATTGGTTGAATGGAATTTTGTTATTAGAAGTCGGTCATTTTATGCATGGTTGAACATGTTTTGATACCTTGGCCATATTTGCAAATGGCTTGTTTAGGTGTGCTTGAATTGGGTGAAAGAAATGGCTTGAATTTGGCTTATTTTTTGTCCACACGGCCTAAGACATGAGCGTGTGTCTCAGCCATGTGAGACACATAGCCATGCGACACGACCATGTGTCCCCTAAAGGTTTTTAAAGGTTGCATTTTGAGAGTTACATGGCCTGAAACACAGGCATTTAGCCTAGCTGTGTGATCCAAGTTAGAGAGTTACACGAGCACTGACACGGGCTGGGATATGCCCATGTGTCCCTACTTCAAATACCCACACGACCCACATGGCTTGAAACACGAGTGTGTGTCTCAACAGTATGAGTCACACGGCCATGTGACCCTTACAATATGAAATTTCTATCTTTTCTATAAAGTTCTAAATGTTTTTGATTAGTCTCAAATTGTTTCTAACGTGTTTCTTGGGCTTCGAAGGCTCAATTTGTTAGAGTATGCCCAAAGATCAATCATGAGATGGTTGTAATAACATACTTGATTTATCATGTTTATTAATATAAGGGGTTACCATTACTATTTCAATTTTTTTCTGTGTGTATAAATAAACTGTTTTATAATAATGTCCTGAGAGTAATATGATTATTCTTAAAAGGTCCTTAGTCAAGTATTATTGTTGGATGGGACAACAATAATGCATTAAGACTAACATGTAGTTCATTGATGATAAAGAGTTGTCATTAATATGGAATGTCAAAATCGATGCATGAATATGTGTGTTAGAGAACAACATATTGGACTGACCCGTTATGAGTATGTTTCTTGGATTATTATGTAATTGTCATAACATTACTCATAGTGATTAATATGTATATAATCCTCAGACTTGAGATCATCATAATCCAAACATCGTGAGTTGTATATTTTGATACTGTCAAACATACACCGTAACTGGTTGTTCTAAAAAGGTTGGTGTTGCATATACCATGATCTATGTAGAGGGATATGGTTGATCGATATAGGATAAGTCCCTCCTACATAATGGGAGTAATATCTTAGGCCACTTGATTGAGTGAGACTAGAAATGCATGGCCATGCTCAAATAAGCTGATATGAGATGTCATACTTATTTGTATATCATAGTCTATTTAAGATATCAAGGAACATGGAATGGACTATGCAAGCGTGACTATTCCATGACTTGTGTCCAATCCAGAGATAAAGGACTTAATGATTATTGCATGAAAGATTAATCATAAAAAGGTTATGTCGAATCATGATTTCTTGTGACTTAGGTAGCAGTGATGCATTGCTAGGTGCCATTCATTGTTTGTAACATTGGAATCGTTCTAGTATTACTGCTAACATTACAAGAACCTACAGGGTCACACCTTATAGTTGAAATGAACGAAATAAAACATAGTTGGTATTGTGTTTGGTTGTCACTTGAATTAAATTACTTATAGAATTAATTTAATTAGGTAATCAAATATCGAACACATTATGTACAAGGTTGTTGTACGCATAATGAGAACATGATTTTGGTTAGTATATAAATTTAATTAATATATAGTTTACGGAAATCATTATTATAATTAATGTAATTATAATTTTCCATTTAAAACATAGTTATATTTATTTAATTTCTAGAAACCCTAAAAATAGATATAAAAATCTTGTTTTTCTTTGCTTGGGGTCTAGCACCCGTCAAAGCAAAGTTTTTTTCCAAAATAATTTTGGGGATTCCTTCCATTCAATGTCAACTGGGTGGATTACGTAAAGGCCGGAGTCACGATAGATTGCGGCTTGGTTCGATAGTAGATCAGATTACTCATTGCTGAGGCGTTGCTGTCTACTCAGAATAGAGATTCGGTAATTTCGAAACCTTTATTTCACCCCGATTCATTCCTCACACATGGATCCATGGTTAGGATCAACGGATGTTTTAATTTTCCGCTGTGCCGTAGGGGTGTCGGCGTTCCAACAGTTGTATTAGAGCCACTTGTGTGATACGTACTCGGGTTTAAATACTTGGGTGATGCAATTGTACGAAATGCATGCTTCAATTTTTATTACATTTTCGACTGTTGAAATCGTTTAAGAGTAACCTCATAACCGTTCCTTTTGAAAATGGATTAAATGTTAATCATGGTGTTATGGCCTATTCGGTTTAATGTTATTACTGTTACGTGTTAACAGATCTATAATGGTGCGACAGTAGTGCTTACAGTTTCCCATAAGAGTTAACTAGTTAGTGGAACAAGGGTTGTTCTGGCATGAAACCTCAAGGACTAAAATCTCGAAAACACGATTTTGTTGATAAAAGTTATCAAATCGTGAGGTTTCATTTGAATGGGGTATGCAATTCGTATTGCGGGGGCTCCGCCCTGCACCCCTGGTCTGTGACACCCCTAATTTGACCCTAGTCGGGAAGTGGTTTCGGGACCACAAAATCGAGTCACAAGAATAATTAAATGTTATATTTTATGCCTATTATAAGTGAAAGTGTGTGTGTGAAAATTTCATGTTTTGATTTTTGTCTTTTAAATGTGAATTTAATTAGAAAGGGCTTATGTGTGAAACTTTGGAAATGTGATAGGTTAAATGGTAGTGGGCAAATAATGCATAGTGGAAAAAATGTAGACTTGCATGTCAAATTCCCCACTTTAGAGGAAGTGGCCGGCCATGATGGTATGGGATGAAAAAATATATGCATTTTGTATTAATATTATAATGACTACATGGTTTTATAATAGGAAATAAGTATTAGAAAAAAAAGAAGGCCATACATCCTTGCCTTGTTCATGTGAATGTTTGAGAAAGAATGGAGAAAAATGCTTTGAGGATTTCGGCAATGGAGCAAGCTCAAAATCTAAGGTAGAACAAAAGGGCTCTTTGATATTTGGCTTTGGTGATTCTAATTGGAGGTATGTTTAATTTTATTTCTTGATAATTTATGTGAAATTGAGTTAATTGCTAAGCTTCTTTCATAGCCCATGACTCAATTTTTGTTATTGGTTTGAAGTGATGCATTCGGCTATGGGTTGTAGAGTGTCTTGGTGGGTGTTTTGATGTTTTTGTTATGAGGCATTTTAGATTTGGCCTTAGTGAAAATGAGTGAGGAAATTTGAGTTGAGGATAGAAGATAGTAAATGAATGTTCAATGGATAATTTGATACCAAAATTCATATGTTTATGAGCTTGTTTTTGAAAAGTATGTTACATGTGAGTGATTAGTTCATGAAGGGATTTTCGGTTATGTTGTTTTGTATGAGTAATGGATTGTTGAGTTCATGCTATTATGAATAAAATTGATTAAGAGAGACTTGAGATAATTAAATATGCATGTTGGTGGTAAGATGAGCATTCGGTTTTTATCATGGAAGCATAGGAAGCTTGTTAAAGTTGAATTTTAGAAAAGTTAAATGTGTGTGTGCTTGTGCTAGTGCCGAATGTGCCTAGGGTGATTTAGCATTGAGTTTGGTGTTATATGAATTGAGTTTTATGGTTTTGGATTTTTAAGTGTTGTTAAATACTTTGAATAATATATATAAGTGGGTTTGATATGTGAAACTCGGCCAAGTGGTTATAAGCATGATTTTAGAAATTCAATGATATTCGGCCGATTTGAATAATTCATGGCACCCCAAGCAAATTAGTTTTAGATGTTAATAAATATTGAAATTATTTAAAAGTATATTACCGAATGTGATTTTAGTTAATGATTCGGTTATGAGTGCTGATTTGTTTTATAATTAGCCGAATGTGTATATGTATACTATGAGGTGGTTTAGCTTAAAGAAAATTAAGGTGCTCGGAAGGTGATTGTCGTGGATAGTTTAAGTAATGAAATTTAATTTCTGTTATGTAAAGTGATGACATTGCTGTTTGCAAATTTGAAGTTAAAAATTGTTGATTGAGCATCAAGAGCTTATGGAAACAAAGTCGGATCGTGGAAAAAGGGAAATTGGTCGAATAGTCGGAATTGACGTACATTAGCGATCAAGGTAAGTTTTAAGTATTAAAGCCTATAATGTGATTGAGTATGATATGTTAAGCACATATTAAAAGAATCATAACTCTATTGTAAATTTTTATGCATATAGCCTAATGGCTATTATGAAGTATAGGTAAGTTATTGATATGATATGTTGCCAAATGGATATGATATTACGAAGTGCTAAAAGGATATGTCAGAAGAGTAAAATTGTGATAAACCTGCTTAGGACAGCAGCAGTAACATGAATTTAGAAAATCACCATAAATTGTTTGAGTTGAATTAGAGGCTGAATAAATTATGAAATTAAAGCTTAATGAGTCTAGTTTCTTATCAAAGAAACCGTGTAAGAAAATGTATTTCCGATGATGAGATATTTAAAGTTGCGTGAGACAGTGCAGAATGACACTGTAATCCCCTGTTCTGTTTTTAGAAAATCATTATAAATTGTACAAAAATGGTTATAAGATAAAATTTATATGCTTAGACTCCTTAATGAGTCTAGTTTCAAATGAAATCAAATACAACACATTTTGAATTCTGTAAAATGAGAAATCTGATTCGTAGTGAAGAGTGGTCAGATTAGTCAAACAGTGAAACAGGGGAAACTTTAAGAAAAATCTGGTAGTGATTGGCCAAACCTAAAATTCTGAAAATTTTATGGATGGAAGATATACGAGTCTATATTCAGGAAAAATTAACGGCAAGTGATTTGGAGTTTTGTAGCTCCAGTTATAAATAATTTAGTGACTACTGCTCAGGAAAACAGCTCGTAGTGAATATGTGATTTTGTTGTAAACATGGATAAAACTTGTTCTAGTTACTCATAAGCTATTGATTAAACCCATACGTGAATTCTAAATCGTGATATTGTAAAACGATACATGAGTGTTAGATGGATCTTTGATATTAAAATTTGTGAAATTGTAAGTTTATGAGTATTCGAATATGAAATGATAGTATGGCGTGAAATTGAATTATTCATTGGGAAATGATTAATGTAGATTCGGCCAAGACAATGTGTATACATGATAGTATATGTGATATGTGAAGTATATTTGGATAATTGTGATGTGAATGTATATATATGTGATAAGGCCTAATGGCCGATGTGATGAATGTGAAAGTGTATATACATGTGATAAGGCCTAATGGCCGATGTGATGAATGTGAAAGTGTATATATATATGTGATAAGGTCTAATGGCCGATGTGATGAATGTGAAAGTGTATATATGTGATAAGGCCTAATGGCCGATGTGATGAATGTGAAAGTGTATATATATGTGATAAGGGCTAATGGCCGATGTGATGAATGTGAAAGTGTATATATGTGATAAGGCCTAATAGCCGATGTGATGAATGTGAAAGTGTATATATGTGATGAGGCCTAATGGCCGATGTGATGAATGTGAAAGTGTATATATGTGACAGAGCCGAGTGGCCAACGTGATGGATGTGAAAGTGTATATATGTGACAGAGCCGAGTGGCCAACGTGATGGATGTGAAAGTGTATAAATGTGATAAGTCCCGAAGGGCAATTGTGTCAGTACTATATCCGGGTTAAAACCCCGCAGGCTTTATGCGAGAGTATTATCCTGATTAATGTCCGTAGGCTTCGTGCTCGTACTATATCCGAGCTTTAAAGACCCGACGGCTAAATGCTAGGATTCAAGTAAGACTTTGATATTGAGTATCTGCATTAAGTTACCATCAAATAAGTATTATGTATTCAAGATGTTCAGGTACGTATTACTTACTCATCGGTGGAGTGATTTCGAGGTGAATTATCAGTATCAAAGAGGTAGGTAAATGTGATTAATATTATAACTCCAAATGTGAGAATGTGCTTTGGAAATATTTGACCATCTAGGTCATTATTATTCGAAAGTATATATGTGGCAGCCAAGTGTTGCGTTTAATGATATTATAGATCGAGATGAAGCTCTAGATTAACTTCATCGAACAGTTAAAATGAATGACCAATAATAGTGATTGAGAACACTTTGTCTTGCTTAAAACTTACTAAGCATTAAATGCTTACTTCGTTCTTTGAATCTCTGTTTTATAGATTTTGGTTCGTCAGCTATCGGACTCGGGATTATTGAAGTCGAAGTCGCCCACACTATCAAAGCCCTTTTGGTACACTTTTGGTTGAACTCTGAAAATGGCATGTATAGGACTACCCTTTTGTAGTGGGTCATGGACCCTTTGGATTTGTATAATTTTGGATAGCCATGCGAAAATGGCTTATATATGTTTGAGCATAATGTTATAATCAATTGGTATGGATATGGTTATTGAGAGGTGTGGATATGCTTAACAAGGATTGGCCATGGGAATGGTTAATCACTATCATAATTTGTGCTATTTATGCTAAAAGGGCTAGTTGAATCATGGAAACTATGAAATAGGTAAAGTCTACCTTAAAGGCAGATGCTGACAGCAGCAGTGATGTAGATTTGGAAAATCACTAAAAATAGTAGGAATATAATTAAATAGTGAATAAATTATTTAAATGAACCTTGATGAATCCACTTTCATATGGAAGAAACGAAACGGTCATATGAGTGGTATGTTAAGAGATAATTAGGTTTTCGTGAGACAGGGCCAGAACGGTTTCTGGATTCCCTGTTCCGACTTTGGAAATTCATTATAAATTAACCAGAGATAATTAGGAGTCATACCATATATGTATAGATTCCTATTTGAGTCTAGTTTCTATAGAAACAAACGGCATCAGCATTGAAGCCCTGTACAGGGAGATATCCAAATCGTAATGCATGAAGGTCAGTGTAGTCACACCCTGTAACAGGGGAGACTTTAACTAATAAACTGTACTAATTGGCCCAACCAAAAATTCTAGAAAAAAATATGTAGATGGAAATATGAGTCTAGTTTCAGGGAAAAATTACAAAACTAATTTTTGAGTTTTAAAACTCAAGATATGATTTTTAAGGTGACAGTGACATAGTTAGCCAACTGCCTGGAAATCTTTAAATTGGACTGCAAAGAAGTGATTTAAGTCTGCAAACCCCTCGTGTCCGACTCCGGCGACGGACTCGGGTACGGGGTGTTACATGGTCTATACTGCGGAGGCTTAGACTGCCTCAGACCCCATCTTCTTAAAGTATGTTTTATAATAAATTAAACTTAGTGGCCATAAAAGTTGAAAGGATATGTTATAATTCACCTTAACAAGATGTTGTATTATGTATGCTATTATTGACATGAACGGTGTTTGAAATGCATAGTTATAGCCCAATGACCCATTTAATAAAAGGTTGTAATTTTATAAATACGGCCTGCGTGTCGTGCCTTACTACTATTTTCTTGTATTTCTTTTCTCATCTTACTCCCTGGTATGTAAAACGAGTTTCTGCATATTGTAATTTGCAAGAGTTGTTGTGGGCTAGACGAGAAGGAAGATGGGCCAACTAGTGTGGATCGATAGCTTGTGAAACGGCTTACACCTTTAGGTTTCCTTTTGGTTCTCCCATTGGCTTGGGTTGCACCACTTTATTTTATGGGCTATAATTATTTCATTTATTTATTGCTTTATTTATTCATGTATGAGATGCTATGGATGTCTAAAGCATGCCAAATTTTAAATATGTTAAAATTTGATAATAATGAACCACATTAATTGATGAGATCAATTAAATAGCTAAATGGACTAAGGTAAACCATAATTGGTGAGATGGAACAACCTTAACAAAATCCCTCTATTAAAATATTAAGTCAATATAGCCTCCCAATTTTGCCCTCATTAAGGCCTCGATCAATACTGTGTAGCTTTTGCTAAAACGAAGTACTAGTATTTATCTTGGTTAAACGCGATGTATAAACAAGTGATATTCGCTGGTTAAAATTGGTTAATGGCTTAGCTAGGTTATTCTAATAGGATTAGAAACCTAGAGGCAAGTAATTTGGATAAATCATAAGATGAATAGAACCAGAGTTGTTCACCAAACTTTAGGAGTTACATATGATGTAATTAGCAAGGGTTGCTTACCTAGATAACCATAATTTTGAGAGTAAAGCCAAAGCTGACTTAAGAGGAGGTGAAATATGGATCCTTAACCCACTTGAAATACTTTTCGAGAAAGTCTTTTCGAAACTAATATATGAGGGTAATAAAATAGTGGGAACATCTTTTAATAAAGTCCTTTTAATGATTGATATAAATTTGATAAATTTACACACGTATATTTTATTGTTGTAGATACATTATGGCTGCAAACACTAATACACTCTCATTACGATCGGTCTTTGAGAAGGACAAATTGAATGATTTGAATTTTCTTGACTGGTTTTGTAACTTGAGGATTGTCCTCAAACAAGAACGAAAATTATATGTCATTGAACAACCGATTCCTAACGAACCACCCGCTAATGCCTCGAGGGCTGATAGAGATGCTTACCAAAAGCATCTCGATGACATGGTAGATGTTGGATGTCTTATGCTTGCCACTATGAATCCTGAGATTCAGAAGCAACATGAGGACATGGTTGCTTATGAAATGATTGAGCACCTGAAAGAACTTTATCAGGGCAAGCACGACAAGAGAGGTTCGATATCTCTAAGGCCCTATTCCAATGTAAGCTGGCTGAAGGAAGCCTAGGAGGACCTCATGTCCTTAACATGATTGGCTATATTGAAAGTCTGTCTAAGCTTGGGTTTCTATTGAGCAAAGAGTTTGCCACTGATGTTATTCTGCAATCGTTGCCGGATAGTTACAACCAGTTTGTCCTCAATTTCAATATGAATGAAATTGATTAGACTTTGCCACAGTTGCTCAGTATGTTACGAACTACTGAAGGCAACATGAAAAAGGTTGGACCCAAGCCTATACTGATGGTCCGTAATAACAAGGGCAAGGGAAAGGCCAAAGTTCAGACAAAGCCCAAGGGCAAAGGTAGGCCCAAGCCTGGAAAAGTAAAGGCTGCATTTAAACCTAAAGGTGGGGTGGCTAAGGAAGGAAACTATTTTCATTGTGGTGTGACTGGACATTAGAAGCGGAACTGCCCTATCTATCTTGAGGAAGTCTAGAAGGCCAAAATAAGTAGAACGTCTGCTTCAGGTGTTTATGTTATTGATATTAATTTATCAACTACTACTTCATGGGTATTAGATACAGGTTGTGGTTCTCACATTTGTACTTCTATACAAGGACTACAAAGGAGTAGGACTTTGGCTAGAGGAGATATGGACCTACGAGTTGGAAATGGAGCAAAAGTTGCTGCATTAGCTGTGGGATCATATAATTTATCTTTGCCTAGTGGACTTGGTTTATGTTTAGAGGATTGTTATTATGTACCCAGTTTGACTAAAAATATTATTTCAATTTCTTGTTTAGACAAAATTGGTTTTGAGATAATTGTTAAGAATAATTGTTGTTCCTTTTATCTCAATAATGTTTTCTATGGTTCGGCACAATTGATTAATGGCCTCTATATTTTAGATCTAGTGAATCTCATTTACAACATAAATACTAAAAGATCAAAAATAATTAACTCAAATCAAACTTATCTATGGTATTGTCATTTGGGCCACATAAGTGAGGAACGCATATCCAAGCTCCATAAAGATGGTCTCTTGGATTCATTTGTTTTTGAACAATTTGAAGTATGTGAATCTTGCTTATTGGGAAAAATGAGTAAATCTCCTTTTACTAGTAAAAGTGAATTAGCTAGTCATTTATTGGGCCTAATACATTCTGATGTATGTGGGCCAATAAATACACAGGCTAGAGGAGGATTTCACTACTTCATTACTTTCACTGATGATTTCAGTAGATATGGGTATGTCTATCTCATGTGCCATAAGTCTGAGTCCCTTGAAAAGTTCAAGGAATTCAAAAAAGAACTACAAAATCAACTAGGCAAAACTATCAAGACAGTTCGATCTGATCGAGGTGGGGAGTATTTGAGTTTAGAGTTTGATGATTTTTTGAAGCAATGTGGGTGATACGAGTCACAAAAGCCCAAATTCTTGAGGGCAAGGCCCAATAAGAAGATTCCAAGCCCAATCAAGAAATCCACCCATACTTAGTTGAAAATCAGGCCAAATTGTCAAAGTGGCCCAAGTTGTAAAGTTTTATTTTTATTTATTTATTTATTTATTTCACTTAGTTTAAATTTTTATATTCAGTCCAAGAGTCCCAAATAAAAGACCCTTGGCCGAATTTCCATATTAAAATAATTAGGAGTTTTTTTTTAGTTTTAGTTTTACTGTTCTAATTAAATTAGGAAAACATTTGAAAGGCCTATTTATATGGCTTGGCCAGCCACCCTACATTACATTACAATTACATTGAAAATTTCAGATTTGATTTGAGTGAAAATTCTCTTTGAGTTCTTCAAGGATTTTCTCTTGGGTTTTCTTTAGAAGTTGTTTTAACAATCTTTTTGATTGTGGGAGCCATCTTCAACCTTCTTCTTGCCATTGATATTCTTTGGAGGGGAGATTAGAGCCGTTTGAAGGGAGTTGTGAGATCTTTCGAGATTTCAAGGCTTCTTAGGACTTATCTTTTAATTTCTTACTGTCAATTCTTTCTTTATTTCTACTTGTGCTGAATCATTATCTAATCTATTTTCTGTTCTTATTGTGTTTTCAGCCTTTTTCTATCTTAAGGAATCAGCCCAAAAATCCCCAATTTCTAGGGTTTTTCCATACTCTTTTTGGGTGAAATTAGATTGTCGAAATTTGGGGAAAACTATCTTGGTGTTCAATTGGGCAGAATCACAATCTCCTTGAGGGTTTCAAGAACCCTAACACTTATTTCTATTCTCAATTTGATTCTTTGCTGATTTGGGGATTTTATTTCAGATCTGAAAATTCAAAAATCTAATCTTTTAATTTTCTGTTTCGTTTTAAATCTAATTGTTTAGGGTTTTCGTAGGAGTTTCTCGTGACTTGGCAACTTGATCTTGGTCCGCGCGCAACCCCGTATCATTTGGTATCAGATTTTGGGCGTTTTGGGTGTTCTTGGTTGATTTCTAAACTGATCTCTATTTTTTAAATTACAAACAGCAGTTTTACCCAAAAAAAATTTCGAAAAAAATTCATTTGAGTGGGTAAACGTTTTCTGATTGATCTTAAATTTTACATACATATTTTTGGCACTGTTATTGAATATACAAAAATATTTCCCGCAAAAAAAATAAGTCGAAAAAGTCAAAAAATTGAAAAAAGACGAAATCTAATAAAAAATTAAAAAAATATTCAGCGGGTTGAATTTGGTGCCCAAACTTTCCAGATCAAACATTCAATATTTGAAGACATTCCAGATTTAATTTTGTGATTTTTTGAGATCGGGAACACCTCGAACGAAGTTGTCAAGTTACTCCGCAGTTTTTCGGGTTTTCTGTTTTCAACAATTTTTATTGATTCTTAGCTGTAGGTTTTCATTTGTTTGCTTTTTATTCTCCCTTTACAATATCTAACACCTTCTTGCTTTTTGTGTTAGTAGGATTTAAACGTGTGCCAATTCTTCCTCGGTGCAACACGAATCAATTGGTGTCTCGTCAGTTTTTGGCATCCTAGTGCAAATTAGGATTCTTTGGTAGTTTGGTTCACACTCTCTAATTGGTTGATATAAACTCTGATAAAGAACTCACAAGATTGAATTCGACCTCATTGAGAATTTGATTTTTCTTTTTGAGTGATTAATGGTGAGGTTTGATAACTTTTATTTTTGAGTGTTGAGTGTTTATTTTTTACAGGTTTTCAAGATGTCTAAAGGTGATAATAATGATGCACTTATGAAAGTCCAACAATAGTTAGACAGACATACTGCTGCAATCACACAAATAAATGCTACACTTCAAGCATTGAATACTACTTTGAATGAGGTACGAGTGAATCAAAAACATCAATATCGAGATCCAATTAAGGAAGATAGGGATAACCAGCCCCATAGGTGCAACCCTCAACGTGTCCCTAGAATGGATGATGATTGTCATGATCATGGACAATCATCTTTGGCAAAACCAAAGAGCGAGCAGCAACGAGAACATCTCTTTCATACTCGCTGCCACGTACAAGGTAAGCTTTGTAGAGTTATTATTGATGGTGAAAGTTGCTCGAACATAGCCAGCACGACGATGGTGGAAAAGCTTTGCTTAACCACTACCAAGCATCCACAACCTTATCAACTACAAGGGCTTAGCAACGAAGGCCAATTTAGGGTCACTCAACAAGTGCGCATCGCATTTTCTATCGGTAAGTATCAAGACGAAGTTGTGTGCGACGTAATGCCTATTCAAGCCTGCCATTTGTTGCTAGGAGAACCGTGGCAACTGGATCGAAAAGTCACTCACGATGGTCGTACCAATAGGTATTCCTTCAAGCATCAAGGAAAGAAACTCACCTTAGTGCCGCTCACTCCGGAACAAGTCCATGAGGACCAAATCAAACTGAAAAATTCTGTTAAAACAAGTGAGGAAAAAGAAAAAGAGAATGAAAAAGAGCAAAAAGAGATTGAGAGTGAAAAAGAAATTGAAGAAAGAAGAGAAAATGAATTAGAAAAAGAAACAAAAGAAAAAGACGTGGAAAGGGTAGTGAGGAATGTTTCCACTAACCAAGATATGAATTTTTCTTGTGTTGCTACTTTTCAGGTTCCCAAAAGATCGAAAGATAACTTTCAACTTCAATACCTCTCAAATGAAAGAAGCTTTCATACAATCAACTTAGGCAAAGATGAAATCACACTACATGATCCCGAAGGTAAGCGAGGTAAGGAAATTTTAGAAACCGAGTCCAGTGCAGATTTGAAAATTATTAATAAAACTTTTGGTGACTTAGTTCTTAAAAGATCCCCTCATTTTGATCCGATTAATTGTTACTCTTCGATTGTGGTTGATAAAGTCATTACGAAAAGAAGCGTGATTTGTTATTCTCTTGATTTACCTTGTGTAAAATCCTCGAATTTGTCCAAATCTGTCTTGGAGAATAAGGTAACGAAATTTTCCAAATTTGTTTTCAATTTATATTCGTGCCTTAAACAGTTTATGTGGTTGTACATGAAGTTTGAGTTCCATTTGACAAAGGTTAACTCAACAACGGAGATTCGACTACACTATGCCCCCGATGAGCGAAGGTTTGTTTTAAATGAAAAAGGTAAAATCGACCCTTATTCTTCTGCTTATCGAGGTAAGATGCTTGAAACCTTTGAAACACTTTTGTACTCCTCGGATAGTGATAAAGATCGTGTTGATGAACACTTAGATCGAAACGTGCTTGACTGTCGTATTTTATTTATTGATGATCTATCTGTTTTGATAGTTGATAAAAAGATTCTTGTTTTTGATAATGCATGTGTGAGTGAATCTATAGACCGTCGATTAATGCATGGTATGATTATGCAACTCTGTGAACCATGTGAATCTTTTCAAATACCTACTTGTGACGATTATGTTTACCATTTGATTTATTACTCGCAATTTATTCATGGTTTGTGGGAACAATGTGAGACGACTGAATGCCTTAAAACATGTCCATCTTTGTTTCAAATATTTGACGAGGCAGTGGTGAGTAAATTAGATTGTTTGCATGGTAATCTAAATCTGTCCATTCACATGCGTTATACCTGTTCTATTATGCTTATGATTGGACTACAAGCTTATTTCCGTTGCTATTTACTATCTCATGGCTATTCTTCTCAGTGGACTCAATTGCCATTAGTCCCGTTCGATAGAGGAAAGTCGAGTTCATTTGATTTTTTAGATTCGAGGACGAATCTTTTTGAGGAAGGGGGGAATGATACGAGTCACAAAAGCCCAAATTCTTGAGGGCAAGGCCCAATAAGAAGATTCCAAGCCCAATCAAGAAATCCACCCATACTTAGTTGAAAATCAGGCCAAATTGTCAAAGTGGCCCAAGTTGTAAAGTTTTATTTTTATTTATTTATTTATTTATTTATTTTACTTAGTTTAAATTTTTATATTTAGTCCAAGAGTCCCAAATAAAAGACCCTTGGCCGAATTTCCATATTAAAATAATTAGGAGTTTTTTTTTTAGTTTTAGTGTTCTAATTAAATTAGGAAAACATTTGAAAGGCCTATTTATATGGCTTGGCCAGCCACCCTACATTACATTACAATTACATTGAAAATTTCAGATTTGATTTGAGTGAAAATTCTCTTTGAGTTCTTCAAGGATTTTCTCTTGGGTTTTCTTTAGAAGTTGTTTTAACAATCTTTTTGATTGTGGGAGCCATCTTCAACCTTCTTCTTGCCATTGATATTCTTTGGAGGGGAGATTAGAGCCGTTTGAAGGGAGTTGTGAGATCTTTCGAGATTTCAAGGCTTCTTAGGACTTATCTTTTAATTTCTTACTGTCAATTCTTTCTTTATTTCTACTTGTGCTGAATCATTATCTAATCTATTTTCTGTTCTTATTGTGTTTTCAGCCTTTTTCTATCTTAAGGAATCAGCCCAAAAATCCCCAATTTCTAGGGTTTTTCCATACTCTTTTTGGGTGAAATTAGATTGTCGAAATTTGGGGAAAACTATCTTGGTGTTCAATTGGGCAGAATCACAATCTCCTTGAGGGTTTCAAGAACCCTAACACTTATTTCTATTCTCAATTTGATTCTTTGCTGATTTGGGGATTTTATTTCAGATCTGAAAATTCAAAATCTAATCTTTTAATTTTCTGTTTCGTTTCAGATCTAATTGTTTAGGGTTTTCGTAGGAGTTTCTCGTGACTTGGCAACTCGATCTTGGTCCGCGCGCAACCCCGTATCAGTGGGATTGTCTCACAACTTACTCCTCCTGGTACTCCTCAATGGAATGGAGTTTCTGAGAGAAGAAATCGAACTTTGTTTGACATGGTTCGATCCATGATGAGTCATGTTGATCTACCGACTTCCTTTTGGGGACATGCACTTGAGACAGCTGCTTTCACACTAAATCGTGTTCCATCTAAATTGGTTCAAAAGACGCCATATGAGATGTGGACTGGGAAATGTCCCAATATGTCTTTTATGAAAATTTAGGGTTGCAAAGCTTATGTTAACTGTCAGACGTCTACTAAGCTTGAACCCAAATTGGAAAAGTGTTTTTTTGTGGGGTATTCGAAAGAAACCAAAGGATATTATTTCTTTAATCCCACTAAGAACAAAATACTTGTTGCTCGAACTAATGTCTTCCTAGAGAGAGAATTTGTTTCTAGAAAAGGAAGTGGGAAAAAGATTGAACTTGAAGAAATTCGAGAATCACAAAACACCACTGAACCAGAGATAGAACAACAGCAAGTTCCACAAGGAATTGAGGAACAAGTAACACTGTAGAAACACAACCACGGCGTAGATCTTTAAGAGAATGCCAAGCATCTGAGAGATATGGATTTCTCATTACAACTCATGGTGACGTTCTACTTATAGATCAAGATGAGCCTAAGACTTATCAAGAAGCGGTGACGAGCCCAGACTCTAAGAAATGGCTTGAGGCCATGAGATCTGAGATGGATTCCATGTATGAAAACCAAGTATGGACTTTGGTTGACCCACCCAAAGGGGTTAAACCCATAGGGTACAAGTGGGTTTTCAAAAAGAAAACTGATAAGGATGGTAATGTACAAACATACAATGGACGATTAGTCACTAAAGGTTTTTGCCAAGTTCATAGTGTTAACTATGATGAAACCTTTTCTCCTGTAGCTATGTTTAAATCCATTAGGATCTTGCTCGCTATAGCTGCATTTCATGACTATGAAATCTGGCAGATGGACGTCAAAATAGCTTTCCTTAATGAGAAACTTGAAGAGGATGTGTACATGACACAACTTGAAGGTTTTGTCAATCCAAAGGATGCTAGAAAGGTATGTAAGCTACAAAGATCCATTTATGGATTAAAGCAAGCTTCTCGAAGTTGGAATCTTTGTTTTAACGATGCAATCAAATAGTTTGGTTTTATCAAAAATGAAGATGAGCCATGTGTTTACAAGAAAGTTAGTGGGAGCACTATAACATTCTTGGTACTATATGTGGATGACATACTTATCATAGGAAATGACATACCTACCTTGCAGTCTATTAAGACTTGGTTAGGAAGTTGTTTTTCTATGAAGGACTTGGGCGAAGCCACTTACGTCTTAGGAGTGAATATCTATAGAGATAGATCAAGATGACTACTAGGTCTAAGGCAAAGTAGATACATAGATAAAGCACTGAAAAGGTTCAGTATGGAAGAATCTAAGAGAGGATTCCTACCTATGAGACATGGTATTTCACTCTCGAAGGAAATGTGTCTTTCAACTCCACAAGAGAGAGAACGCATGAGTAAAATTCCATATGCTTCCGCTATAGGATCTATCATGTATGCCATGTTATGTACCCGTCCAGATTCTCATATGCCTTAAGTATGACGAGCTGGTACCAAGTAGATCCCGGTGAAGCTCACTGGATCACAGTCAAGAATATCCTTAAGTACTTAAGAAGAACTAAGGATACGTTCCTAATATATGGAGGTGAGGAAGAGTTAAGTGTAAAAGGTTACACTGATGCCAGCTTCCAAACCGACAAGGACGATTCTCGATCACAATCAGGTTTTGTGTTTTGCCTTAATGGGGTGCTGTGAGTTGGAAGAGTTCAAAGAAAAGTACAATAGCCGATTCTACAACAGAGGTCGAGTATATTGCAGCAAGTGAGGCAGCAAAGGAAGCGGTTTGGATCAAGAAGCTCATTACTTAACTAGGGGTTGTGCCTAGCATATCAGATGCTATAGAACTCCGATGTGATAACAATGGAGCCATTGCACGAGCTAAAGAACCTAGATCTCACCAACGATCCAAACATATATTTAGGCGCTACTATCTTATTCGAGAGATTATCGATCGAGGGGATGTAGAGATATGCAGAGTACCTACAGATGATAACATTGTTGATCCCCTAAGCAAGCCTCTGACACAGCATAAGCATGATCATCGCACTAAGTCTCTTGGTATTACATATATTAGTGATTTGTCTTAGTGCTAGTGGGAGATTGTTAGAGTATGCCCAAAGATCAATCATGAGATGGTTGTAATAACATCCTTGATTAATCATGTTTATTAATATAAGGTGTTACCATTATTATTTCAGTTTCTTTTCTGTGTGTATAAATAAACTGTTTTATAATAATGTCCTGAGAATAATATGATTATTCTTAAAAGGTCCTTAGTCAAGTATTATTGTTGGATAGGACAACAATAATGCATTAAGACTAACATGTAGGTGATTGATGATAAAGAGTTGTCATTGATATGGAATGTCAAAATCGATGCATGAATATGTGTGTTAGAGAACAACATATTGGACTGACCCGTTATGAGTATGTTTCTTGGATTATTATGTAATTGTCACAATATTATGCATAGTGATTAATATGTATATGATCCTCAGACTTGAGATTATCATAATCCCAACATCGTGAGTTGTATATTTTGATACAATCAAACGTACACCGTAATTGGTTGTTCTATAAAGGCTGATGTTGGGTATACCACGATCTATGTAGAGGGATATGGTTGATCGATATAGGATAAGTCCCTCCTACATAATGGGAGTAATATCTTAGGCCACTTGATTGAGTGAGACTAGAAATTCATGGCCATGCTCAACTAAGCTGATATGAGATGTCATACTTATTTGTATATCATAGTCTACCTAAGATATCAAGGAACATGGAATGGATTATGCAAGTGTGACTATTCCATGACTTGTGTCCAATCCGGAGATGAAGGACTTAAGGATTATTGCATGAAAGGTTAATCATAAAAAGGTTATGTCAAATCATGATTTCTTGTGACTTTTGTAGCAATGATGCTTTGCTAGGTGTCACTCATTGTTTGTAACATTGAAATTGTTCTAGTATTACTGCTAACGTTACAAGAACCTACAGGGTCACACCCTATAGTTGAAATGAATGGAATAAAACATAGTTGGTATTGTGTTTGGTTGTCGCTTGAAATAAATTAATTATAGAATTAATTTAATTTGGTAATCAAATATCGAACACATTATGTACAAGGTTGTTGTACACATAATGAGAACATAAATTTTGTTAGTATATAAATTCAAATAAATATATAGTTTGCCGAAATCATTATTATAATTAATGTAATTATAATTTTAAATTTAAAACATTGTTATATTTATTTATTTTCTAGAAACCCTAAAAATAGATATAAAAATCCCATTTTTTCTTTGCTTGGGGTCTGGTAGCCATCAAAACAAAGTCTTTTCCAAAAAAAATAGTTTTAGGGATTCCTTCCGTTCATTGTCAACTGGGTGGATTACGTGGAGGCCAGAGTCACAATAGATTGTGGCTTGGTTTGATAGTAGATCAGATTACTCGTTGCTGAGGTGTAGCTGTCTACTCAGAATAAAGATTCAGTGATTTCGAAACCTTTATTTCACCCCAATTCGTTCCTCACACATGGATCCATGGTTAGGAGCGCCGAATGTTTTATTTTTCCGCTGCGTCGTAGGGGTGTCGGCGTTCCAACATCATGTTCCAGATGCTTCTAACTGTGGGCCAATTCAGTGGAATGCCTACTGGAGATCCTCATCTTCACTTAAGACTATTTGTGGAAGTGAGCGATTCTTTCAAGTTAGCCGGAGTACCCGGAGATGCATTACAACTGAAGATGTTCCCATATTTGCTAAGGGACAGAGATCGTGCTTGGTTGAACTCATTGCCACCGAACTCCATTTCTACATGGCAAGAGTTAGCCAAGAGATACCTCATGAAGTTTTTCCTGCCGAGCAAGAATGCCAAGTTGAGGAATGAGATCACTGCCTTCCAACAAATGGATGATGAGTCCCTGTATGAGGTATGGGAAAGGTACAAAGAGTTATTACGAAAGTGCTCTCATCATGGAATCCCACATTGCATTCAACTTAAGACATTCTATAATGGTTTCAACGCTCACACGGGGATGGTAGTGGACGCCTCTGCTAATGGTGCTCTCCTTTCTAAGTCTTATAATGAGGCTTACAAAATTATTGAGAGGATTGCCAGTAATAATTATCAATCACCAACCAATCAAGCAGTGTTAGGAAGATGAGTCGCTAGAATACATGAAATGGACACTCTCACTTCACTCGCATCTCAGGTATCTTCAATATCCTCAATGCTTAAGAATCTTACCACTAATGGGTCTAACAGTTTTGCAGCCCAACCACCTAACCAATTTGAGAATATAACCTGTGTGTATTGTGAGGAAGGACATTTGTTTGAAGAATTTCCATCAAACCCCGAATCTATATATTACATGGGTAACCAAAACCAAAACTGAGGGAAGCAAAGACTGCAATCCAACTTTTATAACTCATCGTGGCGAAATCACCAGAATTTTTCCTAGAGTAACCAAGGGGCTGGAATCAGTAACACTTACGCCCAACTTAGACCAACTCAGCCGCCTAGTTTCCCCCAACAAGTTTAAAAACCAACCCAAGCAGAACCATCCAATAGCTTAGTGAATCTATTGAAGGCATACATGGCGAAAAGCGACGCCACTCTAAGGAATTTGGAGAATCAAGTGGGCCAGCTTGATACTGAACTTAGGAACCAACCACAAGGTGCTCTACCTCGTGACACGGAGAATCCAAGAAATCTTGGGAAGGAACATTATAAAGCGTTGACATTGAGGAGCGGAAAAACGGTAGAGCCCAACACTGTCGAAGTTGAAAAGGAGCCAGCTGACGCTCAAGATTCAGAAGAAGTTCAACCAAGTGTTGAAATTCTAGTTTCACTAGAACCAGAATCTGCAAAATCTGACAAAGTAACCTCAGGACCAGGTAATTCTGATCAACTGACAATGTCGTTAGATGCAGAATTGCCGCCAAAGACGAATCAACCAGAATTAGTCCCAGTAATGAAACCACCACCACCCTACCCTCAAAGACTTCAGAAATAGAAGCAGGGGATTCAATTTAAGAAGTTCCTTAACATACTCAAACAACTTCACATCAATATCCCGTTGGTTGAAGCACTTGAGCAAATGCCGAACTACGTCAAGTTCATGAAAGATATCTTGTATAAGAAATGAAGACTTGGAGAACTTGAGACGGTATCTCTGACGAAGGAATGCAATGCATATCTTCAAGACAAACTACCCCCAAAATTAAAGGATCTTGGATGTTTTACCATACTGTGCAACATTGGAGCAACATATTGTGGTAAGGCATTATGTGACTTAGGTGCAAGTATCAACTTGATGCCTATGTCAATATTTAGGAAGTTGGGGATAGGAGAAGTTAGACCAACTACAGTTACGCTTCAACTATCAGATCGATCCTTAGCACATCCAGAAGGAAAAATTAAGGACGTATTGGTACATGTAGATAAGTTTATCTTTCCTGCTGACTTTGTAATTCTAGATTTTGAAGCAGACAAAGAAGTACCAATCATCCTAGAAAGGCCGTTCCTAGCAACTGTAAGGACCCTTATTGATGTGCAAAAGGACGAGCTCACTATGCATGTTCTGGATGATCAGGTAACATTTAACGTCTTTAAGTCTATGCAATTTACTGACACAATGGATGATTGCTCTACAATGTCCGATTTAGAGGATTTAATAGTGGAGAAGGAACTCAACTGTGTTGAGGACCCACTGGAAAGAATTTTGACATTGGATCCTCCAAATGATGAAGAGAAGGATGAATACTTAGCTTTGCTAGAAGCTAATCAAAGGGGATTTAATCCGCAATCCTGTTTTGAATATTTCGAGTTAGAAAAGAGGGACTATTCTCAACCAAAAGCATCGATCAATGAGCCACCTAAATTAGAACTCAATGTATTACCTTCTCATTTCAAATACGTTTATTTGGGTAACGCTTCTACTCTACCTGTGATTGTTTCAGCAGAATTGACCACTAAGCAAGAAGAGAAACTTATCTTAGTTCTGAAACAATTTAAGAAGGCCATCGGATGAACCATAACCGATATTTGTGGCATTAGTACATCTGTATGCATTCACAAGATTATCCTAGAAGATGGCAAAAAAGGGACGATCGATGGACAACAGAGACTGAACCCCATCATAAAGGACATAGTAGAAAAAGAGATCGTCAAGTGGTTAGATGCGGGTATCATCTATCCCATCTCAGACAGTTCACGGGTAAGCTCGGTCGAGTGCGTGCCAAAAAAAAGAGGTATCACGACCGTAGAGAACGAGAACAACGAGTTGATATCGACTAGAATGGTTACGGGATGGAGAATCTCCATCGATTACTAGAAGCTGAATAAGGTGACTAGGAAAGATCACTTCCCTTTTCCATTTTTGGACAAGATGCTAGATAGACTCGCAGGACAAGATTATTACTATTTTCTCGATGGATACTCAGGGCATAATCAGATTACAGTAGCACCGGAAGATCAATACGAAACAACATTCACCTGCCCGTACGGTACGTTTGCATTTAGACGCATGTCATTTGGTTTATGTATTGCACCTGCTACATTTCAAAGATGTATGATGTCTATTTTTATTGACATGGTTGAGAAATATTTGGAAGTTTTTATGGATAATTTTTCAGTATTCAGAGATACTTACAATGATTGCTTAGCCAATCTAACTAAGGTACTAAGGCGATGCGAAGAAATGAATCTTGTACTAAACTGGGAAAAGTGTCATTTTATGGTACGAGAAGGAGTTGTTCTAGGGCATCAGATAATGAGACATGGGATCGAGGTAGACAAAGCAAAGGTAGACGTTATTAAGAGACTCCCACCTCCAACATCTGTATAGGGTGTTAAGAGCTTTTTGGGCCACGCCGATTTTTATCGAAGATTTATCAAGGACTTCTCCAAAGTTCCTAAACCCTTATGCAAATTATTAGAGAAGGACTCTATATTCACGTTTAATGAGGAATGCTTAAAAGCCTTCAATGATTTGAAGAGTCGATTAGTCACGGCACCTATAATCGTCACACCAAAGTAGGATTTGCCATTCAAATCGATGTGTGACACAAGTGACTTCACAATTGGAGTTGTCTTCGGCCAGCGAAGGAACAAAGTTTTTCATCCCACCTACTATGCAAGTCGAACCCTAACAGGAGCTCAACTGAATTATACGGTAACAAAAAAAAGTTACTTGCTAATGTGTTTGCTTTCGACAAGTTTTGATCTTATCTGGTAGGTACCAAAGTGACTATCTATACGGACCACTCGGCAATTAAGTATTTACTTGTGAAGAAAGACTCTAAGCCAAGGCTGATCTGATGGGCACTTCTACTTCAAGAGTTCAATCTAAAAATTCAAGATCGTAAGGGAGTCGAAAATCAAGTAGCAGATCACTTGTCCAGATTGGGCCACAAGAAGGGAATTCTCCTCTTATACCAATTCTAGAGACGTTTCCTAACGAACATTCCTAAAGGTAAATCATGTCAATAATACCCCTTGGTTTGCTAATATTGCTAACTATTTAGCTGGTGGTTTGATGCCAATTGATAAGGCGTATCAACAAAGGAAAAAGTTTCTTCACGATGTGAAGTACTATTTCTGGGAAGAGCCATATGTGTTTAAAAAACATGCAGATCAAATGATCAGGAGATGCGTGACAGAAGATGAAATATCGAAGATTTTATACCACTGTCACTCAGCTCCAAGTGGGGGACACTTCGGAGGTACACGTACATCGGCCAAAGTATTGCAAGTCAGATTTTTTTGGCCAGCACTATTCAAGGATGCATATGCTTACGTAAAGAGCTGTGATCGATGTCAAAGGGTTGGAAATGTCACCAACAGAATGAGATGCCTCAAACAAACATCATTGAAGTAGAGTTGTTCGATGTATGGGGTATTAACTTTCTTGGTCCTTTTCCTCCGTTTTGCGGTCACAAGTACATACTAGTAGCAGTAGACTATGTGTTTAAGTGGGTCCAAGCTGAGGCATATTTGACAAATGATGCTAAGGTTGGGATGAAGTTTCTGTAGAAGCATGTGTTCACAAGGTTTGGAACCCCAAGAGCTATCATCAGTGATGAAGGATCCCACTTTGTGAACAAGTGGTTAAAATGGTTATTAGACAAGCATGGAGTGAAACACAAGGTTGCAACAGCTTACCATCCACATACAAATAGGCAAAGTTGATGCGGAATCCCGGATCTAGACACAAGAGAAACACAAATTAGAAATAAAACGAGAATAAAATTAGTTAAATAATAAATAAATAAATAAATAAAAAGGATAGATTTGCCCTATGGAACCCTTAGTTAACTTGTAACCAAAAACGCCAATGATTGAGCGGCTCCCTACGAAACCCCTAGAAGAAGAACCTCTAGAAACACCGATGAACGGGAAAGAAATTTGAATATTTGCAACTCCGAAATACCCTCGAAAGTAACAAACTCCAAACTAAATAGCAAGAGAAGAAGCACTCTACTCTAAAAAAATTTGCCTCACACAAATTTGAAAGAAAACAAATACTCTTTTTTTTATTCTTCCTCTTTCAATGTGTAGAAAACAAGCCTATTTATAGGCAAATTACAAGAGTAATTGAATCCTAATAAAAACTCTTTAAAGAGTAATTGAATCCTAATAAAACTCTTTAAAGAGTAATTGAATCCTAATAAAACTCTTTAAAATTATCTAAGAAAATAAATAAATAATAACCTAACCAATAAAATTAATTAACGCATAAATGATGTGTCCCAACCAATGAGAATTAAGTAAATAATAATAATAATAAGATACATAAAAAATTAATCCACCAATTTATGGGCTTTTACTATTCCAAGATTGGTCCAGAGAATTGCATTCCCATATTTATCAATGTCACGAACATGATGAATTAAATTTGTCGCAACAAAGTCTTGGACAAAAGCATTCATCTTTGATTTTAATTGTCGTGCCTTGCTTCGAGTGATTGGACCACTAGGAAAGATAACCCTTTGAGTGTCACCTCCTTGGCTCGTATCATTCTCCCCCTCTTCAAGAAGATTCGTCCTCGAATCTGAACCTACATCAAATTCAAAAGGAGAAAGATCAGAAACATTGAAAGTAGCACTAACACTATACTCACCAGGAAGATCAATGCGATAAGCATTGTCATTTATTTTCTCGAGTACTTGGAATGGTCCATCTCCTCGTGCTTCAAGTTTATTCTTTCTCTTAGAAGGAAATACATCCTCAAAATCCTGCAAAAGATTAACAAAACAACTAGGCAAATGTGTATTAGGGTTAGTCAAAACGAAGTTTTCCCTAAACCTAATAATTGCAAATGTTTGTTTTGTACAAGGAGCAAATTTGATATCTCGAAACCTAGCGAATAAACTCACTTTCTCATCTCGTGACTTGTGTGTGCAATCACTCACCAATGTTGGGCCTTTAAGTTGGCTTTTAACACTAAGGGTCTGTTTACTCTTAGCCTTTTTCAATGATTTTACCTCACTTCCCTTACCCATCTCACTAGCAAGTTTGAGTTGATCATTGTAGACTTCTTGAGGAGGAAGTGGAGCCAAAGTAAACTTCTTTCCAAGGAATACAAAAGTATATTGGTTAAGGAAACCATCATGATTTACTCGTCGATCAAACTGCCATGGCCGTCCAAGTAATATGTGCCCAGCTTGCATTGGAACAACATCACACAAAACTTTATCAGAGTATCTACCAATGGAAAATGAAACTAAGCATTGTTTAGATACTTTTACCTCCCCACTATCATTCAGCCATTGCAAGCGGTATGGCCTTGGATGCTTCACACAAGGTAGGCCAAGTTTCTCAACAAGGGAAGAACTCACCACATTGGTGCAACTTCCACTATCGATGATCAATGAACTAGGTTGTCCACCAATCAAACATCTCGTGTGGAAAATGTTATCTCTTTGTTCGCGCCCTTCCTCTTTAAATTGGACATTTAAAGCCCTTCGAGCAACAAGTGCTTTCTCACCATACTTCAAGTACTCTTCATACTCATCATGATCATGCACATCATCAGCATCTTCCAAAGGAGGCATCTCATCTTGAGTTGTAAGTTTTATATCAAGATACCCCCTTTGCTCTTGTAACATTTGGGTCATACGATGCTCGAGTTGAGTTTGCAACTTTTTCATCTCTTTTTGTAATAACTCAACCAAAGGATCGTTGTAACAGCCCAAAATTTACCCTAGTCGGGAAGTGGTTTCGGGACCACAAAACCGAGTTATGAAGATAATTAATTGTTATATTCTATGTTTATTATGTGTGTACATGCATATGTGGAAGTTTCATGCCTTAATTTTGCCAATTGCATGAGGAATTATTAAATAGGGATCAACATGAGACATGGTGAAAAATGATAGGTTAATTTTAAAGGGGCTTATTAGTGCATGTCAACACAAAGGTGGACTTGCATGTCAAATTGCCCAATTTTCCTTATACTGGCCGGCCAAGGTGGGTTGATGATGGGCAAAATATTTGTTGAAATTGATATTGGGTTATGGGATTTAATAAATAAAAGAAAAGAATGAAAATGTGATGAAAAAAAAGGGGCTTCATTCTTGTCTTCTTGGCCGAATTGAAGGAAGGAATAGGGGCAAAGAACTTTCGGCCATTTGAATGTTTAATAAGGTTAGTATATTGTGTTAAAGTTGTGAAATTTTAGCTTGTTTTAGGTTAATTATCATGGTTCTTACTTAGACCATGCTAATTCTTTTTAAAAAACTTTGATGGATGGATGGACCATTCGGCTATGGCTATTAAAGAAGGAATTTGATTATTTCCTTTAAGTTTTGATGGATAAAGAAACAAAAGGTTGTTGATGGAAGAAGTTAATGTGTTAAGAGATTATATGAAACTTTTTCATGTTTATATATGTTATATGCACTGAAAATGGTTGATGATTTTGGAAGTGATTAGATTGAATCGGCCATGGTATATCCATAAACCCGATTTATGCTTGTTATGTGGTGGAAATTAAGGGTTAAATGTATGAAATTTGATGTATATTAACTATAGGTAATCACATACGTAAGGTCAAATTTAATTTGGTATATTCGGCCATATAGGTGTATATGTTTGTGATACTATTTTTGTTAACTCTTGATAACCGATTAAGGGAGTAATATTGGCTTATAAGGTTGAGTTGATTCATGATGTTGTATATTAGAATAAAAAATACTCAAGACTAGGTTACCATAATAGCGATAATGCATTCGACCTTGAAGCATTAATCGAATATGGTTAAGGTTTTGATATTTTGAACAAGGATAATTGTGAAATGGAGTGAAAACCGTTAAATTATACATAAGTATCCAGCAAGAAAATTAAACTACTAAATGTGTTTATTATAGATCAAGACATCAAAGGGAGAGAATCAAGCAAAGGCAAAGAAAAGATCATCGAGTAGCCGAGTTGGAACCGTCTTACCCAACATAAAGTAAGTCATTAAGCATATAGTTGGTATTAATACAAATGGTCATAACGTTTATGTAATGATGCTGAATGGAATGAATAAATATATATATATATGCATGTACGTATGTGGTGATGAAAGTGTTGAATGAAAAGAAAAGAGGTGAGATGTATTGAGTTGTTGATCTCGGCACTAAATGTGCGGGTATAAACATTTATGACCATGAGATTGGCGCTAAGTGTGCGGGTTTAAATTGTGCAGCACTAAGTGTGCAAATTGAATATGTAGCACTAAGTGTGCGAGTTTGACTATGTAGCACTAAGTGTGCGAGTTGACTATGTAGCACTAAGTGTGCGAGTATGATTATGTAGCACTAAGTGTGCGAGTTGATTATATAGCACTGAGTGTGCGGACTTAATAAATATTCTTGAATCATTATGGACACTAAGTGTGCGACACTATTGAGTCGATCACGGATAGCGGATCGGGTAAGTATCTTGAGTTCATGGCTAATAGGTGCTATGTTTATATTTGGAGTTGAGCTTGGTAAGTTGAACCTATGTGACAAATATACTTGAAGTCACGTACATAAGATTTATCGTGGAATGGGTGAAAGGCCATTTAGTTGTATGATTGTAACGAAAATAAAATGATTTATAAAAATGCCTCGAATATTCTATTGATGAGTATATGGAATGTGAATGCATGATTTGGTATGAGATTGAACCGATAGGTCGGAGGAACTATGGTATGGTTCGGTATGGATGGAGTAACTAGCCTCGTTCCATTTTGTTTCCTCTTGTGATAATGTTATTAATGGATGGTAGTGTATTGCTTATGACTTACTGAGTTATAAACTCACTCGGTGTTTCCTTGTCACCTATTCTAGGTTTCTTGGACTCATCTCCTTTTGCGTGGTCGGGCCGTCATCGAAGTCATCACACCGGATAGCAAGTTTTGGTACTTTCTTCTTAGTTGGCTTAGGAGAACATTCCGGCATGTATAGGCTATTATGCTGTGTTTGAACTTTGGTATGTAATCTTTTAGCCATGCGAAAATGGCATAAATGTTCGGTTGGGTTTGGATTCATAACGTTAGGTCGCAAATCTTGATAATTCGACCTTTTTATGCCATACGTCATGGTTGATTATTTTGGTGTTAAAATTCATGATATGGCAATAGTGTAGTAGGGGGAAGTTTGACAATGATTAGCCTTTGGCATGGTTAGTCATGATCATAATTTGTGATATGCATGATGAATTATTAGTTAGATCAAGGAGTAAACACGAAGTGGGCATAGTTGCTTTCGTAACAGATGCTGGCAGCAGCAGTGACATGAGATTGAAAAATCACTAAAAATAGTAGGAGTGGAATTAATTGATGAATAAATTATGTAATCGAAGTTCGATGAGTCTATTTTCATATAGAAGTAACGAAAGGATCACATGGACAGTATGTTAAGAGATAATCAGGTTCTCGTGGGACAGGGCCAGAACGGTTTCTGGATTCCCTGCTCCGACTTTGGAAATTCATTATAAATTAACCAGAGATAATTAGGAGTCATACCATATATGTATAGATTCCTCTCTGAGTCTAGTTTCTATAGAAACAAATGGCATCAGTATGGAAGTTCTGCACAGGGAGATATCTAGGTCGTAATGCGTAAAGGTCAGTGTAGTCGACCCCAGTAACATGGGAGACTTTGACTAATAAACTGTACTAATTTTCCCTGCCAAAAATTCTAGAAAAAAATATGTAGATGGGAATACGAGTCTATTTTCAGGGAAAATTCACGGAACTGGATTTTGAGTTCCAGAGCTCAAGATATGATTTTTAAAGCGACTAGTACGCAGATTGACAGCTTGTCTGGAAAAATTTTAATAAGTGGTTTGAAGTCTGTTAACACCTCGTGTTCGACTCCGGCGACGGCCTCGGGTTCGGGGTGTTACATTTGATTGGTATCAGAGCTATGGTTTAGTCGGTTCTAGGACTACCATAGCACGTATGATTCTAGCTATACATGCCGAATGTTAATGTTTAACTGTGTGATGACTTCTGACGGTTAAAATTTATGTTTTGATTAGTAAATGGATCCCGGTGTAGAAAGAATCTTAGCGGATGACGTTGAAAGTGTAGCGGCTGCTCCTGCACAAGGGACACCGCCTATTGAACCTCAGTCATCTGCGAATAATCAAGGTGAGGGGGCTAAACAAGCCTTCTTTACCATGATGAATGAGTGGGTCGCGCAGTATGCCTGAACCAATCCGGCTGTCCAACAATTCCCGAATTTGAATAATCCACCCCCGGAGCCAGTAATGCCATCAGTTACTGATCCTGTGAGGCTGAGTAAGCCACCTGTAGACTTGATTAGGAAGCGCGGGGCTGAGGAGTTCAGGGCCATAGTTACTGATGATGCTGAAAGGGCCGAGTTCTGGCTTGATAACACCGTTCGGGTGTTCGATGAACTGTCATGCACACCTGATGAATGTCTAAAGTGTGCTGTATCTTTGTTGCGAGACTCAGCCTACTATTGGTGGAGGACCTTGATTTCCATAGTCCCGAACGAACGAGTAACTTGGGACTTCTTTCAGACGGAATTTCGAAAGAAATATATTAGCCAACGGTTCATTGATCAAAAGCGTAAGGAATTCTTGGAACTCAAGCAAGGCCGTATGACAGTATCTGAATACGAACATGAATTCGTGAGACTCAGTAGGTATGCCCGAGAGTGTGTAGCTGATGAGGTTGCTATGTGCAAAAGATTCGAAGAAGGATTGAATGAAGATTTAAAGCTACTAATGGGTATTTTGGAAATAAAAGAATTCGTAACACTAGTCGAACGAGCCTGCAAGGCGGAAGAACTTGGAAAGGAGAAGAAGAAGGCTGAATTTGAAGCTAGAGACTATCGTAAAAGATCGACGGGTAAAGCTCCGTTCTCAGCTGTAAAAAAGTTCAAGGAGGACACTAATAAGTCGAGGACGACTGCGGGAATTTCCATCAGAGCAAAACCATCGACGGGCTCCCGAGCTACTTCGGTAGCTAGTGTGGGCAATAATCGTCTAGAGAAACCTGAATGTCCCCAATGCGGAAGACGACACCTAGGTGAATGTTGGGGTAAGTCTACTAACAGGGCCTGTTACGGATGCGGTTCGAAGGACCACTTCATTAGAGATTGCACGAAGCTTGATGAGAAGAATAAGATTCAAGGTGCAAGACCTAGTGGAGTGACAACTAGAGGTAGACCACCGAGAATTTTGGGAGGTAGGGGTGGTAGTCAGAGAGGGGCCTCTGATACGGCTGTTCGAGCCGAGAACCGTACTCCTGCTAGAGCTTATGCCATCCGCGCACGAGAGGAGGCATCCTTCCCTGACGTCATCACTGGTACCTTCACTCTCTTTGATACTAATGTGATTGCATTGATTGACCCTGGCTCTACTCATTCATATGTATGCGAAACCTTAGCATCCAGTAAGACTCTACCTGTTGAGTCTACTGAGTTCGTAATTCGAGTGTCAAACCCTTTGGGTCAATGCGTATTTGTTGATAAAGTGTGTAAGAGATGCCCTCTAATAATCCGAGAATCCTGTTTTCCGGCCGATTTGATGCTTTTGCCGTTTGACGAATTTGATGTTATTCTTGGTTTGGATTGGTTGACCGCGCATGATGCGGTTGTGAATTGCAAAAGCAAGACTATTGATTTGAGGTGCGCAAATAACGAGATAATCTGAGTTGAGTCTGCGGACTTAAGGGGGTTGCCAGCTGTAATATCAGCAATGTTGGCCCAGAAATATGTGAGAAAAGGGTGCGAAGCATACCTTGCGTATGTACTTGATGACAAAGAGTTAGAAAAGAAACCCGAATCTGTGCCGGTGGTTTGTGAATACCCGGATGTTTTTCCTGAAGAGTTACCGGGTTTGCCACCTGTTCGGGAGATAGAGTTTGGTATTGAGCTTGTACCTGGAACTACGCCAATTTTGATAGCTCCGTATCGTATGGCACTAACCGAGTTAAAAGAGTTGAAAGCTCAGTTGCAAGAATTGACGGATAGAGGTTTCGCTCGACCAAGTTTCTCACCTTGGGGTGCACCAGTATTGTTCGTGAAAAAGAAGGACGGAACCATGAGGTTGTGCATTGACTATCGTCAACTGAATAAAGTGACGATAAAGAACAAATATCCATTGCCGCGCATCGATGATTTGTTCGACCAACTGAAGGGAGCCTCAGTGTTCTCAAAAATAAATTTGAGATCGGGCTATTATCAGTTGCGAATTCGAGATTCGGACATACCCAAAACTGCTTTCAGAACGAGGTACGGTCACTACGAGTTCTTAGTGATGCCGTTTGGGCTCACTAATGCCCCTGCAGTATTTATGGATTTGATGAATCGGATCTTCAGACCATATTTGGATCGGTTCGTAGTTGTGTTCATTGATGACATCTTGGTCTATTCAAGAGATGAGATCGAACATGCTGAACACTTGAGATTAATGTTGCAAGTTTTGCGGGATAAGAAGTTATATGCTAAGTTCAGTAAGTGTGAGTTCTGGTTAAGAAAGGTTAGCTTCTTGGGTCATGTGGTATCCGCATCGGGTATTCGAGTTGACCCGAACAAAATCTCAGCCATACTTAACTGGAAACCTCCGAGAAATATGACTGAGGTTCGGAGCTTTTTGGGACTCGCCGGTTATTACCGACGATTTGTCAAAGGTTTCTCGATGATAGCCACACTAGTGACGAAGCTACTTCAAAAGGATGCTAAGTTCAAATGGACGGAGAAATGTCAGAAAGGCATCGATCAACTGAAAACTCATTTGACTGAAGCTCCAATTTTAGTGCAACCCGAATCAGGCAAAGAGTTTGTCATTTATAGTGACGCATCCCTACTCGGGTTGGGTTGCGTATTGATGCAAGAAGGTCGAGTTGTGGCCTATGCGTCGAGACAATTGAAGCCACACGAGAGAAATTATCCCACCCATGATCTCGAGCTAGCCGCCATCGTATTTGCTTTGAAAATATGGCGACATTATTTGTTTGGCGAAAAGTGCCATGTATTTTCGGATCACAAAAGTCTCAAATATTTGATGACTCAAAGAGACCTAAATCTGCGACAAAGACGTTGGCTTGAGTTGTTGAAAGATTACGAGCTTGCCATTGATTACCACCCGGGAAAGGCTAATGTGGTTGCGGACGCCTTAAGCCGAAAATCGCTGTTTGCTTTACGAGCGATGAATGTGCACTTGTCTGTTCTACCCGACAATGTGTTAGTAGCTGAATTAAAAGCCAAACCATTATTGATTCATCAAATTCGTGAAGCCCAGAAAGTTGATGATGAATTGGTTGCAAAACGGGCTGAGTGTGTTCCGAACAAGGAATCGGAGTTTCAAATGGATGATGATGATTGTTTGAGGTTCAGAAGTCGTTTGTGTGTTCCAAGGAATTCGAAACTTATTTCGATGATTTTGAATGAGGCTCATAGTGGCCGAATGTCTATCCACCCGGGTAGTACTAAAATGTACAACGATCTGAAACGTCAATTTTGGTGGCCGGGCATGAAACGAGACATTTCGGAATTTGTTTTAAGGTGTTTAATATGTCAACAAGTGAAAGCGGAACATCAAGTGCCTTCGGGATTACTTCAGCCAATCATGATACCTGAATGGAAATGGGATCGAGTCACGGTGGATTTTGTATCTGGGTTACCATTGTCGACGAGTAAGAAAGATGCGATTTGGGTTGTTGTCGATAGACTGACTAAGTCGGCTCACTTTATCCCTGTATGTACGGATTTTTCATTGGATAAACTAGCCGAATTGTATGTTTCTCAGATTGTGAGATTACATGGAGTACCTATTTCTATCGTGTCGGATAGAGATCCGAGATTCACCTCGCGATTTTGGAAGAAATTGCAAGAAGCTTTGGGTACCAAGCTGCATTTTAGCACCGCTTTTCATCCCCAAACCGATGGTCAATCCGAGCGGATAATTCAGATACTCGAGAATATGCTGAGATACTGCATCCTTGAGTTTAGTGGTTCATGGGAACGGTATGTACCTTTGATTGAATTCGCTTACAACAATAGTTTTCAATCAAGTATTAAGATGGCACCTTACGAGGCTTTGTACGGTCGTAAATGCCGTACACCATTGTTTTGGACCGAGCTCGGTGAAAGTAAAGTTTTCGGAGTTGATTTGATTAAAGATGCCGAACAGAAAGTAAAGGTAATTCGCGAAAGTCTGAAGGCAGCCACAGATCGTCAGAAATCGTATGCGGATCTGAAACGAAAGGACATTGAATATCAGGTGGGGGATAAAGTGTTCCTTAAAGTTTCGCCTTGGAAAAAGGTACTTAGGTTTGGCCGTAAGGGCAAGTTGAGCCCGAGATTCATTGGGCCGTACGAAATCTCCGAACGAGTGGGGCCAGTTGCGTATAGATTGATTTTGCCCCCTGAGCTTGAAAAGATTCACGATGTCTTTCATGTTTCGATGCTTCGACGCTATCGATCTGATCCATCGCATATAATTAGCCCATCAGAGGTTGAAATTCAAGCCGATATGAGTTATGAAGAAGAACCGATACGTATCCTAGCTCGTGAAGTGAAGGAGTTGCGAAACAAAAGGGTTCCGTTAGTGAAGGTGTTATGGCTCAAACATGGGATCGAGGAAGCTATTTGGGAAACCGAGAGCTCGATGAAAGAACGATACCCAAACCTATTTACCGGTAAGATTTTCGGGGACGAAAATTTCTTAAGTGGGGGAGAGTTGTAACAGCCCAAAATTTACCCTAGTCGGGAAGTGGTTTCGGGACCACAAAACCGAGTTATGAAGATAATTAATTGTTATATTCTATGTTTATTATGTGTGTACATCCATATGTGGAAGTTTCATGCCTTAATTTTGCCAATTGCATGAGGAATTATTAAATAGGGATCAACATGAGACATGGTGAAAAATGATAGGTTAATTTTAAAGGGGCTTATTAGTGCATGTCAACACAAAGGTGGACTTGCATGTCAAATTGCCCAATTTTCCTTATACTGGCCGGCCAAGGTGGGTTGATGATGGGCAAAATATTTGTTGAAATTGATATTGGGTTATGGGATTTAATAAATAAAAGAAAAGAATGAAAATGTGATGAAAAAAAAAGGGGCTTCATTCTTGTCTTCTTGGCCGAATTGAAGGAAGGAATAGGGGCAAAGAACTTTCGGCCATTTGAATGTTTAATAAGGTTAGTATATTGTGTTAAAGTTGTGAAATTTTAGCTTGTTTTAGGTTAATTATCATGGTTCTTACTTAGACCATGCTATTTCTTTTTAAAAAACTTTGATGGATGGATGGACCATTCGGCTATGGCTATTAAAGAAGGAATTTGATTATTTCCTTTAAGTTTTGATGGATAAAGAAACAAAAGGTTGTTGATGGAAGAAGTTAATGTGTTAAGAGATTATATGAAACTTATTCATGTTTATATATGTTATATGCATTGAAAATGGTTGATGATTTTGGAAGTGATTAGATTGAATCGGCCATGGTATATCCATAAACCCGATTTATGCTTGTTATGTGGTGGAAATTAAGGGTTAAATGTATGAAATTTGATGTATATTAACTATAGGTAATCACATACGTAAGGTCAAATTTAATTTGGTATATTCGGCCATATAGGTGTATATGTTTGTGATACTATTTTTGTTAACTCTTGATAACCGATTAAGGGAGTAATATTGGCTTATAAGGTTGAGTTGATTCATGATGTTGTATATTAGAATAAAAAATACTCAAGACTAGGTTACCATAATAGCGATAATGCATTCGGCCTTGAAGCATTAATCGAATATGGTTAAGGTTTTGATATTTTGAACAAGGATAATTGTGAAATGGAGTGAAAACCGTTAAATTATACATAAGTATCCAGCAAGAAAATTAAACTACTAAATGTGTTTATTATAGATCAAGACATCAAAGGGAGAGAATCAAGCAAAGGCAAAGAAAAGATCATCGAGTAGCCGAGTTGGAACCGTCTTACCCAACATAAAGTAAGTCATTAAGCATATAGTTGGTATTAATACAAATGGTCATAACGTTTATGTAATGATGCTGAATGGAATGAATAAATATATATATGCATGTACGTATGTGGTGATGAAAGTGTTGAATGAAAAGAAAAGAGGTGAGATGTATTGAGTTGTTGATCTCGGCACTAAATGTGCGGGTATAAACATTTATGACCATGAGATTGGCACTAAGTGTGCGGGTTTAAATTGTGCAGCACTAAGTGTGCGAATTGAATATGTAGCACTAAGTGTGCGAGTTTGACTATGTAGCACTAAGTGTGCGAGTTGACTATGTAGCACTAAGTGTGCGAGTATGATTATGTAGCACTAAGTGTGCGAGTTGATTATATAGCACTGAGTGTGCGGACTTAATAAATATTCTTGAATCATTATGGACACTAAGTGTGCGACACTATTGAGTCGATCACGGATAGCGGATCGGGTAAGTATCTTGAGTTCATGGCTAATAGGTGCTATGTTTATATTTGGAGTTGAGCTTGGTAAGTTGAACCTATGTGACAAATATACTTGAAGTCACGTACATAAGATTTATCGTGGAATGGGTGAAAGGCCGTTTAGTTGTATGATTGTAACGAAAATAAAATGATTTATGAAAATGCCTCGAATATTCTATTGATGAGTATATGGAATGTGAATGCATGATTTGGTATGAGATTGAACCGATAGGTCGGAGGAACTATGGTATGGTTCGGTATGGATGGAGTAACTAGCCTCGTTCCATTTTGTTTCCTCTTGTGATAATGTTATTAATGGATGGTAGTGTATTGCTTATGACTTACTGAGTTATAAACTCACTCGGTGTTTCCTTGTCACCTATTCTAGGTTTCTTGGACTCATCTCCTTTTGCGTGGTCGGGCCGTCATCGAAGTCATCACACCGGATAGCAAGTTTTGGTACATTCTTCTTAGTTGGCTTAGGAGAACATTTCGGCATGTATAGGCTATTATGTTGTGTTTGAACTTTGGTATGTAATCTTTTAGCCATGCGAAAATGGCATAAATGTTCGGTTGGGTTTGGATTCATAACGTTAGGTCGCAAATCTTGATAATTCGACCTTTTTATGCCATACGTCATGGTTGATTATTTTGGTGTTAAAATTCATGATATGGCAATAGTGTAGTAGAGGGAAGTTTGACAATGATTAGCCTTTGGCATGGTTAGTCATGATCATAATTTGTGATATGCATGATGAATTATTAGTTAGATCAAGGAGTAAACACGAAGTGGGCATAGTTGCTTTCGTAACAGATGCTGGCAGCAGCAGTGACATGAGATTGAAAAATCACTAAAAATAGTAGGAGTGGAATTAATTGATGAATAAATTATGTAATCGAAGTTCGATGAGTCTATTTTCATATAGAAGTAACGAAAGGATCACATGGACAGTATGTTAAGAGATAATCAGGTTCTCGTGGGACAGGGCCAGAACAGTTTCTGGATTCCCTGCTCCGACTTTGGAAATTCATTATAAATTAACCAGAGATAATTAGGAGTCATACCATATATGTATAGATTCCACTCTGAGTCTAGTTTCTATAGAAACAAACGGCATCAGTATGGAAGTTCTGTACAGGGAGATATCCAGGTTGTAATGCGCAAAGGTCAGTGTAGTCGACCTCAGTAACATGGGAGACTTTGACTAATAAACTGTACTAATTTGCCCGGCCAAAAATTCTAGAAAAAAATATGTAGATGGGAATATGAGTCTAATTTCAGGGAAAATTCACGGAACTGGATTTTGAGTTCCAGAGCTCAAGATATGATTTTTAAAGCGACTAGTATGCAGATTGACAGCTTGTCTGGAAAAATTTTAATAAGTGGTTTGAAGTCTGTTAACACCTCGTGTTCGACTCCGGCGACGGCCTCGGGTTCGGGGTGTTACAATCGTTCTCTCTTTTTTGCTCATCCTCTTCATTTTTACTAGTTTGGGATCTAGCGAGCGGCATGGTATCTGTGAAAGATCAAACAAATAGGAACAAGAAAGAAAAAATAATAATAACCTCACTCGTTAGCTCTCAAAAGAATAACTCTCTGAATGATTCAAAACTTGTAAATATGTTTGGAGAGGGTTACTAATCAAGATCAAATAATAGAGGTGCAAACTTCAAAGAAACAATGAAGATCCTAATTGCTTTAAGAGGCCAATAAACTTGACGAAGCAATTTGTAATGGAGGCTACACGGATGAAGGAATTGTGCGTGCCTTTAATATCTGCTAACACAAGAAGAAACAAAGTGTTAGAAAACGTAAGAGAAACAAAAAAAAACGTAGACCTGCAACGATCCCTAACTCTAGAGTCAAAGAAAAGCTTTAATAAGAAGAAAACTTAAGAAAACTCTACCCAATTTAAAGGAAAACAAAGAATCAGAAACGTTTGGTGTGTTAAGATTTTCAAAAATTGAAGCTTTAATTATATTTGAGTCAAGAAAGAAGGGGAAAAAAATTCAATTTTAGGAAAAAATAAAATAAAAATAATAACGACAATAGGAAAAGAAGAAACCTACGTATGAAAGGTAGGCAACTTTTTTTTTTGCGCTTTTTTGCTTTTTGCTTTTTTTTTTTGCGCTTTTTACTCTCTTTTTTGCGCTTTTTACTCTTTTTTTTTACGCTTTTTTGCTTTTTTTTTGTTTTTTTTGCTATTTTTACTGTTTTTTTGCTTTTATTTAAAAAATAAGAGGAGAATAAACACAAACTTTTTTTTAAATCGACGAAACTGATGAAAAGTGTTTTTGGTATTTTGACTCGTTTCGGATTTGATTTTAGCTTCGAAAATAACACCGAATGGCCTGAAACTGATACCAACTGATGCGGAAACCCGGATCTAGTCACAAGAGAAACACAAATTAGAAATAAAATGAGAATAAAATTAGTTAAATAATAAATAAATAAATAAATAAAAAGGATAGATTTGCCCTATGGAACCCTTGGTTAACTTGTAACCAAAAACGCCAATGATTGAGCGGCTCCCTACGAAACCCCTAGAAGAAGAACCTCTAGAAACACCGATGAACGGGAAAGAAATTTGAATATTTGCAACTCTGAAATACCCTCGAAAGTAACAAACTCCAAACTAAATAGCAAGAGAAGAATCACTCTACTCTAAAAAAATTTGCCTCACACAAATTTGAAAAAAAACAAATACTCTTCTTTTTATTCTTCCCCCAATGTGTAGAAAACAAGCCTATTTATAGGCAAATTACAAGAGTAATTGAATCCTAATAAAAATCTTTCAAGAGTAATTGAATCCTAATAAAAACTCTTTAAAGAGTAATTGAATCCTAATAAAACTCTTTAAAATTATCTAAGAAAATAAATAAATAATAACCTAACCAATAAAATTACTTAACTCATAAATGTCGCAACAAAGTCTTGGACAAAAGCATTCATCTTTGATTTTAATTGTCGTGCCTTACTTCGAGTGATTGGACCACTAGGAAAGATAACCCTTTGAGTGTCACCTTCTTGGCTGGTATCACAAGTTGAACTGGTAAATAAGGAGATCAAAGGCATACTTGAGAAGGTAGCCTGCCTGAATTGACGAGATTAGTCCTCAAGATTAGATGATGCTTTATGGGCTTACAGAACAATATATAAGACACCGTTAGGGGTGTCACCCTATAGGTTTGTCTTTGGGAAAGCCTGCCATCTACCATTGGAGTTAGAGCACAAAGCTTACTCAGCTCTTCAATAACTTAATTTGGATCCTAAGCTCGCGAAAGAGAAACGGATGTTCCAACTCAATGAGTTAGAAGAGTTCTGAATGCTCTCATATGAAAATGCCAAATTACTTAAAGAAGGACTCAAGAAATGACATGACTACAACATTCGAGTTCGAGAATTTGAAGCAAGTCACCAAGTCTTTTTGTTCAATTCCAGATTGAAGTTCTTTCCAGGTAAGCTAAAATCACGTTGGTCCGGTCCATTTACGACTCACCAAGTCTATCCGTACAGAGTTGTTGAACTCCAAGGTAAGGGAGGTAATTTCTGAGTTAATGCTTTGCGCCTGAAACATTATTGGGGAGATAAAATTGAACGGGATAAAACCTCGTTCATTTTATCGGATACCTAATTTTTCATTTTTCTTTTTGAATAAATGATTTAGGGTATATTTTCGGGTAAAGTATGTTTAAATAAATTCTGTCTAAGAGATTGGAACTTAAACGGGACCGTTTGTGACCCCTCCAATCTTTCCTGGGAATTTATTTTGACATAATTTTCCAAGAAATTATCCCCTAAATGGAAAAATAAATTTTTAGTTTCAAATAACAGGGTCAATTTTGATCCAAGTTTTAATTTGCAACTCAATTTTAAATTTTCATTAAGTCTAGGGACTTAATTGAATTATTTTTAAAATTTAGTCGCTCTTTTCGTAAATAATAAAAACCTAGGTGCCTTTCTTTGTGAATATTTTCAAAAAGCATCTAGAATAAATATCTTTAATATTATTAATAATTTGATAATATTTAATATATAATGATATTATTTATAATTTATATATTAATTTTTATCAACTTAGCTTAGAATTACGATTAATTAGGAATTTTTTATTTCTGCACAATAAAATAAGAGATGAGCATCAAATGTAAATATGGACAAGTAGTTAAGTCTAAAATGTGGCAATAGGTATACACATGTCTAGGATTGGATCTAGGAAGAGCTTGGTACTTAAGTAGTCAAATTGACTCACCTCCTCTTTTCTGGAATCCTACCTGATGTATAGTATCTATTCACTTTAAACAATGAGGACATTGTTCATTTTAAGTTGGGGGACAAAAAATTGAAATTATTTCCACTCAGAATAATTTTTTTCTTTTAATTATGAATATGATATATTTTTGTTTAATAAATTTGAGTTTTGTTAAGTATGCTAAATTTAAGTATGAATAAAGTTTGATTATTTCAATAAATTGTTATGTTAGCTTAATAATGACATGAAATGTATTACTAATAAAGCATGCAAATCATACCATAAAATTTTAGTTCTTTAGGAAAGTTAGGCATGCATGAAAGTTTAAGTCTTTAGAATTGACTTAGTAGTTTCTTGAGGCGCAATCTTAGGAAGCATGGAACGTTGAAAATGATTTAGGCAATTGTTGTTTGGACCATTTGAGCCTTTCAAGCCAACCATGATGAAATTTTTATCCTTTGAAACCCAACTTTGAGACTTTATGGCCTAATTTTATTTGAACCCTTACAAAGTTAGCCATCACTTTTCTTAATTATCTTAAAAATGTCCCAAACATTAGACCTAGTACTATTCAGAGTATTCTTTGAAAATAAACTTGAGGGAGTTGCAAAAACGTATGAAATGCTCTAAAAATTGTAGTACATGCAGTAAAAAACTTGAAAAAAAAAAGAATATGTACTTGAAGTAAATTGCACTAAAGAGCATGTGAAAAGGAAAGAAAAGTTGATGTATTGAAGGTAATTATTTCGAAAGGTCCGATACAAGTTGAGTCTAGGGTTTTTTTTTTAAATCTAAAATTATCTATCTTTTACCTACCCCTAAGCCCAGCCACATTACAACCTTGTTAAAGACCTATTGATTCAAAGTTCCAATGTTACATACATTAGTGGAGAGAAATTGCTCTGTTCAACATATGAAGACATTAGTTAAGCTTAATGATTGCAGTTTAATTTTGAATAAGGGATTAAAATCAAATAGGTAGGGATTAACATGTCTTTATTAAGAAACATTTAGTCTAATTTTGCTATTGTAGTAATTGTTGAGATTAATTTGAACGATATATATACATGAGTAGCATAATTATCAATTTTCTTGTTTTTGAGCATAAGTATATTGATTTCATGATTTTGGGAAGAACGTTGTTCTCAAGGAGTTTTTCAAAAAGTGTTTCTGAGAAAATTCTTTTCAAATTTATGCATTACTCGAGATGAGCAATGAATTAAGTTTGGGGTGTGGAAACACAAAAATTTATGTGTTTTTACATGCCATTTTTAACTTAAAATCATGCTATTTCGATTAAATTCTTGTCGAAAAATAATTAAAATATTATAAAATAATTAAATTATGTTAAAAATATGAACACGATGAATTTTAATTAGTTTTATAGTTCATTTTGATTAATTTTGATTAATTTTTACTATTTTCGACAGATTCACACAAAGGGAAAAAATTGGCTTGGCAGACAATGCTCGAAGAATAAAATCGAGAAGCAATTTGAAACATCGATGAAAATTTATTTCCAGCCTAAGATGGTCCAAAAATGTGTGTTAATTCATAATATAATTAATTTTAATTTATTCCCAATTTAATTTGGGCTAAATAAATTATTATTAATTAATTATGGAAAAAATGGGTTTAGTTGAAGAACCGCATTGGTTGAACCAAATCTAGTGAACCGAACCAGCCACCAATTGGGCTGCCCAGAACCATCCATATGCTAACCCAAATCAGCATTTTATCTGACTAAATAAGCTTGCAAAGAAGCCCGTGAAGAACTTTCAACCTTGCATTCAAACCTCTCAAAAAAATTTGGCTTTATGGATTTACCCCAAGCTATTTTTAGCTAAGTTAAAGCTCTCAACTTTGCCATGTCTGTGGCCAGCCAAGGGGGGTCTGTTTGGCTGATGGAATTTTCTATTTTTAGAAGCCACAATCAGCTATAAAATCCACCCCTTTCTGATCATTCAACTCATCCCTCACACTCTCATTCTCTCTTCTCCTCTATCACTTTCTCTCAACTTTTCCTTCCCATTTTCTCTTTTGTTCAAGTTTCGATTTCTTCTCTTAGGAAAGAAGTCCTCATAAACCATTTTTGAGCAGCAATTAAAGTTTTCATAAGCCACCTTGATAGCCGAGGACAACGGAGAATGAAGAATGGAGAAATCAGTCAAGCCACAAAGAAACACCGATTTTGCTCCTTGTTCCCTATCTCTTTAAATTTTGTTGTTGTTTTGAAAAACATGTTTATGAATATTTATGCTATTGAAATGTTTATTTTAATCAATCTATCTTTAATTTAATCTGTGTTGGGTTGATTATATTTTGCCTGCTTAAATTATTGAAATTGTGTTTGTGTTGTTATAGGCCTCGGTAAGATGCTTGATTAAGTAAAATCATGCCTAAGTTATTATTGCAATATTAATTGTTAGATAACTAATGAATTAATTATTAAATCGTATTGAAATTGTAATTAGTCGACACAATACTTAATCAGTGCATGTTTATTATTCTAAGGTAGCTGAAGTTAATTTAGCATTGTATTTGGTGATACTTATGCCTTACATAACTTGCAAGATTATTGTGATTAAACTGTTTCAAGGTAGAAATACTCTGTTACCTCACTTGATCTTTTATATGCTTGTGAAGATTGATTAATCGCTTGGATTGACATTGAAAAATGTTTAAGAGATTGATTAATTTAATAAGTATGTATGACCAATAGTTAGAAAATTACCGAGTTGCCGTAAATTTTTTCGTAGCTGTATAAACATAAGTTTAATAATTCTAAGTTAAAGGAATGTAATTAATCCAACACAATTATATCATCTTGATTAAACCTTATTTGAAATCGTGCATTAGAGCCTTTTTATTTTTAATTTTTTTACTTAGTTTTTAACCATTAGTTTTTAATCATCTTGAAACCAAAATATTTTCCTTCACCAAAGCTTTTTAACATTAATTTCATAAATATTATTTTTTACAATCCCTGTGGGTACGATAACTCGACATTTACTTGTCACTTTATTACTTGTTGCGATTGTGTACAATTGCACATTTTCGTTGTTCCATTTAACCATCTACTCCAAAGTCATTGAGCACTGGAAGAAAGGGGTTTCCACTAGGGTATTTATTTCGGGATTACTGGGCCCAACCCCATCATTCTCTATACCACCCCCATAACCCCTTTAACTACAATCGCCACGATACTTCTTTCCTCATGGTGATTGTTTCTAATTCTAACCATTGTAATGAGGCAAAAGAAAGAGAGAATATAAAAAGATTACATGGAAAGGAAGAACTACGAAGTTATCCGAGAAGGTAAGGGAAACAAGACTTCGGCAACAAAATCAAAGAAGGTAAAAAAAGAAAATTTTAGGGATTCAGAAGGAAACTTAATCAAAAATGCTTACTTGGCTTACATTTTGGACTTAACGGTAGCAAGGAATGATATCAATCGAGTCCCAGTATGAGTGAATTTTTAGATGTATTCCCAGAAAAACTACCAGGCATACCACCTAATAGGGATGTGGAATTTTATATTGAGTCACACCTGGTATTGCTCTTATTTCATACACTCCTAATATAATAGAGCCTTTGGAACTGAGGGAGTGAAGGTTCAACTTCTAGATTTTTTAAAAAAGGGTTTCATCATAGCTGGTGTCTCTTAGTGGGTTGTGCCAATACTATTTGTGAAGAAAAAGGATGAGACGCACTGGATGTGCATAGATTATCGACAGTTGAATAAGGTAATAGTCAAGAATAAGTATTTGCTACCAAGGATTGAAGACCTGCTTGATCAACTAAAAGTTGCTAAGCTATTTTCAAATATTGATCAAGATTAAGGTCGATGACATTCCAAATGTGACTTTTTGTACCCACTACAGGCATTATGAGTTCATGGTAATGCCTTCTGGCTTAACTAACGCTCCTATTGTGTTTATGACTGGATAAACATGATTTTTTAGCCCTATTTGGATCAGTTTCTGCTTGTCTTCATCAGCGATATTTTGGTTTTCTCCAAGAGTGAAGATGAGGATAAGGAACACTTGTGGGTGGTATTGAATGTCCTTCAGGAGAACTAACCTTTCGCCAAATTCAGAAAGTGCGAGTTTTGGCTAAAGGAAGTCCACATTTTGGGTCATGACATTTCTACTAATGGTATCAAGATAGACGAACCCTAAGAAGGTTAGAGTTGTTTTGGATTTGAATCCGCCAAAGAAAGTCACTAAAGTAAGAAGCTTTCTGGGATTGGCTGGTTATTATAGAAGATTTGCGAAAGTGATGAAGTGTGGATGAATACGGCACTGGATCGTAAAGTTTGTCAAAGTCACGAATTTATCCTAGATCTCTAGACAAACGTAAACAGAAACTAAAAACAACGAAAACATATTAGTTGTCACAAATGAGAGTCAAACGAAATCAAAAGAAAAGAAAGATGAACCAGCTGGTAAGGAGTCCAAAATAGAATGAATTAGGTTTTCTTGGATGGAAAGAAACTATCCTTTGACCTCAAGAAAACGCCCCAATCGGATCTGAAAAAACAAAACACAAACAAAATTGTTAGAAGTGATTTTGAAGACAAAAGCAAACTATTTTATGCAGGAATGTTTGAAACAGCAAGAAAAGATTAAAACTCCTAATTTTGATGTGTTTCTTGACGGAAGAAGATAGGTGGAAACATAGAAATTTACCCATTTTTACATACCCTTTTTAACTTAAAATCATACAGTTTCAATAAAATTCTTGTCAAAAAAATAATTAAAGTGCACTTAAAATATGAACATGTTTAATTTTAGTTAATTTTATAATTAATTTTTATGAATTTTGGTTATTTTCAACAGATTTACACAAAGGGCGAAAAATGGCTTGGCAGACACTCTTAGTGTAAAACCGAGAAGCAATTTGAAGTGTCGAGGCGAACTAAATTTCAGGCTAAGACGGTCCAAAATTATATGCATTAATTCATAATATAATTAATTTTAATTTATATCCAATTTAATTTGGTTTAATAAATTATTATTAATTAATTATGAAAAAGTGGTCCAGTTGAATGAACTGAGTGAACCGAACCGATCAAGAAATGGACAGCCCAAAAACCATCCCAAGAGCTGACCCAAATTAGCTTATTAGCTGATTATTTAAGCTTGTAAAGAGGCCCTTGAAGACTCGTTCAAGTTGCATTCAAACCCCTCCACAATTGGTGGATTTATAGATTTGCCCCAAGCCTAAATTAGCAAAGTTGAAACTATCAACCTTGCCACATGTGTGGCCGGCCAAGGGAGGGCTCTTTGGCTGATAATTTTAGCTATTTTTAGCAGCCCTTCTCAACTATAAAAACCCTCTTAGGCTGGTCATTTTAGAAACACACCTCAAGCATTCACATCATTCCTCTCTTCACTCCACTTTCTCTCTTCTTTTCCATTCCAAAATTCCCTTACTCTCTTGTCGATTTCTCCTCTTGGGAAAGGGGTAGTCATCAGCTATTTGGAGCGGTAATTAAGTGTTCATGGCAGCCTTGGTCGACGAGGACAACTGGGAAGGAAGAATGGAGCAACTAGTCAAGCCATGGAAAAACACCAGATTTGATTCTTGTTCCCTATCTTTTTAATTTTTGTTGTTGTTATGCTGAACATATCTATGAATATTTATGTTGTTGGAATGGTTAATTTAATCAATTTAGCTTGAATTTAATTCGTGTTTGGTTGATTGCATTTCATTTGTTAAATTTATTAAAATTGTGTTATGTTGTTATAGGCCTCGGTAAGATGCTTGATTAAGTAAAATCATGGCTAAGTTATTCTTGCATTACAATTGTTAGGTAACTAATGAATTAATTATTTAAACGGATTGAAATTGTAATTAATGGACACAGTACTTAATCAGTGCATGTTTAATCATCTAAGGTAGCTGAGGGTTAGATTAGCAATGGTATCTGACGATACATTTTCCTTGCATAACTTGCAAGATTATTGTGATTAAATTGTTTCAAGGTAAGGATACTTTGTTACCTCACATAGTCTTTAATGTGCTTATTAAATTGAGTTAATTGTTTGAATTGACATAGGGATATGTACAAGAGATTATTTTGATTTAATATGTATGTACAATAACATATTTGCCTATTAAGATTTGTTTAATCAGTTGAATTGACATAGGGATATAGTCAAGAGATAAATGGATTTTGGTAGGTGAGCATGTTCATAAGTTAGAAAAACCGAGTTGCCGTGAACTTATTCGTAACAATATAAACATGAATTTATTATTCTAAGTTAAGAAATGTAATTAATCTAACACAATTATGTCATCTTGATTAAAATCGTATTTGAAATCGTGCATTTGAGATTTATTTATTTAGTTCACTTAGTTTAAAATCTTAGTTTTTAATCATCCTCTTCAAACAAAAAATTTTTCTTCACCAAAGTGTTTTAAATAGTATTCATAAATAATTCTTTTCACAGTCCCTGTGGGTACGATAACTCGACATTTACTTGTCATTTTATTACTTGTTGTGATTGTGTACACTTGCACATTTCCGTCGTTCCAATAGGAGAATGTTTTTCTTGAAGAAACTTTAACCTAGAACGAAAATCAATAAAACCAGCAAGCCAAAACAACAATAACTAACTTAAATAGCCAAGAAACGATAAATTAAGGATAGAAAAGAGAAAATGACGTCCTAAGAAACCTTAGAAACATTAAAAATCCACAACTCCTTTCAATGGATCTAATTTCCCTCCAAAAAAAAGATCTTGGCAAGAAAAAGCTTGAAGATGATTCCCACAACTTGAAAGATTGTTAAAACAACTTTTGAAAGAAACTCAAGAGCAATTCTTGAAGAAAAACTCAAAGAGAATTATTATTAACAAAAAAAAAATCAATTGTGTGCCTATAAGGGTGGACAATCATGCTACTTATAGGCCCCTAAAATAAGTTTTCCTAACCCTAATGGAATAACTAACATGGCAACTCATCAAATAAAAAAAACAAAATAATATTAAGTGTGGACTTTTAATGGAAATTTAGTGAAAGGAATTAAATGGACTCTTTGGGATGAATTCTTACATGATGATCCACCTATTAACATAAAATTGAACCTATAGTTTAAATATTTTACAACTTGGACCACTTTGATAATTTGGCTGATATTCAATTAAATTACTTTCCAAACTTCATAATGGGCTTGTAGACATCTTAATGGACCATTTTTAAAAAAACTTGGTCTTATGATCTATCTGCTCTCGAAATTGGCTCATTCAAGCTCATACGTGAAATCCAATGCGCATTAGTTACAATATTTGGTTTCTTGGACCATGATTTCGAAGATTTGAAATATTGATTTTATTGATTCTTGCAATTATCTAAAACAAAAAAATTGGCACAAGATTCAGTTTCTTGACTTTCTTGAAAATAAGAAAGTGAATCATGGTTTTCTTTTTCGGTCGTCTACATAGCTAAGGCCTTGGTAACGAAGTCTTGGATAGTCCCATTCAATCTTGCTCAAATTTCCTTAGTTTTTTACCTCGTTATTGGGCCTCGAGAAAATATAAGCCTATCACATTCATGAGCTTGATTTTGGGCCTTACGACTCATATCATTAAGGTTTTTCCATGTTGGCGGGACCCATGATGTGACTCTTAAGGGAAAATGAGGAGTCTTGTGGAGTGATGCGTGCCAAGGGTTTTTTCCATGCTAGAGTTTGCCTAGCGGATGACGAATCGCTTCATGCAGAACTAAGGTACGACTTATTTTCCTTTCTCATATTGTATATTTACAATCAAAGGACACAAGATGTGGCGAGATGAAGCAGCAAATAGAGTCTGGTGATTTAAAAAATTTTGGCCTCGGTGATGGAGGCGAACTACAATTTTTAGGAAGATTGTACATTCCTAAAGAGGATAACTTAAGGTAGAAAATTTTAAAACAGGTTTGTGATGGACCATTCTCACATCATTTAGGAAGTATCAAGATGTATCGTGATCAGAATATTTTATATTGGTGGCAAGGAATGAAAAGGGAAATATCTATGTTCGCAGCTAAAAATGCCTAACTTGCTAGAGAGTGAAAGTGGAGCACCAGGTTCCTTCGGGAAAGATTTACCTGTTTGAAATTCCAAAATAGAAATGGGATAGTATTAGTATTGATTTTGTTTTTGGTTTACCTCTCAATGCATCAAAGAAGAATGCGGTTTGGGTGATCGTGGATAGCCTTACCAAGTCGGCTCATTTTGTAGTTGTTAGTATGTACTATTCCTTAGAAAAGCTTGCAAAGATTTTTATCTCAAAGATAGTTCACTTGCATGGCATCCCCTCATCTATCATTTTTGACTAGGATACGAGGTTTACGTCTAGATTTTGGAAGCAACTACAATAATCCTTGGGAAGCAAACTTCGTTTTAGCACAACCATCCATCCAGAGATGGACGACCAGTCTGAGAGAGATACAAGTCTTATAGGACATGCTTAGTAGCCATGTGATTGATTTCGAAATGAACTATGAGAGATACTTGACATTGGCGGAACTCGCCTACAATAATATCCATCACTCCAACCTCGACATGTCTCTATTTGAGGATTTGTAAGAAAGGAGGGGTAGATCTCCAATATGCTGGATGGATCTCAGTGAAAGAAAGCTAGTTGGTCCTCATATAGTTTGTGAGACAGAAGAAAAAAGGTCTCATTGTCAGAAACCATTTGAAGGCTGCCCAGGATTGCCAAAAGTCTTATGTGGATCGTAAAAGAAGGGGAAATTCCTATGAAGTTGGCGATAAAATTTACCTTAATGTTTCACATTGGAAGAAGATCATTCATTTTGGTTTGAAAGGCAAGATTAGTCCGCAATTTATCGAACCTTATGAGGTCTTGGAGCGGTTGAAACTTGTAGTGTATTGTCTAGCACTACCATTAGTGTTGTCAAAGATCCACAACATTTTTCATGTGTCAATGACGAGGAAATATCATTCAGATCAAAACCATGTGGTGCAACTGGAAATCATAAAAGTGGAGCCAAATTTATCTTATGAAGAAGAATTTGTCCAAAATGCGGAAAAAAAGATTCCCTTAGTGAAGGTCCTTTAGAGAAATCATAAAGTAGAAGAGTGTAACACCCCTCACTCATCACTATCGTCAGAATTGAGTTATAAGATGCTATAATAAATAACAGAATCGGAACATGCAATTTAATTCAGGTATTTTATTCAAAAAAATATTAACTCATAAATTCATCAAATAAATCAGGTATTGCATACAAATTTGAACTTAATTAGAGCTTACAAAATCTATAAAATTAATTTTGAAACAAACATGGACTCATTTAAAACATTTTAGAAAGGATTGGGAAAAAGTGTAAAATAGGGTCATACGACCATGTGGCTAGGCCAGTTAAAGCAAGGTTACATGGTCATGTTGCCAAGTCCTATAACAAACTGTGGTCGTGTGGACTTAAATGTAAAATCCTACAAAAATTCGCACGGCCATATCGCCAAGCCATGTGAGAGACTGTAATCAAGTTTAACCCAAACCACTATTATAATACAGAGCACATGGACATGTCACTTGCCTGTGTGTGAGAAAATATGCCTTTCATACGACCATGTGGCTAGGCCATGTAAAGCAAGGTTACATGGTCATGTTGCCAAGTCCTATAACAAACTGTGGTCGTGTGGACTTAAATGTAAAATCCTACAAACATTCGCACGGCCATATCGCCAAGCCATGTGAGAGACTGTAATCAAGTTTAACCCAAACCACTATTATAATACAGAGCACATGGACATGTCACTTGCCTGTGTGTGAGAAAATATGCCTTTCATACGACTATGTGGCTAGGCCATGTAAAGCAAGGTTACATGGTCATGTTGCCAAGTCCTATAACAAACTGTGGTCGTGTGGACTTAAATGTAAAATCCTACAAACATTCGCACGGCCATATCGCCAAGCCATGTGAGAGACTGTAATCAAGTTTAACCCAAACCACTATTATAATACAGAGCACATGGACATGTCACTTGCCTGTGTGTGAGAAAATATGCCTTTCAAATCAAGTCACACAATCGATTCTTACTTGTGCCATAAATAAGCCTTTAACCATTCATTGGATTTATTCATAATGTATCAAAATATACCCATAATACAACTTATAAAACCATCCTAAGTGCTCAACCAGTATGCCACAATTGGTACTTCAATTCAACAATAATAAAAACTTTTCAATCAATTCATCTAGACTTGTATCAACACATAGCATTTAAACTGCCTAGCATACCATGATTTAAATTCTAATCCAATACCAATATTTAAATCCATTCTTACCAACTAGAATAAAGCCATACTTTTTCTTAGCATGCACTATAAGTACCAATTCGTACCATGTTAAAGTTGACCATAATACTAGCCTAATAACCTATCATTTCACAATAAGCATAAACTTACTTAATATACTATAACCTCCCGAAATCAATCATCAAAATACTGCACCATAGTCATTAACCTAATCATATATTTTCAATCATTTCCATATGTAACATAATCTATCAAACCAAGTATCTATATGATTCCATCACTTACCAAATTCAATTATCACATTCAAAGCTACTAATTCATGTCATGACCAAATACATTAATATGCCAACAAGCACACATACTTTGTGTAATCACAAAACATACTTACTTTTACAAAACACTTACATATACAAATCACTCTTATTACATGCCATATAACCAAAATAAACATTTATAAGATCTACCAAAAAGTGGCTGCATAGTGTGATCTTCAAGTTGATTCGATCGCCGAGTTCTGCAAAATGATAAATATAGGAAACAGGAAAATGAAAAAGGGTAATCTTCAATTGAGCTTAGTAAGTTCATATGAAAATGATCTTAACATGTATTATCACTGTAACATTTTAAATATTGTCAACAAAAGGCATGCCATGTCATAATTTTGGCATCCTTACTTATATTTGTATTCAGTCCACAAGGCAACCAATAGGTTAGTATTTCACATTGCAAGATCATGGTATTTAAATTCATATACATGTATAACCATACTACCTTATATCATGCCATTCAACCTTGTTAGATATGTAAACATATTAATTAAATGCACGTTCAAACCGTGCTCATTATTGCAACATAACAATACGTTTCATATGCAGTCCTTCGAATTATTGCATTTCCGTTTAATTAACATTTTCATTCGGAGAAATATAGTAAATTATCATCAGATACATGGGACTACCTTGCTTCCAAAAGTTGTAGAGTTCATTTATTTAAGCAAATTTTACTCGATGCTGCTCACTCAAGCTGTCGATAATCTGCAACATACACTGGATCTCAATCATCAGTAAATAATGATCCGAGGCTACTCACTTAAGCTGTCAATAATTCAAAATTTATGCTGGATCTCAGCTTTCACAGATCCTTGTATAATAATTTGATGTTGCTCACCCAAGTTGTCGAGAATCCGCAATTTATGTTGGATCTCAACCAACGAATAAACCTCTAATCATGATTCCCACTTTTCCTCTTTAGAACACTAATGACTATCTATTCGCATCTAAACCATTTACTAAATTCATACAGGTTCTTTTATCAATTCAGTATCAATTGAAAACCCTGTAACCATATAAACCCATTTCTTATTTCGAATAACAAACCTATATACATTTTAAACTTGCAACATCATCATATACATGCTATCAAACTGCATACCATTACCACACTCATTCAATGTCCTGAATCTTTTCATATTTATCAAGTATTTCATATTTTACGATTTAATCCATTTTAAGGCAAAAGTCATTAAATCTACAAATTTTTTACAATTAATATATATACAAACACACAATTCAAGTATAAAAAGAAAATATAGTATGTTCCATACGAACTTACCTGTAAAACGACAACTACAAAGTGTCATGGACTAATATGAAATTTCTCAATTTACTTTCGATTGCTTTAATTCCAAATCTATAATAATTCATTACAATTTATCAATTCCAACAGCCTTATAACATCTTCATATATGCATGTAACAACTCAATTTCATTTTAGAAAATTTCCTTAAAATTTTCCATTTTATTCAATTTAATCCCTAAAATTGAAATAGCTATATCTTTGAAATTCAATCTTCTTTTTACAATCGAATTTTAATTCCATCCTTGTACAACCCTCTAGATTCAATAATTATAGAAATTTCATACAAATTTCTTACACAAATCTGGTAATTTTTCCTTTAGAAATTAATCCTTTTCCATATCCAAGCATCAAATCTAACCAAATAATACCAGTTTTATCAAACATTCATCAATAGTAACATTTAGAAATTTGAACAGTTTTGAAAACTAACACCCGATTCAGCTAGATTAAGCTACAATAATCTCAAAAACATAAAAATTATGAAAAATAGGTTTCAAAACCCTTACCATGCAAAGAAGAAAGTTTGGTCGAAACTTCCCTAACTCAAAAATGGCTTCTTCTTTTCCTTCTTTAATGTTTTGGTGAGAGAGAGCAAATAAGAAGATGATGATTTTTTGTTTTATATTTTATTTCCTTTTATTCTTAATTTAATATAAAATAAACATATTTTCACCTAAAACAATGCTCCCACCATCCACTATTACTCTATAGTGGTCAAATTGCCCATTTGGACCTTGAATAAATCTTAATTAAGCCTTTTAACTAATAGAAATCAATAACGAGTAAATTTTACGAGTTTTATGATTTAGTCCTTATACCTTAATTAACTATCCAATCATCAAAACTTTTGGGTCAAACTTCAATCCACTTATACAAAAACTTTGTAAGTATTTAATAAAAAATATTAACAAGCTCGATTTATGAAAATGAGGTCCTGATACCTTATTTTCCAAAACCACTAACTTTCGGTACGAACAAGTTGTACTTTGACTAACTAACCAATTAATAAAATCTATCAAATCAAAATTCACAATAACACTATATTTAACTTGTAAATATTAAATATTGATATTTATGAACTCACAAGTCAAAATTGTGACCCCAAAAGCACTATTTTCGACACCACTAAAAAGCGGGTTGTTACAACTCTCCCCCTTTGGAAATTTCGTCTTCGAAATTTTTACCTGAAAATAGGTTTGGGTATTTTGATCTCATTAAAACTTCCATTTCCCATGTAGCTTCTTCAGTACCATGTCGATTCCATAATATTTTTACTAACGGTACTCCTTTATTCCATAATTCTTTTACTTCCTTAGCCAACACTTTCACTGGTTCTTCACTGTAAGTCAAATCGGGCTGTAACTCCATCTCATCAAGAGTTATCACATAATAAGGATTAGATAATACTATCAATACATACTCTTTAGTATCCAAATAATCTATTTTGTTTGTTCATTAGTCGAATGATGAAACGTCCCATTACATTTTTGAGTAAGTATTTGCCTAAGACAGAATGAAATTATCACAAATTATAACTAACTTGCTTGAATCTAATGCTCGGCTTTAGCTTATTGACACATCATACATTCCCTGAAAAGGAGGTGATCCAGCCGCACCTTCCAGTACGGCTACCTTGTTACGACTTCACTCCAGTCACTAGCCCTGCCTTCGGCATCCCCCTCCTTGCGGTTAAGGTAACGACTTCGGGCATGACCAGCTCCCATAGTGTGACGGGCGGTGTGTACAAGGCCTGGGAACAAATTCACCACCGTATGGCTGACCGGCGATTACTAGCGATTCTGGCTTCATGCAGGTGAGTTGCAGCCTGCAATCCAAACTGAGGACGGGTTTTTGGAGTTAGCTCACCCTCGCGGGATCGCAACCCTTTGTCTCGTCCATTGTAGCACGTGTGTCACCCAAGGCATAAGGGGCATGATGACTTGACGTCATCCTCACCTTCCTCCGGCTTATCACCAGTAGTCTACTCAGGGATCACATACTCTGAAATATTTCTTTAATAATCGTCCATCAAAACAACTGTTTTCAATTTACTATACACTTTATTATTGCCCAGATGAACAAAATAGATGCACCTGTGAACTTCATTTAAGTTATCTCATTTAAGTCTGAAACTCTCTGTACACATAATCTATTTTAAAGCATGGATTCTTGTTATCATTAATAATAAACTTGGAACTCTATTCGTTTTCAATAGGTTGAAACTCTACTAAAAAATATCTGACTAAACAAACCAAACATCTTTCCACGACAAATTTACTGTTAATACAATTTTCGTTATAAAGTCTTCACCAAATCGTCTGTAATATCAATATGATTCTGAAAAACAACATACTTTAATGCCATTTTTCAAAGTTTTCTAATTTTTAGTTGTTGAAATTTTATCCAGATCAACACAAAACACCTTTACCTGAAAATTCCTTGTCTCATGAATTTCTACTTTCCAAAGTCAGAACTTCACATGTACTGGACTTCGTAAACATATAGATCTGGCTGAAAAACTCTGTCCTTCCAATTCATTATCCTAAACAGTATTATAAGAAACTCGTAGTGTCTGTACGATGCCTGGAAACTAGTCTTCAATACATTTTATTCAAACACTGAGCTAGTAATAACCTGATCAGAAGTAATTTTTCATAAGATTAAGGACTCTTTTCAACTGACTAAACAAGTTAGCAGTACGAGATGACTATATTTAACTGTTTGTATTTAGTACATGTACCGAATTGTAACGTGTTTACGCAAGTGTACGTAGTTGTTCAAGTAATAAGTAAGTAAAATGAGTTATCGTCTCCACAGGGACTGTATAAGCTTAAACAATTAATTGCAAAATTATAATTAACAATTTGATGTAAAAAACTCAAAAAATTTGGATAATGATGATTAGATTAATTAAATGCAAGAGTGATGCCTAATGCAAAGCTAATCTAGATGCAATTTAACAAAATGTATGAAATGAGGGCTTTAACAACAAAAACAATCAACATTAAATGAGCTAGGATAATTATATTAATCAATTCAACTTACTTTCACTATGCTAACATGTTTGGAATTATTTCCAAGGCAACTCGATCTCTTATGGGTTTGGAACGAAATTAAATCTTCTCGAATCTTTTACTTAGTTAAATATGCATGCTACTGATCATATTAGACTAAGGGTTTCTTAGCATTTATGCAAGGTCATGGGGACATATATGTTTGCAACAGTTTAATTATATAAATCTAAAAACTATGCAAGATAATAGAGCTAACTAAAGATATTATGAACCTTAACTTAGTTGGTTTTAATGTCCTAAATTAAGCATTGAACTTTTCAATTATGCGTCTACAAGTCATCGTCTAGTTAGGATCTCTCAGCTAATTTGAGTGTACCCAATTACGTATGAATGAAATGCATCATGATATTAATTGAAAAAATAATTGACTAAGGCACAAAACATGTTAACATAAATTAAATAAATCTCATTAAGTTAATATAATCATCCTAGCAGATATGAATTAAAACTTCATAATTGATGTCTAAAACATAAAACGTAAGGAAAACATGTTTAAAATAAATGACAAGAGGAAATAGTAGACTCAGTTCAGCAACCTTTTAAATCTATTCTGACTGATGTGCTCAACTTTTCTCAGTTCAACAACCTTTCGAATCTATTCTAACTGAAGCGCTCCTCTGTTCTGATTGAAGTTTCTTTTGCTAAGGATTTGGGGGGTAGCCGGCTAAGGATTGCTTTTGACAAAGCTTTTGAGGTTAAAGATTGGAAAGGGGATGGATGACTCTGCAAGGGAAAAAGGGAAAAGAAATTAAGAGAAAACTAATGTGAGTGAGAGAGGAATGTTGAGTGATGAGGCATGAGGGAGGATTTAGAAGTGAGGGATGGCAAGGTATTTATAGGTAAAGGTGAGGGTTTGAATTTACTAAAAATAGGTTTAAATTTCATTCCTTCCCTCTCTCATGTGGCCGACCATGCTTCAAGAAAAAGGGATGATCAAGTCTTTTCAATTTGAATTTGAATTTCAAGCTAGAAATAGCTATGTAGTGGACGGTTTCAACAGGGAAGATGTTGGGATGAATTTTGATTATTTTCCAACTGTAGGGACCTTCCATTAAATATTCCAAAACATATTTTGAGCAGCCATATTCTATTTTCGAAATTGGGCTTTTAATTCACCTTTTTTAGTCCAATAACTTAGCAGATATGTCCATCATTCATCACCTTCTTTACTAGGTCAAGTTGTCAATCGCATGCCCAAATTTGCATGGTCTTGCCATCCACATAGATAATTTGTGCATGGTCATCTTTTATTTATTTAAATCATGTCTCCAATGGACCTCTTACATAGTGAAAAATACATTCACTAATAAACTAACATGAATTCATATAAAATATGCTTGAAAATCATGTAATTAAGCATAATTTTACATACTTTCCAAATTCATGTTCAAAATTACTAATTAAGTAAAATTAACCTATTCCAATAATAATTACTCAAGATAACACATTAATTAAGCAAAAAAGGGTAAAAATATATAGAAAAAACCAATATAATTTTGAATTTACACACCCTCAAACTTAAACCATTGCTCGTCCTGAGTAATGTTCATGCTCAACATAGCTAAAAAATGATAAAGCAGCATCAATCTTTGCACATAATCATGCATCAATAAAATCATGCTAAAAAATACTCTTTATTGATAAGTATCTAGAATGCATCTATTATTTCTAACGTTATACTAAGTCCGTCATAATGTCAACATGAATAATAGTTTGAATGCATTTTCAAAGTCATACATAACATTCACCAATAAACATGCTTTCCTTATCAACTAAACATATCAATCCCAAGGTTTAATTAGTGTCTTCATATGTTTAACTCAGTAATTCCTCTCCACTAATGTAGCCAGTATAATCAACCAATCAATAGGTGTTTTATTAGGTTGTAATGGAGCTAGGTTAAAGGTAGGGATAAAGAGAAGTGACTTTTAGGTTCAAAACATCTTAACCCTAACTTTGTCTTGGATCCTTTTGTGTCACAACCTTCATAAACATGAATCTTTGGAACACCCCCAAACTTATTTTGAACTCATGCTCAACTTTTACTATTTTCAGACTTTAGGCAAAATTTTCTCTTTATTTTTGAGATTTTTTGAGCAATATTTCTTTGCTTTTAACTCTTTTGGACAAACTTACATTCATTTTTTTAAATCATGTGAAGAGCATGTACATCTTTCCATATATTTGCTCAAAATTTGATCACCAAGACAAATTCAGTTAAGATAGGTGCAAAAGAATAGGATAAAATAAAAAATATGGTAATGTGGCTTATAATGTAGGTACTTTGTAATAAATATGGGATTAAGCTCAAAAATTAAGTTTCAAGGGTTAATTTAATAAGGTCGGCTTGAAAGGCTTAAACAATCCAAAGAAAGTGTGCCTATATCATATTAGATTCTTATACCTCTTAAATTGTCATGGCAAATAGTACGTAAGGCTAAAAATCATACAAGAATTTCATCACTCAAGATAACATACAAATAACTTAAATAAAATCAGAAATCAGCTTGCATTTGAACAAACTTTGAACAAAAATTCTTTCTGAACGTTCATTTATTTCAACATACTTAAGTAAAAATATTGAAACATACTTTAAAATTCAAACAAAATACCTTACCCCCTTTAAAAAGAAGCAGTGTCCTCATTGTGAAAACAAAGTAATGAATGAAAACTGAACACCAAGTAGGGTTGCAAGAAAAGGGAGGTGAGCATAAAGACTGCTTAAGTACCAAGTCTTTCTTAATAGTCCAATCCTAGACATGTTCATTCCCATTACAACATCACTGTATTTGTTTTCTATTGAAGAGGTATTGAGCTTATTTATTCATGCTTACTACTTTATCATGTGAAAGCAAAATTCTAACTAAGAAATAAAAATAAACACCTAAAAAGAAATAAAAACTAAAGATAAGAAATTCCCCCTTTTAGTTATTTGACTTATCTTTCTCATCTTTCTCCTTTGATGTTTCATCCTCGCTTGCATTCTCATCTTCCATGGACTTAGAAGTTAGGGGTACCTTCTTCTTGCAAACAAGAACTTCAGTAGCACCTGGCTTAGTCAAATTTGCATAGAACCCTCGAACTAACTCCTCTTCCGGCAATGATCGTGCATCACAAAAGTAATTCCAATTGAGGGAATCAATCGCCTTTTGAATTGGTAAAGGCAGAACCATCTTATCATTGCTTTCCAAGTTGAAACCTTTTTCCGATATCATAGGTTGATTCTTGAAGATTGAATCAAACCATTCTTTCACTTTTTCATCTTGAATCATAATGGGATTTTCAGCAGAGGTCTTGGAAGATCTAGTTCTATTGCGAGATGTGGACATTTTTCTTAAAAACTAAGCAAGATTTTGGCAAAAGAATTGAAAAAATAATCGGTAAAGGATGAAATCAAGGTGTTGCGGTGGTGATCGATTTGTGGGAGCGACGAACTTGCAATTGCACAAAGCTTGCTATAGTGATAGGATGCGACGGTGAAGGGGTTGCTCCTGCGAAAGTCGTGCGGCGGTAGTACTAGGGGCTTGCGACAAGGGAAAAATTTGGGGAGGAATTTCAAGATTTAGGTCGACGGATAAGAGGGAAAATAATGGATGTAAAATAGTTTGAAGGGTTGTGAAAATTATAAAGGTAGAGAGGGGTTTATATAGTGATGAATTAAGGCAATTTTGTAGCTAAAATTTATCTAATTTAAGTAACTTGGACGGCAAGTAAGATGGAGGGAAGATATGGTGGCAAAAATTAGGGTTTTGGGAACCCTTATGAACAGCGAGAATGGGTTAATTTTCTCCTCTTTGTTGTTTCAGGCCTTGAGCCCAAACTTTATTTTAAAATTGGTCTGCTTAAGAATATACAAACTTATTAGTACTTGGGCCAATTTGACCCCTTCTATTAAAATAAATAAAACTAATATTAAAATTAAAGATTAAAGATTAAAATAAAATTAAAATTAAAATTAAAGACAAAGATAAAGATTAAAATGAGAAATAAAAATAAAACTAACAACAAATTAAAATGAATTAGAAAATTTCTTCTTAAAAGATTACATTGAATTAATTCCCAGGAAAGGTTGGAGGGGTCATAACAGTCCCGCTTAAGTTTCAATCTCCTTATATAGAATTAATGAAATGTACTAATTTAAGAAAATAATTTCTAACTTTTTATTAAGAATAAGGTTTATGAAAAATTAAGGGTCTCTTAATTTGAACGAGGTTTTAATTCGCTGAACTTCACCATCCCAATAGTGCTTGAGATGTTGACCATTAACTTTAAACGTACCTACATGGTTGTCGTACAATTCTACAGCTTCATATGGATAAACTTTGTAGATGGTATAAGGTCCTTTTCATCGAGATTTGAGCTTTCTAGGAAATAACCTTAGCCTCGAATTAAGCGACAACACTTTCTAACCTTCTTTGAACTCACGAGGTTGTATACGACTATCATGCCATTTCTTGAATTTTTATTTACACATCTTAGCATTCTCGTATGAAAATAGCCTCAACTCTTCCAACTCATCAAGTTGTAACATCCTTTTCTCACCAACTTTAATTAAGATCAAAATTCAATTCCTTCAAAGCCCAATGAGCTTTATTCTCTAATTCGAGCTGCAAATGACATGCCTTTCCAAAAACTAACTGATAGGGAGTCATCCCTAATGGTGTCTTAAAAGAAATTCAATAGGCCCATAGTACATCATCAAGCTTTCGAGGCCAATCTGTTCTATTAGGGAGCACTACTCTTCCAAGAATACCTTTGATTTCACGATTCACCCTTTCAACTTACCCATTCGATTGTGGGTGATAGGCAGTAGCAATCTTATGCTTCACATCGTATTTTTCAAGCAACCACTTAAGCCGCTTATTTACAAAGTGAGATCCTTCATCGCTAATTATAGCCTTAGGTGTCCAAAACCATGTAAATACGTGCTTATGTAGGAATCGCATGACTACCTTAGCGTCATTAGTTGGGTAGGCCTCAGCTTTAACCCATTTGGATTCATATTCCAAAGGTACCGAGATATACTTGTTACCATGCGAAGAAGGAAATGTGCCTGGAAAATCAATGCCCCAAAAATCGAAAACTTCTATCTCCAAAATATTTGTCAAGGGCATCTCACTCCTTCTTGGTATGTTTCCAATTCTTTGGCATCTATCGTAGTTTCTCATATATGCATAAGCATCTTTGAATAATATAGGCCAAAAGAAACCAGCTTGTAAAATCTTTACTGCTGTACATGAACTACCAAAGTGTCCCCCACTCGGTGATGAATGAAAGTGGTAAAAAATCTCATCAATCTCAATTCTAGCCTTGCATTTCTAGATTATGTTATCAGCACATTGTTTAAACAAAAACGAGCCCTCCCAGAAATAGTATCGACTATCATGAAGGATTTTCTTCCTTTGTTTGTACATCATTTCTTGAGGAATTATTCTACATGCTAAGTAATTGGAAAATTCATCAAACCAAGGTGTTTTATGGATTTAACTTACCTCGTAAATATGATCATCAGGAAAATTCTCACTAATTGGAACAAATGAAGAAGTTACCTCATTTTGTTCAAACCTCGACAAATGACCAACTACTTTATTTTCAACACCTTTTCTGTCTTGAACCTTAAGGTCAAATTCTTGGAGTAAAAGTATCCAACAAATTAGACTCAGTTTAGCATCTTTCTTCGTGAGTAAGTACTTAATGGCAGCATGATCGGTAAACATTGTAACTTTAGTACTTGTAAGGTATTCTTGGTCTTTTTCAGTTACCATATAATTGGTCTGGATCCTATCAAATTTTTGCATGCATAGTAGATAGGCTGAAACACTTTGTTTCTTCTTTGGCTCATCACAACTCCAACAGCTGTGAAATTGCTTGCATCACACATCAACTTGAAAGGCATATTCCAATCAGGTGTGATAATTATCAGGGCTAAATTAATTGGGTTTACAATTTTTCAAAAGCTTTTAGACATGCTTTGTTAAAATAAAAAAAAAACATCTTTTTCTAAAAGCATACATAAAGGTTTAGAAATTTTTGAAAAATCATTTATAAATCTATGATAAAAACTAAGATGGCCTAAGAAACTTCTAACTCCTTTCACACTAACTGGAGGCGGTAATATTTCAATTACATCCACCTGTGCTTTATCCGTTTCAATTCCATACTTAGAAATCTTATGTCATAAGACAATTCCCTCCTTAACCATAAAATGACACTTCTCCCAGTTAAGAACGAGATTCGTCTCCTCACATCTTTTAAGTACCTTAGCCAAATTATTCAAGCAAATATCGTAAGTATTACCAAAAATAGAGAAATCATCCATGAAAACCTCGACATAATTTTCAAACATATCAGTGAAAATTACCATCATACATTGCTGAAATGTGGCAGGTGCATTACATAAGCCGAAAGGTATTCACCTAAAAGCAAATGTACCATATGGACATGTAAAAGTAGTTTTATGTTGGCCTTTCAGGGCTACAACTATTTGGTTGTATCCCGAATATCCATCTAGCAATTGATGCATAAAAGGTAAAGGAAAATGATCCTTGTGAGTGGCTTTGTCCAGCTTTCTATAGTCAATATAGATACTCTAACCTGTGGCAGTTCTCATCAGAAATAACTTGTTCAGTTTATTCTCGACAATCGTGGTCCCACCTTTTTGTGGTACGCATTGTATTGGACTTACCTAAGAATTATCTGAGATAGGGTAAATAATTCTCGTATCTAACGAGTTAATTACCTCATTCCTAACCACTTCTTTCATGTTAGGTTTAAGTTTCATTTGCCCATCAATCTTACCTTTTTCATCTACCTCAAAAATAATTTTATGCATGCAGAAGGAAGGACTTATACCTTGTATGTCAGTTATTGTCCAACTAGTTGCCTTCTTAAATTTCTTTAAGACAACAATCAATTGCTCCTCTTGATATTTTGTTAGGTCCGTTGAAATAATCACAAGCAAAGTAGAACTATTACCGAGATAAACGTATTTTAAGTGAGATGGAAGTATCTTTAGTTTGAGTTTAGGCGGTTCCCCGATTGACAATTTCGGTTGTGTAAATTCCTAAACTTCCAACTCTAGCGGTTCGAATCGTGGTGGTTGAAATAAAACTCCCCAGATTGGCTTCCATCAAAGCTAAACCTTTATTACCTTTTTCATCTTCGAATGGTTCAGACCCTAAGGTGTTTTCCAATGGGTCTTCTTCTCAATTGCTTCCTCTAGAAACTAAGGTTTCTACTTCCTCTAGTAATGAATAGTCTTCCATTGAATTGGGGAACTTTATTGCTTTCAGAATGCTAAATGTCACATTATCATCTTAAACTCGCATGGTGAGTTTGCCTTTTTACACATCTATCAACGTTCTTCTTGTGGCTAGGAAAGGTCTCCCTAAGATGATCGAAACTTCCTTGTCTGCCTCAAAATCCAAAATAATAGAATTAGTAGGAAAAATGAGTTTATCGACTCTTACCAAAACATCCTCGACCTTTTCTATAGGATATGCTAACGATTGATCAGCAAATTGAAGTGTTATAGTAGTGGCTCTTACTTCTCCTATTCCCAACATCTTGAAAATAGATTTGGGCATCAAGTTGATGCTTGCTCCTAAGTCACACAAAGTTGTACCACAATATGATTCACCAATGTTGCAAGGTATCGTAAAGCTTCCAGGATCCTTCAGTTTTGAAGTTAGCTTGTTCTATAAAAAAGCACTACACTCTAGTCTTATACTCACTAAGTCGTTTCTATCTGGCCAAGGTATCTTCATAAACTTCACATAGTTAGGTATTTGGTCTAAAGCCTCTACCAACAAAATGTTGATATGTAGCTTTTTTAAAACATCCAAGAACTTCTTGAATTGTACCTCTTGTTTTTGCTTGTTCTGTTGAAGTCTTTAAGGATACGAAACTCTAGGTGTACATGGAAACTTTTTTGAGGTAAATCTACAAAAGAGGCTATTAGTTTTTTCAAATCCACTAGTTTAGAGTTTGTAACAGCCCTAACTCGTATCTGCCACTGAAATAGGGTTACAGAGCATTACCAGAGTTTTCAAACCAAACAGACATAAATTTCAAACTTTCCAAATCATATTAATAAACACATTAAAACCAATTCAAAACAAATATATTGTCCCTTAAACGAGCCCTCGAGGCTGTAATTACATGTTAGAAACAAGCTTGGACTAAATCAGAAACTCAGAGAATTTTTCAGAAAATCATGAACATTTTCAACACTGCAGGGGTCACACGGCCTTGTGGGCATTCGAAGTAGGGACACTGGAAACACGAAAATATACACACTTTTTCATGCCCTTTTTAACTCAAATTCATGCAGTTTTGGTAAAATTCTTGTCCAAAACCAATTATTATAAAATAATTATATTGCACTCGAATTATGAACATGTTGAATTTTAATTAATTTTATATCAAATTTTGATTATTTTTTATTATTTTTGATAGATTTGCACAAAGGGCAAAAAATAGCTCAGCAGACACTTCTAGAAATGCAAAACCGAGAAGCAATTTTGAAGTATCTAGGAGAATTAATTTTTTAGCCTAAGATGGTCCAAATTATGTGTACTAATTTATAATAAAATTAATTTTAATTTTAGTCCAATTTAATTTGGGATAAATAAATTATTATTAATTAAATATGACAAGTGGCCCAGTTGAGCTGAATCGAGTAAACTGATCCAACTGAGCACTAGGTAGCCCAAAACCATCCCACATGCTGACCTAATCAGCTTTTTTGGCTGATTATTTGGCTTGCAAAATAGCCCGTAAAGACTCCTTAAAATTGCATTCAAACCCCTCCACTATTTATGCCTTTCTAGATTTTACCCTACCTTAAAATAGCAAGTTTGAAACCTTCAAACTTGCCTCATGTGTGGCATGCAATGGGGGGACTCTATGGCTGCTGAATTTTTCCAATTTTAGCAGTCATCTCAACCTATAAATACCCCCTTTACTGCTCACTTCAAACACATCTCAAACCCATTCATTTATTCATTTCTCTCTTCATTCCCTTCCATTGTTCTTCATTTTCTCCCCTATTTCTTTGTCGAATTCACCTCTTGAAAAAGAGTCATTCATCCACCATTTGGAGTAGCACTCAAGAGTTCATGGAAGCCTCAGTTTAACAAGAAGAAACGAAGGAGGAGTGGAGCAAACTAGTCAACCTCAGAGAAACATTGGATTTGATTTTTGTTCCTTATCCTTTTAATTTTATTGTTGTTGTTATGAACATGTCTATGAATATTTTTTATGTTGATATGTTTAATTTAATTAATACGACTTAAATTTAATTCGTGTTAGTTTGATTGCATTTCGTCTACTTGAGTTATTAAAATTGTGTTTGTGTTGTTATAGGCCTCGGTAAGATGTTTGATTAAGTAAAACCATGACTAAGTTATTATTACATTACAATTGTAACGTAACTAATGAATTAATTATTTAAACAGATTGAAATTGTAATTAACTAACACGATACTTAATCAGTAGACGTTTAATCATCTAAGGTAGTTGAGGGTTAAATTGGTAATGGTATCTAACGATACATTAGACTTGCATAACTTGCAAGAGTATTGTGATTAAACTGTTTCAAGGTAGAAATACATTGTTACCTCACGTAATCTTTTATGTGCTTATGAGATTGAATTAATTCTTTGAATTGGCATAGAGATATGTACAAGAGATTATTTTAATTTCATAAGTATGTATATGCATTAATACATTTGCTTATTAAAAATTCTTTAATCGGTTGAATTGACATAGAGATATAGTCAAGAGATAAATGAATTTTTGGTAAGTAAGTATGTTCTTAAATTAGCAAATTACTGAGTTGCTGTGAATTTATTCGTAACAACATAAACATGAGTTTACTAATTCTAAGTTAATAAATGTAATTAATCTAACACAATTATGTCATCTTGATTAAAATAATATTTTGAAATCGTGCATTGGAACTTTTATTTTATTTTTATTTATTTTACTTAGTTAAAATCCTAGTTTTTAATCACCTCCTCAAATCAAAATATTTTTCTTCACCAAAGTGTTTTTAATTGCATTCATAAATAATTATTTTCACAGTCCGTATGGGTACGATAACTCAAAATTTACTTGTCATTTTATTACTTGTTGCGATTGTGTACACGTACACATTTCCGTCGTTCCAAGTTTTTAGCGCCATTGCAAGGGACTGTTTTAAAAAGTCATTATTTGTGAATTTTTCATTTTGGTTTATTTTTCTGTTCAATTTTAACTCAATTAATTTTTTTTTGTTTATTTCAGGTGTTTATGAGTATTGACCGAATTATCGATTTACTCATCGTAGACCCTAAGATAGAAAGAACTTTTCGATAGTGAAAAAGACAAGTAAATCAAAGAAGGACAGAAGAGATGAACTTTGAAAATCCGAATCAAGGAAACAAAGCAAACCCAGCTTAAAATCCAATCCTTATTGCTGATGATAGGGATAAAGCTCTAAGACAGTATGTTGTGCCAGTGTTTCATGATCTTAATCAAGGTATTAGGAGACCAGAAATTGAGGCACAATAGTTCCAGCTAAAGCCAATCATGTTCCAGATGCTTCAGATAATGGGTCAATTTAGTGGAATGCCTACCGAAGATCCTCACTTGCACTTAAGACTATTTATGGAGGTGAGCAATTATTTCAAGTTAGCTGGAGTACCCAAAGATGCATTATGATTGAAGATGTTCCATTATTCGCTAAGGGATAGAGCTCGAGCCTGGTTAAACTCATTACCACCAAATTCAATTTCCACATGGAAAGAGTTAGTAGAAAGATTCCTCATATAGTATTTTCCACCTAGCAAAAATGCTAAGTTGAGGAACAAGATCACTGCTTTCCAACAATTTGATGATGAGTCCTTGTATGAGGCATGTGAAAGGTACAAAGAATTATTACGAAAGTTCCCTCATCACGGAATCCCACATTGCATCCAACTTGAGACATTTTATAAGGGTCTCAATGCCCACACGAGGATGGTAGTGGACGCTTCTGCCAATGGTGCTCTCCTTTCTAAGTCTTACAATGAGTGTTCTGAAGTCATCGAGAGGATTGCCAGTAACAATTATCAATGGCCAACCAATTGAGCAGCTTCAGGAAGATGAGTCACTGGAATACATAAAGTAGACGCTCTCACTTCACTCGCATCTCAGGTATCCTCGATTTCCTCAATGCTTAAAAATTTTACCACTAATGGGTTTAATAGTTTTGTAGCATAGCCAACGAATCTATTTGAAAATGTAGCCTTTGTCTATTGTGAGGAAGGAAATCTATTCAAAGAATGTCTATCGAACCCAAAATCTGTGTATTCGTGGGTAACCAGAACCAAAACTAAGGAAGGCAAGGACTACAATCAAATTCCTATAACCCATCATGGCGAAACCACTCTAATTTTTCTTGGAGTAACCAAGGGGCTGGACCTAGGAACACATATGCCCAACCTAGATCGACCCAGCAACATATTTTTACCCAACAAGTTCAGAAACAACCTCAAGCTAAACCCTCCAATGGCTTAGAAAACTTGTTGAAGGCATACATAGCCAAGAATGATGCCTTAATCCAAAGCCAAGTAACTACATTGAAAAACCTGGAAAACCAAATGGGCCAACTTGCAACTGAACTCAGAAACTGACCACAAGGTGCTTTACCTAGTGATACGGAGAATCTGAGGAATCTAGGAAGGAGCATTGTAAAGCGTTGACATTGAGAAGCAGAAAGACATTAGAGCCCAACACAGTTGAAGTTCAAAAGGACCTAGCTAATGCTCAAGAGTCAAAGGAAGTTCAACTGAATGTTGAAATTTTAGTTTCACCGGAACCTAAATCTGTAAAATCCGATAAGGTAACTTCTGAACCAGCTAATTTTGATAAAATAACAACACTGTAAGATGCAGAATTGCCACAAAAGATGAATCAACCAATTCCATTAAATAAGCTTCCACCATCCTACCCTCAAAGACTTCAGAAGCAGAAGCAGAAGCAGGAAGTTCAATTCAAGAAATTCCTAGACGTACTCAAGCAACTTCATACCAACATCCCGTTGGTTAAAGCACTTGAACAAATGTCAAAGTACATCAAATTCATAAAGGATATCCTGTCAAAAAAACAAAAACTTGGAGAATTTGAGATGGTATCCCTGACAAAGGAATGCAGTGCATATCTTCAAGAAAAACTACCCCCAAAGTTTAAGGGTCTTGGATGTTTTACCATACCTTGCAACATTGGAGCAACATATTGTGGTAAGACAATATGTGATTTGGGTGCAAATATCAACTTGATGCCCATGTCAATATTTAGGAAGTTGGGGATAGGTGAAGTTAGACCTACTAGGGTTACACTTCAATTAGCAGATTTATCCTTAGCACATCTAGAAAGAAAAATTGAGGACGTATTGGTACGTATAGATAAGTTTATCTTGTCTGCTGACTTTGTAATTCTAGATTTTGAAGAAGACAAAGAAGTATCAATCATCCTAGAAAGGCCGTTCCTAGCAACTGGAAGGACCCTATTGATGTGCAAAAGGGCGAGCTCACTATGCGTGTTGAGGATGATTAGGTAACATTTAACGTCTTTAAGTCTATGTAGTTTCTTGACACAATAGATGATTGCTCTGCAGTGTCCAATTTAGAGGATTTAATAGTGGAGAAGGAACTAAACTATGTTGAGGACCCACTGGAAAGAATTTTGACATTGGATCCTCCAAATGATGAAGAGGAGGATGAATACTTAGCTTTGCTAGAAGCTAATCAAAGGGGATTTAATCCACAATCCTGTTTTGAATCTTTGGAGTTAGAAAAGATGGACTATTCTCAACCAAAAGCATCGATCAAAGAGCCATCTAAATTAGAACTCAAGGTATTACCTTCTCATTTAAAATGCGTATTCAGGACGACCAAGTAACATTTAATGTTTTTAAGTCATGCGATTTCCTGACACAATTGATTATTGTTCTGTAGTGTCTAATTTAGAGGAATTAATAATGGAAAAGGAACTCAACTATGTTGAGGACCCATTGAACAAATTTTGACATCAGACCCTCCGAATGATGAAGAGGAGGATGAATACTTAGCTTTGCTAGAAGATAATCAAAGCGGATTTAATCTACAATCCCGTTTTGAATCTTTGGAGTTAAAGAATAGGGATTATGCCTAACCAAAAGAGTCAATCGAGGAGCAACATAAATTAGAATTGAAAGTACTTCCCTCATATTTAAAATATGTTTATTTAGGTAATGCTTGTACTTTGCCTGTGATTGTTTCGATAGAATTAACGTTTGAGCAAGAAGAGAAACTCATCCTAGTATTGAAGCAATTCAAGAAGGCTATCGAATGGACCATAGCCAATATTTGCGGGATTAGTCCATCTGTATGCATGCACAAGATAATCTTAGAAGATGGTTAAAAAGGGACGATTGATGGACAATGAAGGCTAAACCCCATCATGAAGGATGTGGTAAAGAAAGAAATCATCAAGTGGTTAGATGCGGGTATAATTTACCCCATCTCAGACAGTTTATGGGTAAGTCGAGTCCAGTGCATGACAAAGAAAGGAGGTATGACATTTATTGAAAATGAGAATAACGAGTTGATACCGACTAGAACAGTTATGTGATGGAGAATTTGCCTCGATTACTGGAAGCAGAACAAGGCGACTAGGAAAGATCACTTTCCTTTGCCCTTTTTGGACCAGGTGCTTGATAGACTCACGGGGTGAGACTATTACTGTTTTCTCACTGGATACTCAGGGTATAATTAGATTACAATAGTACCAGAAGATCAACACAAGACAAAATTCACAGGCCAGTACGATACATTTTCATTTAGACTCGTGCCATTTGGTTTTTGTAATACACTTGCTACATTTCAAAGATGTATGATGTCTATTTTTACTGACATGGTTGAGAAATACTTGGAAGTCTTTATGGATGATTTTTCAATAGTCGGATATATATATGATGATTGCCTAGCCAATCTAGCCATGGTACGAAGGCGATGCGAAGAAACAAACTTCGTACTCAACTGGGAAAAGTGTCATTTCATAATACGAGAAGGTATTGTTCTAGGGCATAGGATAATGAGACATGGAATCGACGTAGATAAAGCAAAGGTAGATGTTATTGAGAAACTCCCACCTCCATCATCTGTAAGGAGTGTTAGGAGATTTTTAGGCCATGCCGATTTCTACCGAAGATTTATCAAAAACTTCTCCAAAATTGCTAAACCCTTATGCAAATTACTGGAGAAGGACACGACGTTCAAATTTGATGAGGAGTGCTTAAGAGCTTTCAAATATTTAAAGAGCCAGTTAGTTTCAGCACCCATAATCGTCACACCAGACTGGGATTTGTCATTTGAATTGATGTGTGACGCAAGTGACTTCGCGATAGGAGCTGCCATGGGCCAGCGAAGGAGCAAAGTTTTTCATCCCATCTATTACGCAAGTCAGACTCTGATAGGAGCCCAATTTAATTATACGGTAACAGAGAAATAGTTACTTGTTATTGTGTTTGCTTTTGACAAGTTTCAATCCTATCTTGTAGGTACCAAAGTGACTGTCTATACAGACCATTCAGCAATTAAGTATTTACTTGCCAAGAAAGACACTAAGTCGAGATTGATCCAATGGGTACTTCTACTTTAAGAGTTCAATCTAGAAATTCAAGAATTGAAAGGAAGTAGAAAACCAAGTAGTAGACCACTTATCTAGATTGGAGCCGCAAGAAAGGAATTCTCCACTTATACCCATTCAGGAGACATTTCCAGATGAACACATAGTGAAGGTAAATCATGTCCATAATATCCCTTGGTTTGCTGATATTGCTAACTACTTAGCTTGTGGTTTGATGTCGATTGATAAGACGTATCATCAAAAGAAAAAGTTTCTTCACGATGTGAAGTACTATTTTTGTGAAAAACCGTACTTCTTTAAAAAGTGTGCAGATCAAATGATCAGGAGATGCATGGTAGAAGATGAAGTACATAAGATTCTATATCATTGCCACTCAGCTCTGAGTGGGGGACACTTCGGAGGTACACGTACTGCAGCCAAAGTATTGCAAGCTAGATTCTTTTGACCAACACTATTCAAATATGCATATGCTTACGTAAAGAGTTGTGATCGATGTCAAAAGGTTGGAAACGTCACCAATAGAATGAGATGCCCTAAACAAGCATCATCGAGGTAGAATTATTTGATGTTTGGGGTATTGACTTTCTCGATCCTTTCCCTCCATCTTTTGGTCACAAGTATATATTGATAGCAGTAGAGTATGTGTCTAAGTGGGTTGAGGCCCAGGCATATCTGACGAACGATGCTAAGGTTGTGATGAAGTTTTACAGAAGAATGTGTTCACAAGGTTTGGAACCTTGAGAGCTATCATCAGTGATGAAGGGTCCCATTTTGTGAACAGATGGTTGAAATGGTTACTCAACAAACATAGAGTGAAGCACAAGGTTGCCACAGCTTACCATCTGCAAACAAGTGGGCAAGTTGAACTGGCAAACAAAAAGATCAAAGGCATACTCGAAAAGGTAGTTTGCCCGAACCGACGAGATTGGTCCAAAAGATTAGACGATGCTTCATGGGCCTACAAGACAACATACAAGACACTTTTAGGTATGTCACCCTATACGTTGGTCTTTGGAAAAGCTTGTCATCTACCCTTGGAGTTAAAGTACAAAGCTTACTGGGCTTTCCAACAACTCAACTTGGATCTTAAGCTTGCTAAAGAGAAATGAATATTCCAACTCAATGAAAGACTTAAGAGATGGCATGACAAGCATATTCGGGTTCGAGAATTTGATGCAGGTTAGCCAGTCTTGTTATTCAATTCTGGATTAAGGTTCTTTCCAGGTAAGTTAAAATCACGTTGGTCCAGTCCATTTACAATTCACCAAGTTTACCCATATAGGGTTGTCGAACATCAAAGTAAGGGAGGTAATTTTTGAGTTAATGCTCAGCGCTTAAAACATTACTGGGGGGATAAAATCGAACGGGATCAAATCTCGTTCATTTTATCAGATATTTAATTTTTCTTGTTTTTCTTTTTAAATAAATGATTTAGGGTATATTTTTAGGATTAGTATGTTTAAATAATTTCTGTCTAGGAGATTGGAACTTAAGCGGGACCGCTTGTGACCCCTTTAATCTTTCCTGGAATTGATTTTAACATAATCTTCCGAGAAGTTATTCCTTAAATGGCAAAATAAATTTTTAGTGTTTCAAATAAAAAGGGTCAATTTTGATCCAAGTTTTAATTATAACTCAATTTAAAATTTTCCTTCAGTCTAGGTACTTAATTGAATTATTTTCAAAATTTGATTGCTCTTTTTATAAAAATTAAAAATTAGATGTCTCTTTTTGTAAATATTTTCAAAAGGCATCTAGAATAAATGTTTTCAACTTAATTTAATAAATAAGATGATAATCATTAATATATAATTATATCTATTATAATATATATATTAATTATATTTAACTTTGCATAGAATTAGGATTAGTTTAAATTTGATCGTATTTTATTTAATAAGTATTTATTTTAATAAATTAATAGCAAATAATAATTTAATATGCATTATATTAATTATTATTTATTGTTCACTCTATATAGAATTAGAACTTGGAATATCTTCATTATTAATTTGTTCTAAGAATTCTAATTAAACTCTTACTCCTTTCACTATAAATTTCACCCACCTTTGCCATTTTTTTTCACTCATCCCTCCATCAATCTTAGCATCCAAAACCCACCAAGTACCAAATCACCTAGTGCCGAACTCTCTAGCCGCAACACCATCCACCTTTCGCACCAGCAGGCCCAACGCAAACCGTGCACGCCAACACCCTTGCCTATCGAACCACACCATTAAGACACCTTACAACCATCCCTAAAGCAACCTCTTTTTCTTTATATTTATTTTATTGGAGTTCTTAATTTTTATAAAAAGGTGGTAAGAAACCTTTTTCTCCTAAATTTTAATTTTATTTAATTATTTAATTTTTAAAGTTATTTAATTATTAATGTTTTATATTAATTAAATTTTTGTGAAAATATTTGTTTCAATCTTATGTTCAGGTTAATCATGCCTCGGAAGAGAACTCGTGCCTTTGCTCAAATTGACGAATCACAAAATAAATTTCACTGTGAAGAAGCCAAAGCGAGATATGAAAGTGTTTTCAAGAATCAACAGATGCACACTAGAAAAAGGCTTTACGCTGAAAGAAATCAACTATATTGATTTCATGGGGTGCATTCGACAAATTGCTGAAGCTCTCAATTGGGAGTTACTTTTTGAGAAAAGACCTAGTGCAGATGAGGAGTTAGTTCGTGAATTTGACCTCAAGTGAATTGGCGAAAGTTTCTGTTCGCGGAATCAAGGTACCAATAACCTCAAACGCTATAATGAATTCTTTGAATTACCTGATTTCGAAGACGACCAATATTCTTCCTTGATGAGCAACATTGAGTCAAAAAATCTGCAAGAAATTCTCGAGGAACTTATAGTTCCAGGTTCTAAGTTGACTATGTCAGAGCAAGGAATTCACACTTGTTGCAGAGAATATTTGACACCACTAGCGAAAGTATGGTTCTATTTCTTCCAATTCAGCCTTATGCCCATTTCACATGGGACTACAATTTCATTAGATCGAATGGTCTTATTATATTCGATTTTAACTAGAAAGACCATTGATGTGGGAAAAATCATCCTGAGAGTAATGCAGAATTATGCCGCTAGACGTTCTGACCCAGCTTACTTTCCCTTTACGATAACAATTTTGTGCTTGAAAGCTAAAATTCTTGCAAACATGAAGAAGATAGGATATAGCCAGGGCATAATCACAGATTGGGACCTCTACTGAATAGCTGGAGACTCTGTTCTATAGCAGCGAGTTGAAAAGAGTGAGGATCCTAAAGAAGAAGAAGAAGAAGAAGAAGAAGAAGATCCCACAGAGATAAAACCAATGCAGTCAACTAAAATCCTTGACAAGGCAGAACCAATGGAACCAGTAACCGAACCTAACATCGCAACTTCAATTTCAGGACTCAATTGCCTCGCCCAAATATTTGAGATGAGTTGTCAAAGTTGATTGACATCATGCAACATATGCAGTGGCAACAACAAGCTTACTGGAGATATTCAAAAATACGAGATGACTCAATGAGAAGCGCTCTTACGAAAATATACAATGACCCATTTATTTTTGTGTCTGATTTTCCAGATTTAATATTTGAACCATGAAGTCCACTATCGAAGAGGGAGCGAAGCAATTCATGTAAAAACAAAGACGATGGAGCAAAAGATGAGTCGAATTCGGAGGGATCTGCAAATAAATAAAAAGGGAGGATCTTAACCTTATTTTATTTTCGTTCTTAGGTTATTTAATAGGACTAGGTTTTATTAGGAATTTTTATTTTTCTCATAATAAAACAAGAGGTGGAAATCATTGATAAAAATGAATAAGTTGCAAAGTACAAAGTGTGACAATAGATATATACATGTCTAGGATTGATCTAGAGAGAGCTTGGTACTTAAGCAGTCAAATTGACTCACCTCCTCTTTTCTAGAATCCTAACTGATGTATAGTATCTATTCACTTTTAACAATGAGAACATTGTTCATTTTAAGTAGGGGGACCGAAAAATTGAAATTATTTCCTCTGAGAATAAAATTTTCTTTTAATTATGATTTGAATATATTTTGTTCAAAAATTTGAAATTTTGTTAAGTATGCTAAACTTTAATATAAATAAAGTTTGATTATTTCAATAATTGTTATGTTAGCTTAATAATGACATAAATGTATTTTTAATAAAGCATGCAAATCATACCATGAAATTTTTTCCTTAGGAAAGCTAGGCCTGCATGAAAGTTTAAGTCTCTAGAATTAACTTAGTAATTTCTTGAGGCGAAATCATAGGAAGCATGGAATGTTGAAAATGATTTAGGCAACTTTTGTTTGGACCGTTTGAGCCTTTCAAGCCAACCTTGATGAATTTTTATCCCTTGAAACCCAACTTTGAGACTATATGGCCTAATTTTATTTGAACCTTTGCAATATTTAGCCATCACTTTAAATTGTCCCAAACACTAGACTTAGTACTATTCAGTATGTTCTTTGAAAATAAGTTCGGGGAGTTAAAAAGAAGTATCAATTGTTCAAAAAATTGTAGTACATACAGTAAAATTCTCGTGAAAAAAAATCATATGTACTTTAAAGAAAATAGATGTACAAAAGAGCATGTGAAAGCAAAGTAAGCTGGTGTATTGAAGGTAATTATTCCGAAGGTTGAACTGAAGCTGAGTCTAGGGCTTTTAACCTTAATTTATCTATCTGTTACCTACCCCTAGCCTAGCCACGTTACAACCTTTTTAAAGACCTACTGATTCAAGTTTCTATACTACCTACATTAGTGGAGAGAAATTGTTATGTTCAACATATGAAGGCATAAGTTAAACTTAATGATTGCAGCTTAATCACGAATAAGGGAATAAAATCAAATTGGTAGTGATTTAACAAGTCTTTATTAGGAAGCATTTAGTCTATTTTTGTTATCATAAGAATAGTTGTGATTAATTTGAACGATATGTATACTTAAGTAGCGTAAATATCAAAATTCTTATATTTGAGCATAAGTATACTAAAATCATGATTTTGGGAAGACTGTTGTTCTAAAGGAATTTTTCAAAAGTGTTTTCGAAAAAATTCTTTTCAAATTTGTGCATTACTTAGGACAAGCAATGAATTAAGTTTGAGGTGTGGAAACCATAAAATATACATACTTTTTCATGCCCTTTTTAACTCAAATTCATACAGTTTTGGTAAAATTCTTGTCCAAAACCAATTATTATAAAATAATTAATTTTCACTCAAATTATTAAAATTTTGAATTTTAATTACTTTTATATCAAATTTTGATTAATTTTGATTATTTTTGATAGATTTGCACAATAGGCGAAAAACGGGTTGGTAGACACTGTTAGAAGCACAAAATCGAGAGGCAATTTTGAAGCATCAAGGTTAATTAATTTTTCAGCCTAAGATGGTCCAAATTATGTTTATTAATTCATAATATAATTAATTTTAATTTTAATCCAATTTAATTTGGGTTAAATAAATTATTATTAATTAATTATGAAAAGTGGCCCGTTGAGCTGAACCGTGTAAACCGATCCAACCGAGCACTAGGCAGCCCAAAACCATCCCACATACTAACCCAATCAGCTTGTTTGGCTGATTATTTGGCTTGCAAAATATCCCTTGAATACTCCTTCAAATTGCATTCAAACCCTTCCACTATTTATGCCTTTCTAGGTTTGCCCCTACCATAAAATAGCAAGTTTGAAACCTTCAAAGTTGCCACATGTGTGGCCGGCCATGGGGGGACTCTATGACTGCTGAATTTTGCTAATTTTAGCAGCCATCTCAACCTATAAATACCCCCTTTTCTCCCCACTTCAAAAACGTCTCAAACTCATTCATTTATTCACTTCTCTCTCACTTTTCTCTCTTCATTCCCTTCCATTGATCTTCATTTTCTTCCCTTATTCCTTTGCTGATTTCACCTATTGAAAAAGTGACATTCATCCATCATTTAGAGTAGCATTCAGGTGTTTGTGGAAGCCTCGGTTAAACAATAACAAGCAAAGAATGAGGAGCGGAGCAAACTAGTCAAGCCTCGAAAAAACACTAAATTTGATTCTTGTTCCTTATCCTTTTACTTTTATTGTTGTTCTTATGAACATGTCTATGAATATTTGAGATGTTGATATGTTTAATTTAATTAATATGGCTTAAATTTAATTCATGTTACGCTGATTGCATTTTGTCTACTTGAGTTATTAAAATTGTGTTTGTGTTGTTATAGGCCTCGGTAAGATGTTTGATTACATAAAATCATGCCTAAGTTATTCTTGCATTACAATTGTAAGGTAACTAATGAATTAATTATTTAAATATATTGAAATTGTAATTAATTGACACGATACTTAATCAATGAATGTTTAATCATCTAAGGCAGCTGAGGGTTAAATTAGCAATGGTATCTAATGATACATTAGCCTTGCATAACTTGCAAGATTATTGTGATTAAACTATTTCAAGGTAGAAATACATTGTTACCTCATGTAATCTTTTATGTGCTTATGAGATTGATTTAATTGTTTGAATTGGCATAGAGATATGTACAAGAGATTATTTTAATTTCATAAGTATGTATGTGCATTAACACATTTGCTTATTAAAATTTGTTTAATCGGTTGAATTGGCATAGAGATATAGTCAAGAGATAAATGATTTTTTGGCAAGTAAGTATGTTCATAAGTTAGTAAATTATCGAGTTGCCGTGAATTTATTTGTAACAACATAAACATGAGTTTAAAAATTCTAAGTTAAGAAATGTAATTAATCTAACACAATTATGTCATCTTGATTAAAATCATCCTTTGAAATCGAGCATTGAAACTTTTATTTTATTTTTATTTAGTTTACTTCAGTTAAAATCCTAGTTTTTAATCACCAACTCAAATCAAAATATTTTTCTTCACCAAAGTGTTTTTAATTGCATTCATAAATAATTATTTTCACAGACCCTATGGGTATGATAACTCGACATTTACTTGTCACTTTATTACTTGTTGTGATTGTGTACACTTGCACATTTCCGTCGTTCTAGACACACGGTCGTGACCCAGCCCGTGTAACTCACTGACTTGGGTCACATGGCCAAGCCACATGCCCGTGTGCCAGGCTGTGTGCTAGGCCATGTAATAGCCTAACTTGCAACCCTTCGAAAGCTATAGGTGTCACACGGTCGTGTCACCTGGCCGTGTGTCACACACGGCTAAGACACACGCCCTTACCTCTTCCCATGTGGATGAAAGTAGGTCATTTTACAAGCCATTTTTCTTACCCAAACTAGCATGTACCTATAACCAAAATGCACATTTGCACATGCCTTATTAAGGCACCAAAATCAAGCATAAACAAGTCATATACATACGATATAACATCATACAACCAATATGTATTTAGGCACCTCAAATTACAATATATAAACATGTTTAACTAGGTGTTCAAATTGGCCAAAATGACTAACTAACTTTCAACTAAACTTGCATCAATTCAAACCATTGAATTAACTTACCAAAGCCTATCAAATCGTACAAAATATGCCATTCATTCACTAACATCAATAGACATTTATATACCTTTCATAACAAGATACCAAACCACAAAAAGTTATGAGGCTTATACAATATGCATATTTATCTATCACAATTCAAACATATTAAGCCAAACATTGACCATAATAAGGTTAATATTTACATGCCATAAACTAAGCTGATATCAACATCAAAATGCTAAGTCACAAGCCAAGCCAAATGGCTATTCCAACAACAAAAACACATTGCCAACATTAGTCAAAATACTTATACATGCCATTATAAGAAAAATTAAACATCCGTAAGACTGAAAGTGTAACAGCCCGATTTTCGGCCTAGTCAAAATAGTTGTTTCGGGACCACAAATTCGACGTAAGAAAATTTATTTTTTATTATATTTTTATGGTCTACGATTTGACGAAATGATTTTGTTAAAATTTTGTTCGAAAATTTTGATGTTTGGGAACTCAATTTAGTCAAAAGGACTAAATTGTAAAAAGTGCAAAAGCTGAGTTCTACATGTTAGAGGTGTCCAGTTGTTATGAAATTTTAAATTGGAGGTCCTTATATAGTAATTAGACCATTGGTTTAATCAGTGGAAAAAAATGGACACGGTTAGGCATGTTTCCAAAGTTTTTCATTAAAGGCATTTTGGTCATTTAGTTATTAAAATGAATTAAAAGACAAGTTTTGTCCATCTTCAACCCCTTGGCCAAAAATTGCATGGAGACACCGTGGCTAGGGTTTTTCAAGCTTTCAAGCTCGATTGTAAGTCCATTCTAGCCCCGTTTTTAAATGATTTTTACGTTTTTTAATTCCTCGTAACAAGATCTAGTTATTTCTACCATTATTTTGAGCTAGGGTTTGTGTTTAATAATTTACCTGTGGATGACTTGCATGTGCTTTGATGTTTTATGGTAGAATATAAAAGTTTGAAGCGTAATAAATAACTTTTACTAAGTGATTTTTAGTGAAATTACATAAAAGGACATATTTGTAAAAGTTGTAAAATATGTGTAAAAAAAGGTGATTTAGTGAAAATTGTGGGCTGCTATAAGAATGAATATGAATTATCTATGCTTGGGTAATGCGAAAAATGAGTACTTTTCATTTTACAAGCCTAGGGGTAAAAGTGTAAATATGATAAAGTTTAGGGGCAAAAATGTAATTTTTCCAAATATTATTTTTGGGCTAAATAGATTAGTATAATGATTAAATAAGTTAAATGTGATGTTTTAGATCAAGAAAAACAAGGTTCGGATCTAGATTAGGGAAAAACAAGTAATTGACGAATAAGTCCTTTTCACCGATTTTGCTTTCGAGGTAAGTTTGTATGTAAATAATGCATCGTTTTTACTTACGTTACCATATTTTATTATGTTTTATGAAATGTGGCTGAATATTGAATGAAATTTACAAGTATCAAAAAGTGAGAAATTTCCCAGTTGAACATTAGGTATAGAATAGGATACAAGTGACATGTCACTAGTGACTCAAATGTGGTACTATGTGAAGGCCACTTTGTGAAGAAAGATAGCTTTGGTCACAAGTGTAGTGCTATGTGAAGGCCACTTTGTGAAGAAGGTAGCTTTGGCTACAAGGGTGGTACTATGTGCAAGCCACTGGGTATCTGTTATTATTCTGATGTGTTCAACGGTAAATCACTAAGTGTAAATAGATATGACTATGTGATGAATAAGTACAGGTATGTGTGTGTAAACTTATGAGCAATGTGCTCGATATAAGATCAAACTGTACTTATTGGCTAAACTAAAAATTCTGTTAGATAGCAAAATAGGGGAAACTTTAAAGAATAAACTGTACTTCTTGGCTAAACCAAAAATTCTGAGAATTTTATAGTAAGAAGATATGTGTCTAGTTTCAGGGAAAATTTGTGGAACTTAATTAGAAGTTCTGTAACTCAAGATATAAATAATTTAGTGACTATGACTCGAGTAGACAGCTAGATATGAACTTGAGAACATATTGTGAAGATTGATAAAAGTATGTTAATAATTTGTTTATTATTTACATACCAGGAACAATTCTCAGTCGATACGTTTTCCCAGCGCAACTGAAATCAAGGTATTCCACCACTGATATGTCAAATCTTTTAGTAGAGATACTACACACTTTACACATTTAGCTGGTGTACATGATAACTCATCGAAAACTCATATAGTATTCTCTAACCAAAACTCAGATACTTCAGGATCATCATCAACTATAGGTTGAAATTCTTTAGCCCCATATTTGCGAATTTTGTCGACTGGCGATTTATTAGCTCATACTATTTTGACGCCTAAGGGAACAGCAAGAACCGGTTGGGGAATAGGTTAGGGTGGAGGTCATTGAGCCGTTGGGTCCATTCGTATGAACTCGACAAATCACCTATTCATCATTTGAAAAAAAACTTCTTAGCTTACCCTCCCTAGCCCTCAGATAAGAGCTTCGAACCACTTGACGCTGCTCCGTTAATGAAAGCTTGTACATTACTTTCAACTTTATTGAAATCAGCTCGGTTGGATGTCATTGCTATATGAAAACATATTTTTAAACAATTAGGAGATATCACACAATCACAGGTTATATAATGGCATGTATAGCTAGACTCAAACGCGTTACATTTAGTCCGAGAATCAACTAAACGGTAGCTCTGGTAACAATAAATGTAACACCCCTAACCCGTATCTGTCGCCAAAATAGAGTTACGGGCATTACCAGAGTTTTCAAATCAAATGGACATAAATTTCAAACTTTCAAAATCATATCAATAAACAAATTAAAACCAATTCAAAACATACATATTATCCCTTAAATGAGCCCTCGAGGCCTTAATTACAAGTTAGAAACAAGTTGGGACTAAATCGGCCCTAATTACACTGCAAGGGTCACAGGGCCTGGCCACAGCCAAGAGAAATGCCCGTGTCTTGGGCCGTGTGGGCATTCGAAGTAAGGACACACGGCCGTGTCCCAGCCCGTGTAACTCACTGACTTCGGTTACACGACCAAGCCATATGCCCGTGTGTCAAAATAACCCCACATGCCTGTGTGTCAGGCTGTGAGCTAGGTCATGTAACAGCCTAACTTGGAACCCTTCAAAAGCTACAGGGGACACACGACTGTGTCACCTGGCTGTATGTCACACACAGCTAAGACACACGCTTGTGTCTCTGCCCGTGTGGACGAAAATAGGCCATTTTACAAGCCATTTTTCTCACCCAAAGTAGCATATACCTATAACCAAAATGCAAATTTGCACATGCCTTATTAAGGCACCAAAATAAAGCATAAAAAAGTCATATGGTATAACATCATACAACCAATATGCCCTTAGGCATCTCAAATGATAATACATAAACATGTTTAACTAGGTATTCAAATTGGCCAAAATGACTAACTAACTTTCAACTAAACTTGTACCAATTCAAACCATTAAATTAACTTACCAAAGCCTATCAAACGGTACAAAATATGCCATTCATTCACTAGCATCAATAGACATTTATATACCTTTCATAATAAGATGCCAAACCACAATAAGGCTTATACAATATGCATATTTATCTATCACAATTCAAGCATATTAAGCCAAACATCGACCATAATAAGGTTAATATTTACTTGCCATAAGCTAAGCTGATATCAACATCAAAATGCTAAGTCATAAGCCAAGCCTAATGTCTATTTCAACAACCAAAACACATGGCCAACATTAGGCAAAATACCTATACATGCCATTATAACCAAAGGTAAACATCCGTAAGTATCAAAAGAGCTGATAGATGGTGTGATAGATCGTTGACGACTTTCCAACCTGAACGAGCTTCTGACAACTACAAAACACAGAAAAATTAACACAAAGCAAGCATGTCATGCTTAGTAAGTTAGTAACACGTACAGCCTTGCCAATACAATGTACAAACACAAAGCATGTATACCAAATCCAACATGAGAATAACTAATTCAAAAACTTATATATGTAAATTCATACTCTTAACTTTGAAAAGGTACAGTTTACTTACCTTTCATTGAACTAATGTAATTTACATTGAAAGCTCTTACCAAAGTTCACACGAGGTAATAATATGATGGTTGACCCATCCCTTTTCATAATTCGATAACTAAAGTTATCCCTTTTCATAGTTCGACAACCAAAGCTATCCCTTTTCATAATTTGATGGTGGTCACCTTCCCTTTTCATTGTTCGATGGTTGTCACCATGCCTTTTTATAATTTGATAGCTGAAGCTATCCCTTTCTATAGTTCGATAGCCGAAGCTATCCCTTTTCATAGTTCAATAGTCGGAGCCATCCCTTTTCATAGTTCGATGGTCGTCACCATCCCTTTTCTTTGTTGATGGTCGTCACCATCCCTTTGCATAATCTATAGCCGAAGCTATCCCTTTTTGTATTCGACAGTTGAACCTACCCCTTTTCATTTGTTGATGGTTGATGTTATGCCGTTGGATTTTTTCGATAACACTCAATTTAATATTATACAATAATAGCATTCAATTTATAAAATAAAAACTAAACTTAAACATACGAACTGACCTCGACGGTAAATGTAAAAAATTGAAGTCGACTAATCTGAAGCTTTTTCTTTGCCTCGATCTAAAGTCATGCGTTGTTTATCTTGATCTAAATGAATAAATTCAGTTCAATTCAATAATCATTCTATTCAATTTAACTCAAATTCCCATTTTAGCAAAATAATAGTTTTGCCCCTATACTTTTGATTTCTTTACAAATTACTCGTTAGTTTCGTAAAATGAAATTCATGCAACTTCATCCCTACCAAAGCCTAGCAGAATATCATACAAGCTTATAGCAGCCCACACATTTCAAGAATTCACAAATTACACCATGAATATTTCACATTTTTCAATTTAACCCCTAATTGACAAATTTATCAAAAATCACTTAACAAAAGTTATGTATCTAACAACAAGGATTCATTTTCTTCCATTAAACATCATAAAAAACTACAATGCATTCATGGTAAAACCCTAGACATTCAACAGTTTTGCAAATTTCTCCCTAGGCTAGCTAGATTAAGCTACAACGACTCCTAAAATATAGAAATCTTTAAAAACGAGACAAAAACAACTTCCATGCAAGCTAGAATGTCATGGCCAAACCTATCATGCTTCCATGGTGTTTTTCTTCTTTGTTTTTCGATGGTGAAGATGGAAGAAAGATGATATATTTCTTTTCTTTATCTTATTTTAATTACTTATTTATTAATTGACTTAATTAACCTTGATATATAACCTTTAAAATCACTTAATAAATGTCCATATTTGTCCATTCAACATGTCAATGGTTTAATTACAACATAAACCCTGTAACCATTTAATTTCATAGCTTTTGAATCCCTTTAGGTTATAGAAATCAAGTTTTGCACCTTTCACAATTTAGTCCCTTTCATCGAATTAAGCATACAAATGGTAAAATTTCTTAATGAAATTTTATACTATATTACTAACATGGTGTAGACATTAAATTAATAATAAAATATATATAGTGATGTTAAATTTGTGGTCCCAAAATCACTATTTCGATTTCACTAAAATTGAGCTATTACAAGGTTTACCTCATCAGATTTTTCAGCATCTAATTTTTTGGTTGTAGGAACTTTAATTGCCGGATGACTTTCCTCCTTTCTAATAGGCTTATCTTCAACCACAACCTTCTTAGGCTCCAAAGTCTTACCATTTCGTACCTCTACCACTTTGCAGTGTGCCTTACCCAAATTTCTCAGATTTTTTGTGTCGCTCGGTAAAGCTTCTTGTGGTCTACTATGAAGCTCGGTAGCTAAATGACCCTTCTGGTTCTCTAGGTTTTTAAATGTTGCTATTTGACTTTGGACCAAGGTTTCATTTTTCGCCATGTACGCCTTCAACAAGTCCTCCAAACTATTTGATGATTTAGTTTGGGGTAGTTTTCAAGCTTGTTGATTAAACCCTAAGGTTTGGTTGGGTCTATGTTGCATCTGATTGTTGCTCAATCCATTTCCTTGGTTACTCAAGGAAAAGTTCAGATGATTCCGCCATGATGAATTGTAGAAATTGGACTACGATTCTTGTCCACTTCTATTTTGATACCGGTTCCTTACGTAACAAACTGATTTCGGATTTGAAGGGCAATTCTTGAAAGAATGTCCATCCCCACAGTATACGCAATAAACTACCTCATACTAACTTGGTGATTGAGCTACAAAATTATTCAAACCATTAGTGGTAAATTGTTTTAACACAGAGGAAATAGAAGATACTTGAGTAGCGAGTGAGGTCAGTGCGACCACTTCACACACTCCGACTATTCGTTTTCCTGAAACTGCTCAATTCATTGGCCATTGGTAGTTATTATTTGCGATCCTTTCAATGATCTCATAAGCCTCGTTATAAGACTTAGACAGAATCACACCATTCACAGAAGCATCCACCACTAATCTTGTATGTGCATTGAGACTGTTATAAAATGTCTCCAATTGGAAATGGTAAGGATTGGGTTGTGCACTTGATTAGGTTGAAGAGTAGCACAGCGTATTATCTGATGGCACGATCCTTATCATCAGCAATAAGGATTGGGTTGTGCACTTGATTGACTTCATTACCTTGTCCATCGTTTTGATTTCCAAGGTCCATCTTGGCTTGCCTTTGAGTAGATCCCTTGCGTCTTTTTTTTTCCTAAAAGTTCGCTTAATTTTAGGGTCCACAGGTAATAGATCATTGACTCGATCTATTCTCATAAAACACGTGATAAATAAATCACAAAAAATAAAAAATAAAGAATAAATTAGTAGAGTTAAAATAAATAAATAAATAAAAATAAAAACCAAATTGTAAAAATAATTTTAAAAAGAAAATGATTAAGGCAACAGTCCCCGACAACGGTGCCAAAACTTGTAATGAATTGTAATGTGTTTACGCAATTGTACGTATTCGTTCAAGTACTAAGTAAGTAAAAATTATTTATTGTCTCCAAATGAACTATATAAGCTTAAACAATTAATTGCAAAATTATAATTAACAATTTTATGTAAAAAACTCAATAAATTTGGATACTAATGATTAGATTAATTAAATGTAAGAGTGATCCCTAATGCAAAACTAATCTAGATGCAATTTGCCTAAATGTATGAAATGAAAGCTTGAGCAACAAAAGCAATCAACATTAAATGGGATAGGATAATTATATTAAAGAAGTCAACTTACTTTCATCATGCCAACATGTTAGAAATTATTTCCATGGCAAATCGATCTCTTATGGGTTTGGAAACCAAATTAAGCTCTCTTTCATCTTTTACTTAGTTAAATATTCATGTTACTGATCATATTAGACTAACGATTTCTTAGCATTTATGTAAGGTCATAAGGACATTTACATTTGCTACAGTTTAATTACATAAATCTAAAAACCATGCAAGATAGTAGAGCTAACTAAAGATATTATGAACCTTAAATTAGTCGATTTTAATGACCTAAGTTAAGAATTGTACTTTTCAATTATGCGTCTACTAGTCGTCGTCTATTTAGGATTGCTCAGCTAAGCTGAGTACACCCAATCACGTATGAATGAAATGCATCATGATATTAATTGAAAGAATAATCGACTAAGGCACAAAATAGGTTAACATAAATTAAATAAATCTCATTAAATTAATATATTCATCCTAGCAGATAGGAATTAAAACTTCATAGTTGATGTCAAAAACATAAAACTCAAAGCAAACATTTTTAAAATAATGACAAGAGGAAAGAGTAGACTCAGTTCACAAGCCTTTCAGATCTACTCTGACTGAAGCACTCTTCTATTCTAATTGAAGCTTCTTCTGCTAAGGGTTTATGGGGTAGTCGGCTAAGGAGTGCTGTTGACAAAGCTTTTGACGCTAAATATTAGAGAGGGGATGGACGGCTAAGCAAGGGAAAACGAGAAAATAAATTAAGAGAAAACTAATGTAAGTGAGAGAGAGATGTTGGGTGATGAGGGATGAGGGATGGCGAGGTATTTATAGGTGAAGGTAAGGGTTTGAATTTACTAAAAATAGGTTTAAATTCCCTTCCTTCCCTCTCTCATGTGGCCAGCCATGCTTCAAGGAAAAAGGATGACCAAGTCTTCTCAATTTGAATTTGAATTTCAAGTTAAAATAACTATGTACTGGACAATTTCAACATGGAAGTTGTTGGGTTGAATTCTAACTATTTTCCTACTACAGGGACCTTCCATTAAATATTCCAAAACATATTTTGGGCAGCCATCTTCTATTGCCGAAATTGGGCTTTTAATTCCCTTTGTTGGATGATTTTTTTAGTTCAATAACTTAGCAGATATGTCCATCATTCATCAGTTTCTTTACTGGGTCAAGTAGTCCACTCCATGCCCAAAATTGCATGGTCTTGCCATCCACATGGATAATTTTTACATGGTCATCTTTTATTTATTTAAATCATGTCTCTAATAGATCTCCTGCATAGTGAAAAATACTTACATTAATAAACTAACATGAATTCAAATAAAATATGCATGAAAATCATGTGTTAAGGGATGTGTTAAAGTTCCATGGCTGCTCATTCGTTGGACATTTCAACTCAACTCACCAATTCATTAATTTAGTTGAATTGGGAGCCTAAATGAGCTGAACATTGGCTTCCCAAGGCTTGGTCGATCCTCTCCCCAAAGCAGCACCATTCTTTTCACACTTTCTGTTCACACCATGTCCATTCAGTTCTGCAATGTTCACACTATGAAGACCATTCAAAACTGGCCATTCACACTCCAAATGGCTATTAAAGACCTCCATTAATGCTGGTAATTTTTTCAGCAATAATTGTACATTGATTGGCTTATTTAAGGTCATTGGTCAAACCTAATTGTTGCCATGCACCATTCAAGTTTTCCAAGTTCATTTGCTTAATCTAGAAGCTGCCCCTTGGTCTCCATACAGCTGAATTTAGCTATAGCAATTTAATGTTTTAATTCTGGAATTTTCTAGCTCATTCTATCTCAATTTGCTTAGACATGTAGATGACCATTCAGCTAGCTAGTACTTAGGCTACAAATAGTTGTTTAGTTTGTTTGTAAAGGGACTTTTTTCCAATTAGATTTATGAACATTGTGTTCTTGAGTGAGTTTGTCCCCTCTCAAATTTCGTACAAGTCTCGTTGACTTATCTAGCGTGCTAGTGGCATTTTTTGACTTGTTTCCAAACTTATCACCGTAAACCGGTGTGGCATTCACCAATCCACCAATCTACAAATCCACCTTAACGACATAAGAAATGGGGTGACACTATGATATAGTGTTGAAACTTTCTTCCGTTAAGTTTATTTCCCATCCCCACCAATTATCCCAAATTATCTATCATTTGTTTTCTTTTATTAAACCAAAACTACATCTTTCTAAACCTTCCATTTATTTCAAGAATCACTTTGTAAGCTTCCGCAAACCTTAAACAAATTTACACCTTTTTCTCTACTAGAACTTCTCCTCGTCGACGATCGAGCAAAATTTGTGAAATGACTCGATTAACCCAGGCCAATTCGCATCATTTGGTATCAGAGCTAGAAAATGAGGAGTGTCGGCGTTCGTGTTAAGCCCGGAGTAGGTTCGTAAAAAAATTGAAATTCAAAAAAAGTTGTATTTATTTGCTTTGTATTTCAGCATATTGTAATTGAAAAAAAAAGAATTACGAAAATTTAGAAAAAATACGAGTATAAAAAAACTATTAATAGTGAAAGTTTTGCAAGTTTTGTACTTATCCCCTTCTATTTCTATCTCCCGATCATCAAAAACATTTCTACCATCGCCTCTACCCTAACGCCACACTTAACCATTTTCTTTCTTTGTTCAGCCTACCCTACACCCAACGTTATCCCTTGTAATTCATTTTGAAGCCGACCCTAAAGTCGCAATAGGTTTATACGAGACAAAATACAAAATCACGAGAGTGAGAAGAGCGGTAAAAAGAAAGAGAGAGTGAGATCATTCAAGAGAACGAAAAGCCTTAAAACGTACAAAAGACTCCTATTCAACAAGGCGTTCGAGACCAAGAGAAGAAAACTTTGAGTCAAAAATCTTTCGAGCTGATGAACGAAAAAGTACGAGTTATTCTTTGTATGCCTCAAAGAAGTTCCTTCCGGAGAATTGTTCACGAAGACTAGATCGAGATACCTATAAGAATACTTTTTTCCTTTTTGAGTAAAACCCTTATCTTTTCGATTCTGTTGTTTCATCCTCAAGTTGTAATAAAATAAAAAAAGAAGAAAAAGAAAAGGCAAGTGAAAAAGAAAAAGAAAAAAAGAGAATGAAAATGAGAAAAAGAAAAAGAGAAGTGAGAGAAAACGAAAACGAAAAAGAGAAAATTGAAAAAGAAATTGAGATTGAGAAAGGAAGTGAAAAGGAGAAAATCAAAAAAAGAAATTGAAGAAAGAACAGAAAACGAGTTAGAAAAAGAAATGAACAAAAAAGACAAGCGAGAACAAGTGAGGAATATTTCCATTAACCATCATATTAGTTTTCCTCGTTTTTTTCCCTTCAGGTTTCTGAAATATCGAAAGAAATTTTTTGACTTCAATGCCTTCCTGACAAGCAACGTTTTTGCATGACCGAAAAAGGTATGGATGAAGATGAAATTGAACCATACGAGCCCGAAGGTAAGATAGGTAAGGAACACCTAGCACTTGAATTTCCACTATCTTCTTTGAATGTCGGTAAACATAATGTTGATGAATTCATATTTGTAAAAGCTCTGTGCCAAAAAATGGTTGACTTTCCTTCGTCAATTATTGTTGAAATCTCAAATGGGGGTGAGACGAGCTTTTCCAAAACAAATCTCTGCGTTGACAAGTTTAAAGGTGAAGTCGTGTTTAATCGGTAAATACGAAACTCGATTCTGCGTAACAATGAATTTTCATATAAACAACTCAATTTAATTAATTGTGGTGATTATGTGAACCATTTACTACCTTGTTTGAAATCCTCGAGTTTTTGCAAATCTAGTTTGAAGGAAGTACAGAGTTTTGAACGTTTGTTTCTATGGACGTAAGAATCCTTTTGGTTTAGCGTGTTTGACTTAATGAAACCTTTGCTACATTTCGGCATAATTAATCAAACTCGCATGTTTAAACTGGTAATTTGTTTTGGTTCAATTTGTGAAAAAATCAAGCATCTTAAATTTCGTGCGAATAATTTCTATCTGATTGATACCTAGTTTTTGAATATGGTAACGACATTTGAAAATTTTGTTTTCAATATGAATTCATTCCTCAAACAATTTCTGTGGTTGTACATGAAGTTTTTGTTCCATTTGACAAAGGATAACTCAACCACGAACCTTCGACTACACTATACCCCCGAGGAGTGAAGGTGTGTTTTAATCGAACAAGGTAAAACCAATCTTTGTTTTCCTACTTTTAAAGGTAAGACCCCTGAACTTTTTGAAACATCCTTGTTCTCTTCGAGTGGTGACGAAATCGTGTTGTTGATTTGGTTCTTGTAAATCACTTAGATCGCGACTTGCTTGACTGTCCTATCTTGTTTATTGACGATCTATCTATTTTGGTTGTTGATAAAAAGATTCTTGTTTTTTATCATCGTGATTTTTTTGGCGACCATATGATTAAACGGAAATTACAATGTCCAACCAAGCTAATTCATGAATCATGTGAATCTTTTCAATTACTTGTTTGTGATGCCTACGTACATCTTTTGACTCATAACTAGCATTTTGATCATGACTTGCGAAAACCAATTGAGATGTTTGAATGCCTTAAAACATGTCCATATTTGTATCGAACGTTTGACGAGGCATCGACAAGTAAATTAATTTGTTAGTCTAATTGTACACATGGTGATTTGCATCTGTTCATTCCCATGCATTATTTTTGTCTTGTTAAGATTATGCTCAGACTGCAAATTTGTTTGCATTGCTTCAAGCTAACTCATGGGAATAAATTTCAGATGACACATTTTCCATTCACTCCATTCGTCCAAAAAAGGCCCTATAAGAGGAGCTATGATTGAGTGAACCAACAGCTTGACTTGAGGACAAGTCGTTCTGAAGAAGGGGGATGATACGAGCACAGTTGAGGACTATTTCGATTCGAGCAAGGAATTTACAAGATCATGCGAAATGACTTTGAAACTTCCTCGGGCTAGAAATTCAAGGATTTTACGCACCTGAACGCAAGCCAATTTTAGCTTAAATTCAGCTCCTCAAGCTCCATTTCCCATGAACACATTACAAGGGTCGTTTGTGCGCCTAAAATGCCATCAATGTGGCTGCTGCTTATTCAGCTTCCTGAGAATGAATTAAAGGATGTGTTAAAGTTCCATGGCTGCTCATTCGTTGGACATTTCAGCTCAACTCACCAGCTCATTAATTTAGTTGAATTGGGAGCCTAAATGAGCTGACCATTGGCTTCCCAAGGCCTGGCCGATCCTCTCCCCGAAGAAGCACCATTCTTTTCACACTTACTATTCACACCATGTCCATTTGGTTCTACAATGTTCACACTATGAAGACCATTCAAAACTGGACATTCACACTCCAAATGGTTGTTCAAGACCTCCTTTAATGCTGGTAATTTTTTCAGCAATAATTGCACATTGATTGACCTCATTTAAGCTCATTGGTCAAACCTAGCTACTGCCATGCAGCATTCAAGTTTTTCAAGTTCATTTGCTTAACCTAGAAGCTGCCCCTTGGACTCCATTCAACTGAATTTATCTACAGCAATTTAATGTTTTAATTCTGGAATTTTCTTGTGACAGCCCAAAATTTACCCTAGTCGGGAAGTGGTTTCGGGACCGCTAAACCGAGTCATTAAAATAATTAGCTATCATATTTGATGCTTATTATATGTATACATGCATGTGTGAAAATTTCATATTTGAATTTTGTTTAAATTGTAGGTGAATTTTAGTAAATAGGACTTATGTGAGAAAATTTTGAAATGTGATAGGTCAAAGCATATGGATCTATTAGTGCATGAAATAAAAAGGGGGGACTTGCATGTCAATTTCCCCCATAAATAGTAGTGGCCGGCCATGACAAGGTGGATAGACAAATTGTGATGGGTAAAACATATTATGAAAAGTTTATGACAACATGTTGTGTTAAGAACAATAAAATATGAGGGGTGTGGGAGGAGAAACCAAAGTTGTTTCATCCTTGCTCCCCCATTTTTGCCGAAACTAGAAGAAAAAAAAAAGGCTTCATCCTCTTTGTTCTTCTTGACCGAAAAATCAAAGGAAGAAGAAAGAGTTCTCTTTCTTTATGTTCGGTTTGGATGAGGATTAAGAAGAGGTAAGTACCTTGAAATTCTTGGAAAATTTTGTATAAAGAAGGTGGTTAGTTCAAGTTCTAATCATTCCATGGCTTAAGTTTTGATTGTTAGGAGGTTTGATGTTTGGCCAAGTAGTTTGAAGCTCTTAGCACATATATTTTTTTTCTTCTTTCTTGAAGGTTGAAAGTTGGGTTTTTATTAAGGAGGTGCCGAATGTGGTCCTTGAAGGGCCTTGAGGAACAATATATGTGGCTTGGGTTATAACATTCGGCCATGGTAGTTTGAGGATTAAGGATTTTATTTCTTGTTAAAATTGGATGAATCTTAGTGTGTGAGTGTTTGAACTAACTAAGGATCAAATAGATGCATGGGTACAAAGTAGGAAGAATCGGCTACTATGGTTGATACTAATGCCGAATGTGAAAATGTTATATTAAATAATGTATGTGATTTGAGTTAATAATATGAAAAGAATATTTAGATGTATTATAATTGATTAAGTATTAAATCAAAATTTGCTAAAATTGCCATTTCTTTAGCCGAATATGTGTTTGATCAATGAAGAATTTGTTGAAGAATATAGGTGAACTTGGTAAGAGTATTCGGCTTAGTGTATAAATGATATAAAGATTTTAGAAATTATTTTGGTTAGGTGTATGTATGATTAAGTATATTCGACAATATACTTAAAGTGAGTACATGATATTATATTATAATTATTGGTTTAAATATTGAATACTTCTATTTGTATTCTTTAAGCTCAAGAGCAAAGGGGAACTAAATCCGATAAAGGGAAGGAAAAAGTAATCGAATAGCCATTAAAGTTGTTCGACAACATCCGAGGTAAGTCTTCGAGTAATGACCCTACTTGAATTATATTGAAATGATTAGTCATACTATGATGGATAGCCGAATGTGCATAGAGACTATGTTATAAAGCCAATTGAAATCATGCTCTTTGTGTGTGGCTATTGAGCCGAAATTGGAAAGGTTAAATAAATGCTTTGTGTTTGAGCCTTAGTAACGAAAATGAAATATGGATGTGTCATGATTGTTGATATATGTGTGCATGAGCATTTGAATGATATTCGGGCTAAGTCCCGAAGGCAATTATGCTAGTGATTTTATCCGGGCTAAGACCCGAAGGCATTTGTGCGAGTTGCTATACCCGGGTTAAGACCCGAAGGCAATTGTGCTAGTGATTTTATCCGGGTTAAGACCCGAAGGCAATTGTGCTAGTGATTTTATCCGGGCTAAGACCGAAGGCATTTGTGCGAGTTGATATATCCGAGCTAAGACCCGAAGGCATTTGTGCTTGTGGTTATATCCAGCTAAATTCCGAAGAAACTTGGGTTCGAAGGTGAGCGTGTTGTGCTGTAATAAATTCAATTAAAACGCTCGAAAAACCCAAACGATAAGGTATGTGTTCGTATGCATCGGAAAAGTCGATTCGTTTTTAATAGTATTCGTTCAATCGACTAACGAACTTTCGACTTTTAGATAGGTTAATACCTTGTGTGTATATGTTGATGAAGTGTGAAGTAAGTATGTGTATGAGAATGTGTATTAATAAAGTGATCCATTTAGCTATGTGAATGTAATACTTTAGTCAAAGCCGATTTCATTACTTGAAACTTACTAAGCTTTAAAATGCTTACCCCGTTGCTTTGGCTCTCTGTTTTATAGATTTTGTTCGTCGGATATCGGATTCGGGATCATCGAAGTCGAAGTCATCCACACTATCAAAGCCGTTTTGGTACTCTTTTAGTTGAACTCTGGATATGGCATGTATAGGACTACCCGTTTGTTGTGGGTCATGGACCCTTTGGACTTGTATAATTTTGGTTAGCCATGCGAAAATGGCTTATATATGTTTGAGTATAATGCTATAATCATTTGGTATGGATATGGTTATTGAGAGGTGTGGATATGCTTAACAAGGATTGGCCATGGGAATGGTTAATCACTATCATAAATTGTGCTATTTATGCTAAAAGGGCTAGTTGAATCATGGAAACTATGAAATAGGTAAAGTCTACCTTAAAGGCAGATGCTGACAGCAGCAGTGATGTAGATTTGGAAAATCACTAAAAATAGTAGGAAAGGAATTAAATAGTGAATAAATTATGTAAACGAACCTTGATGAATCTATTTTCATAGGAAAGTAACGAAACAATCATATGGACAGTATGTTAAGAGATATTCAGGTTCTCGTGAGACAGGGCCAGAACGGTTTCTGGATTCCCTGTTTCGACTTTGGAAATTCATTATAAATTGACCAGAGATAATTAGGAGTCGTGCCATATATGTATAGATTCCTATTTGAGTCTAGTTTCTATAGAAACGAACGACATCCATATTGAAGCCCTTTACAGTGAGATATCCAAGTCGTAATGCGCAAAGGTCAGTGTAGTTGATCCCTGTAACTTGGGATACTTTTACTAATAAACTGTACTAATCGGCCCAACCAAAAATTCTAGAAAAAAATATGTAGATGGGCATATGGGTCTAGTTTCAGGTAAAATTTACGGAACTGGATTCTGAGTTTCTGAACTCAAGATATGATTTTTAAAGCGACTAGTACGCAGATTGGCAGTGTCTGGGAAATTTTTTTTATAAGTGGTTTAAAGTCTGCTAACACCTCGTGTTCGACTCCGGTGACGGTCTCGGGTTCGGGGTGTTACATTTGATTGGTATCAGAGCTACAATTTAGTTGATTCTAGGACTACCGTAATGCGTTGGGTCTAGCTATACATGCCATTTTATGTGATTATATGATAGTGTGGTGATTTCTGACATTTGCAAATGTGTTTATTTATAGTAATGGATCCCGATCCCGACCGAGCGGTAGCCGATGATCTTGAGAGTGTAGCGCCTGCTCCCGCACAAGGGACAGCGCCGGCGGACTCTCAACCTAATGCTAGTAACCCGAATGATGAAGCTAGAAAGCTTTCTATAGCGTGATGAATGATTGGTTCAACCAATACATTCGAACTAATACGGCTGTTCCACAACCTCCATTCCCGACAAATACCACCCCCGCACCTACAATACCTCCGGGAACTGACCAAATAAGGTCAAATAAGCCCCCAGTTGACAGAATCCGAAAACATGGGGCTACTGAATTTAAAGCTACGGATAGCGACGATGCCGAGCAAGCTGAATTTTGGTTGGACAACACTATCCGGGTACTCGATGAGCTATCTTGTACACCCGATGAATGCCTAAAGTGTACTATCTCCTTGCTACGCGATTCTGCCTACTATTGGTGGAGTACTCTGACTTCTGTTGTGCCCCGGGAGCAAGTAACTTGGGAGTTTTTCCAAACTGAGTTTCGGAAAAAGTATATCAGTCAGAGATTTGTTGATCAAAAACGGAAGGAATTTCTTGAGCTTAAGCAAGGTTCTATGTCAGTAACTGATTACGAGCGAAAATTTGTTAGACTTAGTAGATACGCTCGGGAATGTGTTTCGTCCGAGGCTATCATGTGTAAACGCTTCGAGGATGGGCTGAATGAAGATATAAAAATGTTCGTTGGCATTCTTGAAATACGAGAGTTTGTAGTACTTGTCGAGAGAGCTTGTAAAGCCGAAGAGCTTAGAAAAGAAAAACAAAAAGTTGATGTGGGAACTGGAGAGTTTCGTAAAAGATCCTCGAGAAAGTCTCTTCAACAGGCATCGAAGAAATTTTGAGATGATGTGAGCCGGTCTAGAGGCACTTCGGGCCTTTTTAGACGAGATCGTGATCGACCCCCTGTGGGTACACGAGGCACTTCGGTCGCCAGTGTTGGGAATGAACGTCGAGACAGAACGAAATGTCGATATTGCGGTAAATGGCATTCGGGGAGTTGTAGATTCCCTGACCGCTCCTGTTACAAGTGCGGATCAGTTGACCACTTCATTAAAGATTGCCCGAGGTTGTCTGAACATAATGTAAATCAGAGTGGGAAACCGGGTGCTGCCACTGCTCGAGGTAGACCATCTGGAAATACGGGCAATGCTAGTGGTGGTCAGAGAGGATCTAGAGATGCTACGACCAGATCCGAGGCTCGTGCGCCTGCTAGAGCTTATGCTATACGTGCCCGCGAGGATGCTTCTTCTCCTGATGTTATTACCGGTACTTTTACTCTCTTTGATATTAATGTAATTGCTTTGATTGACCCCGGTTCTACTTATGTGAAACCTTAGCATCCAGTAAGACTTTACCTATTGAGTCTACTGAGTTCGTAATTCGGGTGTCAAATCCCTTGGGTCGTTACGTGCTTGTCAACAAAGTGTGTAAGAAATGTCCCCTAGTAATTCGAGGTTCCTATTTTTCGGCAGACTTGATGCTTTTGCCGTTTAATGAATTTGATGTTATTCTCGGGTTGGATTGGTTGACTGTGCATGATGCGGTTGTGAATTGCAAAAGCAAGACTATTGAATTGAGGTGCGCAAATAACAAAGTAATCCGAGTTGAGTCTACGGACTTGGATGGGTTGCCAACTGTAATATCCTCAATGTTGGCCCAGAAATATGTAAGAAAAGGGTGCGAAGCATACCTTGCTTATGTACTTGATGACAAAGAATTAGAAAAGAAACCCGAATCTGTGCCGGTGGTTTGTGAATACCCGGATGTTTTTCCTGAAGAATTACCGGGTTTACCACCTGTTCGGGAGATAGAGTTTGGTATTGAGCTTGTACCTGGGACTACGCCGATTTCGATGGCTCCGTATCGTATGGCACCAACCGAGTTAAAAGAGTTGAAAGCTCAGTTGCAAGAATTGACGGATAGAGGTTTTGCTCAACCAAGTTTCTCACGTTGGGGTGCACCAGTATTGTTCGTGAAAAAGAAGGACGGAACCATGAGGTTGTGCATTGACTATCGTCAACTGAATAAAGTGACGATAAAGAATAAATATCCGTTACTGCGTATTGATGATTTGTTTGATCAACTAAAAGGAGCCTCAGTGTTCTCAAAAATAGATTTGAGATCGGGCTATTATCAGTTGCGAATTCGAGATTCGGACATACCCAAAACTGCCTTCAGAACGAGATATGGTCACTACGAATTCTTAGTGATGCCGTTTGGGCTCACTAATGCCCCTGCGATATTTATGGATTTGATGAATCGGATCTTCAGACCATATTTGGATCGGTTCGTAGTTGTGTTCATTGATGACATCTTGGTCTATTCAAGAGATGAGACCGAACATGCTGAGCACCTGAGACTAGTGTTGCAAATTTTGCGGGATAAGCAGTTATATGCTAAGTTCAGTAAGTGTGAGTTCTGGTTAAGAGAGGCTAGCTTCTTGGGTCATGTGGTATCCGCATCGGGTATTCGAGTTGACCCGAACAAAATTTCAGCCATACTTAACTGGAAACCTCCGAGAAATATTACTGAGGTTCGGAGCTTTTTGGGACTCGCCGGTTATTACCGACGATTTGTCAAAGGTTTCTCGATGATAGCCACACCAATGACGAAGCTACTTCAAAAGGATGTTAAGTTCGAATGGACGGAGAAATGTCAGAAAAGTTTCGATCAACTGAAAACTTATTTGACTGAAGCTCCAATTTTAGTGCAACCCGAATCAGGCAAAGAGTTTGTCATTTATAGTGACGCATCCCTACTTGGGTTGGTTGCGTATTGATGCAAGAAGGTCGAGTGGTGGCCTATGCGTCGAGACAATTAAAGCCACATGAGAAAAATTATCCGACCCATGATCTTGAACTAGCTGCCATCGTATTTGCTTAAAAAATATGGCAACATTACTTATTTGGTGAAAAGTGCCATGTATTTTCGGATCACAAAAGACTCAAATATTTGATGACTCAAAGAGACTTAAATCTGCGACAAAGACGTTGGCTTGAGTTGTTGAAAGATTACGAGCTTGTCATTGATTACCACCCGGGAAAGGCTAATGTGGTTGCAGACGCCTTAAGCCGGAAATCATTGTTTGCTTTACGAGCGATGAATGTGCACTTGTCTGTTCTACCCGACAATGTGTTAGTAGCTGAATTAAAAGCCAAACCATTATTGATTCATCAAATTCGTGAAGCCCAGAAAGTTGATGATGAATTGGTTGCAAAACGGGCTGAGTGTGTTCCGAACAAGGAATCGGAGTTTCAAATTGATGATGATGATTGTTTGAGGTTCAGAAGTCGTTTGTGTGTTCCAAGGAATTCGGAACTCATTTCGATGATTCTGAACGAAGCCCATTGTAGCCGAATGTCAATTCACCCGGGGAGTACGAAAATGTACAACGATTTGAAACGTCGGTTTTGGTGGCATGGTATGAAACGAGACATCTCCGACTTTGTTTCAAGATGTTTAATATTTCAACAAGTGAAAACGGAACATCAAGTGCCTTCAGGATTACTTCAGCCGATCATGATACCTGAGTGGAAATGGGATCGAGTCACAATGGACTTTGTGTCCGGACTGCCATTGTCAGCAAGTAAGAAAGATGCGATTTGGGTTGTTGTCGATAGACTGACAAAGTCGGCTCACTTTATCCCCGTGCGCACGGATTTTTCATTGGATAAACTAGCTGAATTGTACGTTTCTCAGATTGTGAGATTACACGGGGTACCTATTTCTATCGTGTCGGATAGAGATCCGAGATTCACCTCACGATTTTGGAAGAAATTGCAAGAAGATTTGGGTACCAAGCTGCATTTTAGCACTGCTTTTCACCCCCAAACCGATGGTCAATCCAAGCGGATAATTCAGATACTTGAGGATATGTTGAGATGTTGCATCCTCGAGTTCAGTAGTTCATGGGAACGGTATTTACCTTTGATTGAATTCGCTTACAACAATAGTTTTCAATCAAGTATTAAGATGGCACCTTACGAGGCTTTGTACGGTCGTAAATGCCGTACACCATTGTTTTGGACCGAGCTCGGTGAAAGTAAAATTTTCAGAGTTGATTTGATTAAAGATGCCGAACAGAAAGTAAAGGTAATCCGTGAAAGTCTGAAGGCAGCCACAGATCGTCAGAAATCGTATACGGATTTGAAACGAAAAGACATTGAATATCAGGTGGGAGATAAAGTGTTTCTTAAAGTTTCGCCTTGGAAAAAGGTACTCAGATTTGGCCGAAAGGGCAAGTTGAGTCCGAGATTCATTGGGCCATACGAAATATCCAAACGAGTCGGTCCAGTTGCGTATCGATTGATTTTACCCCCTGAACTTGAAAAGATTCACGACGTCTTTCATGTTTCGATGCTTCGACGCTATAGATCTGATCCTTCGCACATAATTAGTCCATCAGAGGTTGAAATTCAATCTGACTTGAGTTATGAAGAAGAACCGATTCGTATCCTAGCTCGTGAAGTGAAAGAGTTGCGAAACAAAAGGGTTCCGTTAGTAAAGGTGTTATGGCTCAAACACGGAATCGAAGAAGCTACTTGGGAAACCGAGAACTCTATGAGAGAACGATACCCAAACCTATTTACCGGTAAGATTTTCAGGGACGAAAATTTCATAAGTGGGGGAGAGTTGTGACAGCCCAAAATTTACCCTAGTCGGGAAGTGGTTTCGGGACTACTAAACCGAGTCATAAAAATAATTAGCTATCATATTTGATGCTTATTATATGTATACATGCATGTGTGAAAATTTCATATTTGAATTTTGTTTAAATTGTAGGTGAATTTTAGTAAATAGGACTTATGTGAGAAAATTTTGAAATGTGATAGGTCAAAGCATAAGGATCTATTAGTGCATGAAATAAAAAGGGGGGACTTGCATGTCAATTTCCCCCCTAAATAGTAGTGGCCGGCCATGACAAGGTGGATAGACAAATTGTGATGGGTAAAACATATTATGAAAAGTTTATGACAACATGTTGTGTTAAGAACAATAAAATATGAGGGGAGTGGGAGGAGAAACCAAAGTTGTTTCATCCTTGCTCCCCCATTTTTGCCGAAACTAGAAGAAAAAAAAAACGCTTCATCCTCTTTGTTCTTCTTGACCAAAAAATCAAAGGAAGAAGAAAGAGTTCTCTTGCTTTATGTTCGGTTTGGATGAGGATTAAGAAGAGGTAAGTACCTTGAAATTCTTGGAAAATTTTGTATAAAGAAGGTGGTTAGATCAAGTTCTAATCATTCCATGGCTTAAGTTTTGATTGTTAGGAGGTTTGATGTTTGGCCAAGTAGTTTGAAGCTCTTAGCACATATATTTTTTTTCTTCTTTCTTGAAGGTTGAAAGTTGGGTTGTTATTAAGGAGGTGCCGAATGTGGTCCTTGAAGGGCCTTGAGGAACAATATATGTGGCTTGGGTTATAACATTCGGCCATGGTAGTTTGAGGATTAAGGATTTTATTTCTTGTTAAAATTGGATGAATCTTAGTGTGTGAGTGTTTGAACTAACTAAGGATCAAATAGATGCATGGGTACAAACTAGGAAGAATCGGCTACTATGGTTGATACTAATGCCGAATGTGAAAATGTTATATTAAATAATGTATGTGATTTGAGTTAATAATATGAAAAGAATATTTAGATGTATTATAATTGATTAAGTATTAAATCAAAAGTTGCTAAAATTGCCATTTCTTTAGCCGAATATGTGTTTGATCAATGAAGAATTTGTTGAAGAATATAGGTGAACTTGGTAAGAGTATTCGGCTTAGTGTATAAATGATATAAAGATTTTAGAAATTATTTTGGTTAGGTGTATGTATGATTAAGTATATTCGACAATATACTTAAAGTGAGTACATGATATTATATTATAATTATTGGTTTAAATATTGAATACTTCTATTTGTATTCTTTAAGCTCAAGAGCAAAGGTGAACTAAATCCGATAAGGGGAAGGAAAAAGTAATCGAATAGCCATTAAAGTTGTTCGACAACATCCGAGGTAAGTCTTCGAGTAATGACCCTACTTGAATTATATTGAAATGATTAGTCATACTATGATGGATAGCCGAATGTGCATAGAGACTATGTTATAAAGCCAATTGAAATCATGCTCTTTGTGTGTGGCTATTGAGCCGAAATTGGAAAGGTTAAATAAATGCTTTGTGTTTGAGCCTTAGTAACGAAAATGAAATATGGATGTGTCATGATTGTTGATATATGTGTGCATGAGCATTTGAATGATATCCGGGCTAAGTCCCGAAGGCAATTGTGCTAGTGATTTTATCCGGGCTAAGACCCGAAGGCATTTGTGCGAGTTGCTATACTCGGGTTAAGACCCGAAGGCAATTGTGCTAGTGATTTTATCCGGGTTAAGACCCAAAGGCAATTGTGCTAGTGATTTTATCCGGGCTAAGACCGAAGGCATTTGTGCAAGTTGATATATCCGGGCTAAGACCCGAAGGCATTTGTGCTTGTGGTTATATCCGGCTAAATTCCGAAGAAACTTGGGTTCGAAGGTGAGCGTGTTGTGCTGTAATAAATTCAATTAAAACGCTCGAAAAACCCAAACGATAAGGTATGTGTTCGTATGCATCGGAAAAGTCGATTCGTTTTTAATAGTATTCGTTTAATCGACTAACGAACTTTCGACTTTTAGATAGGTTAATACCTTGTGTGTATATGTTGATGAAGTGTGAAGTAAGTATGTGTATGAGAATGTGTATTAATAAAGTGATCCATTTAGCTATGTGAATGTAATACTTTAGTCAAAGCCGATTTCATTACTTGAAACTTACTAAGCTTTAAAATGCTTACCCCGTTGCTTTGGCTCTCTGTTTTATAGATTTTGTTCGTCGGATATCGGATTCGGGATCATCGAAGTCGAAGTCATCCACACTATCAAAGCCCTTTTGGTACTCTTTTAGTTGAACTCTGGATATGGCATGTATAGGACTACCCGTTTGTTGTGGGTCATGGACCATTTGGACTTGTATAATTTTGGTTAGCCATGCGAAAATGGCTTATATATGTTTGAGTATAATGCTATAATCATTTGGTATGGATATGGTTATTGAGAGGTGTGGATATGATTAACAAGGATTGGCCATGGGAATGGTTAATCACTATCATAAATTGTGCTATTTATGCTAAAAGGGCTAGTTGAATCATGGAAACTATGAAATAGGTAAAGTCTACCTTAAAGGCAGATGCTGACAGCAGCAGTGATGTAGATTTGGAAAATCACTAAAATAGTAGGAATGGAATTAAATAGTGAATAAATTATGTAAACGAACCTTGATGAATCTATTTGCATAGGAAAGTAACAAAATGATCATATGGACAGTATGTTAAGAGATATTCAGGTTCTCGTGAGACAGGGCCAGAACGGTTTCTGGATTCCCTGTTTTGACTTTGGAAATTCATTATAAATTGACCAGAGATAATTAGAAGTCGTTCCATATATTTATAGATTCCTCTTTGAGTCTAGTTTCTATAGAAACAAGCGACATCCGTATTGAATCCCTGTACAGGGAGATATCCAAGTCGTAATGCGCAAAGGTCAGTGTAGTTGATCCCCGTAACATGGGAGATTTTGACTAATAAACTGTACTAATTGGCCTAACCAAAAATTCTAGAAAAAAATATGTAGATGAGCATATGGGTCTAGTTTCAGGTAAAATTTACGGAACTGGATTCCGATTTTCTGAACTCAAGATATGATTTTTAAAGCAACTAGTACGCAGATTGGCAGTGTCTGGGAAAATATTTTTTATAAGTGGTTTAAAGTCTGCTAACACCTCGTGTTCGACTCCGGTGACGGTCTCGGGTTCGGGGTGTTACATTTCTAGCTCATTCTAGCTCAATTTGCTTAGCCATGTAGATGACCATTCGACTAGCTAGTACTTAGGCTATAAATAGTTTTTTAGTTTGTTTGTAAAGGGAATTTTTTCCAATTTGATTTATGAACATTTTTTTCTTGAGTGAGTTTGTCTCCTCTCAAATTTTGTACAAGTCTCGTTGACTTATCTAGTGTGCTTGTGGCGTCTCTGACTTGTTTTCGAACTTATCACCGTAAATCGGTGTGGCGTTCACCAATCCACCATTCCGCAAATCCACCTTAACGACATAAGAAACGAGGTGACACTACGATATAGTGTTGAATCTTTCTTCCATTAAGTTTATTTCCCATCCCCACCAATTAGCCCAAAATTTCTATCCTTTGTTTTCTTTTATTAAACTGAACCTACATCTTTCTGAACGTTCCATCTATTTCAAAAATCACTTTGTAAGCTTCCAAAAACCTTAAACAAATTTACACCTTTTTGACTAGTCTCCTCATCGATGATCGGTCAAACTTTGTGAAACGACTAGATTAACTCGGGCTGGTTCACATCAAGGGAGATGGGGAAAAGTTAGGAAAGCATTGTTATGAAATATCTAACCAAAAGTATAACTACCCTAAGCTAGAGAGAGTGCTTTCTGTGATTAGAGTAGGTGAGAAGAACAAGTTTCAAGAGCAGGGTAAGCAAAGAAAGGTGGAAAGCTATGATGGATGCTGGACAAACACTGATAGAACCAATGAAGTGCCCCCAAAAACATTGACTAAGTTGACGGATGAATCCGATAGCAAGATATGATAATTTTAAATTAAATGTTAATTTTATGTATAATATTGTATATTTGATTAACCTACTTAGTTTAGACTTTAATTGATATTAACAGTTTGTTTTATAGAACCTAAGACACATTAGGCTAGAACAGATTCGATGTTGCAACACGGCACCCTCGTGTCACAACATCGTGTCCAGAATCAAAGGAATCGATAAAACCCTTTCAGTGTCCTGACACAGTACCGCTGAGTCATAACACATAAAAAAACTACCCAGGGTTCCAAAAATTCAGAGTGTGTCGCGACATCAAATCCCGACGTCATGACATCAATAGACTGCCAAGGGTGCCGCAACATGGAACCCCTATGTTGTGACATTGTTTCAATTTTTTACAGGGTTAACCCGATCCGATTGCGCTACCCTATGGCGTAAACCATGTTTTAATCTATTTTAACATGAATATAACCCTTATTTCAACCCTAAAACATATCATCAACCTCCTTTAAACTTTAAAACCCTCCTCAACCCTTTCAAAAACTTCAAATCCTTAAACCCTAAAATCCCCTTTTCACAACTAAAACCAACTCATTCTTGATAATTGTAGGAACCAAGACTAACCATTCACGATACGACATCTCTACGAGTAATCCAACACATCTCCACTCAAGGTTAGGGGTTCTAAATTTCTTTTTATTGTTGTATTGGATACATTACTTGATATTTCATTAGCTTCTAAGCATAAATTATATTGAATATGCCACCAAGAAAAGTTAGAAGAACTAATGAACCAGAATCATCAGCGGTTCCAAATCCCTCTAATTCCCAAATACAAATATGGAAAAATATTTTTTAGAGATTCAAGGAGAAACATTTATTCAAGCACGGTGATTTGAACCATCGATGGCACTGTGTCAAGAAATTTGGCGCTTGGCCTAATACAACATATGGGAACGCTTCTATGTGATCCCAAAAGACCCCACCGTGGTCTTAATAGTTCAAGAATTTTACGTATCTTTACGGTACTAAGAGTTTAAGAGGACTGAATGTGGCACATGGGAAACAATACCAGTGCGAAGGAAGGAAGTAAAACTTACCCCTCGAGCTATTTGTGAATTTTATAATGCTCCATTTTATGAAAAAAATTTGTGGAAGAAACTGATTTAGAATACTTTAGAGACATAAATATGGACAATGTTATAAATTATTTAACTGAAGGAAGAGGTGAATGGAAGTGTCGCCCACATACCGATATTCTTACATCTTTTAATCAAACAATAATGTTTCCAGTTGCGAAAATATGGATTCAATTTTTATGCACTCGAGCCTCTCCTACTTTGAATGTATCTAATGTCAATGCTTTTCGAGTATTTTTACTTTATGCTATTTTGTAGAGAAAATAGGTATGCATCAGAACATGGATCTACCTAAACATGAAATGGTGCATCAGTGGTAAAAAAGTGGGATTTTCTTCCCCCACTTAGTGACTACCTTTTGTGCAAAAGAGTAGGGATTCCAACGGTGTCCACTGAGCAGTCTATAAAGCCATCCCGAAGCATAGTTGGAGATACAATGTATACACAATCCATAGAGCTTTGGACGAAACAAATAAAGGACTGGAACAAAAGCCAACAAGAGAAGACGACAACCCCCGCCTCATCTCAAAGGAAAGAAAAATAAAAAACTTGAAAAGAAATTTGTGAGAATAGTTTGGATTGGATGAGACATTGGATGCAAGAGTCAGACCCATTTTTCTAAGAATTTGCATAGCAGAATAACATTAGAGTACCCAATTATTCATCGTATATGTTTAGCCCAGTGCATCTTGAGTAGTAAGAAGAGTTGCAAGAAAGAAAAGAACAAAAAAAGAGCGAAGATGAAGAGTGAGAGGAAGATGAATAGATGGACTTTGAGGAGGATGATTAAACTTTTGGTTTAATATTGTAACTATTGGGATAATTTTTAACTTTTAGAAGTAGGATTAACATTATATTTTTATTTTTCTGTTTTAAATTTTCTATGTAGGAACCCTACATGAAAGAAGTACAACAATTGCGAGCTTACAACTATCAAAGGAGAAAGCACCCACCAATAGCTTATGGAACTATCACGATCAATCGGGTAACTTCTTTCTTTATCCTATCAGGGCTACACATTGAGGGAAATGTTTTCTCTAAAGTGTTGGGGTAACATGGAAAATTTGTTTCAATTATTATCTTTTTCTTTTAATCTTTATTGTCAATTGTGTGCTTGAGCTTGTAGAAATACAAGTGATTGGTTAGGAGCATGTATTTAGGTTGATTGTATTTACTATAAATTTGGCATGATAGTAAATGATATTAAATTTTTTATTATTAGACTACTAAGTTTAATATATTACACTGTGAATAGGCATTAAGCAATTGAATGTATTACATGATATAAAGAATACAGTGAAACAAGCAGGCTAGTACTTATGATAAATTGTTGAAATTGTGATTGTTTGAGTGATTAAATTTGTGCATATTGAAAAATCGAGGGATGACCTAATGCATTGTTTGGTAATTTCGTTGGGACAAGGGATTTGGAAACATGATATGTCTAATTCAGTGCAGAAAATGAAACTAGATTTTTGCACTTTATGAGCTTGAAATTAAGCAGTATCTTTTGGATCTTATTATGTTTTAGTAAGTTTTGTTAAATTTAATAAAATGTGCAAATTGAGTCTTTTATTGACCTTAGGGGCCGAATGAGGCCTAAAGGTGGCTAATGAACTTTGTAAGTGTGTAGAAGACCATGAGAAGGCGTAATAAATAGATATTGGTCGCTATGTCACAACACAGAACGTTCAATGTCGCAACATAAGGAGTAGAATAGAGAAATCAAAGAACTACCTTCGATGTCGCGACATAGCCTAAGGGTGTTGCGACATACCCCTGAAGATATCCCAAAGAGGAGTATACTGACTCCTATGTCGTGACATAGGTCCTGGTGTGTCACGACATCAACTCTAGAGAGTAAATAACACGAACTAGAGGGCATTTTAGCCTGCATAATCAAACTTAAAGCTCAGGAACATCAATTAACCTAGGGTTAAGGACAACAACCACTTGAAATCTATAAATAGGCTCCTTTGTCAAATGTAAAATAGACCAATTACTTAGCTTAGTTTTCTGCTTTTAATTTCAGTTTAGCTGCTTTTCCTCTTTAGGTTGTAGATTTATGTTTAAGTTGTTCTTGTTTATCTTGAGAGATCTGATTTGTGGAGACAGTCAAACTATGTGGATTTGATTTATTTTTAATACATCTCAGGCATTTTCTTAAACTCTACACTTCAATTCATTTATCATGTTTTCTCTTTACATCAATTCCATATTGTTTATAAAAACCATGAGGAACTAATTCTTCTATGGGGGGTTAGCGAGTGAAGGTATGATCCATAAAATGTTTTGTAGGGTTACTCAATGGATCATCTTTTTGGGAAAGGAAGAACTTAAAACCCTAGGCCTAGAAACACTAGGAAGTAAACAAGGAGGGAATTAACCCAAAATTGGTATCGCCTATCTGTGAACACCTTCACCCCAAACCAATCTAGACTGTGGGTTTAGAAGATAAGTAGTTCTTGTTGACTCATTATTTGAGTCAAAGATCAGAAGATCCTACTAGGATAGCGGCTAGTTGATTGACGAGGGACCCGAAGTGATTATTGATGGGAAATACCGAAGCAAGCTAATCACCCATAATCAAATTTGATTTATCCTATTGTTTGATCTCTTGAATTTTATTTCTTTATGTTATTTTATATTGTTATTACAAAAAGATCTTAAAAAATCTTTTTTATTTTACTATCGTACTATAACCAAATTAATGTACTCATTAGATCTTTCGGTGTTTAGGTTAAAATTGATCTAGCACTCGCCTCTCTTAGGTACAATCCTCAGAGTACTCACCTACTCCGTTGTAACTATAATACAAATAGACCTGTATACTTGCTGATACCACTTCATATATCTATATCTTTTGCTGTAATATTCACATTCTAGATGTTAGTACGTCCGGAGGTGATCAAGTTTTTGGCATCCTTGCCGAGGAGGCAACGTCACTAGTTTGATTTTAATCTTTGGAGTTAATAAGGTTAATTTGGAAGTTTTTAGGTAATAGATACGGTTTTATTTTCTTTATTGCTAGTAATATTCTATTTTTGAGTGTATTGTATGACTCATAATAGGGGAACACCTATGCAACAGTCATAGATCTAGAAAGAATAATCTGAAGAAATTATCGACAGCAACAACAGCAGCAGTAGATGTAAGATCCATCACCACTCGCTGAAGGCAATGTACCATGCAAGAATCCGTTGCTGGAAAACACTAACGATAATGCCCTAGGAGATCCACCAGCACCACTATAGCTACCCCTGAACTTACACATGGCTTGAAATGAGAGAACCCTAAGGGGTTATGCATTACCAAGTCTGGACATGGTTCAGGAGAGCATAACAAGGTCGGCTATTACAATTAATAATTTTGAGATCAAGCTGGCAATGATTTAGATGATCTAGAATAATATGCAATTTAGGGGCAAAATGATTTAGATGATCCAGAATAACAGTTGTTTCCCTTTTCTTAGATTGATAACGTCTTTTCTTTGTTAGATTCGCAAGCACCAAGTCTATCATGACATGGAATGAACTCACTGGAAGTTCGTACAGAAGTTCTTCCGTATTAGTAAAGCGGTTCAACTAAGAAGAGAAATTGTTGTCTTTAGACAGATGGAGGGAGATTGTTTTCATGAAGCTTGGGAATGTTTTAAAATGTTGATTCAGAAATGCCTACACCATAAATTCCCTGAGTGGTTGTGATTGCTTGTGTTTTATAATGGGTTGGATGCGAATACCAAATCCAGATTAGACGGAGTAACATGAGGAGATCTTATGAACATTGACATACGAGGACATGTACAAAATCATTGAGAACATGGAGTTGAACTCCTTCCAGTGGGCGATTGACCGATTTACATATGGCTAGAAAATTGCTACAGTAAAAGCTACTCAAGTGGATAGACTCAACTGTATCAAATCTGAAAATAATGCACCGTCTATGGGTGGAGGAGACAAATTGCTCTTCCATTACATCAACAATCCTGTTGAAAATGTGAATTATATAAGAAATAAGGGTGCAAACCCTTATTCAAATACCTAGAATACCAGCTAGAGAGATCACTCGAATCTGAGATAGGAAGGAAACCAATGAGGAGGTAGTAGTTTGAATAAAACCAAAAATACTAATTATCAACCTCCTTATTTGTAAAAAAACTCAAGAAAGGGTCAACCCAAGTGACCATATTGCATGGGGTCAATGGCTGGATAGACTCAAGGGAGAGATGAAGTCAATGAGAACAGGCGTAAAGTAGGTGCAACCTGAGTGCACCAACTCAACCAGAACATTGACAAAACATGAATATCAAATGAGGCAATTGATGAGCATCATGGGTGACATCAAAAGGAAAATTAGCACTGGTATTCCTAGTAATATAGAAAATTTAGAGGGAAGATAAGGAGCATGTGAAAGAAATAGCACTCCAATTGGGCAAAGTACTGAGTAGCCCAAAAAATCATACTCCAGTGGTAAATATGGGGAATATTGACTGCCGTCAAGAGAAATCCCTAGAAGCTAAAAATGAACCAAAGCCAGAGGAGGAAAGTCCACCAGCAATTGAACTAGAAAAAAATCATTAATTATTATGCCATTACAAAAGTAGGACAAAGATCAATTTGTAAGTTTCTTAAACTTGTTCAAAACATTAAATGTAAACCTACCTTTAGTAGAGTTAATTGAGAAAGTTCCTAAGTATGCCAAGTTTTTAAAGGAAATCATGTCTAGGCGTAGGAAAATTAAGTTAGGAGAACAAGTTAATTTAAATGCCTCATATAGTGTTATTATTACAAGACTGGTTCCCAAAATTTTGAAAGACCCAAGAAGTTTTACTATTCCTAGAGAGATAGAGAGCATTCATTTTAATAAAGCTCTATGTGACTTAGGAGCTAGTATTAATTTAATGCCTTAATCTATTTTTGAAAAACTCGGGTTGGGTGATCTCAAAGCTACCAAGATAACACTACAATTGGCTGACAAGTCTTCAGTACATCCAAAAAAAGTACTGTCTCATGTGAATAAGCTAAGCAAATTGTGCAAGTGTACATGTTAGATCAAGTAATAAAGTGATAAGTGAGATCCTCTCCATATGGATTGGTTAGCAATAAATTGGTTAAGCTATTATAAAGAAGTGTGTTTAATGTTATGGCAAAAACAATAATAAGAATGTAGAGATAATTAAGGAATATTGATGTGTGTAATATGTGAATTCTAACAAATAAATGAAAATGCTATGGCAAGACATGAGTAAGTATGCAATGGCAATTACGAGACTAACTATACGAATAATATGTAAACAAGTAACAGTTAAGGATATGAAAATAGAGATGCTACAGAAAAGGTTAAAGGAGCTACAACGTTGAATCATAAGGTTGGGATTACTGAGAATCTACCCTTATTAACCAATAATACCTTGGCAAAATCAATCGTATTCTCCTGCTCGAAGGAGATCTAAAATAACCTGCTTGTTTCGAGAGCAAGACTTCAAGTTACCTTTCCTAAAGTGATATATGTCTATAGGCCTTTAGCACAGTACCCAACATTGCTTTGTTTTCTTTCCATATGGAATGTTGCTCTATGTCTATAGACTACTACTAACATTCGGTCGAATATTTGCTCATATCATTCAATTTTGATCAAACTAACCTAACCTTATCAGTATTAGCTTAGTTTCATAAACATGCTATACATTCATCTATGTCTAGAGATTATACACATGTGATTCATAAATACCATTGAAAGAACAATAACTTAAAACTAATCTAGGCATCGGCCATTAAAGGAAATAAAGTTTTCATCAAGCAATCCCAGTCCTATATGATTAACTTATGGGTTGGTAAATAAAATCAAAATTCAAAATAACATTCAACATCATTTTACTCAATTAAGATCAGAAAGAAAAAAATAAAGAAGAAAAGGAAGAACCTAGGGAAGATAGCATTCGCCTATCTAGCCCACAACTCCGATGACACATTATATTGTGATTGCCTAGAGGGACTGCCTTCTTCTTCTTCCATTCTAACTCTGCCTTGTTCTCAACCGTTATCCTCTATTGTTTTCCCAAGACTTTTTTCCAATTCTCTCTCTAACTGTCTACTCCTTTTTAATTTTTATTTTTGGGTTTATATCTCCTCCTTTAGGGTAGACCCATCATCCCATGATCTTTTTCCTTTTTTTTAGGCTGATTTTCTTGGTACACATACAACAAAGGTTGAAAACAATTAAGTGTTAACTGGGTCATTTCCTGGCATTTCCACGACATTCATGTTGGAAAACTATCCAACCTTTTGCCACAACAAACCTTCCCTCCTTTTCTTCTTTTCCAGATTCTGCACTTGCCACTTAACAAAAAAATCCTTCTCGAAAACAATTAAAAGTAACATGTAATTACATTTAAGCACAATCCAAGCCTTTTCATTAAATTCCCTAAAAACACTAATGGAAAATCCTAAAATGTAACTAAACTTACATAAGTACATGCAATTAATCAAGTCTAAAGGCATAAAATATAACTCATTTCAACATTTAACACACCCCCAAACCTGAGTTGTTTCTTGTTCTCAAGAAAGATATGCATGAATGCATATATGCAAGACTTTGCCATCATAGATAACCATCTTGATCTACCATTCTACTCAAACAAAAATATATACATCAGTTCTCAGTTCTTAGTAATCTTCTTTCTCCAAAAACTTGCTAAGGTGTTAGAGGTTTGCTCAACAAAGGTACTGCAGAAAATTTCATCCTAAAAACAAAATTTCCTAAGTGCTCATGTGTGCTTTCTGGCCATAGTAAGCATCTCCTAATTCACTTAGTTCTTTTTTTTTCTAAACTCAAGTTGCTCTAAGCCTACTCAAAATGTATATATGCTATTCATATTTTTTTCTTATTTGTTTCAAATAAATGTAGGGGATTTAACATGTCACAAAATTCTTTGATTGAATAATCACAATGGAGCAAACATTGAATTACCGAGTTCTCAATCATGTCACAATTTAAATAAAAATCACTCTTTAGGCTAAAACTTTTAACTTAGGAGATGGATGGAGCAAACAACTACCTCTTTAGCTTCTCAGCCTATTACTACCATGGACGACCCCTTGTTTTTATTTTTATTTTATTTTTTATTACACACTTTTACTCAAACTCACCTTTAAGTAATGTTTTGGCAATTTGACTGAGTTTGGCTTCAAAAGTCCATAAGTTCATTAAAAAGACACTCGCTATAGTCCAAAACTAACTAAGGTTAGGACATCTCATGTTTTGGAGTTAATTTTCAAGCAACTCTCCAAAACTAAATTCACCTAATCTAGTGTAACATGTTCTAAGTGTATTGAAGAATTTAAGCTCATCATCGAACACACAAGTAATGATTGTGCTCATCATGGGCAAAACAAACCATGACAATTATGTGTGCCATGGCAAAATGAATGATAGGAGAACCAAAATTTAAAACATGCTCAACTAACTATTTAATGTAGTACTAAATGCTCAATACACCCCCAAACCTAAGGGATGCATTATGCTCAATGCATGTACAGATATACAATAGAAAATGTCATGGAAAAATAAATGAAATGATGTATGGAAGGGAAAAGAACTTCCCTAGCTTGCACCAGAGAGTAGTTACTTTATTTTATTCTATGAGTGGATTTACGTGCACTATGTTTATAGCGTATTTTCCTTTTCAATGATTAGAGTGGCACATCCTCTTCTTCATCATCAGATTTGGTGATTTCATCAATAATTCGATTGATCTCACGATCATGTTCAGTCATTGGTTCAGTAAAGGGAGGTGGAACAGCTGCAATGCTGTCCACTGGTGGTACAACTGTGGGATTTGGTTCTTCTTCTTCCTTACAATTAGCTGCAATATTGACTAATTCTATTTTCTCTATTTCTTCTGGTTTTTTGTTTTCTTTCTTGGTAGTGGCAGGGTATGTGGGAACAGGGTCTATTTCAGTTGGCTGGGCTTTACTAACCCCTTCTGTTACAATTACTGTAATTCTTTAGGGGAGTCTAGAAAATCAAGCATTGGCTTGGTGAAATTCTTTTGAAGGGACCTTTTCAAAGCATCATCCCTCTTCTCCATACAGGTCCAGTAGAAAGCCAATTTGTCATGCACATCTATCAAATCTACAATAAGCTGAAGCTGCTGAGTCTTAAAAAGATTATTTTGCTTCTGCAACTTCGTCAATAAACTGAGCAATTGTTGCTTAAATAAATTGTTAGAAGTGGAGGTGGTTGCAGTAGCAAATGTTGGCATAGAGGATGTTGAGGCTGAGTTAGGAGGTTATTGCTGTGGCAAATCCTCCCCATAAATCTTTTCAATAATCAATCTTGTAATGGTCTCTTTATTTGGGATAGCATTCTCATTGGCTTGGACTGACACATGAACATGCTGGCAAAGCGCAATGATTAAAGAAGGAAAGTTTAGACTCTTGACATTCTTTTGTGTGCACCGGTGGAATTCATTGAACATAATCTTATCCAGATTAATCTTCCTACCCTGCATGATGGAATGGAACACCAACATCCACTCCTTAGAAACTGTTGAGTTGTAGGTAGAAGGGAGTAGGCACGTCTTAAGGAAATGATACCAAACCCTGCACTTGGGCTTCAAAGATACCCTTTCCACGGTGTAATAATCTTTCCTCGACATCGTCCATTTAGTTCCCGCTACACAAATGTCTTAAAGAACCCGGTTCAACCCATCAATAGTGAGTGTTGCAGCAAACTGGGTATGCTCATCTTGGATATCAAAAAGACCATACTTAGCATTAATAGTGTCCTCATTAAATAGGAAAGAGACTCCTTGCACATATAAAAACAACATTTGGGGAATTAAGGTGAGCATAGAACTCACAATCAATATTGGTTAGAACATCCTCTGGATGCAAATAAAAAATTTACCATCCATGTTGCTCGACGATAGAAGAAACGTAAGAGTCGTATCCCATGAAAGGCTCATCTTTAAAAAGAAAACCTTTTTTCCAAGAAAAAAGGTCGCTTGGAGATGTTGTTCTGGTACTGCTCTTTTGTCACAACGTTAAATAATGTGCAAGGTGGCATAGCAGATGATTGAGGGGTAGATCGTCTAGCCATTGTGGAAAGTTAAGGTAAAAGTTTGTATAGAAAAAGAAGAAGAAATTTGAAGTGTTTGAAGAAAGAACAAAGAAGCGTGGAGAGAAAAAAATTAGGGTAACTGTAAAATAACTTAAGAGGTTAGGGTAAAATTAAATGACGATAAAGTAAGGAGTAACTGGGGTATGACGTAAGTGATGGGAGGCCAATAATTATGGCCTGAATTTGGTGTGATGAAAATTTTGAGGGAAAGTGAAAAGGTTATAGGCCCAAATATTTTAGAAACAAATTCCCAATGGGCCAACGGGTATCATATGGCCCAACCTCACAATTGCCATTATGAGATAGTATTGACGGTTCAGAAAAATTAAATGTGCAGAGTAAGTTTTGTAGCATGGAGAAGGGAAAAGCAAAGGGAGTTTTTTTGGGGGAACTGTGAAGTGACCTAGCCCTAAAACATGAATTTTGGCTTTTCCACCATGGGCTACCCAAGTAACGTAATGGACCCAACTGTCCAAAAATCTCTCCCTTGGACTTTTCTGTCTGATCAACCCATATTACCTCATACCTCAACATCCATTTCCCAGTTTTTCGTGGCATAACTCTCTTTCACGATGATGTAATAGACTCTAGTTAGTGGCACAACTGATAAGTTCGCATTCTTTATTCTGTCTCTAGAAATCATGGAAAGAACTTCTTAAAGATAAAAATAGAAATAGAAGCAACATGAAATAATTAAAGATAACTAATAGTAAAAACGAAATTAAAGTAAATCAATTAAGGAAAATAAAAATAAAAAATATAATTATTAGCTCAAATATCTCAGAGGTTAATGGATTGCTTATCTCGATCCATATGAGCACCCCAGTAATGTTTAAAGCGTTGTCCATTAACTTTAAATGTGATCCCCATTTTTGTATATTTGACATCAACAACTCCATGAGGATAGACTTGAGCTACTTCAAAGGGACCTGACCAATGAGATTTTAATTTACCAGGGAACAATTTGAGCCTAGAGTTGAACAACAACACTTGTTGTCCTAGTTCAACTTGCCTTGGCATAATCCTTTTATCATGCCTCCGCTTGGTCTTCTCCTTGTACAGCTTAGTGTTCTCATATGCTTGTGCCTAGAATTCTTCCATTTCATTTAGTTCTAACAACTTGTTATGGCCAGCAACTTTCCAGTCCATATTCAGGTTTTTAATAGCCCAAATGTTTTCTGCTCTATCTCAACCGGTAAGTGATACGGCTTCCCAGAAACAAGCTTAAAAGGTGACATCCCCGACTGTGTTTTAAATATTGTACGATAAGCCCACAAAGCTTCATCCAATCTAGAGGACCAATCTTTTCGAGTTAGATTCACTACTTTTTCCAGAATTTGTTTAATTTCTCTGTTAGAAACCTCGACTTGCCCATTTTTTTGGGATGATATGTCGTGGAAATTTTATGTTTTACCCCAAACCTAAGCAAAGCATTAGCAACTAATTTGCAATAAAAATTAGAACCTTCATCAACGATAATGGCTCAAGGTGTACCAAATCTTGTGAAAATGTTCTTGTGTAAAAACATCAGCACTGACTTAGTATCATTTGTAGGGAGGGGTACCGCTTCGACCCAGTTAGAGACATAATCCACTGCCACGAGTATATAGAGATTGCCAAATGATTGTAAAAATGGACCCATAAAGTTGATTCCCCAAACATCAAACAGTTCAATCTCCAAAATATTTTACAGTGGCATTTCGTGTCTCTTAGATAGATTTCCTATCCTTTGACAACGGTCGCATGACTTATAAAATTCATGGGCATCCTTGAAAAACCTCGGCCAATAAAAACCATATTGGAGTACCTTGGCAGCAGTTATCATTCCTCAAAAGTGTCCTTCGTAAGGCATTGAATGACAATGTTGTAGGATGCTATGTACTTCTTCATCAGGTACATACTTCCTAAATATCTGATCAGTACATTGTTTGGACAAGAAAGGTTCATCCCAATAAAAATGCTTGGCACTATGAAGGAACTTTTATTTTCTTTGATTGTTGAGCTTAAGTGGCAGCAACCCACTTACTAAGAAGTTCACTATATCGGCGTACCAACATAATGCCATGGCAACCAACAGTCCCTCATCTGGAAAATTTTCTTTAATAAGTTGAATTTTTTATATCTTCATTTCTAGCTTCTAAACTTGACAAGTGATCAACCACTTAATTTTTAGTCTGTAATACCCCTAACTCGTATCTGTCGCCGGAATAGAGTTACGGAGTATTACCAAAAAATTTAAAATTTAAAACATTCATTTCTAAACATTTCATAAATCATGTTATAATCCATTAAAATACATGCATATTGTCCCTTATACGAGCCTTCGAGGCCCTAAAAACACTTTAGAAATGAATTGGAAATAAATAAAAAAATGTATAGGATTTTTGGGAAAAAGCTAGAATTCTTCACACTACAGGGGTCACAAGGCCGTGTGACTCACACAGCTGAGACACACGCCCGTGTCTCTGGCCATGTGGAAATTCGAAGTAGGGACACATGGCGGTGTCCTAGCCCGTTTCCATGCCCATGTAACTCTCTGACTTGGGTCACACAGCTAAGCCACACGCTCGTGTGCAAGGCCGAGTAACTCTGGGAATGGCCTGACGCGCCTGTGTGTCAGGCTATGTGCTATGCAGTGTAATTGCCTAACTTGCAACCCTTTGAAACCTACAGGGGACATACCGCTTAGATACACTCCTGTGTCTTAGGCCATGTCGACAAGAATTAGGCCATTTTCAAGCCATTTCCCTCACCAAATTATGCACACGCATAACATCTATTTCAAGCATTCAAAGTGTACCTAAAATATGCATAATAAAGATAGAACAAAGTGTTACCAATTCATACAACCAATATGCCTTAAGGCACCTTAATCACAAGTTATTATACTTAGCCATTTATCAACTCAACATTTGCTACTTAATTCCATACCAAACCATACCACCCCAGCCACATTCAAACATACCAAAAGAGCCATTTATAACATGTATACAATTGACCATTCTAACATACACCATTTAAGCACCAAAATGCCAAAATATTAACAATCATAAAGCCATATATACATGCCAACATAACAACTAGCCAATCACCCAAAATGCCATATTTACAAGCCAAACATATTGGTCATTTCACCAAAAACAAAATACCTATACATGCCATTATAACCAAGACTTAAAAACATCAAAACGTACAGATATAGTTGGTGGATAGTGTGATAGGTCTTCGACGAACATAGAAAATCACAAGGTAAGCATATAATGCTTAGTAAGTTCGTAATACATAAACAATGCTTACTAATACAGTGTATAAGCTTAAAATAAATATGGATCAAATCTAACACAAGCTTGGCACAAGCTTAAGCATCACCATAAATCCAAATTAATGCTTAATCACATAATTTCAATATCAACATATGATAAAATAGCTTTCTTAGGTTTAAAACATATGAATCCATACTTCCCACCATCAAGCATCCACATATTTCCTACCTTCCATACTAACAAAGTAAATTGCATCATAATTTCTTACCGAAGCTCACACGAAGTAAAATCACGATGGTTGTCACTATCCCTTATCATAGTTTGATAGCCGAAGCTATCCCTTTTCATAATTTGATGGTCGTCACCATCCCTTTTCATAATTTGATAGTTGAAGTTATCCCTTTTCATAATTTGATGGTCGTCACCATTCATTTTCATAATCCGATAGCTGAAGCTATCCCTTTTCATTGGTCGATGATCATCGATATGCCGTTGGAATTTTCCACCAAAACAAAAATTGATATTATAAAATAATAGCATTTAAGACATAATTAAAAATGCTATTTAAACGTAAGAACTTACCTCGACAATAAAATGTAGAAACAGAGTCGATTAATCTGAAGCTTTCTCTTTGCCTCGATCTAAAGCCGTACGAGGTCTATCTTGATCTAAATAAATAAATTTGATCAATTTAATAGCCATTCTATTCAATTCAATCCAAATCACATTTTAGAAAAAAATTACAGTTTTCTTTATAATTTAGCCTTTAAGCTGTGAAATGAAATTCATGCAATTTCATCCCTACCCAAGGCTAGCCAAATTTCATATAAGCTCAAAGAAGCGAACACATTTCATTATTTCACAAATTACACCATGAATAGTTCTCATTTTTCAATTTAATCCCTAATTGACAATTTCATCAAAAATCACTTAACAAGAGTTGTTTATCTAACAAAAAAGATTCATTTTCTTCATCAAACATCACAAAAAACATGTATATATTCATGGAAAAACCCTAATCTTTTAAAATTTTTGCATATCAGTCCCTAGGCTAGTTAGATTAAGTTACAATAACTCCAAAAACATAAAAATCTTTAAAAACGGGATGAAAAATGCTTACATGCAAAATGTAGCCTAGCCGAACATTCAAAGCACCAAAAATGGTGTTTTCTTTCTTCAAAAATCAGTGGAAACTAAGTGAGAAAGACGATACCAAAATTTTTGTTTTGCTTACTTAATCTTATTTACTTATTTACTCCTTTAACCTTTGTTTTTAACTTTAAAAATCATTTAAACTATGTCTAAATATGTTGACCAACTAAACAAATGGTCTAATTACAACATAAACCCTCCAACCATTTAATATCATAGCTATTTAAACCCTTTAGCTTATAGAATTCAATTTTTGCATCTTTTGCAATTTAGTCCTTTTTATCGAATTAAGCATGCAAACGGTAAAATTTCTTAACAAAATTTTTAACTGATACTACTAACATGTTGTAGACATTAAAATAATCATAAAATAATAATTCACACATCAGATTTGTGGTCCCAAAACCACTATTTTGATTTCACCAAAAATATGTTGTTACAACTCTCCCTCTAAAGGAATTTTCGTCCCCGAAAATCTTACTATAAATGATGTTTGGATATTATTTTCTCATATCTTCTTCAAGTTCCCAAGTGGCCTCCTCTATACTGTGTCATTTCCAGAGAACTTTTACTTAAGCTATGTTTTTATTTCATAATTCTTTAACCTCTCGAGCTAAGATTCTAATCAGTTCTTCGCTATACGACATATCTGGCTGAATTTGAATTTCTGCTAGTGAGATAACATGCGAAGGGTCTGATCAATACTGTTGTAACATTGATACGTGAAACACATTAGGAATCTTTTCCAACTTTGATGGCAAAGCTAAATGATACGCTACTAGCCTGATTCTTTCAATAATCTTATACGACCTGATAAATCTCAAACTTAGCTTTCTTTTACGACTGAAACAAAGAAATTTCTTCCAGGGTGATACGTTCAAGAATACTTTATTTCCGACTTGAAATTCAATATCTTTACGTTTTAAATTTGCATACAATTTCTCTATGTCTGAAGCTGCTTTCAAACTATCTCGGATTGCTTTCACTTTTTCTTCAGTCTTTGAAATCAGATCAACCCTGTGATTTCTTTTCTCACTAAGCTCAGTCCAATACAACGAAGTTCAACATTTATTACCATACAAAGCTTCGTACGGTGCCATCTTTATGCTCAATTGATAACTATTATTGTACGCGAACTAAACCAATGGTAAATATTTCTCCCAGTTGCCTTCGAATTCTAAAATGCAACACTGAAGCATATCTTCTAGTGCTTGTATCACTCATTTGGATTGACCAGCTGTCTGAGGATGAAAAGTAGTATTAAAATGTAACCGCGCACCTATAACCTCCTATAACTTACTCCAGAATCGTGACGTAAACCGTTGATCTCTATCCAAAATAATAGAAACTGGCACCCCGTACAATTTAACAATCTCAGTAACATAAAGCTTGGCTATCCTCTCAAGAGAATAATCTATACATACTGGAATAAAATGTGCAGACTTCGTTAGATGATTGACAATAACCCAAATTGCATCTTTCTTTCTCAGAGACAAGGGTAATCCCAAAACAAAGTCCATCGTGATTCGCTCCCATTTTCATTCTGATATCATCACTGGCTGTAACAAACCTGAAGGTACCTAATGTTCATCTTTAACTTGCTGACATACTAAACATCTCAATACAAATTTAGAAATTTCTCATTTTATACCTGACCACTAGTACATTTGTTTTAAGTAATTGTACATCTTATTACTACCAAGATGAACAGACAAGCTACCACTATGAGCTTCATGCAAAATCTTCTGAACGAGCTCTGAATTCTTCGGTACGCAAATTCTACCGCTAAAAAGTAAACAATCATTGGATCCAATATGAAAATCTGAATTAGGAGTTGACTCATTCTGTTTCCTTTTAGCTAATAACACGTTATCACATTTCTGAGCCTCGTAAATTTGTCGTAAAAAAATCGGTCTAGCTTTCAAATCAGCTAAGATTGAACCACCATTAGACAACACCAATCACGTATTCAATGCTCCTAAAGAAAATAGAGATTTTCTACTCAAAGCATCAGTGACTACATTCGCTTTACACGGATGATAATCAATGATCAAGTCTTAGTCTTTCAATAGCTCGAGCCGTCTGCACTGTCTCAGATTCATATCTCTCTACGACATTAAATACTTCAAACTTTTATGATCTCTAAAGATGTGACATTTTTTATTGTACAAATTGTGTCACCAAATCTTCAACGCAAACACAATAGCTTCAAGCTCTAAATCATGCATCAAATAGTTGTTTTCATACGGCTTCAACTATCTAGATGCATAAGCTATCACCCTGCCTTCCTGCATCAGAACATAGCCTAAACCATTCAAAGACGCATCACTGAAAATTATGAACTCATTACCCGAATCAAGTTGAACTAACACTAGTGCCTTGGTTAACAACGCTTTTAACTGATTGAAACTTTGCTAACATTTCTCAGACCACTTGAATTTTACATCTTTCTACAATAATCTCATCATCGAAGTTGCAATCATCGGAAATCCTTTAACAAACCTTCTATAATAATCGGCTAGTCCAACAAAGCTTCTAACCTCAGATACATTCCTTAGAGGTTTCCAATGAACAACAGTTGAAATCTTGCTCGGATCAACTCTGATGCCTTCGGTTGATACAACATGTCCTAAAAATCTAACATCCCGAAGCCAGAATTCACATTTTCTAAACTTGGCAAATAATTATTTTTCGTACAGAGTTTGTAAAACAATTCTCAAATGCTCGGTATGCTCAGCTCACCTCGTGAGTAAATCAAGATATTATTGATAAATACCACCACAAACCGACCTAAATACGGTCTAAAATTTATTTTCATCAAATCCATAAATACTGCAGGTGCATTAGTTAAACCAAACGACATAACAAGAAATTCATAATGTCCATACCTTGTTATAAACGCGATTTTTGGCACCTCAGAATCTTTAACTCGTAGCTGATAATAACCTGAACGAAGATCAATCTTCAAAAAATACTATTGCGCTATTTAACTAGTCAAACAGATCAAAAGTTCACGGCAATCGATACTTATTCTCATATATCAATCATTTTTCTTAACGAACAGAGAAAGTGCACCCTAAGGTGAAAAACTGGGTCGAGCAAAACCCCTATCTGTCAATTCTTGCAACTACGCTTTCAGCTCTTTCAACTAAGTAGGAGCCATTCTGTAAGGAGCTATCGATATCTGTGATGTTTCTAGGACTAACTCAATGGAAAACTCGATTTCTCTGATCAGCGGTAACCTAGGTAACTCTTCTGGAAACACATCTAGATATTCACGAACCACTGGAATTGATTCATGCAGAGTCAGCTAATCCATGCCCAAAATCACATCAAACTCATCAAATGGCAATAGCATCAGATCAGCCAAAAAATTACAACCACGAATCATTAACAGACAGTTTTTGCAAACCTTATCAACTAACACATAATGACCTAGGGGGTTCGATATTTTAACCATGAATTCAGTGGACTTAATAGTTAAATTCTTACTCGACACTAGATTCACGCATACATACGAATGGGCTGATCTCGAATCAATCAAAGTAATAACATTAGTATCAAAGATAGAAAATGTACCGGTAATAACATCTGGTGCTAAAGCTTCCTCTCGTGCTTGAATTGCGTAAGCTCTGGCTGGTACTCGTGCCTCAGATCTCATATCAGAGTCTTTTGTTCCAGTACAACTATTACTCGTATTTCTAGGATTACAAGGTGGTCTACCTCTTGCAGCAATATTGCTAGGTCGAACATTCTAAACTTTTTCTTTCTCAAGTACCTCTGGGCAGTCTCGAATAAAATGCTTATATGACCCACATCTGAAACAAGCACCATCTTTTGCCCTGTACTCACCAAAATGTCGACGTCCACACCATTGACAATCAGGCTTATTATCTTTAACATTGCCTACGCTCGTTACAGACGTAGCTTGGGCTTTGAACCTGGATCTTATATACCTCAGCCTCTACCAGAATATCCCACTGAAGCATTCAAACGGTTATAATGTTCTCTCAATTTCTTTGATGACGACTGATGTGACTTCCCTAATAATCTCTTTCTTGAATCTCTAACTTCATAATCAGCTTTTCTCTATTCTTTACTAATCTCCTCGGCTTTATGAGCATGACCAGCTAACACAACAAATTCTTTTAGTTCAAGTATCCCGACTAGAAGCTTTATATCTTCATTTAACCCTTCCTCAAGCCGTTTACACATAGCAATCTCGGTTGGAACACATCCTCGGGCATATTTTTTCAATTTGACAAACTCTCTTTCATACTCAGACACTGACATACGACCCCGTTTAAGCTCAAGAAATTCCTTGCATTTCTAATCAAGAAATCTGTAACTTAAATATTTCTTTCTAAACTTGGTTTGAAAGAATTCCCAGTCGATACACTTTCTCAGCACAACCGAAACAAAAGTATTCCATTACTGGTATGTTGAGTCTTTTAATAGAGATACGACACATTTTACACACTCTGTAGGTGTACAACATAACTTGTTGAAAACTCTGATAATATTTTCTAACCAGAATTCAGCTCTTTTCGGATCATCATCAACTGTAGCTCTAAATTCTTTAGCCCCATATTTGTGAATTTTGTCAACAGGTGATTTATTCACTCGCATTGGTTTCAAACCTTGAGGAACGACAGGGATCGGTTGGGGAATAGGTAGGGGTAGAGGTCGTTGAGCCACCGGGTTTATCCATATGAACACGGTAAACCACTAACTACTTATTTAGAAGAAAGCTTCCTTAGCTTCTCCTCCCCGGCCCTCAGATACGGGCCTTGTACCACTCGACCCTGCTCTATGAATAGAGGCTTGCGCGTTACTTTCTACTTCATCAGAGTCAGCTTGGTAGGATGACATTACTATCTGAAAACATATTTCAAAACGATTCAGGAGTTATCACACTATCATAGGTTATATAATGGCATGTATTTCTAGACTCACACAAACTACATTTAATCCGAGAATCGACTAAATCGTAGCTCTGATACCAATAAATGTAACACCCCTAACCCATATCCATCACTGAAATAGAGTAACGGAGTATTACTGAAAAATTTAAAACATAAAACATTTTTTCTAAGCATTTCATAAATCATGTTATAATCCATTCAAATACATGCATATTGTCCCTTATACGAGCCCTCAAGGCCATAAAAACACTTTATAAATGAATTAGAACTAAATCAGAAACGTATAGAATTTTTGGGAAAAGGTTAGAATTTTTCAAACTGTAGGGGTCACACGGCTTGGCCACACGGCCGTGTGACCCATGTAGTGTTAATTTTTCTATCTTTTTCCATGAAGTTTTAAATATTTCTAATTTAGTCTTGAATCGTTTCTAAAGTGTTTTTAAGGACCTGAGAGCTGGAATTAGGGATGTTATGCATTTTTTTTTGCAAAGATTATGAAATGTTAGAAATGAAAGATTTGAGTTACGTGTTTACGGTAATGATCCGTAACCTTAACTGACAATAGATACGGGTTAAGTGTAACACCCCTAACCCGTATCTATCGCCAGAATAGGGTTATACAGCATTACCAGACTTTACTAATTAATTTTCAGACTTTTCTTTTCATCAAGCATTCATATTTATAACTAATCAAAATTAAAACATTAATGAGCTAACGTTAACCAATTTCACTTGTACATGCCATTATAACCAAAATCAAATCATCCAAAATTATTGATAGAACCAATGGATAATGTGATATATCTCCAACAAGCTTCCAACTTAATCGAGCTTCCGATAATCATTTCAATGCATCAAATAATTATATGTATTACCAATAATAATTCAATTCCAATAATAAAACACACACACATATATATATAATATTCATTACCAAATAGCATTTACTTCAATTAAAATTATACAGAATATAGTTCATACGAACTTACCAGGTTAAATTGCAGAAATACCAAAATTTAGGGACATTTTGGAAATTTTCTATTTTTCTCAAATTTCCACCCAATCTTGATCTAAATTAATATTTCATTCAAGTTACTAATTTAAATGATAAAACAATTCATTTCATGCAATTCGGTCACTTTTTGACATTTTTGCAAATTTACCCTTAAAGTTTTACTTTTATTCAATTTAGTCCCTGAGCCTAAACGTGCAAATTATCCATGCTAGCTGAATATTCATATATATATATTTTCCTTCTCCTCCTCTCCATTCCACATCCTTAATTTATATAATACGCTTATAAGTAACATTATCTATGATTTTACTATTTACTTGTAAATTTATTCAAAATTATTCATTTGATTCATAGCCACTAAATTATTTTTATCTTGAGCTACAAAACTCCAAATTAGAATCCACTAATTTTCCCTGAAGATAGACTCCCATATTTTCATACCCTAAAATTTTTAGAATTTTTGGTTTAGCCAATAAGTACAGTTTAATCTTTAAAGTCACCTCTATTCTGCGTCTGACAGTTCTGACCCTTCTTCAATAAAACTTAATTATTTCTTTGTACAAAATTCAGATGATATCCCTGTTTGGTTATATTGAAAATATACTCTAAGGATTTGAAACATACAAATTATAACCCATAATTATTTTTGTACAATTTTTGATGATTTTCCAAAGTCAGAATAGGGGAACCCGAAATCATTCTGACTTTGTCTCATAAAATCTATTATATCTCATGATTTACAATTCCATTACTTACATCGTTTTTTCTATGAGAAACTAGACTCAGTAACCTTTAATTAAATATTTTTTTTCATTCTCTAATTTCATTTCCACAATTTATGGTGATTTTTCAAAGTTAACCTACTGCTGCTGTCAAAAACTGTTTTAGTGCAAAATGTTAATTACTAAGTTTATAACTTCCTTATGCCCTTTCTCTAAATATTTCCCATCACTTTCACTTATTTCTCTTCACTAATATATCAAGAACATAAGAATTTATATAATAAATCTCTACTCTGACATCTTTTCCATCCTATTTCAATAATATCAAACTTAAAAATATATTGAAATCTCAATGTTCTTACCTTGTACTATTGATTTCAACCTTTAACTTGATTTTCTCTCTCCTCCAGCTTCAATTTATTGAATCCAACTTGATATTCTAGCTCCCCATAGTCTCCTTGTTATCTTTCTCTCTTGATGGCTACGGAAATTCTTTTGATTTCTAAGTGAAAATGGTGAATTTTTTTGTGGAAGGACCAAATTGTAAAGAAAGCAAAACTTTCTTTCTTCTCTTCTCTTCTAACGTGAATTGCATGGAAAAGATGGTGGGTTGGTTTCTTTTCATCTTTCTTTCCACTTATATATACTAAATAATAAAATAATAAAATAATAAAATATCATTTTAAAAATTAAATTAAAATATTAATCAACTAATATTTAGTTATTTAATTAATCTAAAATATCTCCAACATCTTCATTATCTTCTAGATTTCTCTCTCTTCTAAATGACCATTTTGCCCTTTATGATCTTTTAAAATTCCATCCTTGAGTCATTACTTAATTGGTAAAATTACAATTTAGTCCCTAATAATTATTCACCTATTCAATTTGGTCCTAATTCATCCATTTTCCTTTGTTTCTAGATTATTCCAACCTTAAAATATTTTCACTATTGGTCCTTCAACTTTTCTTATTTTCACTTTAACCCCTCATATTTTGATTATTTACCCTTGGGCAACAAACTTTTCTCACTTTTGCGATTTAATCCTTTCTTGAATTGATATGTCATAATTTACTTCTTAATGTTGACATAACTCAAAATTACCCTTTTTATCACTTTATTTTCTTATTTTACTATATCAGGAATATTATCTTACTTTATTATTGTAGTAATTTTCGGGATATTACATTTCTCTCCCCCTTAAAATAAATTTCATCCTCAAAATTTCCTTGTTTTCTTTTGATCATGAACTTCATTTTCCTTTCCATAAGAATAGAAGACCTTTAGTAGATTACTTTTGGAGTTATTCATATAATCCTATGTTTCCTTTTTGCTCAATTTACAAGGAAATTCATAATTAATATACATTCTCAATTTTCTTTAAATATCAAACATATAATGATTTATTGGTATATATATTAATTCATACTTCATCTTCAAATTTTCAACAATAACAATTAATCTAATTAATATCGTATATCCTCAAACTGAATTTAATCATCTTGTGAACCTTTGGTTCATGTCCTTTATTTTCAGTCTCCATTTAATTCACAATTTCAACTTTCTCATTTCTTAAATAAATCAATTGATCAATTTCATTCGTTTTGTAATTTCACTTGTTTACACCTATTAACAAGTATGTAAGCAATAAATGCTTAGTAAGCTCGTATAAACTTTAATCATGTCCATTCATTTCAAATATGATATTTATAAATATCAAGAATAATTTAATATTGATACCACAATGCTCATGTGGCTATATTCATCAACTCACAAGGTAAATAAATCCACATCATTACTTGTTCATTTTATCCCTAGCAATATAGGATTTTAAACAACTTTATACTCATCCAAATTTCTTTATTTTCATTTGCATTTCTTTACTTTCCACACTTATTCCATATACATGACACACAAGTCATAAACATATCATTAAACCATGGTCACAAGCTAATGCATTTAACCAAATTTTTTCTTTGAATTCATCACATGATAAATCATTTCATAAGAAATTGCATAATTTAAACCTTACCACTTTTTAGTGAGCACTGGCATATTTTCACTTAAATACTTACCAATTCAATGCATTATATAAATAATCATATTACCATTCAACCAATAGCTTGGCACTTGCCTAAGCATCAAGCAACACCACTGGTTAGCGTACTTGCACATATTACATATAAATTCAACTTTAATAAACTTATTTTCTCAATATGTCACACTTGAGTTTATTACTTGTCTTAACATACATAATTTCCTTGTCAAATACCATATCAATATTAATTTAGAAATCTTTCATTTCAATCACGTAAGTCTCTTACCATTTCTTACTGAATCGAAGAATGGCTTACAGATATGAGTACATTGTTCTTTTCGTGTCGTAGTCCAACTATGGTCTTACACATGTATCTATACTACCATGGTCCAACCATGCTCTTACGTTCAAGGTGCCATAACCCAGTTATGGTATTATCCGTAAATTCATCCTTTGCCACTGAACGATTATACTCAATCCCGCGTTCAATCCAAACTGAGTATTAAATTCAATAATATATTTCTAATAATAATTCTTTCATTAGTTAATATCATATACTATCACATTGAGCCATTATTTGTCTCATAAACATTTAGTTCATGCTTTCTATTCACATTTTCATATTCAATTCACATTTTCAAATTATATTCCACTTAGTCATTACATGATCTCATTTATTTTTACTTAGTCAATTTTCCGATGAACACTTCGGAATAATAACAAATACATGGTGGAATCAGCACATAACAACCACCTTTATAGTCAATGGTACCCGGTTCACATAGTAGCCTACACATAGTACTATACATGTGACTATTTTTATCTGATACACGTAGTAGCCTGCACATAGTACTACACACGTGATCGAAGCTATCCGGTACGCATAGTACCCTACACATAGTATTACACATGCGGCCCATCATTCCGGTACACATAGTAGCCTGCACATAGTACTACACACGTGACCATCACTTCTGTCACTTCATTCGTATCCCTTTTTATTTCGAAGGTTCATTCGGAAATTTTCCTCTTTTTCTCACTTCTCTTTTTATCGATCAATTTCAAATTCTTGTCTTTCTTAATTTATAATAATACATTTAAATTATATAATATTTACACTATTCATTCCAGTCCAAAAATTATGTTTTTACCCCTAAAGTTTCACAAAATTACAATTTTTCCCTAGGCTCGTAAAATAATTTTTATTCAATTTCCTTGTATTTTAGAACTAGCCAAACCATTTTATGACAATTTCAATCAACAATTTTCACTTATTCACAAACTTATGACATATTTTACAACTTTTCCAAATTAGTCCTTTTAGGTGTTTTTATCGAAAATCACTTAGTTCAAGTCGTTTATCACACTCCAAACATTCATATTCTTCCATAAAACATCAAAATACATGCATATCACATTTACACTTTTCGCATAATGCTTTCAATATTATCAAAATTAGGTAAGTTGAAAAGTATCTCTATTTATAAGTAAAACAAATCTCATCAAGGTTGGGAGATATCACACTATCACAGGTTATATAATGACATGTATATTCCAAACTTTACATATGCTACATTCGGTCTGAGAATCGACTAAACCGTAGCTCTAATAACAATAATTGTAACACCGCTAACTTGTATCTATTGCCAGAATAGGCTTATAGAGCATTACCAGAGTTTACTAATTAATTTTCAGACTTTTCTTTTCATCAAGCATTCATATTTATAACCAATCAAAATCAAAACATTAATGAGCTAACATTAACCAATTTCACTTGTACATGCCATTATAACCAAAATCAAATCATCCAAAATTATCGATAGAACCAATGGATAATGTGATATATCTCCAACAAGCTTCCAACTCAATTGAGCTTCTAATAATCATTTCAATGCATCAAATAATTATACTTATTACCAATAATAATTCAATTCCAATAATAAAACACACACACATATATATAAAATTCATTACCAAATAGCATTCACTTCAATTAAAATTATACAGAATATAGTTCATACGAACTTACCAGGCTAAATTGCAGAAATACCAAAATTCAGGGGCATATTGGAAATTTTCTGTTTTTCTCAAATTTCCACCCAATCTTGATCTAAATTAATATTTCATTCAATTTACTAATTTAAATAATAAAACAATTCATTTCGTGCAATTTGGTCACTTTTTGACATTTTTAAAATTTTACCCTTAAAGTTTTACTTTTATTCAATTTAATCCTTGAGCCTAAAACGTGCAAATTATCCATGCTAGTTGAATATTCATATATATATTTTCCTCATTCTCCTCTCCATTCCACATCCTTAATTTATATAATATGCTTATACAGAACATTATCTATGATTTTACTATTTACTTGTAAATTTATTGAAAACTATCCATTTGAGTCATAGCCACTAAATTATTTTTATCTTGAGATACAGAACTCCAAATTAGGATCCGCTAATTTTCCCTAAAGCTAGACTCCAATATTTTCTTACCATAAAATTTTCAGAATTTTTGGTCTAGCCAATAAGTACAGTTTATTCTTTAAAGTCACCTCTATTCTGCGTCTGACAGTTCTGACCCTTCTTCTATAAAACTTAATTATCTCCTTGTACAGAATTCGGATGATATACTTGTTTGTTTCTATTGAAAATATACTCTTTAAGTATTTTAAACATATAAATTATAACCCATAATTATTTTTGTACAATTGTTGATGATTTTCCAAAGTCAGAACAGAGGAACCCAAATCATTCTGACCTTGTCACAGAAAATCTATTATATCTCATGATTTACAATTCCATTACTTACACCGTTTCTTCTATGAGAAACTAGACGCAGTAAAATTTAGTTTCATATTTTTTCATCCTCTAATTTCATTTTCACAATTTATGGTGATTTTTCAAAGTTAAACTACTGCTGCTGTCCAAAACTGTTTTAGTGCAAAATGTTAATTACAAAGTTTATAACTTCCTTATTCCCTTTCTCTATAATATTTCCCATCACTTTCACTTATTTCTCTTCAATAATATATCAATAACATAAGAATTTATATAAGAAAACTCTACTATGACATCTTTTCCATGCTATTTCAGTAATATCAAACTTAAAAATATTTTGAAATCTCAATGTTCTTACCTTGTCCTATTGATTTCAACCTTTAACTTGATTTTCTCTCTCCTCCAGCTTCAATTTCTTGAATCCAACTTGATATTCTAGCTCCCCATTGTCTCCTTGTTATCTTTCTCTCTTGATGGCTATAGAAATTCTTTTGATTTTTAAGTGAAAATGGTGATTTTTTTGGGTGGAAGGACCAATTTGTAAAGAAAGAAAAAATTTCTTTCTTCTCTTCTCTTCTAACGTGAATTTCATGGAAAAGATGGTGGGTTGGTTCCTTTTCATCTTTCTTTCCACTTATATATATTAAATAATAAAATAATAAAATATCATTTAAAAATCAAATATTAATAAACTAATATTTATTTATTTAATTAATCTAAAATATCTCCAACATCATCATTATCTTCAAAATTCCATCCTTGAGTCATTACTTAATTTGGTGAAATTATGATTTAGTCCCTCATTATTCTTCACCTATTCAATTTGGTCCTAATTCATCCATTTTCCTTTGTTTCTAGATTATTCCAACCTTAAAATATTTTCACCATTGGTCCTTTAACTTTTTCTTATTTGCACTTTAACCCCTCAAATTTTGAGTGTTTACCCTTAGGTAACAAAAATTTTCTCACTTTTGCGATTTAATCTTTTCTTGAATTAATATGTCGTAATTTACTTCTTAATGTTGACATAACTCGAAATTACCCTTTTTATCACTTTATTTCCTTATTTTACTATATCAGGAATATTATCTTACTTTCTTACTGTAGTAATTTTTGGGGTATTACATTAAGAGTGTTACATTTAGTGGTATCAGAGCTACAGTTGAGTCAGTTCTCAGACTGAACGTAGCATGTATGAAGTCTAGGAATACATGCCATTATATAACCTGTGATAGTGTGATATCTCCTAACTCTAATGAGATTTGTTTCACTTTTAGACAGCAATGTCTTCCAACCGAGCTAGTCCCAGTAATGCTGAAAGCGATACTCAGGTATTTGAGTGAAATGTTGCTAAGGATGAGTAGAAACTCATTAAGGTATTAATAAAAGTTTATAATGTTATGTTAATGATGAATGTTATGTTTTGTGTATACATATGATACTCAATTTTAAAGGCTTTACAACCTTCACCCCCTTACATGCACAGTGTTATACAACAAAATTTACAAGAAGTATGTTGATTAAGTCTGCAAGTGAAGAGCTAAAGAATTTAGCTATTGAATTAGTAATACTATGGTCAGAGCGAAGATAGTTCTATGAGAGATATTAGATTTCTTTTCTAAAGATCATTTATGATACGCAACATCGCTGTTAAAAAATAAGTTAATCATAGGTAATCGACTTATTCAGGTATGGTATCTAAAGAATGGATTAATTGGGATTTCTTTTGAATTGATTTTGTTAGTGAAACGTGATAATATGGAGTCATCAATGACTTTAGTAGTCAGTGGGACAGTGTTTGAACTACAAATGTATCTTAATTCAACGGTTATGGCCGAGTAACTTACAGCGATCTCCTTTGGGTATTCTATATGTTCTTTTATTTCCAGAGATATATGCAACTATTCATCTTCAGATGTGATTCTTATCATAAGAGAGTGCTAGTTAACCATAATGTTAGATGGAAGTACTGTTAATCTGGTTGATTATGATCGGCATTGCTCTATTTTTCTTTGGCATTCTATTCTATAATGACAGGTAGAAGATTCAACAATAAGTTTCATATGATGTTATTTTATTTCTTCTACTGGTTGATGCTCTAAATTATATATATGCAATGTATGTTGTCTCACAATTGATTCCAGTGCGTATGAGTGGAACCACGAAAATATACACACTTTTTCATGCCCCTTTTAACTCAAATTCATGCAGTTTCATTAAAATTATTGTCGAAAAATATATAATTATTATAAAATAATTAAATCACACTCAAATTATTAACATGTTGAATTTGATAGGCAGAAGTTTTGGGGCCAGAGTTAGTTTCTGATACCGAAGAGAAGGTAAAACTGATTCGAGACCGGTTGAAGGAAGCATCTGATAGGCAGAAGTCTTATGCGGATCTAAAACGTCGAGAGATTGAGTTTTCTATGGGGGATTTTGTGTTTCTCAAGGTTTCTCCATAGAAAAAGATACTAAGGTTTGGACAGAAAGGTAAGCTTAGCCCTAGGTTCATTGGGCCTTCCTGTATATTGAAGCGTGTGGGACCGGTCGCTTATCAACTTGAGTTGCCTCTAAAATTAGACCAGATTCACAATGTGTTCCACGTCTCCATGTTAAGGAGTTATCGCTCCAATACCACACACATAGTACAAGTTGAGGAGATCGAGGTTAGGCCAGATTTGACCTTTGAGGAAGAGCCAGTGTAGATTTTGGACCGTGAGGTTAAGGTACTGAGGAAAAAGTCTATTCCTCTAGTCAAAGTGCTTTGGCGTAATCACAGTTTAGAAGAAGCCACGTGGGAACCCGAAGAGGCGAGGCGATAACAATACCCTCACCTATTCTGACCAGGTAAATTCGAGGCTGAAATTTCGTTGAGGGGGGTAGATTTTTAACGTCCCAAAATTTAAGTATTTCATTTTTGCATGATTTCACATAAATTACTTTTTTTGCTCCAGTGGTTAAGTAATTTGGGTGTGTTTGGGAGTGTTTGAGAAGCCTGGGTTCAAGTCTTGGCTTTTGAAGAATTTTTAGTTTTTCCTTTAAATGAATCTGGACGCTGGTTTATAGGCTTTATGAATATTAGTGTTGGTTTTATGTCACAAAAGAGCATGTGGTCTAGTGGCAAGGAGGTGTGTTGTGTACCGTGAGGTCTGAGGTTCAAGTCTTGGGTTGTGCAATGGGGTATTTATTTTGCTACTTGAGCCGTGTAAGTGGCAGAGTTGGAGTGAAATACTGCCGAAGGAAGTTTGAACTGGTCATAGAGGGAGTTGAGGAGAAATCGGTGGAGTGATAAGGGGAGAGATTTGAGGAGATAATCGAGGAGTTGTTGAGAGGAAGATTTGTGCCAAAGTTTGATTCTGGCACTCTAGGTAATTCAGCTAGGGGGATTGCTAGTGCCAAATTGGTCTTTAGGATGCTGAGGCTTCTAGTATTGGAGAGTTTTCCCTCTCTCGCAGTTGAAAATTTTGGTCAGTTTCGGTTTACGTATTTGTGATTGGTACAAATTTTTCCAAGTTCTTCGGTACGTTACTGCTCTTCTTCTCTCTTTCCTTCTTGCTATTGGCTGAATCTCTCTTCCCCTCTCCTCTCTTCTTCTTGTCGAAATCTCCCTTTCCTCTTCCCCTATACCTTTGTTGCTCTTTTCCTCTTTCTCCTTTGCCTAAAACCCCAATCATTTATTTCTTTTTCTTAAGCCAAACTTTCTCCTCTCTCCTTGTGATCGAATATTACACCTCTCATCCTCATCTTTTCGATTTCTTCCCTAGTCAACTCTTTCCCTTTTTATTGCTCTGATTGCCGAATCCTCCCATTCTTTTGGGGCCGATCGTGGGGCTTACTTTTTGTATTTAATTCTCTCGTGCGTTATTGGTAAGTATAGTAGTAGAGTGATTCCCTTCCACCGGTTAATCTAAATGCGTACCCGTTTTACAGTTGGTGCTTAGGAACCTTTCGAAGGGTCTAACGTTGGTGAGTACTTTGGTTAGGCGAACTGTTCCTCTTCGCTCGATCAGGTTGGGGTAAGTTGGTGATTGTGATAACTTGAGATTAATTGATTTTGTAATTGCGTATGCGATTAACTAAGATTCTTAGTCAAATGTAGGTTTTGGGTGCTCGTGGATCGTGGAGCGATTTCACAAATCAAGTGTGTAATCACACCCTCTCCTAACTGCAAATTGGCAAAAGTTGAAAAGCCAGAAAGGACAACGCTGAGACCATATGGGCGTACGAACGCTTGTGTGGTAAACCGAGCCCACGAAACACGATGTTGGACTGTAGAGGCCTCCATGCGCATTTTCAAGGGCTTAGGTCATAATGGGCCTAAAATTATCGAAATACCCTTAATGGCTAAAATTATCGAAATACCCTCAAAGGGTAAAATTACTGAAATACCCTCAATGGGTAAAATTATGGAAATACCCTCAATGGGTAAAATTACCAAAATACCCTTGATGGGTAAAATTACCGAAATACTCCCGAAGGGTAAAATGACTGAAATACCCTCGATAGGTGAAATTACCGAAATACCCCTAAAAGGTAAAATGACTATTATACCCTAGGAGTTGAAATGAGTGTATGATCGATTTGCTTTATGTTATATATATGACTGTTACTAAGTATGACATACTGCATACACGTATGATTTATGACATGATATACTGCATGGGGTTGGGATTCGGATATAGGGGAAGTATACTGTACTGGTGGCTTTGCCACATATACTGTTACTTGCAGCCTTGCTGCGTTACTGTTACTAGCAGCTTTGCTGCATCATTATTACTGGCAGTTTTGCTACGATATTGGTATGTTAGCTGGGTGGGTTGACTTTATCCCCACATGGTGTGTTGGTTGGATTAGGATGGGTTGTATAACTACATTGTACTGATTACTGTATTGGGCTAAGGCCCACTCACTCTTACTGTACTGGGCTTAGGCCCACACCGTACTGTTACTGAATAGGGCTTAGGCCTAAACTATTACTCCATGTTGTATGTGGACTGTTTGGTAGGGGATTACACTGAGTTTCGAAAACTCACTCTCTCCTTTTATCTGTGCAGGTAATCCTTAGCCTTAGACGATTCGGGGCTGCGAGGGACTCGGAGGTGGCCACACAACTATTGCTGATTTTTACATTTGCCTTTATTTTAATTTTAATAATTTGTTGAGTTTTGTTTTTGTAATAAGGCATTTAATTAGGTTTTTTAACTTTAATTGGGCTTTTCTTAGATATTTTTTTTACCGCTAGTTAGGTGAAAATGAATTTTCAAAATAATTACGGCTTTCAAAGACAAGAACTTTAAACGTTAGAGTTTTCAAATGCTTCCGCATTTTAAATCAACTTAATATAATAATAGCAGTTAATAAGGCAAATAGTTGGTTAAACTTTTCGTTAAACATTACTACAGAGGGTTCCAAACTTAAGAAATGAGTTTTATCAACAAGGAACGAGTTTTATTAACAAGTCTAAGTTTTGGGAGTCACTTCAATGTGACACACTAGATACGGCCATAACGTCTAGGCCAAGTTTGGGGTGTTATAGTCCATCCAACCCAGCATTCGTGTATTACATGGGTAACCAGAATGAAAATTGAGGAAGACAAGGACTACAATCCAATTTTTATAACCCAACATGGTAAAAGCACTCGAATTTTTCCTAGAGTAACCAAAGGGTTGGAACCAGTAACACTTATGCCCAACCTAGATCGACCCAGCCACCTGTTTTTCCCCAACAAGTTCAGAAACCAACTCAAGCTGAACCTTCCAATAGCTTAGAGAAGCTATTGAAGGCATATATGGCAAAAAATGACGCCACTCTAAGAAATTTGGAGAATCAAGTAGGTTAACATGTTACTGAACTTAAGAACAAACCATAAGGTTCTTTACCTAGTGATACGGATAATCTGAGGAATCCCAGGAAGGAACATTGTAAAGCATTGAAATTGTGGAGTGGAAAGACATTAGAGCCCAACACTGTCAAAGTTGAAGAGGAGCCAGCTGATGCTCAAGACTTAGTGAAAGATCAACTGAGTGTTGAAGTTCCAGTTTCATTGGATCTAGAATCTGCAAAATTTGTTAAGATAATGATACGATCTCGTCTTGGTGATGATTCGAGTCATTTGTTGCCCGATCGTTAAAATCAAAAGTATCGTTTGATTTAGAACAAAAGGGTTAAATTTGACTAAGTGTGGTATTTAGTATCCAAATTAGGTTCAAAATGGCTAAGTAAGATATGTGATGGATTCGGCTAAGCAAAGAGACTAAGGTGATTTGAAGATGGAAATGTGGGTGGCTCGAATGGCTTTAAGGTTAAGAAAGAACTAGTACTAAAATGGAGTACTAACCCAAATCTTATAGGACAGTTAAAGGTGGATAGAAGGATAGATAAACCGTGACCTAGTATCTATATGGAGATAGGAACCAGTCGATATAAGGGTGAACGCTATACTCGAAAGAGTAATAAGTTCAAATGAATCAGATTGACGCCACAAGAATAACTTGATAAGTCAATTTGAGTCACAAAAGAGCAAAGGGAGTTGAGTAACTCACAATTCTTGTATATTTCACAAAGAGTACGTAAATTTTCTAACCACAAAATGTTCACAAAACAAGCTATTTATAGCCAAATACAAGGTCTAGCCGAAAAGGTAATTAGGGAGCTAAAAAGGCAGCATGTAGTAGCTTAATGAAGCTAGAAGCTTTCTTGAACTTTTCTAGCAGCTTCCTTGAAGGTTCCAAGGCCTTGGGGACTTTAATGGATAGTTCTTGGTGAATCCAGTCAGCTGGAATTAAATGAAGTAATTTGGGTGAGCTGAAAAGGTGTGGGCAGATTCAGCCAAGGAGCTTAGTAAGCCTTAATTGAAGTTCCTTGTTTAGCTGAATAGTTTGGAAGCTTTAAATGGCTGCTTGAATATTGCAAAGGCCATTAGGTGTGAAAGTCGAATATGTATAGCCCTTTAGGTGTGAATGCACCAAACCAAATGGTCATCCATGTGAACAAAATTTTTCCAGCAATGTGAAAGCTTTCAAGGATGCTTGGAGAGCTAAATGGTCAACTTTGGGAAGAAGGAAAACAGTAGCTCTTCATGTGTCCTTTGTTGTATACAAAAAGGTGTTTGGAAAACTAAACCATTAGCTCCATGTAAATGCTGTCCAATGTATGTAACTGCACAATTAAAATCAACAAATTAATGGAGTTTAAGACATATTAAAACTGGTAGCGCCTAGACAAAAAAAATGCATTCAACTAGGACATATTAAACACAAACAACTAAGACACATTTAAAAACATGTATTTAAAATGTTCAGCTTAAGACACATTAAAATGTTGTAACTAGACATATTAAAAACATGTATTAAAAATGAACACACTTACACAAAATGAATAAATAATAGATTTGAACTTATTAATGAGCTGAAAACTAATTATCTAATTTAACTCAAAATCATTAATTTTATTCCAGAATTGCATGCATGAGCTAAAGAAATAGATTTGAGCTAATGATCTAGGATTAAGCTGAACTAAATTAATTAGCTTAGCTAAAGCATGAAATTATTCAAGCAACTACGAAATGCATAAATTAAAATTAAAATAGCATCGAGCTCAATGAGCTAAGATTAAGCTAAATTGAGCTCAAGGAACTGAAATTTCAGCTGAATCAAGCTTAATAAGCTAGGATTGAGCTGATCAACTAGTAAAAGATTGCAATGCTCGCTTGGAAAGCTTGGCCAAGGTCATTTGCAGGGTGTGATCGTATCAAGTAACTTTCGAACCAATTAATTCTGATAAACTAACAACTCCGTTAGATGTAGAATTACCACAGAAGGCAAATCAACCAGTTCCAATAAAGAATCCTCCACCACCGTACCCTCAAAGGCTTCATAAGCAGAAGCATGAAGTCCAGTTCAAGAAGTTCCTAGACGTACTCAAGCAACTTCATATCAACATCCCGTTAGTTGAAGCACTTGAAAAAATGTCGAACTATGTCAAATTCATGAAAGATATCCTGTCTAAAAAATAAAGACTAGAAGAATTTGAGACGGTAGCCCTAACGAAGGAATGAAGTGCATATCTTCAAAACAAACTACCCCCGAAGTTGAAAGATCATGGATGTTTTACCATAGCTTGCAACATTGGAGCAACATATTGTGGTAAGGCACTATGTGATTTAGGTGTGAGCATTAACTTAATGCCCATGTCCATATTTAGGAAGTTGGGGATAGGTGAAGTTAGACTTACGTTACACACTTCAATTAGCAGATCAATCCTTACCACATCCAAAAGTAAAAATCGAGGACGTATTGGTACGTGTAGACAAATTTATTTTTCCTACTGACTTTGTTATTCTAGACATTGAAGTAGACAAAGAAGTTCTAATCATCCTAGGAAGGCCTTTCCTAGCAACTAGAAGGACCTCTATTGATATGCAGAAGGGCGAGCTTTCTATGCGTGTTCAGGACGACTAGGTAACATTAAGTCTATGCAGTTTCCTAACACAATTGATGATTGTTCTGCAATATCTGATTTAGAGGAATTAATCATGGAAAGGGAACTCAACTTTGTTGAGGACCCATTGGAAAAATTTTGATGTAAGGCCCTCTAAGTGATGAAAAGGGAATGAATACTTAACTTTGCTAGAAGCTAATCAAAGGGGATTTAATCTACAATCTAGCTTTGAATCTTTGGAGTTAGAAATTAGAGATTATGTCCAACCAAAAGCGTTAATTGAGGAGCCACCTAAGTTAGAACTCAAGGTACTTCTTTCACATTTAAAATATGTTTATTTAGGTAACGCTTCTACTTTGCCTGTGATTGTTTCAGTAGAATTCATCGAAGAGAAAGAAGAGAAACTTATCCTAGTGTTGAAACAATTCAAGAAGGCTATTGGATGAACCATAGCCAATATTCGTGGCATTAGTCGTCTATATGCATGAACAAGATCATCCTGGAAGATGGCGAGAAAGAGACAATTGGGGGACAACGAAGACTGAACCCCATCACGAAGGACGTGGTAAAAAAAGAAATCATCAAGTGGTTAGATGAGGGTATAATTTACCCCATCTTAGACAATTCGTGGGTAAGTCCAGTCTAGTGCGTGCCAAAGAAAGGAGGTATTACGGTCGTAGAGAATGAAAACAATGAGTTTATACCAACCAGAACGGTTACAAGATGGATAATTTGCATTAATTACCGAAAGCTAAACAAGGGGACAAGGACAGGCCATTTTCCTTTATCGCTCTTGGACCAGATTTTGGATAGACTTGTAGGGCGAGACTATTACTATTTTCTCGGTGGATACTCGGGGTATAATCAAATTTCAGTAGCACCGGAGGATCAACACAAAACAATGTTCACATACCTGTACGGTACATTTGTATTTAGACGCATGCCATTTGGTTTATGTAATGCACCTGCTACATTTCAAAGATGTATGGTGTCTATTTTTATTGGCATGGTTGAGAAATACTTGGAAGTGTTTATGGATGATTTTTCAGTGTTTGGAGACACTTATGATGATTGCTTAGCCAATCTAGCCAAGGTACTAAGGTGATGCAAAGAAACAAACCTCGTACTTAATTGGGAAAAATGTCATTTCATGGTACGAGAAGGTATTGTTCTAGGGCATTGGATAACGAGACATGGAATCGAGGTAGGTAAAGCAAAGGTAGATGTTATTGAGAAACTCCCACCACCATCATCTATAAAGGGTGTTAGGAGCTTTTTGGGCCACGCTGGTTTCTATTGGAGATTTATCAAGGATTTTTCAAAAATTTCTAAACCCTTATGCAAATTATTAGAGAAAGACACGGTGTTCAAATTCAATGAGAAGTGTTTAAAAGTTTCAATGATTGGAAAAGCTGGTTAGTTTCAAAACCAATCATCGTCACACCAAATTGGGAATTGCCTTTTGAATTGATGTGTGACACAAGTGACTTCGCGATAGGAGCTGTCATGGGCCAGCGAAGGAACAAAATTTTTCATCCCATCTACTACGCAAGTCAAACTCTGACGAGAGATCAGTTAAATTATATGGTAACAGAGAAAGAGTTACTTGCAATTGTGTTTGCTTTTGACAAGTTTCGATCTTATCTTGTAGGTACCAAAGTGACTGTCTATACGAACCATTCGGTAATTAAGTATTTAATTGCCAAGAAAGACGCCAAGCCGAGATTGATCTGATGGGTACTTCTACTCTAAGAGTTCAATCTAGAAATTCAAGATTGAAAAGAGGTAGAAAACCAAGTAGCAGACCACTTGTCCAGATTGGAGCCGCAAGAAGGGAATTCTCCACTTCTACCTATTTAGGAGACATTCCTAGATGAACACATAATGAAGGTAAATCACGTCCATAATACCCCTTAGTTTGCTGATATTACTAAACTATTTAGCTTATATTTTGAAGCCAATTGATAAGACGTATCATCAAAAGAAAAAGTTTCTTCACGATGTGAAGTACTATTTCTAGGAAGAACTATACTTGTTTAAAAAGTGTGCAGATCAAATGATCAGGCGATGCGTGGCAGAAGATAAAGTACATAAAATTCTATATCTTTGCCACTCAACTACGAGTGGGGGACACTTCGAAGGTACATGTACTGTGGCCAAGGTGTTGCAAGCTGGATTCTTTTGGCCAACACTATTCAAAGATGCATATGTTTATGTAAAAAGTTGTGATCGATGTCAAAGGGTTGGAAACGTCACCAATAGAAATGAGATGCCCCAAACAAACATCATTGAGGTAGAATTATTTGATGTTTAGGGTATTGACTTTCTCGATCCTTTCCCTCTGTCTTTTGGTCACAAGTACATATTGGTAGAAGTAGACTACCTATCTAAGTAGGTTGAGGCCGAGACATATCCGACGAATAATGCTAAGGTTGTGATGAAGTTTTCGTAGATGCATGTGTACACAAGGTTTGGAACCTCGAGAGCTATCATCAGTGATGAAGGGTCCTATTTTGTGAAAAATAGTTGAAATGATTTCCAAAGCTTACCATCCGCAGACGAATGGGCAAGCTGAACTGGCAAACAAAGAGATCAAACGCATACTCGAGAAGGTAGTTCTCCCAAACTGATGAGATTGGTCCAAAAGGTTGTATGATGCTTTATGGGCCTACAGGACAGCGTACAAGACACCTTTAGGGATGTCATCCTATAGGTTGGTCTTTAGGAAAGCCTGTCATCTGCCCTTGGAGTTAGAGCACAAAGCTTACTGGGCTCTCCAACAACTCAACTTGGATCTTAAGCTTGCTAAAGAGAAACGGATGCTTCAACTCAATGATTTAGAAGAGTTCCGAATGTTCTCATAAGAGAATGCCAAATTACTTAATGAAAGACTTAAAAGATGTCATGACAAGCACATTCAAGTTCGAGAATTTGAAGTAGGTCAGCAAGTCTTGTTATTCAATTCCAGATTAAGGTTCTTTCCAAGTAAGTTAAAATCACGTTGGTCCGGTCCATTTACGATTCACCACGTTTATGCATACGGAGTTGTTGAACTTCAAAGTAAGGGAGGTAATTTTTTAGTCAATGCTCAGCGCTTAAAACAATACTTGGGGGATAAAATTGAATGGGATCAAACCTCGTTCATTTTATCAGATATTTAATTTTTCTCATTTTTCTTTTTAAATAAATGATTTAGAGTATATTTTTGGGATTAGTATGTTTAAAAAAATTCTATCTAGGAGATTGGAACTTAAGCGGAACCGCTTGTGACCCCTCCAATCTTTCCTGGAAATTGATTTTAACATAATCTTCCTAGAAAGTATTCCATAAATTGTAAAATGAATTTTTAGTTTTTCAAATAAAAAAGGGTCAATTTTGATCCAAGTTTTAATTGCAACTCAATTTCAAATTAAGTCTAGGTACTTAATTGAACTATTTTCAAAATTTGGTTGATCTTTTTGTAAATATTAAAAATTAGTTGTCTCTTTTTGTAAATATTTTCAAAGGCATCTAGAATAAATGTTTTTAATTTAATTTAATAAATAAGATGATAATAATTAGTATATAATTATATTTATTATAATATATATTAATTATTATGAACTTTGCATAGAACTAGGACTTGTTTAAATTTGATCATATTTTAATGAATGGTTTTTATTTCAATAAATAAATAGAAAATAATAGATTAATATGCATTATATTAATTATTAATTGTTAATTGTTATTAACTCTGTGTAGAATTAGAACTTAGAATATTTTAATTATTAATTTGTTCTAAGAATTTTAGTTGAACTCCTACCCTCTTCCTTATAAATCCCACCAACCTTCTCCACTTTTTCACATCCCCTTAACCAACCACACTAACACCAACCATCAGCTCTAACTTGCGCCAATCACTACTTCCAGCTCCAACCCTTAAGCGCCAAAAGCCAAGCAGCCTGCTCATTGTCGTTGTACCTGTTCACACGTCGAGCTCTAGCAGCTTCCGCACCAGCTCGCGTGCCTAGCAACATACTAGGCCCTGCTTGATGCACCTGCCTACTGCCTGTTCTCTCCCATTCACGTGGCACATGCGTGCCCTACTGCTCATGCAAGGCTCCGTGCATTGCTGTTGACTACATTGTGCTAAGCCACGCCTAGAGCACCATTGCTCACATGCGTGCCATTGCTGCCCTTGCCTCTAACCGCACACCCTTATCACTTGTGAACCATAATTCCAGCTTATTTTGCCACCAATCGATCACCCTTCCAACCATCCCTCAATTAAATGCTTTTCCTTCTTCTATTTGTGGAGTATTTAATTTTTTTATAAAGGTGGTAAGACAAAATTTTCTCCTAAATTTTAATTTTATTTAATTTATTAAATTATTAATATTTTATACTAATTTTTGAAAAAATAGTTGTGTCCATCTTATGTTCAAGTTAACCATGCCTCACAAAAGAACTCCTGCTTCTGTCCAAATTGACGAATCACAAAACAAATTTCACTGTGAAGAAGCCAAAGCGAGATACGAAAGCTTTTTCAAGAATCAACAGGTGCACCCAAAAAAAGGCTTTACACTGAAAGAAAGCAACTATATTGATTTCATGGTGCGCATTCGACAAATTGTTGAAGCTCTCAATTGGGAATTTTTTTGTGAGAAAAAACCAAGTGCAGAGTTTGTGAATTTTATGCAATTTTGACCTCAAATGAATTAACGAAAGTTTCTGTCCGAGGAATCAAGGTACCAATAACCGCAAATGCTAATAATGAATTCTTTGAATTTCTTGATTTCGAGGATAATGAATATTCTTCCTTGATGAGAAATATTGAGACTGAAAATTTGCAAGAAATTCTCGAGGAACTTACAATTCCAGGTTCTAAGTGGACTGTGTCAGAGCAAGGAATTCATACTTGTCGTAGAGAATATTTGACACCACTACTAAAGGTATGGTCCTATTTCATCCGATTCAGCCTTATGCCCATTTCACATGGGACTACAATTTCATTAAAGCGAATGGTCTTATTATACTCGATTTTAACTTGAAAGACCATTGATGTGGAAAAATCATCCTGAGAGAAATGCAAAATTGTGCCGTTAGACGTTCAGGCCCAACTTACTTTCCCTTTACAATAACAATTTTGTGCTTGAAAGCTAAAATTCTTGCAAACGTAAAGAAGAAAGGTTATAGCAAGGTACAATCACAGATTAGGAGCTCTACCGAATAGACAAAGACTCTATTCTACAGCAATGAGGGGAAGAAAGCGAGGATCTCGAAGAAGAAGAAGAAGAAGAAGATCCCATAGATATTGAATCGATGCAGTGAGCTAAAATCCCTAATAAGGCAAAACCAATGGAACTAGTAACCGAACCTGACATCGTAACTTCAATATTCATGACTGAATCGCCTCGCCCAGATCTTCGAGATGAGCTATCCAAGTTGATGGATATAATGCAACATATGCAGTGGCAACAACAAGCTTACTGAAGATATTCAAAAATACGGGATGACTCAATGAGAAGCGTTCCTACGAAAATATTCAATGACCCATTTATTTTTATGCCTGAGTGTCCAGATTTTATATTTGAACATAGAGTCTACTATCAAAGAGGGAGCGAAGCGGTTCATGCAAAAATAAAGATGATGGAGAAAAAGATGAGTCAGATTCTGAGGGATCTACAAATAAATAAAAAAAGGGGATCTTAACTTTATTTTATTTTTGTTCTTAGGTTATTTAATGTTTTAGAATTAGGTTTTATTAGGATTTTTTTTTTGCATAAAAAAAGTGGAAATCATAAATAAAAATGAACAAGTTGCAAAGTACAAAGTGTGGCAATAGATAAATACATGTCTAGGATTAGATCTAGAGAGAGCTTGGTACTTAAGCAGTCAAATTGACTCACCTCTTTTCTAGAATCCTACTTGGTGTATAGTATCTATTCACTTTTAACAATGAGGACATTGTTCATCTTAAGTAGGGGACTGAAAAATGAAATTATTTCCTCTCAGAATAAATTTTTCTTTTAATTATGATTAAGATATATTTTGTTCAAAAATTTAAAATTTTGTTAAGTATGCTAAACTTTAGTATAAATAAAGTTTGATTATTTCAATAATTATTATGTTAGTTGAATTATGACATAAATGTATTTTTAATAAAACATGCAAATCATATCATAAAATTTTTAGTTCCTTAGGAAAGTTAGGCATGCATGAAAGTTTCAATCTCTAGAATTGATTTAGTAGTTTCTTGAGGCAAAATCCTAGGAAGCATGGAATGTGGAAAATGATTTAGGCGACTTTTGTTTGGACCGTTTGAGCCTTTCAAGCCAACCTTGATGAATTTTTATCCCTTGAAACCCAACTTTGAGACTATATGGCCTAATTTTATTTGAACCCTTGCAACATTTAGCCATCACTTTTCTCTTTATTATCTTTAAATTAATTATCCAAAACACTAGACTCAGTACTATTCAAAACATTCTTTGAAAATAAGTTTAAGGGAGTTGAAAAGAAGTATCAAATGCTCAAAAATTTGTAGTACATACAACAAAATGCTCGTGAAAAAAAAGAAAAAAAAGTGAAAAGAATATGTACTTAAAAGAAAATAGATGTACAAAAGAGCATGTGAAAGCAAAGTAAGTTGGTGTATTGAAGGTAATTATTCCAAAAGTCCAATTCAAGCTGAGTCTAGTGTCTTTAGCCTAAATTTATCTATCTTTTCCCTACCCCTAGCCTAACCACGTTACAACCATTTTAAAGACCTATTGATTCAAGTTTCTATGCTACCTGCATTATTGGAGAGAAATTGCTATGTTCAACATATGAAGGTATAAGTTAAACTTAATGATTGCAGCTTAATCTTGAATAAGGGAATAAAATCAAACTGGTATGGATTTAACATGTCTTTATTAGGAAGCATTTAGTCTATTTTTGTTATCATAAGAATAGTTGGGACTAATTTGAATGACATGTATACTGCTATCATAAGAATAGTTGAGACTAATTTGAATGATATGTATACTTAAGTAGCATAAATCTCAAAATTCTTGTTCTTAAGCATAAGTATACTAAAAATAATTTTGGGAAGAATGTTGTTCTAAAGGAAAATTTCAAAAGTATTTCTGAAAAATTCTTTTTTATTTGCGCAATACTGAGGATGAGCAATGAATTAAGTTTGGGGATATGGAAACACAAAACACTTTTTCATGCCTTCTTTAACTCAAATTCATATAGTTTCAGTAAAATTCTTGTCAAAAAACATATAATTATTATGAATTAATTAAATTGCACTCAAATTGTTAACATGTTGAATTTTAATTAATTTTATATCAAATTTTGATTATTTTTGACAAATTTGTACAAAAGGCGAAAAATGGCTCGGCAGATACTACAAGAAGCACAAAACTGAGAAGTAATTTTGAAGCATCAAGGAAAATTAATTTTTCAGCCTAAGACGGTCCAAAATTATGAATATTAATTCATAATATAATTAATTATAATTTTAATAAAATTTAATTTGGGTTAAATAAATTATTATTAATTAATTATGAAAAAAGGCCTAGTTGAGCTTAACCGAGAAAACCAATCCAACCGAGCACTGGGCTGCCCAAAACCATCCCACGTGCTGACCCAATTAGCTAGTTTGGCTGATGATTTGGCTTGAAAATCATCCCTTGAAGACTCCTTCAATTTGCATTCAAACACCTCCACTATTTATATCTTCCTAGATTTGCCCATACATTAAAATAGCAAGTTTGGAACCTCCAAACTTGCCACATGTGTTGCCGGCCATGGGGGGAATCCATGGCTACTGATTTTTTCTATTCTTTTCACAATCCCTATGGGTACGATAGCTCGGGATTTACTTGTCACTTTATTACTTGTTGCGGTTGTGTACACTTGCACATTTTCGTCGTTCCAATGAGAAATATTCTTCTTATGGATTTTCTTTGGGGTATCATCAATCTTTTTACAATTCAATATGGGTTGTATTCTCGGAGATTTAGTAGAGCTCCACATCTTTGATTTCATTATCTTAGTTTTCTACTCATTCTTATTGTTTAATCTATTAAACATGGTTTATCTATAAGGGATATTCATTGGCCGGAGGTAATTACATTTATTACAGTTATAATTCCTCGTTCGATCATGGGGGCATGGTGATATAGATCTCAAATTATAGAGGTTGTATTACTGCACTGGTTGTTATTAGGACTACATTCAGTTTTTCTCTTTTGTCTTGGATTGCACTATTGATATTTGAGGTATTGTTCTATCTTTACGGTTATAACACTGATTTCATTATAGCCCTATGCTTTTAAATTTATCTGACGGTTATGGCTTCGGTATGGTTCAAAGTTTCGATATTATTACTTGAAATAATTTCATTATATATCCAATTTTTAGATTTCATGAAAGGGATAGGTAGTGGCAAAAGTATAGACGATGGAAGATCAGGCTTAAACTTGTACATTGATTCTCATTCCTTAACTAATCTCGATTTATGTCAATGAGTTAATACAAGATGTTATGTTTCATTTGAGTTAATGCAGTCTGTAGAGATCTTTGATTGGTACTCTAAGGGAATTATGATAGACGATATATCTGAATTATCTTGACAACAGGATGAAAGAATTATTTTGAAATTTTATTATTCGATGAACAAGTCAACTCAATTGTGTTAGTCAAACCAAGTTATTCATTCGTAAAGTTAATTGAGTTATATGCATTTGAGTTTATCCCCAGGTCTGAGAATAAATTTTGCGCATTCAAGGGTAAATTGAAGGATAGTCAGAATAAGGGATTCATATTCTAGAAAACATGATACAGAAATATATCTATCAAATCAGTTCTAATCGGGAAATGTCATTATGGGTTAAAGTTACAGATCGCACTTGTGTTAAATGATATTGCTTGATGCTTTCCATGTAAGGGGAACAAATATCAGTTGAAAGTCACAGATGCAAACATGTCAGAAGCATCAGTCAAAGTTTGATAATACGAGTTTCTTAGTTATGTTTCGTCAGACGATTACTAGGAATTTCTCGATAATTATACTACTAATGATAAAGATATGACAAGAGAACATCATAGCTGTTCAGTTAAGTTATGATATAGTATCAAGTTCTAATATGAGTCTTGAATCGAGATGAGTTATGATTCATTTATTTTTAGACTACTTTAAGGAGATTAAAGAAATCTTTGATGTGATGACTTTTATCAGGTGAGAAATTTTGAGGACAAAATTTTCGCACGGTGGGAGAGTTGTAACAACCTATTTTTTAGTGGTGTCGGAAACAGTGGTTTTGGGGCCACCAAATCTGACGACTAAGTTCATAAATATTATAATTTAATATTTATGAGTTAAATGTGATTTTAAAAAGGTTTTTGATTTGATAATTTATGTTATTTAAGCGATTTATTAAGTTGAAGTGGTAGGACCCTAAGGTCAAGTGGTTTTAGAAAATGAGGTATCGAGTCCTCGTTTCTATAAACTGAGCCGTAAATATTTTTATAAATATTTACGGAGGTTCATTAAGGTGGTATTAAAGTTTCGTTAAAAAAATTTAACGTTTCGATAGTTAATTAACTAAAAAGGACTAAATCGTAAAAGATGTAAAATTTGATCACTATTTGATTTCAGTGATTAAACAGTTTATTGAATAAAAGGAAAAGGGACTTAAATGGTAATTAAACCATTTAAAGAGTTAGTGGACTAAAATGGACATGAATTTCATGTTTTATTTAATTATTAACCAAGGTTAAAATGGTAATTTGACAAATTAAATTAAATTAAATTAAATAAAAATAAAAAGCTATCATCTTTTCTAATTATTCTTCCACCGAATTTGGGGAGAAGAGAGCCATGGTTGAAGCTTTGCATGGTATGTCATTTTCGTCCCGTTTTTATTAATTTTTAAGTTTTTTAGATCGTTGCAAGCTAACCCGTACCTTCGATTTTGAAACTGTTAAAGATTGTTAATGTTGCCATTTATGGATCTATGTGATTTTAGTTATTAAAATATGAATTTGAGATGTTGGTTGATACTTAAAAGTATTTTGTTAAGTAATTTTGATGAATTTTTCGATTAGGGATTAAATTTTTGAATTAGTAAAAATACTTGGATTTGATGTGAAATTTTTACAATTGTGGGCTATTTTGTGTGCCATGAATATTCAACTCATATGAATTAACATTAGAAATGGTTAATTTCCATGTTTTATGCTTAGGGAATAAATTGAATAAAAGTAAAATGTTAGGGGTAATTTTGTAAAAATGTCAAAAATTACTAAATTGAATAAAATGCATTGTTTTACTATCTAAATTAATAGGTTGACTAAAATTATTAATTTAGTTTTGTAATTTGAAAGCTTAAGTTTTGAAAACTTAATTTGAAAATTTGAAAACTTAAAATTAAATTTTTGTAAATGCGAAAGTTTTGAGAAACTTTGAGAAACTTTTTGGAGAAACAACTCAAATGGGTAAAATCGAGTTCTGTGACAGCCCAAAGTTGACCCTAGTCGGGAAGTGGTTTCGGGACCGCTAAACCGAGTCACCGAAATGTTTGAATGTGATACTTATTGTCTAGAATATGTAATTATGAATGTGTGAAAATTTCAAGCTTCAATTTGGTTGATTTCATGTGAATTTAGTCAATAGGACTTATGTGAGAAAATTCTAAAATGTGATAGGTCAATGTGTGAGGACCTATTAGTGCATGTGGACAAAGGGGGGGACTTGCATGTCAAATTCCCCCCCTAATGAGTAGTGGCCGGCCATGACAAGGAATGATGGGCAAAACATGTCATGAAACATGTTTTGTTAGTGGAAGAATAAAATAAGGAGTATGGGTAATAAAGAAATGGAAAACAAAAGAAAAAAAAAATGTGTGTGTAGTGTTTGTTCCCCCCATTGCCGTGAGCTAAAGAAGAGAAAGGGGGAATTTTGTTCATCCTTTTCTCATCTTCATGCTTGCCAAAACTAGAAAGAAAAACAAAGAAAAATTTTCTCATCCTTTGGTTCATCCTTGGCCAAAAATTTTAAGGAGGAAAGAAGAAGAAAGGTGAAGAGATTCGGCCATGCATGTAGCTAGGCTAAGGTATGTTTGATGATGTTCCATGAGAGGCATGCATGTTTTAGTTGTTAGCTTGAGTTCTACCTAACCCATGGTCTAAATCTTGCTATGTGATGGAAATGGCACTTGACCATGGATGCATCATTCTTGGTTGATGTTTGATGTTGTGGTGATGAGGCATGAGGATGAGTTAAGATTCGGCCTAGGTGGAGGTTGTGTTAATGCCATTGCATGCAAAATATGAAGCTTGTTAATGATGCATGTGATGATGGCTTGATGATTCTTGAACCTCCTTTTTAGCATTTTTTTTTGTGTGAGCACATATGTGCATTGGTTGCTAAATGGAGAAGAATCGGCTAGCAAGATGTGTGCTAAGGCCGAATGTAACTTTGCATGTTAATGAGCAATGCATGTGTTAAATTGATAAAAAGGGGGAGGATGCTTTACTAGTGTGTATATGTGTGTATTAAGTGTTGAAATCGACCCCAAAAATGGACATGCATATTCGGCCAAGGGCAAAGAAATTAGCTAATATGTTGTGTTGATGCATGATTTTTGCATGAATGAGACTTTAATGTCTAATGTATAAATATGGGCTAAGTGCCTTGTGTTCATCTTTTGATGCCTAAATGATGAAATCAATTTATTTGTTTGATTAAGCTCAAGAGCAAAGGGGAAATAAAACCGATAAAGGGAAGGAAAAAGTGGTTGAATAGCTAGCGGAATCGTTCGACAACACCCGAGGTAAGTTCTTGAGTAAGAGAGCTTAAATTTCGATGTGATTAAATCATGCTCTATGTGTGGCTATTAAGCCGAATGTGCAAGGACAATATGTGCCTTGTGTTTGAGTTTCGTAAACGAAAATGAAATATGAATGTACCATGAATTATTGTTAGATGTGCATGATTAATTGAATGCTGTCCGGGCTAAGTCCCGAAGGCTTTGTGCTAAGCGAATATATCCGGACTAAGATCTGAAGGCCTTTGTGCGAGATACTAAATCCGGGTTAAGTCCCGAAGGCATTCGTGCGAGTTATTAAAGCCGGGTTAAGTCCCGAAGGCATTCGTGCGAGTTGTTAAATCCGGGTTACGTCCCGAAGGCATTGTGTGAGTTACTAAAACCGGGCTATGTCCCGAAGGCATTTGAACGAGGAGCTATATCCGGTTAAATCCCGAAGGTACGTGATTTGGTAATGAATGAGCTTGCTGTAAAATTCCAGCGAATACTCGAAAAACATCCCAATATGGGGATATGTTACGTATGTGTTGAATTTAATCGAGCCCTTACAAATAAATGTTCGCTCAGTTGATAAACGAGCTACCGGCCTTCGGCCAAGTTAGTTTATTGTGTATGTACATAAGGGTTGTTAATGTTGTGAAGCAAGTTTGATATCGGTAAATTGCGTATTATGAAATATTCCGTTTAGCTAAATGTGTGCTATTCTTTGTGCATGCTGGAATTCCTTACTCAAACTTACTAAGCATAAATTGCTTACTCGTTACATTGCTCCTCTGTTTTATAGATTTTTGGTTCTCCAGCTATCGGCCTCGGGATCTTGAAGTCGAAGTCGCCCACCCTATCAAAGGCTCTTTTGGGTACTATTTTGGTTGAATTTTGATATGGCATGTATAGGACTACCCATTGTTGTCTTTCGAGTACTTTATGAAATGTATAAGTGTACAGCCATGCGAAAATGGCTTGTAGAAGTAGAGTATGGCATTAGACCATTCGTATTTATGAATGTATAGATGGTTTCATGATGTAACTATGTTGGAATGGAAGTGTTGAGCAAATGATCAGCCACTAGAATGGCTAAGTATGATCATATGTGGGCTTATGTATGACAAGGCCCTAGTTGGTCCATGAAACCCCAAATTAGGTAAGGTTCACTTTGAAAACAGAAGCTGATAGCAGCAGTGGTGTGGATTGGAAAAATCACAAGAATTCGTAGGAGTGGAATTAAATAGTGAATAAATTATGTAATCGAACCTTGATGAATCTACTTTCATATGGAAGTAACGAAACAATCATAGGAACAGTACAGTAAGAGATATTTGGGTTCTTGTGGAACAGGGCCAGAACAGTTTCTGGATTCCCTGTTCCGCCTTTGGAAATTCACTATAAATTGACCAGAGATAATTAGGGGTCATACCATATATTTATGGATTCCTCTCTGAGTCTAGTTTCCATAGAAACAAACGGCATCAGTATTGAAGCTCTGTGCAGAGAGATATCCCAGTCGTAATGGGAAAAGGTCAGTGTAGTCGACTCCTGTAACATGGGAGACTTTGACTAATAAACTGTACTAATTGGCCCGACCAAAAATTCTAGAAAAAAATACATAGGTGGGGATATGAGTCTAGTTTCAGGGAAAAATCACAAAACTGATTTTCGAGTTGTGAAACTCAAGATATGATTTTTGAAGCGACTAGTACTCAGACTGGGCAGTGTCTGGAAAATTTTTTTCAAAGTTTGTTAACATCTCGTGTCCGACTCCGGTGTCGGTCTCGGGTTCGGGGTGTTACATTTTATTGGTATCAGAGCTACGGTTTAGTCGATTCTAGGACTACCATAATGTTTTGGGTCTAGCTATACATGCCATTTTATGTGATTACTTGATAGTGTGGTGATTTCTGACAATTGTAAATGTATTTATTTATAGTAATGGATCCCGATCGTGACCGAGAGGTAGCTGATGATCTTGAGAGTGTAGCGCCTTCTCCCGCACAAGGGACAGTGCCGGCAGACTCTCAACCTAATGCTAGTAATCCGAATGATGAAGCTAGACAAGCATTCTATAGCGTGATGAATGATTGGTTTAACCAATACATTCGAACTAATATGGCTGTTCCACAACCTCCATTCCCGACAAATACTGCCCCCACACCTACAATACCACCGGTAACGGACCAAATAAGGTCAAATAAGCCCCCAGTTGACAGAATAAAACAAACGGCATCAGTATTGAAGCTCTGTGCAGAGAGATATCCCAGTCGTAATGGGAAAAGGTCAGTGTAGTCGACTCCTGTAACATGGGAGACTTTGACTAATAAACTGTACTAATTGGCCCGACCAAAAATTCTAGAAAAAAATACATAGGTGGGGATATGAGTCTAGTTTCAGGGAAAAATCACAAAACTGATTTTCGAGTTGTGAAACTCAAGATATGATTTTTGAAGCGACTAGTACTCAGACTGGGCAGTGTCTGGAAAAAAATTTTTCAAAGTTTGTTAACATCTCGTGTCCGACTCCGGTGTCGGTCTCGGGTTCGGGGTGTTACAAGTTCTGCCTTTCATTCACAAACTGATAGCCTTTTATAGAGGGCTATTCTCTCTTTACATCATTTGAATCGGGAAATCATTGCATTTGAAACTTTTGAATAAAAATTTTCAGAGAATATATTCTCTTACAAAAATACAAATTACAGAACTATTCACTTTTCTTTTCTTGTAGGGAATCTCTCTTGTTCACACATCATTTCTTGTAGGGAATCTCTCCTGTTCACATTTTATTTTGTTGTAGGGAATCTCTCCTATTCACACATCATTTCTTGCAGGGAATCTCTCCTATTCACGCATTATGTTGTTACAGGGAATCTATCCAGTTCATGTATCATTTCTTTTTGGACCTGGTGATGGTTACTGAAGTGGTATCATCTGCAAGATCTACCGTTTTGATTGAGGATGCTGGAGATTCATCTTCAGATTTGGAGTCCAATGAGCTAAGCATTTCAGCCATGAGTTTTTTGTATTCTTTTTTAGTCTTGGCTTGAGCTAACATTGCACTAGCTGTTGACTTTGGTTGAAGAAATTTTGCTGTGGTTTGATCCGGGGCTGCAGACTTACATAATCTTGGATTCTTGTTGAAAAAATTATCCAAACTTTTTGAATCATATTTTTCATCATTAAATTTGTCCCACCATTTAGTCCTGTAATTGCGAACTAATAATGGAATTCCAGTATGTTGGTCTTGCTTATAAGAATAATTCCATGAGACAATCCAGGAAATGCATAGTTTTGAGAAAAAATGGATTGTCCTGTAAATGTGTTTTTGATCTGGTTCAGGATGAAATTTGTCAAAGAATTTGGGCCATAAGTTTTGAATATTTTCTGGTAGTATCTCAAATGATGATGGCCCATACCAATTCCACCACTCTTAGAACCAGTTTGGAAATTTGAATTGGGAGCCATATTTGAAATATATGAGCCACGAATGTCTCATGTGTTGGTTGTTCATTAAAAAGGCATTATACCATGCCATTTGGTAATCCCAATATGTAAAATATGGGTAATGGTCTATTTTGATGGTAAATTTGGCTGGGAATTTCTTTGGGGAATTTGGGTTTTCACTCCAATCTCTTGGTCGAAGAATTTTTAATATTTGGGCCATTGAATGGGTAATAAAATTTGGATCTTTTGGATCTGTGTAATGTTTGAACAATACAGATTCAGTTTGGACCAGTATATTTTCATAATACTGTTGGGGTTTTTGAGAATCCAGTGGTTTGAAATCCCATCCATTGAAAAGTTCTTTTGCCAGTATATGTGGAGGTTTTTCTGAAAATTCTTCCTCCATAACAAGAATTTTTTCAAAATATTTGTTTGGAAAATATTGTGAAGATTTTTGTGTAGCAGTTTGTGAAGACACCGCTATCTCTTTTGGAAAAACATCTTGGAGAGAAGTCTCTTTTAAAATATTTTTAAGAGATTTTGGTTTGTGTAAAACAATCTCTTTATTTGCTGCTTCAGCAGCAATTTGTTTGATAGGAGTTTCCTCTTTCGTTTGCGAAAAGGCCAATGCTACTTCTGGAGATTGAGATACGGACTCAATCCATTTTTTGATTTGAGAACCAATCTCATTTGGATCTTGTGCATCTTGAATTATTGTATTTTTGGAGGATTTTGACGATGATGATGATTTCTCATCTTCTTCATGGCAAATTTCATACCATGTCTTAATTGGTTATAAGGTGATTTGGGTTTTGGATGATTCTTCTATTTTCCCTTTTCCTTTGTCTCGGAGTTTGGGGGGCATTTTTGAAGAAACTCTCTGGTGAGAAAATCAGGCAAAGAATTAGTTTCTCCTTTGATGTATTCAATCAAAATCAAATATGCTCAAAATTGCCTGCCATCTTGCAAAAATCTGTTTTGAGGCAATGTTTTGAACATCTTTTTGTAAAACTTCTTTTGCTGATTTGCAATCGAGTCGCAAAAGGAATTTATGATTTAATAAATCACTTTGGAATTTTGTAATGCATAAAATAATTGATAAAATTTCTTTGTTAATAGTACTATAATTTTGCTGAGTAGGATTCCAGTGTCTGGAAGTAAACTAGACTACTTGCTCTTTTCCTCCTTTAACTTGTTTTAGGATCCCACCATACCCTATTTCAGAAGCATCTGTTTCAACTATCTTGGGGGCATTTGGATAAGCTAAATATAAACAAGGAAGCTTAGTGATTTGTTTTTTGATTTGGGTGATAATATTGGTATGGTTTTTTGTCCAAGGTTGTGGATTCTTTTTGAGTCTATCATATAATGGTTTACATAATTTGCTAAGACCTGGATAAAAGTCTATAACATAATTGAGGCCTCCTAAGAACCTTTGTAATTGGACTTTATCAAGAATTTGGTCTGGGAATTTGCTAGCAAATTCTATAGATCGTTCTATTGGGGTAATGGTTCCTTGGGTAATATAATGACCTAAAAACCTTACTTTGGTTTGGAATAAACTTATTTTTGATTTAGAAACTACTAAACCATTATTTCTTATGACTTTTATAAAGATCGATATATGTTTAAAGTGTTTTTCTAAATTTTCTGAAAATACTAATACATCATCGATGTATACTATTGTGAATTGAGAATATTGGTAAAAAATATCATTCATTATTCTTTGGAACTCAGATGGAGCGTTTTTTAACCCAAAAGGCATTACATTCCATTCGTATTGTCCAAATGGTACAGGAAATGCTGTTTTATATCTTTCTTCTTCTTTTATTTGGATTTCTTCATATCAAATTTTAAGAAAATATTTGCATTACAAAGTTTTTGTAGCAAATCTTTATTATTTGGTATTGGGTATGTAATCCATTTTAAGGCTTGATTGAGAGGTTTGTAATTAATTACTAATCTTGGCATTCCTCTTTCAAGTTCTGCATTTTTTATTACATAGAATGCTTAACAACTCCAAAGGGAACTGCTCTTTCTAATTAATTTTTTATTAAGAAAGTCTTATATTTCTTTTCTACAAAATTCTTCCATTTCTTTGTTCATTTGTATAGGTCTTGTTTTGTGGGTATTTGTCTTTCATCAAAATCATTTTCGTATGGTAATGTTACTTCATGTTTCTTTCTATTCCAAAAGGCATTAGGAATGTCAGAACAAATTGTTGATTCTATTTCTTTCTTGATTTGATCTATTCTTTTTTGTATTTCTCTTTTTCTTAATTATTTAGTTAATTTTTTAAAACATATTTCTTCTTTTAGGAAAGAGAATTGCTTCTGTTTGTAATTAATTAAATTATTAATTTGTCTAGTATGAATGGATAAAGATTTTAACAGTTTGAGATTTCTTATTTTTGGTTTTTCTACAAAAGGAAATTCTACCTTAGTGTTTAAAACTTTAGTGAAGATAGAATTATTTGTTACTTTATAAGGTTTGAGTAAGGATATGAATGGGGTTCCTAATATGACATCTTGGGTAATATCTTTTACCATTAAAAAACATGTTTGATATTTTATACCTTTGTTGGATATTTCTGCATTGGGAATTTTGTAAGTAATTTTTAGTTTTTTACCATTTGAAGCCTTAAGAGATTCTGATGTTTTATTATAATATTTTGTTGGAATTATTCCTTCTCTAATGCAGTTTTGGTCCGCTCCTGTATCAAAAAGGGCTATTGTTTCTAATTGAAATTCATTATTTATGACAATATTTATTTTTATTAAATATCTTTGAATAGATACTTCAGTTAGAACCATCATATATTCTTGTGTATTTTCTTCAGGTTCAGGTTCAGGTTCAGTTTCTGATGAACTTTTTTCTGAGGTTTCGTGTTTTAAGGACCTTATTTGTTCTTTCATTTCTTGTTGTTCTATTTTAAGCTGAGAAAGTTCTGATTTAATCTGTTTTATTTCCAACTGTAATTCAGAGTTTGTAATTTATCTTGGTTTTATTTTTTCATATTTATTAAATATTATGTCTTGTATATTATACATTTGTGATTGACTAGAAATGATTTCTTTTTCTTTTTTTGGTTTATCTTTTAATGAAGATTTTAATTTCAAAAGGTATTCTCTTTTAAGCTCTAGGTCTTGAATTTTATCAATAACTTCTATCATAAATTCTTGATCTTTAGTTAGCATAGTAATTGAAGGTTCATTTTCATCTCCAGAAGACTGGGATGTTGTATGTAATTCGTCTATTTGTAATTCATCTGTTTCAGTAGATGTATCATTTTCAGAAGAAGTTGTTTCTAATAGGATTTCATTTAATTTTTTTGTTCTATCTCTTCTTCTAAATTTAAGTTATTGATTTTTCTTTTGATTTTACAATATTTTGAGGTATGTCCTGGTTTTCCACATCTATAACATTTTATTGTTTTATCAATTTTGTTTTCTATTTTTTGTTGTTTCTTTCCTTTTCTGTATTTTTTATATTTAGGTTTTTTATAATATTCTGAAATATTCTTTTTCCTATTTTTTGGCTTTTCAGGGCAACATGTTTTTGAAGAAGAAGGTTCATTCCTGATGTCAAATTGGTGGCAGAATGATCCTAATTCCTTTCTACATTGATATCTTTCTTTCTTGAGTTGTTTTTGTAATTTTAAATCTTGACAAATTTTTAATCCTTCTTTTTGGGTGAAACTAATTAGTTCACCATATGTAAGTTTTTCATACGGAATAATACCTTTGTAATTTTCTCTTATTTGAGTCCTAACTTTTTCTCCTAATAAAGTGGGAAGTCTTGCTAGAAATTTTTCTTTCCAAAATGGTTGTTGGTTATCAGATCTTTGCATGACTCTAATCATAAAGACATCTTTATACCATTTAAAATCGGTTAATTTTTTACATTTTAAATTTTATAATAATTCTGAATTTCTATCTTTAAGATGAGAAGGATCTCCAATAAAGTGTTTAGAGATTGAGAAAATTAAAGTTGCTACAGCATCTTGGATTTCTCTTGTTCGTCTAAAATAATTCTATTTTTGGTCATCTTTTTTTATTACTTTTAAAATTTCTTCTTGTTGGTTTTTAGTGAGTGCATGATCCCACCATCCTTTTAATTGACCAGTAAATCCAGCAACTAAAAGATTAGCTATAGCATGATCATTGATTAATCCATTTTGATTTTGGGTTTTATAAACATTTGAAACCATTGTCATTTGTTGTAATAAAATAAGAATATTGTATTCAGACATCCCATCTATATTCCATTCATATATTGTATTAGTATTGTATTTATTTTGGAAAACAGGTTTTTCTTCTATGTTAAGACCAGGTGCAGTGATTTTTGGATAATATAATCTTTTTGGTTCTTTCCAAGCCATCTTGTTAATTTGTTGTTTATCTGAATGATCCGAGTCAGATTGGGAGGATTGGTGTAATGTATTTACTGAATATTGGGTTTGTATTGGGGTATCAGGGGCAATTAATTCAGACTTGTAATTTTCTAAAGCATTAAGTCTATTTTGGATTTCTGTTAGGAAATCATTTTGGGATTTTTGGAAAGCTTTTGGAATCTCATAATGTGTGAATATTGGTTCTTTGGAACTTTATGAGTATTTATAAATCCATAATATTCTTGAAGAATGCTTTCTTTTTTATCATTATAATTTTTAAAGTAATCTTCTCTTTTTTGCTTATTTTTGTTGGAATAGAAGTGCTTTCTACACCATTCTTTATTTATTTCAAACAATTTTTCTAAAACAAATATTTCTGAATTTTCTCTTTGTCTTGCATTATTAGTCATTGATGAATAAGTTGGTGACATGTTAGGTGAATTTTAGGGACTCTCTTCCTGTCTAGCATAGATAGGTTGAGCTATTTTTGAGGAATTATCTATTCCTTATAAATTGGTCCTAAATGTTGTTGGGATAGAAGAGACAGAGGCTCTAGCTGCCCTAAAATTTGCTGTTTGTGTTTTTGGATTTGACTCTTCTTCTATATTTAACCTCCTAAAAGCTGTGCTGGTACTTCCTATTTCGAAGGAGTGTCTTGGAGGCATTCTTTGTGGCCTATTGAATTTTAATTCAACTGTGCCAGCTTGGTGCTGAGAAATTTCACTTAATGAAGTGTTTCTTATGGGGGTTGGTGCCACAAGGTCTGTAGCACCTTCAAGTTTCCACTTATCAAGAAGGTTTATCTCATGCCATTGTATTGTTCTAGGGATTGTGGTATGAGATCTTGTGGTGTCTGTATCTATTAAGAGGGTTTCTCCTTTTGGGCTTTGGAGTAAAGCCTTGGTATTAACTACAGAAGACATAGCTTTGAAATGGAGCCTATAAACGAAAGTTAATACTTCTGTACCAGGAAGCATTTTGTAGTTATGGGTATGTATTTGGAGTGTCAAAGATTGTAAAATATTTTTATCCGTCAAAGAAACCATAAAATTTGGATAACAATTAAAATGTATTAGGCCTGTACATAGGCTTGTTTCTATAGTTCCTAATAATAAGTCATTAAACATGATGTGTCTTTTGTCTCTTAAGACTACTAATATTGAGGTATTTTTAGTGGCTTCAACACTAAGAGGTTTGACTCCAACCTGGACTAATCCAAAATGGATGTATTTGTATTTTTGTTCTTTGAGTTTATTAATGACGACTTTATCTAATAATTGGATTGCTTCATATTCTTTTTGAATAGGTAAAGTCCTTTCTTTTGTTTTTATAACATAACTGCAAAAAGCATTTAAATTTTCAAAAGTTGTTTTTTTTGTAAACTTGGTTTGTTGGAACTCTTGGAAGAGTCCAATTATTAAATCTTTGGGGAATATTTTCATAATGTTCTTCTTGTTCATTAACAGTGTTGTTTGAGGTTTGGTCAGATTCTTGGGATTGATTAGAAACAAAGCCAGCAAAAGAATTGGTTCTTCTAAGGAAACGAAACATTCTTTATTTTCTTATTTCCTACAGGGGGTTCTACTATCTGGATCTCTGAATTAATTAAATTGCTTACAGGGATACTTAGTCCTTGACACGCCTAACCCATGGCTAACTGGACACTGTATCAATTCTCAGCAAAATAATAATACGTTAATGAAGACAGTTAAACCAAAACTCAGAAATATTGAAAACAAATTGAATATTTTCTTAAAATTAGAAATACCTGCTCCTCCTTGGCTCTGATATCTAAATTAATAGGTTGACTAAAATTATTAATTTAGATCAAGATCGAGTGGAAAATCGAGGAGAATGAAATATTACCAAAATGCTTTAGTACTTTGACATTCCTGCAATTTAGCAAGCTAAGTTCGTACATCTAAATAGTGTTTTAAAATTTTGTTTTAAATGCTATCATGTTATGTTATCACATCATGCCTCATTAAAAAAATCCAAAGAAGCATCGACGAGCATCGATTAAAGAAAATGGATAGTTTCGACCATCGACTATGAAAAGGGATGGTAACGACCATCAACAATGAAAAGGGATGGTGATGACCATCAACTATGAAAAGGGATGGTGACGACCATAAAATATGAAAAGGGATAGTTTCGACTATCAACTATGAAAAGGGATGGTGATGATCATCGAATATGAAAAGGGATAGTTTTGACTATTGACTATGAAAAGGGATGGTGATGACCATCAAATATGAAAAGGGAGAGTTTCGACTATCGACTATGAAAAGGGATGGTGATGACCATTGATTATGAAAAGGGATGGTTCCGACCATCGAATATGAAAAGGGATGGTTATGACCATCGTTTAGCACACTTGTGTGAGCTCTGGTAAGGGTTCCGATTGACTTCACTACAACAAATATGGAAAGGTATGATGTACCAATTATCAAAGTATGAATATTCATGATTATGAAAGGAACGATTTAAGTGATGTTAAAACGATTTAAGTGATGTTATGTTTATGTACCATATCTTACCATGTGATGATATTACTAAGTTATGTGTTTAATCACTAGCTTGTGACTATGGTAAATTTTATGTTTGTGTCTTTTGTGTTATGCAAATGAAATGGTAAGTGTTCAATATGAACCAAGACATGTGTGTATGAAATTTATTGAAATGGAGATACATGAAAAACATGATATGTTATGAAGGATGATAAATCGAATTGGATCATGTTCAAGTATAATGGTTATCTATGTTAAGTTCACATGAATTATATTCAATTATGCTAACATGTGTTGTTGGTGGTGCTTAGGCTTGTGCCAAGTTTATGATTGAATTATATCATGTTTAATCTTAATGAAGTACATTGAAATGGTAAGTGTTCAATTGATAACGTGCTTATGTCCATAAAATGGTGGAATAAATTCGAGTATGTAATTTCTTATGCAATGGTTGATTATGTAGTTGATTCTAAAATAGCTACGTTTAAACGTACTTGCTTGTAGTCATGGTTGATGTTATGCTTACAACTTTTGTGTTATGCATATGAAACGGGTGAGGAAAAGTAATGAATGGTAAATTCATAGTTGAAATAAAATTTGAAGAAAAGGGAGAATGAGTTTGAATGATGTATTATATGTAAGAAATTTATGTATGTCAAGGATGAATATACCTATATCATGGATAAATACACTAAGTCGGGAATTGATAATGTTATTTAGGCTTATGATAAGCATTGGGTATAGAATGAAAAGAGACTAAATTGAAAAGAGTATAATCTTATAGAGAGTTTGTTGATTATCTATTAAGTCCCATAAAATTCTATCACGTTATGAATATATGCGACATTAATGAACTTACTCATTTGTGAGGTGTTGATCATATTAATTTATGAATCTTATGGCATTGGGATAGATTTATGTTTATTCTATAAAGTTTATTATAGAAATGGAATATTATGCTTAAAGTTTATGGGAACTTAGTAAGCATACATTGCTTACGTAGTTATTTTCCTTTATTTTTCAGATTATTGGAAGCTCGATTGGGTTGAAAGCTAGTCAGAGATCTATCACACTATCCATAGATTTTATCGATAGATTTTTATGCTTTGGTCACAGTTATAATGACATGTATAGGTGTTTTATGTTGGAAGCTCATCAGAGATCCATCACACTATCCATTGATTTTATCGGTATATTTTTATGCTTTGGTCGCGGTTATAATAACATGTGTAGGTGTTTTATGCTTGATGATATGGTCACTATGTTTGGCTTGTAAATATGGTTATATGATTGATGACATTTTGGCATTTCTGGGGCTTGATGGCTAATGTTGAAATGGTTTAGTGATGATATGTTTTGAATGGCCAAATTGGTATGCTTGTGTGTGATATTGGCATGAAATGTTGCTTTGAATTTGTGAAACTTATGTTATTTTGATGCCTTGATGGTTGGTGTTTATAAGATGAAATTGATGTATGATTTGTGGCTAAAGTGATAAATGTTGGCATGGTTGCAAAATGATCATTTATGGCATGTTTTGATATAAAATTTAAATCAAATATGTTTAGTTGAATTATGACTATTTGGACATTAATTTGGTATGTATATATGTTGGTTGTTGGAACCATTTGGAAATGGCTAGATTAGTAACTTTTAAATGGTTAATGCATGTGAGAAGTGGTTCAAATGATAAGGTCATTTTGATATGTTTTGGTATGGACACAAGTCAATGGATAAATGGTTAAATATGCACATATTTGGGTATGTTTAATGTATGTGTTTAAGTTTCCTTTATGGCATATTGGTTGAATGGATTTTGGACATTTGAAAGTGGTCATTTTAAGCATGGTTGAACATGTTTTGATACCTTGGTCATATGTGCAAATGGCTTGTTTAGGTGTGCTTGAATTGGGTGAAAGAAATGGATTGAATTTGGCCTATCTCTTGTACACACGGCCTAAGACACCGGCATGTGGCTCAGCTGTGTGTGATACATGGCCACACAACACAGCCATGTGTCCCCTGTAGGTTTTCAAAGGTTGCATTTTGAGAGTTACACAGCCTAGCACACAGGTGTGTGGCTTGGCCGTGTGAATCAAGTCAGAGAGTTACATGAGCATGAGCACGGGTCGCGACACTGCCGTGTGTACTTACTTCCAATGCCCACACAGCCTGGCCACATGGCCATGTGACCCCTATAGTGTTTCTAAGGCCTCGAGGGCTCGAATTAGGGATGTTATGCATGTGTTTTTTTGGATTTTGAAATAATTATGAAATGTTGGGAATGAATGATTTGAGTTACGTGTTTACGGTAATACTCTGTAACCCTATTTCGGTGACGGATACGAGTTAAGGGTGTTACAACATGCCCGTGTGCCAGGTCGTGTAACTCTCAAAATTTCCTTACATGCCAGTGTGCAAGGCCGTGTGCTAGGTCGTGTAACTACCTGACTTGCAACCCTCTGAAACCTACAAGGGACACACGGCCATGTCCCATGGCCATGTGTCACACACAGCTAAGACACATGCCCGTGTCTTAGGCCGTGTGGACAAGAATTAGGCCATTTTCAAGCCATTTCCTTCACCCAAATTATGCACACACATAACATCTATTTCAAGCATTCAAAGTGTACCTAAAATATGCATAATCAAGCTAGAACAAAGTGTTACCAATTCATACAACCAATATGCCTCAAGGCACCTCAATCACAAGTTATCAAATTAACTTAAAACATACACATACTTAGCCATTTATGAACTCAACATTTGCTACTTAATTCCATAGCAAACCATACCACGTTGGTCACATTCAAACATACCAAAAGAGCCATTTATAACATGTATACAATTGACCATTCTAACACACACCATTTAAGCACCAAAATGCCAAAAATATTAACAATCATAAAGTCATATATACATGTCAACATGACAACCAACCACCCAAAATGCCATATTTACAAGCCAAACATATTGGCCACTTCATGGAAAGCAAAATACATATACATTCTATTATAACCAAGACTTAAAAAACTCAAAATCTACTGATATAGCCAATGGATAGTGTGATAGGTCTCCGACGAACTTTCAACCCGAATGAGCTTCTGATTAACTACAAAAATAGAGATTAAACATATGGTAAGCATATAATGCTTAGTAAGTTCGTAATACATAAACGATGCTTACTAATAAGTGCATAAGCTTAAAATAAATATGGATCAAATCTAACATAAGCTTAGGACAAGCCTAAGCATCACCATAAATCCAAATTAATGCTTAATCACATAATTTCAATGTCAACATATGATAAAATAACTTTCTTAAGTTTAAAACATATGAATCCATACTTCCCACCATTAAGCATCCACATATTTCCTACCAAAGCTCACACGAAGTAAAATCATGATTGTTGTCACCATCCCTTTTCATAGTTCAATAGTCGAAGCTATCCCTTATCATAATTCGATAGTCGTCACCATCCCTTTTCATTGTTTATAGTCGTCACCATCCTTTTTCATTGTTGATGGTCGTCACCATCCGTTTTCACAATTCGATAGCCGAAGCTATCCCTTTTCGTATTTCGATAGTCAAAGCTATCCCTTTTCGTTGGTCGACGATCGTTGATATGCCGTTTGATTTTTTACCTCTAAAACATAATTTGATATTATAAAATAATAGCATTTAAGACATAACTTAAAATGTTATTTAAACACCTAATGTAGAAATAGAGTCAATTAATCCGAACCTTTCTCTTTGCCTCGATCTAAAGCTGTACGAGGTCTATCTTGATGTAAATGAACAAATTCAATCAATTCAATAGCCATTCTATTCAATCCAATCCAAATTCACATTTTAGCAAAAAATTATGCTTTTGACCCTAATATTTGACCCAAGCAATGCTTTTGACCCAAGCAAAGCTGAATTTCATATAAACTCATAACAACCCACACATTTCATTATTTCACAAATTACACCATGAATATTTCTCAATTTTTAATTTATTCCCTAATTGACAATTTCATCAAAAATCACTTAACAAAAGTTGTTTATCTAACAACAAAGATTCATTTTCTTCCATCAAACATCACAAAAAACATGTATACATTAATGGCAAAACCCTAATCTTTTAACAATTTTGCAAATTAGTCCCTGGGCTAGCTAGATTAAGTTACAATGACTCCAAAAACATAGAAATCTTTAAAGCACCAAAACTGGTGTTTTCTTTCTTCAAAAATCAGTGGAAACTAAGTGAGAAAGATGATACCAAAATTTTTGTTTTGTTTAATTACTCTTATTTACTTATTTACTACTTTAGCATTTGTTTTTAACCTTAAAAATCATTTAAACTATGTCCAAACATGTCCACCAACTAAACAAATGGTCTAATTACAACATAAACCCTCCGAACATTTAATATCATAGCTATTTAATCCCTTTAGCTTATAGAACTCAAGTTTTGTACCTTTTGCAATTTAATCTTTTTTATCGAATTAAGCTTGCAAATGGTAAATTTTCTTATCGAAATTTTTATACGATACTACTAACATCCGTACACATTAAATTAATAATAAAATAATTATTCACACATTGAATTTGTTGTCCTAAAATCACTATTCTAATTTCACTGAAAATGGGCTATTACACAGTCCCTTTTCTATCTCCAATTTCCAAATTAAACTCGTGTAGCAGAAGTATCCACCTAATTAATCTTGGCTTGGCATCTTTCTTGGTCACCAAATACTTAATAGTAGAGTAGTCTATGTAGACTGTGAGATCGAAATTTACCGAATGCGAACACCACAACCAAATAACTCCTTTTCCGTGGTGGTGTAGTTTAGTTGTGCATCTGTAAGGGTTTTGCTCGCATAATAAATAGCATGAAATACCTTGTCGTTTCGCTATCCCAACATTGCTCCCATAACATAACCACTGGCATTACACATGAGTTCAGAAGGCAGTGTCCATTTTGAAACAATTACAACTGGTGTTGTTACCAATCGTGTTTTCAACTCATCGAAAGTTGTCAAACAAGGTTCATCAAAATTGAAAGGTCTATTCTATTCCAACAAGGTGCATAAGGGTTTAGATATCTTTGAGAAATAGTTAATGAATATTCTATAAAATCATGCATGACCTAGAAAACTTCTAATACCTTTGACACTCGTCAGAGGCGGCAATTTGTCTGTCACCTCAATTTTTGCTTTGTTAACTTCAATCCCTTGCTGCAATATGTTATGCCCTAGCACAATACCTTTATGAACCATGAAGTGCAATTTCTCCTAATTCAAGACAAGATTTGTTTCTTCTCAACGGCATAGAACCAATTCCAGATTTTTCAAGCAATCCTCAAAATCATTGCCAAACATAAAGAAAGTGTCCATGAAGACTTTAAGAAAATTTTACACCATGTTCGAGAATATGGCCATCATACAGCATTGAAAGGTTTCCGAGGAATTGCATAACCCGAATGGCATTCGTCTAAATGCAAGAGTACCATATAGACACGTGAAAGTTGTCTTCTCTTGGTCATTTGGAGCTATGGAAATTTGATTATATATTGAATAACTATCCAAAAATAGTAGAAAGCTTTCCCAGCCAACCTATCCAACATTTGGTCAATAAATGGTAAGGGAAAGTGGTCCTTTTGAGTTACCTTATTGAGCTTGTAATAATCCATGCATACTCTCTATCTCGTGATAGTGCTAGTTGGAATAAGCTCATTATTATCATTGCTGATTACTGTGACACTTCCTTTCTTAGGCACACATTGTACATGACTCACTAATGAGCTATCAGAGATCGGGTAAATAATACCGCCATCAAGCCACTTGATGATCTCTTTCTTAACAAAATCCTTCATGATTGGATTCAACCTTCTTTTTTGTTCAATAGAATTTCTATGGCAATCTTCCAGTAAAATTTTATGCATACAGAAAGTAGGGTTGATTCCCTTGATGTCGGAAAACTTAATGATCTCTTTCTTAACAACTTCTTTCATGATTAGATTCAACCTCCTTTGTTGTTCAATAGAATTTCTATGGAAATCCTCCAGTAAAATTTTATGGATACAGATAGTAGGGTGATTCCCTTGATGTCGACAATTTTCAATCCCAATGCCTTCTTATATCGTCAGAGTACTTCCAACAACCTCACCTCTTGATCGGGTGTCAACTAGGCAGAAATAACTACTGGAAAAGTGTTGTTTTCTCCCAAATAACCATATTTTAAATGCTGCAAAAAATGTTTCAACTCTAGGGTGAGAGGTTCTTTTAAAGATGGTTTAGGAGGCTTGAAAGAGTGATCTAATAAATCCAAGGATTCAAACTTCTTCCCCGGTTTATCCACAAACTACTTGGCTTTTGCAAGTTCACCAAGGTCCTAAAAAATTATTACGTCACTCCGCTCAAGTGAGTCTTCATCACTATCAGAATTGTTGTGGCAAAATATAGTGAACTCTTCCTCCACTGTTGTTTCTATCAAATCAAAGGCATGTCATTCTTCATTCTCATTGGCTTATTTCAAGGCATCGAATACATTGAATGTGATCTACTGTTCATTTACCCTTATGGTCAGTTCACCTTTCTCTACATCAATTAAAGTCCTATTTGTAGCAAGAAAAGGTTTCTAAGAATAATTGGCACATCTTTGTCAGCTTCACATTCTAAAATAAGGAAATCTGCCAAAAAGATAAACTTGTCTACTCTTACCAGTACGTCTTCAATTTTACATTCCAGATGTGCGTATGGTCGATCAGCCAGTTGCAACGTAACTGTAGTATGTCTTGCTTTCCAAATTTTCCCAACTTCCTAAAAATAGATATAGACATTAGATTTATAATTACTCCTAAATTACATAATGCCTTGCCACTATATTGATTTCCTATTGGACAAGGGATAGTGAAACTCCCTGGGTACTTCAACTTTGGAGGTAACTCATTTGTCAACATCATTGTGCACCCTTTAGTGAGAGCAATAATCTCAAATTCTCCCAATTTACACTTCTTTGATAGTACATCTTTCATAAATTTCACATAGTTAGACATCTGCTCCAAAGCTTCAACCAGTGGCATGTTGATGTGAAGTTGTTTAGGGACATGTAGAAATCATTTCAACTGAGCCTCTTGTTTACAATTGTGGAATCGTTGTGGAAATGGTGGAAGTGGTTGTCCTTCAGGTTGCTAACATTGTTTTTTCATAGCATTTCCATCAGCAAGATGATTTGATTCTTCTGAAACATTCTTTTTTTAGTCTTTTCAATTACAGTGTGCTTTTCAGACATTTTTGAAATCTTTCCATTGTTGCAATATGATTTGCCCTCTTCTACCATGGCATCTTTAATGGTTTCATTCAGTTTAGCACCACTTCTGAGAGTAGTTGCCTTACAATGCTCCTTCTCCTATGATCTCAAATTCTCAGTATCACTTGGTAGAACTCCTTGTGGTCCCTAACTCAAAACATTTGCTATTTGCCTCATTTGATTCTCAAGTGCTCGAAGGGATGCAGCTTGACTCTAAATTACGACATCATTCTTGGCCATATATTCTTTGAACAACGCTTCAATAGATAATGATGATTATGAAGTTGATGTCTGACCTTGTTGGGCATTTTGCCTTGGCATAGGTTGAGTATATCCAGTCAGTGCACTGATGGCATTCTGTCTTATAGCATTGTTAAAGTTCCTCGCACCTTGATCATTCTAACTAAAGTTTGGATGTTACTTCCACCTTAGACTTTAGGAGTTGGAATAGGGGTTATTATTCCGGTTGAAATTACCCACGTAGCACAGAGATGATTGATTTGATGGGAATTCATCAAACTCATGGTCTTCACCACAATAAACACACATTGGCTCAACTGCATTCATTTTTTGAACTGTAATTAGTCTCTTCATTGTTTTGATCATATTAGTTAAAGATGATACCTGGGTAGTTAATGAAGTGATTGCATCAAGTTTCACGATGCCAGCAGTTCTCGTGCTAGTCCCACCTCGTGTCGTAGGATATTGATAATCATTGTTAGCAATCCATTCCAAAATCTCATAAGCTTCATTGTAAGACTTATTCAACAAGGTACCATTGGCAGAAGCACCAACAACCATTCTCATATGTGTATTCAACCCATTATAAAACATCTTCATCTGTGTCCAGTGCTCAAACCCATGCATCAAACATTTTTAAAGTAGTTCTTTAAATCATTCCCAAACTTCATATAGTGTTTCATCCTCTAATTTATAAAAAGACATGATGTTATTTCTAAGCTTGGGATTCATGTTTTGTGGATTATATCGTAGCAAAAACCTTTAGTAAAGATCATTCTATGATGCCACTGTCCCCGACGGTAAAGCATTCAACCATGCTCTTACTCGATTTCTCAAGGAATATGGAAAAGACTTAAGTTTCACGGCATCTTCGGGAACACCATGTTGTCTAAACGAGCCAAAAACTTCTAGAAAAAGTCTTAAATGCAAGCTTGGATCTTCAGTAGGCAATCTGCTGAACTATCCCACTGTTTGCAACATCTGCAACATCATTCATTTCAATTCAAAATGCTGAGCTTGAATGTGTGGTCTTACTATTCTTGGATTCAGATAATCCAAAATTGGCACAACATGTTCATGAATTAGTCTATCTCAGTCATCTATCATACGATGAATAGGAAGATCAAAATCCTCACCATTTAGATTTAATTGATCATTCAGACCAGGATCATTCTCGTCTCTAACCATGTTATGCACTTCTCTTCTCCTTCTTCACAAAGTTCTCTCGATCTCAAGGTCAAAAAGATACTCTACGTTAACATCAATGCCTCTACTCATGCACTGATAACAAACCTATAGAAATTAAAAGCAATTACGTTAAATAAAACTAAAGGAATTAGATAAGAAAATAACAAAACCAAATTTCACCAAATTGCCAATCCCTGACAACGAGGACAAAAACTTGTCGCGTGTGAATATGCTAAGCAAATTATGTAAGTATACACGTCGGATCAAGTAATAAAGTGATAAGTGAGATCATCTCCATAGGGATTGGTTAGGTATAAATTGGTCAATTTATTATAAAAGAGTGTGTTTAATGTTATGGCAAAAATAATAATAAGAATGCAGAGATAATTAAGGAATACTGATATGTGTAATATGTGAATTCTAACAAATAAATAAAAATGCTTTGGCAAGACAAGAGTAAGTATGTAGTGGCAATTACGAGAATGACTATGTGAATAATATGTAAACAAGTAACAACTAAGGATGTGAAAATTGATATGCTACAACAAAGGTTAAAGTATCTACAATGCTAAATCGTAAGGTTGGGATTATTGAGAATCTACCCTTATTAACCAATAAAGCCTTGGCAAAATCAGTCTTATTCTCCTGCTCGAAAGAGATTTAAAATGGCCTACTTCTTTCGAGAGCAAGACCTCAAGTTACCTTGCCTAAAGCGATATATGTCTATAGGCCTTTAGCACAGGACCCAACACTGCTTTGTTTTCTTTCTATATGGAACGCTGCTCTATGTCTAGAGACTGCTACAAGTATTCAGTTGAATACTTCCTCATATCATTCAATTTTGATCTAACTAACCTAACCTTTTCAATATTAGATTAGTTTCATAAACATGCTGCATATTGATCTATGTCTAGAGATTATACGCATACAATTCATAAATACCATTGAATGAAACAAAATCATAAAACTAATCTAGGCTTTGGCCATTAAAGGAAATAAAGGTTTCATCATGCAATCCCAACCCTATGACATTAACTCATTGGTTGGTAAATAACATCAAAATTCAAAATAAAATTCAACATCATTTTCATCAATTAAGATCACAAAGAAACAAATAAAGAAGAAAAGGAAGAACTTAGGGAAGATAACTTTCACCTATCCAACCCACAACTCTGGTGATGCAATATCTTGTGATTGCTTAGAAGGATTTCCTTCTTCTTATGCATTTTCGACTCTACCTTGTTCTGAACTGTTATCCTCTACTTTCTTCCAAGGATTTTTTTCCAATTCTCTCTCTAATCATCTACTCCTTTTCAGTTTTTATTTTTGGGTTATATCTCTCCTTTCGGGTAGACCCATTATCCCATGATCCCATGATCTTTTTCCTCTTTTTAGGCTAATTTTTCTTGTAAATGTACAACAGGGCTGATAACAGTTAAGTGTTGACTGGGTCATTTCCTGACATTGCCACGACATTTGTGTTGGCATGTTGTCCAACCTTTTTCCATGACAAACCTTCTCTCCTTTACTTCTTTTCCTCATTCTGCATCTTCCACTTAACAAGCAAATCCTTCCCGCAAAAAAATATAAGTAACATGTAATAAAATTTAAGCACAATCCGAGCCTTTTAATGTAATTTCCTAAAAACACTAATGGAAAATCCTAAAATGCTACTAAACTTACCTAAGTATAGGAAATTAATCAAGTCTAAATGTATAAAATATTACTCTTTTTAAGAGTTAACACACCCCCAAACCCGAGTTATTGCTTGTCCTCAAGCAACATTTGCATGAATGCATATATGCAAGACTTTGCCATCACACATAAGCACCTTGAACTGCCACTATACTTGAAGAATAGTATATACATCAATTCTAAGCAATCTTCTTTCTCCAAAAACTTGTTCAAGTGTCAGAGCTTTGTTCAACAAAGGTAGTATAGATTTGGATAACTATTTAGTATAGATTTTAACTTTACATCTTATAAAAACTGTAGCACTCTAGAAAATGGGAATTTGATTAAAAATAGGGTCAGTGTCATAACACTAAGGTTAGTTTTAACAAAGTTGAGAAAATGCTTTTGATGTCGCGATATAGACTTTCATTTTTGCAAAACCAAAGTAATTATACTTAGAAATCCAAAAATCTAGAGTGTGTCGTGACATCGAACCTTAATGCTCACGACAATGATAATCTACTAGGGATGTCAAAACATGGAACCTCAGTTTTGGGACACCACTGCAATTCTCTACAGGGGTGGCCCGGCCCATTCGCATAACTCGACGGCTTAAACCCCTATTTACCCAATTTTTAACCATCAAAACACCTATTTTTAACCTTGAAACATATTATTTCCCTCTTTAAACACATCTTAACCCCATATTCTGTAAACCCTCTCAAAATCTCTTACAACTCCTTAAACCCTAAACCCTTAAATCTTTACTTTTTTAAAAACCTCCATACCTCAACCGATACCATAAAGAACGAGAACACTCACTAAATACTAGACACTGCAAGAAACGAGGAATTCAATGACTTCTATGGGGTTAACAATTCCTAACTTTATACTTTTACTATTCCATTGAAATTCGTAATATTTTAGTCTCATTCTTAGCTTTATAATAATGCGTCCTACAAAAGTTGGATGAATTATGGAAACGGAGCCATCGATGGATTACAATCCCTCTAGTTTTTTGAATACGAAAATTGAAGAATGTTTTAATGAACTTCAACGAAAAACATTCATTCAAGAGAGGTGATTTGATGTGTCCATGATTCTTGGTAGGGAAATATGGCCATTGGTTAGATACCTTAGGTGGGAGCATTTTTGGACGATCCCGAAAGATAATTTTGTGGTCCTTGTTGTTCAAAAAATTTATGTATCCTTATGGGACCAAGAGTCTAGAAACATCGAATGCCATATATAGGATATAGTACTTGTGCGAGGGAACAAAATGCGAGTAACCCCTCGAACTATTTGTGACTTTTATAATGCTTCAGACTATGAAAAAGATTTTATCAATGAAACTGATTTAGAATACTTTTGGGATATAGATATAGATAACATTATAAACTTCTTAACTGAAAGAAGGGGTAAATGGAAATATCACACAGGTACCAATATTCCCACATCCTTTCATCAAGCTATTATGTTTATAGATGCTAAAATGTGGATTTAATTTGTGTGCACCAGAATAGCCCCTACTTTAAATGTTTCAAATGTTAATATCTTCTGAGTAGTTTTACTATATGCAATTTTGTAAAAAGAGTACGTGTGTATCAGAAAATGGATCCACAAAAAATTGAAAAGATGTATAAGTGGCCATAAAGTGGGAGTTTTTCGCACTTAGTGATGGCCTTATGCAGAACACTAGGTTTACCTATAACATCCAATAAGGATTCACTGAAACCTTCATGAAGTATTATCGGTGACACCTTGTTCCAACAGTACATAGAGTTACGAGCTAAACAAACAAAAGATTGGAACAAACAACAACAAGAATTGACAGGTACACCAACTTCATCATAGAAGTTGGTGAAAGTATTCATCCGAATCTAGATTGGATGTTATAGTGGATGCAAGAATCAAGGCCAATTTTTCAAGAATTTGCCAGACAAAACAACATCTGGGTCCCCAATTATATACCTGAGATATTTGGGCCAACACATTTGGAGTAGGAGGAAGAGGTGCATGGAAGCGAAGAGGAAGGAGAGGATGAGGAAGTCGGCGGAAGCAAGGAGATGGATTTTGAGAAAGGATATTGAACAGTCTTTACATTTTGTTTTTAAAAAACTTGTATTAATTTTTGAATGATTTTAATTTAAACTTTATAGAAGTAGGATTAATAGTAGATTTTTAGTCACATTGTATTTGGTTAAGTTTTCTATGTAGGAACCCAACACAAAGGAGACACAAATAATTCGAGATTTACACTATGAAATGAGGAAGCATCCACTATAAGCAGTTGAAGCAACCATAATCAATCGGGTAACTTCTTTCCTTCTTTTTTTTATGGGCTACACATTGAGGACAATGTGTCAACTAAAGTGGGGGGTAACATAGAAAAGTTGAGTTAAATTTTTATGTTTTTCTTTGTCTTTTGTGTGCTTGAGTGTGTATAAATATAAGTGATTGAGCATGCTAGTATGAATGATAAGTGGTTGAATTTGAGTTTGTTTGGTTGATTAAATTTATGTATATTGAGATATTAAGGGATGACCTAAAGCATTGTTTGGAACACATCCAAGGCAAAAAAGCTGACTTATTTGTTTTTCACCTTTAGTACCAATTTTTGAGCCTATTTTGCACTTCTTGATAAACCTCATTACAAACCCCGAGCCTAAAACATTAATTTTTATTTGCCCTTTTTTCTTTGGTCCTGCATTGCACGACTATAGACTTCTGGTTGTACATATTGAAGGTTAATTAGATATATCAAGGTAGAGTTTGTAAAAACATAGTTAATTAGGAAATATTGGTGTGATATGGGAAATATAGGTTAGCCTAAAAGTGCGAAACAAAAAAAAATCAAAAAGAAATTCAATACAAGTAGAAAAAGTCTTGAAAAGGAAAAAAGCATTCGTGAGTGAGAAGAACAGAAAAAAATGATAAAGTCACAAGAATTGGAAAAATTGGTTCATTAGTGCACAGAAACGAGTAGGCTAGTTGTAGATACTATGGCATGCTATGATTTCCTATGTGGGGAAACAAGGAAGGTGAGAGAAAGAGAAATAAGGTGGTGAGCGAGTAAAGGTCACTAAAGGGGAATAATAGGGATCGATATGATGTGCCAAACTATTTTCGTGTTTGTAACCCTTTTGATGTTTACTATTTTTAATTCCATACCTATCTTAAGCCTCAGAACGTTACAAGCTAAAAAGTCTTATGTGACCTAAATATCCTTATGTATGAATGGACATTATATTAAACAATCGCATAAATGACTATTTGTATTCTGCTCAGATAATCAAATTACTTGTATGATCTATTGATGGATCCGTACAGGTGAGACCCTTAGAGTTTTTATACTTTGTAATATGCTAAACTTAGATGTTTGTGGACAAAAGTGGTAAGACAATTATTTATCATGTCAAAGTTATTTGTAAATATGAAACACTTAGTCATGTGCTCCAAAGTCAATACTTGTATGATATCTGCTCAAGGTATGTCTTGTAATTCTTGTCTTTGTTCATGTTACTTAAGGACAAGAAATGACTTAAGTGTGGGGGAGTTTAATTTACCATAATTCAATGTAACATATTAAACTAGTTTTCACATTTTAGGAGCTTAAAATTAAGAACTATCATTCGGATCTTATTATGTTTTAGTAAGTTTTTTTAAATTCAATAAAATGTGCAAATCGAGTCTTTTATTGACCTTAGGAGTTGAATGAGGCCTAAAGGTGGGCTAATGAACTTTCTAAGTGTGTAGAAGACCATGAGAAGGCATAGTAAACAGATACTAGTCGCTATGTCACAACAAAAAATGTTCAATGTTGCAACATAGGGAGAAAAATAGAGAAATCACGAAATTGCCTCTGATGTCACGACACAGCCTAAGGGTGTCGTGACATACTCCTGAAGATATCCGAAAGAGGAGTATTCTGACTCCTATGTCATGAAACAGGTCCTGGTGTGCCGCAACATCAACTCTGGATGGCAAATAACACGAGCCAAGGGGCGTTTTGGTTCGCACAATCAAACTTAAACCTTGAGAACGTCGGCTAATGTAGGGTTAAGGACAACGACCACTTGGGATCTATAAATAGGCTCTTTTCTCACATGTAAAAGGGACCAATTACTTAGCTTAGTTTTCTATTTTTAAATTTAGTTTACTTTTCTTCCTTTTTAGGTTTTAAATTTATCTTCAAGTTGTTCTTGTTTATCTTGAGAGATTTCATTTGTGGAGACAGTCAAGCTCTATGGATTCAATTTATTCTTGATACAACTCAAACATTTTCTTAAACTCTACACTTCAATTCATTTATAATGTTTTCTCTTTACATCAATTCAATATTGTTTATGAAAACCATGAAGAACTAATCCTTATATGGGGAATTAGCGAGTGGAGGTATGATCCATGACCTATTTTTTAGGGTTACTCAATGGATCGTCTTCTTGGGAATGGAAGAACTTAAAATCCTAGGCCTGACAACCCTAGGAAGTAATCAAGATAGGAATTAACCTAAAATTGGTATGACCTATCCTTGAACACTTTCACCCAAAACCAATTTGGACTATTAGATCCGGTGATAAGTAGTTCTTACTGACTCATTATTTGAGTGCAAGATCAGAAGATCCTCTCGGGATAGTAACTAGTTGGTTGACGAGGAACTCAAAGCGACGGATGATAGGAAATACTGAAGCGAGCTAATCACCCAGAATCAAATATGATTTATCTTATTATTTGATCTCTTTAATTTTTTTTCTTAATGTTATTTTATTTTGTTATTATAAAAAATCATAAATACTCTCTTTTATTTTACTATCGTACTATAACCAAATTAAAGTACTAATTAGATCTTTCAATGTTTAGGTTACAATTGATCTAGCGCTCACCTCCCTTAGGTACAACCCTCAAAGTACTCACCTATTTTGTTGTAACTATATAACAACTAGACCCGTATACTTATGGATACCGCCTCATATATCTATATCTTTTGTTGCATTATTCACACTTTGGATATTAGTATGTCCGGAGGGGGTCAAAACATTTTTGCAAGGATTGCCCGAATAAATTTGAGGTTGGTTTAGAACATATTGGAAATAACTCTACAAAGAGCCAAAAGATGGGGAACTAGAAATACTATGAGAGCCAACCATAGTGGAATTAGGAATACAACTAAGAGACCTGAGACTCGCACACTTGGAAGAACCTATATGACACAACTTAAATATGAGTCTACATCTCTTGATGTAACTATTGGTATAAATTATTTTCTCTTTTTAATATGAATGTACATGTTTTGATTGATCTAAACGAACCAATGTGTAGAGTAAAAATCATACAAAAAATATATAAACTAAGTGATATTTGCAAGTAGACAGGCTAGGTTGGAAAATAGTTACAATAAAGTAGGTAAGTACTCCGAGGATCGTACCAAAGGGAGGCGAGTACCAAACTAATCCTAATCTAAACATAAAAAAATCTAATTAGTTCTTTAAATAAATTATATTATGAATAAACATAAAGAAAGTTTTATTGGATTTTTATAACAATAAAGAATATAACATAAATAAAAAGTCTTTGGGAAACTAATTATATAAATTGAGTCATATCTAGGCATGGGCGATTAGCTTGCTTTGGTAATTATAACTAACTATCGCGTCGAGTTTTCATTCAATCAACTAGTCGTCACCCTAGTAGGATCTCTCGATCTTCTACTAAACTAACGAGTCAGCAAGAACTACTTATCACTCGACCTCACAGTCTAGATCAATTCGGGGCTAAGGTGTTCACAGATAGGCCATACTAATTTTGGGTTAATTCCCACCTAGATAACTTCCTAGGGTCGTCAAGCCTAGGGTTTAAGTTCGTTCTCTCCCAAATAACTGATTCGTTAAGAAAACCTTGTACAACAATCAACTAGTCATACCTCCACTCTCTAATCCCCCATAAGAGGATTAGTTCACCATGGATTTCATAAACACAATAAACCTCATGCTAAAGATAGACATAAATAATGAATCAAGAGAAAAGGTTTAAGAGAATCCTGAATTGTATTTGAATGAAGTCCAAAATCAACAAAGATTCAATCGAGTCTACAACTCATACCTCCTAAAAAATGCAAAGATAAAAACTAGAAATAACCTAAATCCTAAGAAAAAGGGAAAAGCCAAAAATTAAAATTACAAAGAAAATACTAATGTATAAAAAGTTGTGCATAACAAGTGTTATATGAGCCTATAAATAGATTTAGGGTTACTATCATCCTCAACCTTAGGTCAACTAACACTTTCGTATTAAACATTTTATTATGTAAACCAAAATGCCTTTGGCTCGTCAGTGTTTCTCACACAGGACCGATGTCAGGGCACCCTAGTGCTTGTGTCGCGACATCAAAGGTAGTATGCTCAGCTTCAGGGTGATTTAAGAAGTTTGTCGTGACATCCTTTGGCTGTGTTGCGGCAAATAAGACAGTCTCAAAATTCTTATACTCTGCTCCCTATGTTACAATTTTAAATTCCCCGTGTTACAACACATCGACCAGTACTAAGTTTGTACGCCCTCTGATGGTCTCCTGCACACTTACTAAGTATATTAGCTAACCCTTAGGCCTTATTCGACCCCTAAGGTCAATAAAAAACTCAAATCACACTTTTTATTGAATGTAATCAAAAATATGAAAACTTAGTTAAAACATAATAAAAGTGTTTGTATTCAATCTCCTCAAGTGCGGAAACTAGTTTAATTTGCTACACTGAATTACGACATATCAAACTCCCCCACACTTAAGTCCTTGCTTGTCCTCAAGCAAGGCAAACAAAAGACAACAAATTAAATGACAACCTCTAAGAAAATATACTTCAAATGTTGGTTTTGAAGTACATAACTAGGGATTTCATATTTACATATAATCTTGACATGATATATAGCTGACTTACCACTCTTGATCTCAAACACCTAAATTTAGTATATTACAAAGCATACAAACATTAAGGTTTTCAAATGTATGGATCCATCAATAAATCATATAGGTAATTTGATTATCCTAGTAGAATATAAATAGTTGTAGTTGTGATTAATTAATATGATGTCAGTTCTTGAAAAAGTCTACCTAGGTTACATAGGGCTTTTCAGCTTGTAACATTCTAAGGCTTAGTACAAGTATGGAATTCAAGAATAGTAAGCATAAAAATAGTTTCAAGCATGAAAATAGTTTGGCACATCGTATTGTTCCCTATTCTCCCCCTTTAGTGACCCTTATCTACTCCCCATCTTATTTCTTCTTCTCTCACATTCCTTATTTCTCCACATAGAAAATCACAGCATAATACAACAACTACAGCTAGCTCACGAGTTTATGTGTCACACCCCAAAAATTGGGTTAGTAAAAATTGGGATAAAGAACTGAAGGTGGTCACGCTTGAATTTTTTTAGTGATCAAGTGGTGGTGGAGATGTCCTTGACGATATGTGTTTGAATCCCTCCCTTAGATTATTTTCTATGTGGTGTAATTTTGCTTCAAACCTTAGGAAAGGTCACACCATGTTTTTAAAATAAATGTTGTAGTTTGTGAACAAGAAAGTGACTTGGCCTAGTGATTAAGAGCTTTAAAAATATCCTAAGGGTTCTAGGTTCAAGTATTTAAATTCACATCCTTTTTCTGTTTATTTTCCAAATTTGAATCGTCAATACCCCCATTTGCCGTCTACTTCTTGCCTTGCACGAGAGTATTTCTTTCCTTCCTTAACAAGTCAATATGCCATATGTTTATAAACATGATCCCCTTTTCACTCCTTTGTTGACTCCACATGCCCTTTTATCCATCCTTGCTATATTAATTGATTCATTGTACCTAGACAAACACAATTCACCTATTAAATCAGTTTTTTTCATTACACTCCTCCCCATTCTCGTCCCTCTCTCTAGGTCCTCCCTTTCTCTCACTTTTTCTTCTTTTGTTTTAGCCATCAACCACCTTTGCACTATTTTCCACATCTCCTTCACCACTTCCTTGCAAACTGAACCACCACAACTCCTCCCTTTTTATATTGTTCCACCATCGACCTAGCGCTACTGTGGCCACTACCATTGTGCACTACCATCGAAAATAACTCTCTTTTTCTCTCTTCTTCTTCTCTATTTCTTTTTCCTTTTCCTTTTCTCTTTCATTCCCTTAGTGTTGCAACACCCTTTTCCCCTCCTCCTCCGTCAAGTTCTCGCTGAATCGCCGCTACACCTCTGACCTCCATTGGCTTTGGTGATCTTTCTTTTTTCTTCACCAGTTTTTGATCTCTATCATCTTCTTTAGTAATAAAAAATCTTAAATCCCTATCTCCATTATTTTTAAATTATTTTATTTAAATATTGTACTTTTGACTTACAATTTTAAGTGATAAATTTTTAGAGATTCGACTTCCCCTCCAACACAAGATCCCGGTGATCTATCAAACCTCTTTATTCAATCGGTTTAGAATAAGTGGTGGTGGAATGAAAACAACAATTCCTTCTCTACCTTTTCATTTTGGTTGAATTTCTATAAGGACATACAGTGTATTTTTCCTCGTGTATTAATATATCGTACTCTATTTTTTATGAAAGGTCGACCGATACCATTCCGACAAGCTCTTAGTTTGGGAACAAAACCATCGTATGAACAATTATTTATTAAAGTATGTCCTAAATTGATTATTTTGTTTAAGTAAGTAATAAAACAATTGTTTAAAAATAAAATTTTTAATATAAAATCACTTTGATTATAAATTGATACTAAATTGGTTAAGATTCGAGTGTGGACATTCATTAGAGTGGTGTTTCGCATCGGATCTACTATCAAGTGGTTTAAATTAATACAAGTTATATATACATCATTAAAAATGTTTAAATAAAATATTATTGCTTGATTTATGTTTTGTACGAATACTTCAAGTATTCTAAAATGAGAGATTAAATCCGTCAAAATGGGCTATACAAGTAAGTGTTTCCAAACCAACTATTTTGTGTAAGCATGTTTTTTGGTTATGTTTATTACTAATTTGAAAAGCATGTTGTTCTCATTCTCATATTATGTGACATTATAACATAAATGTTGTTTATGATTGTTAAAAAGTGATGTTTTGATACATCGAGATAATGTGTAAATTACATGTCAAAATATGCCTATGTGATACTATTTAAAAGATTGGATGAGCATGAACAACATGCCTAAAAGTGAAACTCTACAACAAAGTGAAAATGTGTTTATTGTGGCCATATCACATGCATGGGGTGGGACATGAGGAAGGAGGAAGTACTGGCAGTTTATCTGCATCATTGGTGGCTTGAACACATTGCTGGCAGCTTGTCTGCACTACTGGTAGTTTATCTGCATTATTCGTAGCTTGACCACATAACTGGCATCTTGTCTGCATTACTGGTGGCTTGTCCACAAATTGAAGTGTTTGGATGGACGAGTTCTAGGGAACTCGACTTTGGAGTGTAGCGGTGATGGGTAGGATGTTTTAAAATAAAGCTGCATAATTGTTTTATAAAAATCGCATTGCCATGATCATGTGCATAAAGAAAATTAATTATTTTGTATGATGATTATATGTTTATTGATTTTTTTTTTGTTAAAAGACTCACACTAGGCTTCAAAAGCTCACGTTTTTAGTTTCATAACCTTTCAGGTAATACTCAGACTTAGGGCTTGGATTTTGCTTTAGGTGGAGCCTTTCGGATGGTTTTTAATGAGTTTAGAAACTATTAGGATGTTATTTTGGACTTTGGACATTGGATATTTCTATTGGGTTGTTTCTTTATTTCACAACTCTAAACTATTATGCATGCATGCTTGATGAGATTTCAAATATTTTAAATTATTGAGTTTATTTAAATTATTTATGATTCTACTTGATCTTAAACATGATTAGAAATTTGTGATTTTCTATGTATTTTGAAAAGTCCGCTGAGAAAGGTTTTTACCCAAAATCATTTTTAAGAAATAATTAAATTACAAATTTCTTATTTTTAATAACCTAAAACAAAGTCACGATAAAATACTACATCTTTCAAGTATTTGTGTTATAATAAGCATTTTTCAAAAGTAAAATCACTCAGTATACAAATTTTAAAGTTTTCATAACAACAACTAAAACCTAGTTATTTTAAATAAGTAAATGTTTTCCAACAGTTTTAATGTTTAATTTCGAGATTCGGCCATAATGTCTAGACCGGGTTTGGAGTGTTACATTATGTGCACTAATGAACAAGTTTTTCTATTTTTGTGACTTTTGTCACCTTTCTTGTAACACCCCTAACCCGAAACCGACACCGGAGTCGAACACGAGGTGTTAACTGACTTTAACCCCTTATAAAATTTATTTTCCAGACACTGCCCAATCTGTGTACTAGTCGTTTTAAAAATCATATCTTGAGTTTCGTAACTCGAAAATCAGTTTCGTGATTTTTCCCAGAAACTAGACTCATGTGCCCATCTATGTATTTTTTTCTAGAATTTTTGGTCGGGCCAATTAGTACAGTTTATTAGTCAAAGTCTCCCATATTGCAGGGGTCGACTACACTGACCTTTTCCCATTACGACTTGGATATCTCCCTGCACGGGGCTTCAATACTGATGCCGTTTGTTTCTACGAAAACTAGACTCAGATAGGAATCTGTACATATATGGTACGACCCCTAATTATCTCTGGTTAATTTATAATGAATTTCCAAAGTCGGAGCAGGGAATCCAGAAACCGTTCTGGCCCTGTCCCACAAAAATCTGATTATCTCTTAATATACTGCTCATATGATCTTTTCGTTACTTCCTCATGAAAACAGACTCATCGAGCTTCGATTACATAATTTATTCATCAATTAATTCCACTCCTACTATTTTTAGTGATTTTTCAATCTCATGACACTGCTGCTGCCAGCATCTGTTACGAAAGTAACTAGGTCCATTTCATGCCTACCCTTGATCCAACTCAATCGAACATTCGTGCCATTTTCGCATGGCTTAAAATTTACATGCCATAATTCAAACACAACGTACTAGCTTATACATGCCAAAATGATCTTCTAAACACACTAAGAAGAAAGTACCAAAACTTGCTATCCGGTGTGATGACTTCGATGACGGCCCGACCCCGCAAAAATAGATGAGTCCAAGCAACCTATAATGGGTGACAAGGAAACACCGAGTGAGTTTATAACTCAGTAAGTCATAAGCTATGCACTACCATCCATCAATAACATTATCACAAGAGAAAACAAAATGGAACGAGGCTAATTACTCCATCCATTCCGAACCATACCATAGTTCCTCCAACCTATCAATTCAATTTCATATCAATTCATGCATTCACATTCCATATACTCATCAATAGGACATTGAAGCATTTTCATAAATCAATTTATTTTCGTTACAATCAAACGACTAAACGGCCTTTCACCCATCCTACGATAAATTTTATGTACGTGACTTCAAGTATATTTGTCACATAGGTTCAAACTTACCGAGCTCAACACCAAGTATAAGCATAGCACATAATAGCCATGTACTCAAAACACTTACCCGATCCGCTGTCCGCGATCGACTCAATAGTGTCGCACACATAGTGTCCGTAATGATTCACGAATGTATATCGAGTCCGCACACTCAGTGCTATATAATCAACTCGCACACTTAGTGCTACATAATCAAATCGCACACTTAGTGCCACATAGTCAAACTCGCACACTTAGTGCCGCATGGTCAATTCGCACACTTAGTGCATCATATTCATTTCGCACACTTAGTGCAACATAGTCGAATCGCACACTTAGTGCTGTACAATTTAATCCCGCGCACTTAGCGCCAATCTCATGGTCATAAATGGTTATCCCGCACGTTTAGTGCCGAGATCAACAACTCAGTACATCTTACCTCTTTTCTTTCATTCAACAATTTCATCATCACATACGTACATGCATATATATATATATATATGTATATTTATTCATTCCATTCAGCATCAATACATACACATTATGACCATTTGAAATAATACCAACTACATGCTTAATGACTTACCTCGTGTTGGGTAAGACGGTTCCAACTCGGCTACTCGATAACCTTTTCTTTGCCTTTGCTCGATTCACCTCCTTTAACTCCTTGAGCCAAATCAATAATTTAAAATAGTCATTAATCGACTATTCAAGTATTACTTTCAGAATAATATATATATTGATTTGACTTTCACACACATAGATTAAAGTAAGCTTTATAATAGTCAATAAATAACTCATTGGCAAATTTTTATTAATGTTTACAACAAAATCACATATTCACTACGAGCTGTTTTCCTGAGCAGTAGTCGCTAAATTGTTTATAACTGGAGCTACAAAACTCCAAATCACTAGCCGTTAATTTTCCCTGAATATAGACTCGTATATCTTCCATCCATAAAATTTTCAGAATTTTTGGCTCGGCCAATCAATACCAGATTTTTCTTAAAGTTTCCCCTGTTTCACTGTTTGACTATTCTGACCACTCTTCACTACGAATCAAATTTCTCATTTTACAGAATTCAAAATGTGTTGTATTTGATCTCATTTGAAACTAGACTCATTAAGGAGTCTAAGCATATAAATTTTATCTTATAATCATTTTTGTACAATTTATAATGATTTTCTAAAAACAGAACAGGGAATCTAGTAGTCATTTTGACTCAGCCCCACAATACTTCAAATATCTCAAGATCGGTAACTCTTTTGTTTTCATAGTTTCTTTTGTAAGAAAATAGACTCTTCAAGCTTTAATGGCATAATTCACTCAGCTTCTAATTCAACTCCTACAAATTATGGCGATTTTCCAAAATCACCTTACTGCTGCTGTCCCCAAACAGATTATTACCGAATCAAATACTAACATTAGCATTTCACCTTAATAGCTAGCTTGCCAAGCCTTAATTTAACATATTTTCATTCAATTTAGTCTAATAACGCATAAATGGGTAAATTACATTTTTACCCCTAATATTTCGCACTTTCACAATTTAGTCTTTATTCCACAAAACACAAAATACACAAAGTTTGGTCACACTCCTTAAGGGCCGAATCTTCCTAGTGCCCATATAAGTCCATACATCTCATTTATTTCACCTTTGAGTCCTTCAAAAATTTGTTTTTGTAATTTAGCCCTAACTACTCAAAATCACCAAAAACTTCAACACAAAACATATTAACCTTTTATAGCCGAAAACCATACTCACCCCCAAAATCGAAATTTCAACATGGTTTACAAAAATCACTTGATAACTCACTCAATATCAACTAAAATTTCAAAAGCTAGTACATACTTCCTTACCTTAATAGTGACTTAAAATGACCGATTGCTCATGTTACCAACAATATTCAAGATTTGAACATGGGCTAAGTAAGGGACTTAGTAACTAGCTTAATACATTCAACAATTTCCAAAAGCTACCATGCATTACATACCTTATTCAAGACTAGAAGGAGTGGCCGAATGTCTTACTTCCCCTTCCCCCTTCTTCTTAGCATTTTCGGCCAAGGATGATAAAAGATGAACAATTTTTTTTCTTTCTTCTTTAGAACATTCGGCCAAGGGGAAATGAAGAAAGATGGACACTTTTGTTTTTGTTTTTCCTTCTTACTTTCATGGCAAAAGGGGAGGAAAGAAACAATTACCACCCATCCTTTCCTTTTTCCATTTCTTTATTTCCCCATACTTCTTATTATATTTTATCCTACATACCTCACTAGGCCAACATGTTCCCAACATGTTTCCACCCATAGCATGGCCGGCCACTCCATATTAGGGAGGGGGAATTTGACATGCAAGTCCCCTTTTTCTTCCACATGCACTAATAGGTCCTCATGCATTGACCTATCACATTTTAAAATTTTCTCATATAAGTCCTATTGACTAAATTCACATGCAATCGACTAAATCGAAGCTTGAAATTTTCACACATTCATGATTACATATTCTAGATAATAAACATCGCATTCAAACCTTTCGGTGACTCGGTTTAGCGGTCCCGAAACCACTTCCCGACTAGGGTCAATTTTGGGCTGTCACAACTCTCCCCCACTTAAGAAATTTTCGTCCCCGAAAATCTTACCGGTAAATAGGTTTGGATATCGTTCTTTCATCGAGCTCTCGGTTTCCCAAGTAGCTTCCTCGATCCCGTGTTCGAGCCATAACACCTTTACTTTCTGTTCGGCATCTTTAATCAAATCAACTCCGAAAATTTTACTTTCACCAAGCTCAGTCCAAAACAATGGTGTGCGGCATTTACGCCCGTACAAAGCCTCGTAAGGTGCCATCTTAATACTTGATTGAAAACTATTGTTGTAAGCGAATTCAATCAAAGGTAAATACCGTTCCCATGAACTACTAAACTCGAGGATGCAACATCTCAACATATCCTCAAGCATCTGAATTATCCGCTCGGATTGACCATCGGTTTGGGGGTGAAAAGCGGTGCTAAAATGCAGCTTGGTACCCAAAGCTTCTTGCAATTTCTTCCAAAATCGTGAGGTGAACCTCGGACCTCTATCCGACACGATAGAAATAGGTACTCCATGTAATCTCACAATCTGAGAGACATACAATTCGGCTAGTTTATCCAATGAAAGATCCGTACGCACGGGGATAAAGTGAGCCGACTTAGTCGGCCTATCAACAATAACCCAAATCGCATCCTTCTTACTTGCGGACAATGGCAGTCCGGACACAAAGTCCATTGTGACTCGGTCCCATTTCCACTCGGGTATCATGATCGGCTGAAGTAATCCTGAAGGCACTTGATGTTCCGCTTTCACCTGTTGACATATTAAACATCTCGAAACAAAGTCGGAGATGTCTCGCTTCATACCATGCCACCAAAACGACGTTTCAAGTCGTTGTACATTTTCGTGCTCCCCGGGTGAATTGACATTCGGCTACAATGGGCTTCGTTCAGGATCATCGGAATGAGTTCCGAATTCCTTGGAACGCACAAACGACTTCTAAACCTCTAACAACCATCATCATCAATCTGAAACTCCGATTCCTTGTTCGGAACACACTCAGCTCGTTTTGCAACCAATTCACCATCGACTTTCTGAGCTTCACGAATTTGATGAGTCAATAATGGTTTGGCTTTTAATTCAGCTACTAACACATTGTCAGGTAGAACAGACAAGTGTACATTCATCGCTCGCAAAGCAAACAGTGATTTCCGGCTTAAGGCGTCCGCAACCACATTAGCCTTTCCCGGGTGGTAACCAATGACAAGCTCGTAATCTTTCAACAACTCAAGCCAACGTCTTTGTCGCAGATTCAAGTCTCGTTGAGTCATCAAATATTTGAGACTTTTGTGATCCGAAAATACATGGCACTTCTCACCAAACAAATAATGTCGCCATATTTTCAATGCAAACACAATGGCGGCTAGTTCGAGATCATGGGTCGGATAATTTCTCTCGTGTGGCTTCAATTGTCTCGACGCATAGGCCACAACTCGACCTTCTTGCATCAATACGCAACCCAACCCAAGTAGGGATGCGTCACTATAAATGACAAACTCTTTACCCGATTCGGGTTGCACCAAAATTGGAGCTTCAGTCAAATGAGTTTTTAGTTGATCGAAGCTTTTCTAACATTTCTCCGTCCATTCGAACTTAACATCCTTTTGAAGTAACTTCGTCATTGGTGTGGCCATCATCGAGAAACCTTTGACAAATCGTCGGTAATAACCGGCGAGTCCTAGAAAGCTCCGGACTTCGGTAACATTTCTCGGAGGCTTCTAGTTAAGTATGGCTGAAATTTTGCTCGGGTCAACTCGAATACCCGATGCGGATACCACATGACCCAAGAAGCTAACCTCTCTTAACCAGAACTCACACTTACTGAACTTAGCATATAACTGCTTATCCCACAAAATTTGCAACACTTGCCTCAGATGCTCAGCATGTTCGGTCTCATCTCTTGAATAGACCAAGATGTCATCAATAAACACAACTACGAACCGATCCACATACGGCCTGAAGATCCGATTCATCAAATCCATAAACACCGCAGGGGTATTAGTGAGCCCGAACGGCATCACTAAGAACTCGTAGTGACCGTACCTCGTTCTGAAAGCAGTTTTGGGTACGTCCGAATCTCGAATCCGCAACTGATAATAACCCGATCTCAAATCTATCTTTGAAAACACCGATGCTCCCTTTAATTGATCGAACAGATCATCAATACGCGGTAACGGATACTTATTCTTTATCGTCACTTTATTCAGTTGACGATAATCAATGCATAACCTCATGGTTCCGTCCTTCTTTTTCACGAACAATACTGGTGCACCCCAAGGTGAGAAACTCGGTCGAGCGAAACCTCTATCCGTCAATTCTTGCAACTGAGCTTTCAACTCTTTTAACTCGGTTAGTGCCATACGATACGGAGCGATCGAAATAGGCGTAGTTCCAGGTACAAGCTCAATACCAAACTCTACCTCCCGAACAGGTGGCAAACCCGGTAACTCTTCAGGAGAAACATCCGGGTATTCACAGACCACCGGCACCGATTCGGGTTTCTTTTCTAACTCCTTGTCATCAAGTACATACGCGAGGTATACTTCGCACCCTTTCCTTACATATTTCTGGGCCAACATTGCTGATATTACAGCTGGCAACCCCCCTTAAGTCCGCAGACTCAACTCGGATTATTTCGTTATTTGCGCACCTCAAATCGATAGTCTTGCTTTTGCAATTCACAACCGCATCATGCGCGGTTAACCAATCCAAACCAAGAATAACATCAAACTCGTCGAACGGCAAAAGCATCAAATCGGCCGGAAAACAGGATTCTCGGATTATTAGAGGGCATCTCTTACACACTTTATCAACAAGTACGCATTGACCCAAAGGGTTTGATACTCGAATTACGAGCTCAGTAGACTCAACAGGTAGAGTCTTACTGGTTGCTAAGGTTTCGCATACATATGAATGAGTAGAACCAGGGTCAATCAATGCAATCACATTAGTATCAAAGAGAGTGAAGGTACCAGTGATGACGTCGGGGGAGGATGCCTCCTCTCGTGCGCGAATGGCATATGCTCTAGCAGGAGTACGGTTCTCGGCGCGATCGGCCGTATCAGAGGCCCCCCTCTGACTACCACCCCTGCCTCCTAAAATTCTCGGTGGTCTACCTCTAGATGTCACTCCACTAGGTCTTGCACCTTGAATCTTATTCTTCTCATCCAGCTCCGTGCAATCTCTAATGAAGTGGTCCTTCGAACCGCATCCGTAACAGACCCTGCTAGTAGACTTGCCCCAACATTCACCTAGGTGTCGTCTTCCACATTGGGGACATTCAGGTTTCTCGTGACAATTATTGCCCACACTAGCTACCGAAGTAGCTCGGGAGCCCATCGATGGTCTTGCCCTGATGGAAATTCCCGCAGTCGCCCTCGACTTCTTAATGTCCTCCCTGAACTTCTTTACAGCTGAGAACGGAGCTTTACCCGTCGATCTCTTACGATAATCTCTAGCTTCAAATTCAGCCTTCCTCTTCTCCTTTCCAAGTTCTTCCGCCTTACAGGCTCGTTCGACTAGTGTTACGAATTCTTTTATTTCCAAAATACCCATTAGTAGCTTTAAATCTTCATTCATTCCTTCCTCGAATCTTTTGCACATAGCAACCTCGTCAGCTACACACTTCCGGGCATACCTACTGAGTCTTACGAATTCATGTTCGTATTCAGATACAGTCATACGGCCTTGCTTGAGTTCCAAGAACTCCTTACGCTTCTGATCAATGAACCGTTGGCTAATAAATTTCTTCCGGAATTCCATTTGAAAGAAGTCCCAAGTTACTCGCTCGTTCGGGACTATGGAAATCAAGGTCCTCCACCAATAGTAGGCTGAGTCTCGCAACAAAGATACAGCACATTTTAGACATTCGTCGGGTGTGCATGACAATTCATCGAACACCCGAATGGTATTATCTAGCCAGAACTCGGCCCTTTCGGCATCATCAGTTACTATGGCCTTGAACTCCTCGGCCCCACGCTTCCTAATCAAGTCTACATGTGGCTTACTCAGCCTCACAGGATCAGCGACTGATGGCATTACAGGCTCTTGGGGTGGATTATTCAAATTCGGGAATTGTTGGACAGCCGGGTTGGTTCGGGCATATTGCGCGACCCACTCATTCATCATGGTAAAGAAGGCTTGTTTAGTCCCCTCACCTTGATTATTCGCAGATGACTGAGGTTCAACAGGCGGCGTCCCTTGTGCAGGAGCAGCCGCTACGCTCTCAACGTCATCCGCTAGGGTTCTTTCTACACCGGGATCCATTTACTAATCAAAACAAAAACATTTCAACCGTCGGAAGTCATCACACATTTAAACATTAACATTCGGCATGTATAGCTAGACTCATACGCGCTATGGTAGTCCTAGAACCGACTAAACCATAGCTCTGATACCAATAAAATGTAACACCCCTAACCCAAAACCGACACCGGAGTCGAACACGAGGTGTTAACTGACTTTAACCCCTTATAAAATTTATTTTCCAGACACTGCCCAATCTGTGTACTAGTCGTTTTAAAAATCATATCTTGAGTTTCGTAACTCGAAAATCAGTTTCGTGATTTTTCCCAGAAACTAGACTCATGTGCCCATCTATGTATTTTTTTCTAGAATTTTTGGTCGGGCCAATTAGTACAGTTTATTAGTCAAAGTCTCCCATATTGCAGGGGTCGACTACACTGACCTTTGCCCATTACGACTTGGATATCTCCCTGCACGGGGCTTCAATACTGATGCCGTTTGTTTCTACGAAAACTAGACTCAGAGAGGAATCTGTACATATATGGTACGACCCCTAATTATCTCTGGTTAATTTATAATGAATTTCCAAAGTCGGAGCAGGGAATCCAGAAACCGTTCTGGCCCTGTCCCACAAAAATCTGATTATCTCTTAATATACTGCTCATATGATCTTTTCGTTACTTCCTCATGAAAACAGACTCATCGAGCTTCGATTACATAATTTATTCATCAATTAATTCCACTCCTACTATTTTTAGTGATTTTTCAATCTCATGACACTGCTGCTGCCAGCATCTGTTACGAAAGTAACTAGGTCCATTTCATGCCTACCCTTGATCCAACTCAATCGAACATTCGTGCCATTTTCGCATGGCTTAAAATTTACATGCCATAATTCAAACACAACGTACTAGCTTATACATGCCAAAATGATCTTCTAAACACACTAAGAAGAAAGTACCAAAACTTGCTATCCGGTGTGATGACTTCGATGACGGCCCGACCCCGCAAAAATAGATGAGTCCAAGCAACCTATAATGGGTGACAAGGAAACACCGAGTGAGTTTATAACTCAGTAAGTCATAAGCTATGCACTACCATCCATCAATAACATTATCACAAGAGAAAACAAAATGGAACGAGGCTAATTACTCCATCCATTCCGAACCATACCATAGTTCCTCCAACCTATCAATTCAATTTCATATCAATTCATGCATTCACATTCCATATACTCATCAATAGGACATTGAAGCATTTTCATAAATCAATTTATTTTCGTTACAATCAAACGACTAAACGGCCTTTCACCCATCCTACGATAAATTTTATGTACGTGACTTCAAGTATATTTGTCACATAGGTTCAAACTTACCGAGCTCAACACCAAGTATAAGCATAGCACATAATAGCCATGTACTCAAAACACTTACCCGATCCGCTGTCCGCGATCGACTCAATAGTGTCGCACACATAGTGTCCGTAATGATTCACGAATGTATATCGAGTCCGCACACTCAGTGCTATATAATCAACTCGCACACTTAGTGCTACATAATCAAATCGCACACTTAGTGCCACATAGTCAAACTCGCACACTTAGTGCCGCATGGTCAATTCGCACACTTAGTGCATCATATTCATTTCGCACACTTAGTGCAACATAGTCGAATCGCACACTTAGTGCTGTACAATTTAATCCCGCGCACTTAGCGCCAATCTCATGGTCATAAATGGTTATCCCGCACGTTTAGTGCCGAGATCAACAACTCAGTACATCTTACCTCTTTTCTTTCATTCAACAATTTCATCATCACATACGTACATGCATATATATATATATATGTATATTTATTCATTCCATTCAGCATCAATACATACACATTATGACCATTTGAAATAATACCAACTACATGCTTAATGACTTACCTCGTGTTGGGTAAGACGGTTCCAACTCGGCTACTCGATAACCTTTTCTTTGCCTTTGCTCGATTCACCTCCTTTAACTCCTTGAGCCAAATCAATAATTTAAAATAGTCATTAATCGACTATTCAAGTATTACTTTCAGAATAATATATATATTGATTTGACTTTCACACACATAGATTAAAGTAAGCTTTATAATAGTCAATAAATAACTCATTGGCAAATTTTTATTAATGTTTACAACAAAATCACATATTCACTACGAGCTGTTTTCCTGAGCAGTAGTCGCTAAATTGTTTATAACTGGAGCTACAAAACTCCAAATCACTAGCCGTTAATTTTCCCTGAATATAGACTCGTATATCTTCCATCCATAAAATTTTCAGAATTTTTGGCTCGGCCAATCAATACCAGATTTTTCTTAAAGTTTCCCCTGTTTCACTGTTTGACTATTCTGACCACTCTTCACTACGAATCAAATTTCTCATTTTACAGAATTCAAAATGTGTTGTATTTGATCTCATTTGAAACTAGACTCATTAAGGAGTCTAAGCATATAAATTTTATCTTATAATCATTTTTGTACAATTTATAATGATTTTCTAAAAACAGAACAGGGAATCTAGTAGTCATTTTGACTCAGCCCCACAATACTTCAAATATCTCAAGATCGGTAACTCTTTTGTTTTCATAGTTTCTTTTGTAAGAAAATAGACTCTTCAAGCTTTAATGGCATAATTCACTCAGCTTCTAATTCAACTCCTACAAATTATGGCGATTTTCCAAAATCACCTTACTGCTGCTGTCCCCAAACAGATTATTACCGAATCAAATACTAACATTAGCATTTCACCTTAATAGCTAGCTTGCCAAGCCTTAATTTAACATATTTTCATTCAATTTAGTCTAATAACGCATAAATGGGTAAATTACATTTTTACCCCTAATATTTCGCACTTTCACAATTTAGTCTTTATTCCACAAAACACAAAATACACAAAGTTTGGTCACACTCCTTAAGGGCCGAATCTTCCTAGTGCCCATATAAGTCCATACATCTCATTTATTTCACCTTTGAGTCCTTCAAAAATTTGTTTTTGTAATTTAGCCCTAACTACTCAAAATCACCAAAAACTTCAACACAAAACATATTAACCTTTTATAGCCGAAAACCATACTCACCCCAAAATCGAAATTTCAACATGGTTTACAAAAATCACTTGATAACTCACTCAATATCAACTAAAATTTCAAAAGCTAGTACATACTTCCTTACCTTAATAGTGACTTAAAATGACCGATTGCTCATGTTACCAACAATATTCAAGATTTGAACATGGGCTAAGTAAGGGACTTAGTAACTAGCTTAATACATTCAACAATTTCCAAAAGCTACCATGCATTACATACCTTATTCAAGACTAGAAGGAGTGGCCGAATGTCTTACTTCCCCTTCCCCCTTCTTCTTAGCATTTTCGGCCAAGGATGATAAAAGATGAACAATTTTTTTTCTTTCTTCTTTAGAACATTCGGCCAAGGGGAAATGAAGAAAGATGGACACTTTTGTTTTTGTTTTTCCTTCTTACTTTCACGGCAAAAGGGGAGGAAAGAAACAATTACCACCCATCCTTTCCTTTTTCCATTTCTTTATTTCCCCATACTTCTTATTATATTTTATCCTACATACCTCACTAGGCCAACATGTTCCCAACATGTTTCCACCCATAGCATGGCCGGCCACTCCATATTAGGGAGGGGGAATTTGACATGCAAGTCCCCTTTTTCTTCCACATGCACTAATAGGTCCTCATGCATTGACCTATCACATTTTAAAATTTTCTCATATAAGTCCTATTGACTAAATTCACATGCAATCGACTAAATCGAAGCTTGAAATTTTCACACATTCATGATTACATATTCTAGATAATAAACATCGCATTCAAACCTTTCGGTGACTCGGTTTAGCGGTCCCGAAACCACTTCCCGACTAGGGTCAATTTTGGGCTGTCACATTTCTTTCTATACATCTCACTCAGAAATGCTTTTTTCCTTTCAAGTACCTTTTTCTACTCATTTTAATTTTCTTTTTGAATTTTTCTTTTGTTTTGCACTTTATAGGCTAACCTATAATTACTATATCACACTGATCTTTCTTATTTTACTCTATTTTTACAAAATCCATTGTAATGTATCTACTTAACCCTCAATACATATGGTAAGATGTCTATAATCATGCAGTTTAGGACCAAAGAAAAAGGGCACATACAAATTAATTTTTTTCTCAGGTTTTGCATGAAGGTTCATCAAGAAGTGTTTTCTGGCTCAAATGTTAGATAAATTACCGGGGAAAGCCTTCTATTTCTTATTGGATGGTTATTCATGGTATAACCACATTTCCATAGCTCTTACTGATCAAGAAAAGACCACTTTCACATGTCCGTATGGAACCTCTGCTTTCAGATGAATGCCATTTGTGTTGTGTAATGCCCCAGCAACCTTTCAGCGCTGTATGATGGCAATATTTTCAGATATGGTGGAGAAATTCTTAGAATTTTTCATGGACGACTTCTAGGTCATAAAATTTCACAACAAGGGATTGTCGTAGACAAAGCAAAAATTCCGGTTATTGAGAAATTGCCACCACCTACTACGGTTAAAGGTATTCGAAGTTTCCATGGCCATGCAGGATTTTGTCGATGCTTTATTAAGGATTTTTTTAAAAATATCCAAACCCCATTGTGCATTGTTGGAGCATAATAGCTCTTTCAAGTTTGATGAGCTTTCTTTATAAACATTAAAAGAATTAAAAAAGAAACTAATGGCAACACCAATTATCATAGCACCAAACTAGACACTACCTTTTGAACTTATGTACGATGCCAGTGACTATGCTTAGGAGCAGTGCTTGGGTAAAGGAAGGATAAAGTATTTTATGCCATTTATTATGCACGTAGAACCATGACAGGTGCACAACTGAATTACATGACTATTGAGAATGAGCTATTTGTTGTGGTATTTGCATTCAACAAATTTAGATCTTATTTAGTTGGTACCAAAGTTACATTTTATATGGACCATTCTGCGATTAACTATTTGATGACCAAGAAAGGTGCTAAGCCAAAGTTAATTCGGTGGATCTTACTGCTGTAAGAATTTGATCCAGAAATTCAAGTTATCAAGGGAATCGAGAATCAAGTGGTTGATCACTTGTGGAGACTTGAAGCAGGCAATGAAGACGGCAATATTTAACTCATTAAGGATGATTTCCCATATGAGCAACTATTGGTTGGCACGACATTACCTTGGTATGTCGATATCGTTAATTTCTTAGTAAGTGGGTTACTGTGGCCCGAGCTCAATAGTCAAAGACAAAGGAAATTTCTCCATGATGCCAAGTAATATTATTGGGACGAGCCATTTTTATTCAAACATTGTGCATATCAAATAATTCGAAGAAGTATTCTAGATGATGAGATTCAGAGTATTTTACACCAATGTCATTCTGCACCATATGAAGGACACTTTGGGAGAATGCAAGCTGTAGTGAAAGTTCTCCAATCTGGGTTGTGAATTTTTCCATGCTTGTGATCATTGTCAAAAAACTAGGAACCTATCAAGGAATTGCAAATTATTCTAGAGGTTGAGTTATTTTATGTGTGGGGAATTGATTTTATCGGTCCATTTCCACCTTATTGGGGCAACATGTACATACTTGTGGCTGTAGATTATGTATCCAGGTGGGTAGAAATTATCGCTCTCCCTACGAACGATGCCAAGTCAGTACTATTGCATAAAAATATTTTCACTATGATACGAACCGCCTCGGTGTTGAGTCGAGTCGTATTTGAATTGCCCAATCGTGAATGGGGTAGGATAGATTCATTTCAGTTTTAAAAGAAACAAAATAGAGATAATGGCTTTAAACAAAGGTAGTAGACAAAATAGATAAGAAACATTAACGAATTAATTGGCTAAGACCTAGAATGAACCAACAATAATAGATGGTTGACCCGAATCTCAAAATGGTTCTTAGGTGTTTATCGGTTTAAAGAAATAGCAAGGAACCTTGACCCTCTATCAACTATGATAGGAACCAAGGGTATATTGAATGCCACACCAAAGGTGATAAGTTCAGGAAACAAGAAAAGATAGACGCCACAAGCTATGCTTGATAAGTCAAATCAATTTCGTAAGAACAAAGAGAATTGGATAACTCACAATTCAAAGATTTCATATATATTCAGCAAAAAGTCCCCTTTACTAAGGCTGATTACATCTATTTATAGTGCTAGAACAAGGTAACCGAATCGTCAATAACATCCAACTTAATGTGCCATAAAAACTCAAGTCTTTTCTTATGCTTGAACCAAATAACTCCTTCCTTGAAGTCACTTCAATTGAGCTGATTTGAAAGTCTTTAATTGCTTGAAAATGACTCTTAAGTTGTCCTTGGCCAGCTGAATAGACACCATCTTACTAACCAGCTCCTTAATGACATTTTAAAGGCTTGATTAATTCTCTTGAAAGCTCAAAAAACTGCTGGAAGAATAAAGGTTGCTGCTGAATTTTAAAGGGCATAAAATGCACTTTAAAAACTCCTTTAATGATGTTTAAGCTTCCTTTATAATAGCCTCTTTAATTGTAACTGAAAATAACTTGAACAACCACTTAATTCAATGTATAACAACCTTAAATTGTAACAACTATGAGCTGAAAAGTTACCTGCAATAAACACATTAAAATGAGTTTATTAAACACATGAAAACACTTATTAATCATAACACACATTACAACTTAGTTAAATAAATGAACTAAAAATATATGCAATAATTATTCCAGCAACTAGTTTAATTAAAGAAGCATAGTTAAATGAACTTAACTCATGCATCAATAAGTAATCCTAGGAACTAGATTAATTAAGAACAACAGTTATAAAATAAAGTTCAACAAAAACACTTATTAATTAAACTAAGATGAGTTGAATAAATGTCCAACAACTCATTTATTAAACTAAGATGCTTAAATGCATGATTTTGAAATGCAAATTTAACTAACATGAAAGTTACATAATTAAACTAACTTGACTTAATTTAATGATGCAAACTTAACTAACATAAAAGTTACATAATGCATGACTTTATTAAATACAGAACACATATTAATGATGTCCAAACTATGACATAATTAAAAACACAATCTAAAATAACTAAAAATTAATGAATCAAAGTCCTTATTTTCCAGCAGCCAAATTGACAAACTGAAATTAAAAACTTCATTTTGCACTTAGGCCCCTCGAGTTTGGGCCAATCTCGGTAGCATCGAGTTGTGTCGTAACATGATGCGGCCGGGATCGCATCATACCTTCCCTCTTGAAGGCGATTTGTCCTCAAATTGGGCCATTTGCTTGTGACAAAACTCTTAAGGTCACAAACCCCATTGGTCATAAACCTGACAAAGCCACTTTCAAGAACGTGAGAATCATATACGGCTCGACAAGAAAGTAGATTATTTGCATACCCTCCCTCTTTAGGAGGGTACCACCTAACATCGTCCCTACAAAACAATAAAACAAATTAGTGACACAATGAAGGCTAAACACAAAAGAACTTTCCAAGATTTTAGTCACAACTTGAACAAATAAACTCAAAAGAACAACACATGAATCAATACCGGGATCAAAAACAGAAATTGGTATTACCTTTTTCTTCAATGGAAACAAACCTGATTCACAAGGTATTTGAAGATTATAGTTTCGGAAATTAGAATTCCATGGTCCAAATCCCTTCAACAATGATTTGGAACAGCATTCACCGGGATCAAAGACAAAGTTTTTACTCACCATTTCAATTTGACCAGAAAAATTCGTGGCTAGTAACTTATGAAGAACTTGAAGCACATTAAAGTTAAAATCATGCAACACATGTTCGAATCCATTAAACAACAATATACAACAACCTCCAGAATCAAAAATTTGATTTTGACTTGGCAAGCCAACGAAATTCACATGTTTGGTTTTCGAACTAAATAAAGATAAAACTTGAAGCAAATAGAAGGGGTCAACACATTGATTCAAAATACAATTTTGATACTCACCTTTGCTTGACGTCAACTTAGGAATACAGGCTCTGGGTTTAAAAACACGGTTTAGACCGATCGTTCCGTAATGCAACAAAAACTTCACTTTCACCAAGACATCACACATGCCAAATAAAAAGGATGTAGGAAAAAATAAATTCAAACAATCAAACTTCTTGATTCTCTTTCGAACTGACATGTAGAGATATGAGTATTTCACACACAGGAATTTAAAAATGTCTCAGGAACAACATAATTAGATAGATTAATCATCTTAGACGAAAACCTTTTACCAAATGTGTTAAACAAAGAAAATGTGAACTTACCAACATTCAAACAGCCATATATCTCAAATTTAACTCGATCAAACTTACACAAACATGCAAAATTTACACAACAAAGCAGGAACGTCTTACAACCATCACAAACAATCGAACTAGGAATTTTACATGTCAATGTCTTATCACACAAGCGAATTAGAGGGAATTTAGTTGTGCAAATGTTCAAGCATTCATGCACCACAAGTCTTATTCGAATAGCCTCGTACACGCATATGGGTTTTACACAACAGTTCAGAGAATGCACATTACCAACACATTTAGAAAAATTGAAATGTTTATATGAACATTCACTATCACGCATAACCAAGTTTCGCAGCTGCCAATCGAGTGTTACTTCACTAACTTGTTCGTTAACACCACAATTTTCGTTAGTGATGCTCTCCTTGCCATTATTTAAAACAAACACATCACCATTAATCAAAGAATGGCAAGTGACCATATCATCAATATAATCACAAACATTCAAATAGCTTGGTGGAGACTGAAATGGGTTATAACACTTACCTTCCTTACATTGTTGCATAGGGGAACTAGGATTACCTATGATCTTACCTTTCTTGATCAAATGGAATCGTCTCTCATCGGGAAGGTAATGAAGTTGAAACTTTTCATTTGAATCTCTAGAAACCTGGAAAGAAGAAATAATATGAGAACAATTCGCAAGTTCGTTAGTAAAAATATTCCTCACTTTTTCTTGTTCACTTTCATCTTTTCCACTCGTTTCTTTTTCATGCTTTTTTTTTCAATAGTCTCCTTCATTATTGAAATCTTACTTTCACTCATCAATGCTCTTTCATTTTCAACAACACTCGTTTCTTGCACACTTTCTTTTGCAATTTCAATCTCATTTTTCTTTTTCTCACTCTCATTTTCTTTTTCGATTTCTGTTTCTTTTTCTTTCATTTTTCTTCTCTCAATTTCATTCCATATTCGCTCATTTTCCCTTATTAACTTTTCTTGCCTCTCTTTTCTTTTTATTTCTTTTTCTCTCATTTTTTCTTTACAAGATGAAGATAGAACAAAAGAATCAGATGAGATGTTTTCCGTCAAGTATGAATGGAATGGTTTCATATGGTTCACGTTCATTCCTTCGTAAGGACACCTCCGTGGATGCTTTATTTGAGGCATATGAAGAATAACTTGTACTTTCTCATTCGTCACCTTGAAAGATCTCAGACTCGAATCTTGCTTCTCTTTGTCTCGAATTCCTTGATGAATAAGAATCAAGATAAGAATCTCTTCTCAAACATTCATTGGATGTTCGTTTCCTTGATGATCTCGTTCTTGTCCTTTCACTTGGATAAATTTACTGTTCTTGCTCGATGGCCCCGCTCTTCAAAATGAACCAATTGTTTCTTGATGGGTTCGAGTTTTTGATCAAATAGATGCTCCATTTCGCACATAAAGGCTTGGAGTGTAAAATCTAGCACAGCTCCTCCAAAGTTTCTTACAGGACGGAACCTGCCTTCCACATTTAAATTTCTTTCTGGACTTCGTGACATTTTTTTAAGAACTCACAAGAAAGAACCTCACTATCCATTCACAAAGAAATCTCACACGCTTGGCTTTTATACTCTCGATTAGTCTCACTACTCTCTTGCCTCTTTCCACCCATTCCTCCTCTCTAAGTTCTTAGGAATTATTTAAACTTAAAAGGCAGTTGTTGTGGGTCAGCTTACAAATTTTATGTTTGGGCTTGGTAAGTATATTGTAGGACAAGAAAGGTAGGCTTGAAACAAAGAAATGAAAAGGGTTGGGTGTGCCAGAATAGTAAAAGATAGTAATGACAGAAATTTGGGTAGCAAACAAAAAAAAATATCAAAACTAACTTTTTTTTCACGAAATTTTTTTTCACAACTTGATATCCAATCTTTTTCAGTTTGAATGGAAATAAATTTTTTCGAAGAAACTACTATACGTAATGCTGAAAGCGTCTATTCTTACTCCAACTTCTCTAGCTCTGATACCAATTTGATACGAACCACCTCGGTGTTGAGTCGATCGTATTTGAATTGCCCGATTGTGAATTGGGTAGGATAGATTCGTTTCAGTTTTAAAAGAAACAAAATAGAGATAATGGCTTCAAACAAAGGTAGTAGACAAAATAGATAAGAAACATTAACGAATTAATTGGCTAAGACCTAGAATGAACCAGTAATAATGGATTGTTGACCCGAATCTCAAAATGGTTCTTAGGTGTTTATCGGTTTAAAGAAATAGCAAGGAACCTTGACCTTCTATCAACTTTGATAGGAACCAAAGGTATATTGAACGCCACATCAAAGGTGATAAGTTCGGCAAACAAGAAAAGATAGACGCCACAAGCTATGCTTGATAAGTCAAATCAATTCTGTAAGAACAAAGAGAATTGGATAACTCACAATTTAAAGATTTCATATATATTCAGCAAAAAGTCCCCTTTACTAAGGCTGATTACATCTATTTATAGTGCTAGAACAAGGTAACTAAAAATAACTATGGCTTTATTTAATGCAGAACACATAATAATGATGTGCAAACTATGACATAGTTAAAAACACAAACTAAAATAACTAAAAATTAATGAATCAAAGTCCTTATTTTCTAGCAGCCAAATTGACAAACTGAAATTAAAAACTTCATTTTTGCACTTGGGCCCCTCGAGTTTGGGCCAATCTCGGTAGCACCGAGTTGTGTCGTAACGTGATGCGGCCAGGATCGTATCACACTAGGTTTGGTACAGGTTGGGCACTTGTTAGTGATAAAGGCTCCCATTTTGATTGCAAATTAGTTGCTATTGCCTTGATGAAATATGGGCTAAAGCATAAAATTGCCACAGCATACGACCCTCAGACATATAGACAAGCTGAAGTCTCTAATAGAGAAATTAACCAAATTATAGAGAAAGTGGTGAATCCAACTCGTAAAGATTGGTGATTAAGATTGGTTGAAGCTTTATGGACTTATTGTACTGCATTCAAGACCCATTAGGAATCTTGCCTTTCAAGCTGATATATGGAAAACCTTGCCATTTGCCTATTGAACTTGAATACAAGGTATTTTGTGCAATTAAGAAATTGAACATGGATTGGATTAATGCTGGCAATAACCAGCTATTGGAACTGAATGAGATGGAGGAGCTCAGAGCTCAGGCTTATGAGAATGCCAAACTATATAAAGAAAGGACAAAGAGATGGCATGATAAGAAGATTTTGCCACGGTAATTTGAACCTAGAAAACAGGTGTTGTTGTTCAATTCAAGGCTAAAATTGTTTCTTAGCAAATTGAAGTCCTCATGAAGCTATAGAAGTTAAAGATGGTAAGACTAGCCTCAATTTCAAAGTCAATGGCCAATGTTTAAAGCATTATTAGGGTGTCTCTATAACTCGAGATAAACATTCCATTCCTCTTCGAAATGCTTCAATTCTCACATCTGCATGAGTTTCTTTGTTTTATTTAGTTTTGTTTTAATTGTTTCTTTTTCTGATTTGGATAATTATTTAAATTTTTTATTTCTTTTTCTCTTTTGTAGGTATACTAAGGATTGGGCTTGATACCTTTGTGGTTCACCCATTTGGAACATTTGATAGTATTACTTTATTTACCCCCAATAAAATTTTATGTTCCTACCTAAACTTTATTTTACAGTGCCAGGCCATAATTTTAGCCTTCTTATCACCCATGTCACGACCTGGTTTTTTCTCTTTCTTTTACCCGAATCATTTCCTCTTCTTTCATAGTTACATTCAGTTTTCTACTTCTTCAACATTTTCTCTGTGTCTTCCATAACTAGAAAGTTCTTACCTCTTTCTTTTTACAGTTACTCTAACTTGTTTTGAATGGCTTGTCATATTCTTGCTCCACAGGCTAATGCGCCCCCAAGAACCTTTTTCAACCAAACAATAGAAAGAAGATATACACATAATATCTCCAAGAGAACGTTCTATCCTGAAAATTGATTCATTTTCAAAGATGAACCTTTCATAGGGTATGATGAGTCTATAACATCCATCATTGAAAAACATGGATGGGAGGTTTTTTTGTGTCCATCCTGATAATGTTTTAACAAAGGTTTTCAGTGAGTTTTATGGACATTTGACGTCTCCCAAAAATGCTTTCATCTATGTAAGGGGAGCTTCGATGCTTTTTGATGCATACTCCATTAATGCCCAGTATGCTTTACCTAACGAACAAGATGAACACACCTATTTTTCGCTACAATTACCACCGCTGGTCTAACTCAAGTTTTCCAAGACCTTTATATTGGATGAACCAAATGGATGGTGTCATACCAACACTACTACACTGTGGAAAGAACCTCATTGAAACCCAACTGTCAAGTATGGTACCATTTCATTAAAACCTACCTCGGCCCTTCGACTCATAACTCCACCATTTCTAAGGAAAAGATGTTATTGCTTCAATCTATTATGACGAAGAGGAAAATAAATGTAGGAAAAATTTTATTCAAAAAAATCCACCACTGTGCCCAGAAGAATGTAGGAAGTCTCAACTTTCCATCTCTTATCACAGTAATGTGCCTGTGTGTTAATGTTCCTCTTTAAGCCAATGGGGATACTATTCCCAGCAAAGGGGCTATCACAAAGAAAATTTCTATGAGATTTTTAGGGGAGGAAATGCCATGTTATCCACCCCCTAGTTCTACATCTACATCCTCCACTTCTACTTGTGCCTTTGCAACTCTGTCCAGTCTCAAAATGCCTTTGAGAAATATGTGCTCAATTCCCTTGAGAAGTTGCAAAAGCAATTCAGTATGTTTGTAATGTAGCAACTACAAATTACCACAAACTTAGGTAGAGCATAAGAGGAGATGTCTCTCTTTTGGGGCTATGTAAGGAAGAGGGACGTTGTTATCAAGAAGTAATTTTAGAAGAATTTTACTAGGCCTAGGCCTGCATTCCCTAACATTCCTAAGGAACTGCTATCTAAGGCAGAGGAAGAGGAAGAGGCTGAAGCTGAAGCTACTACAACTGAACCTACGACCATCTACACTACCACTAAGGAGAAGGACCAAACAGAACTCGAGGGTGAGGAAGAGAAAACTGAATCTGTCAACATTGAGTCTGACCAGGAAGGAGAAGAAACAAACTCAATTTCTACTCGGAATGAACCTATTCCTACACCTACCCCACCTCTATCGACTGTGCCAATGTTAAAGCAAGATAGTGAGATTAATAGGCTGATTGATGATCTCACCAAATTAGATGATGAGGAGGACAAGGTGCTAATCAATTCCTTCAAATGAAAGCAGCATTACAAGCATGCTGTCCATAAAACACTCGCCCAAACTGAAGTAACAACACTTTCTTTCCCAACTTTCGTTTTCAATTTCCTTTCATCATGCATTCATAACTGTTGTCTTTACATTTTCTTTCTATATATGTCTTTGCATTTATTTTATTTTTGTCTGTTCATGTATTGAGGATAATGCATCCCTTAGGTTTGAAGGTGTTTGTCATTTTATCATTTATTCTGCCATGACACATAAAATCCATAAAACTGTTAGACTGGGATGAGTATATTTTTGTTGATGATGTTCGATGAGGAATTTATTTCTTCAGCATATCTCAAAATTTGTGACGGTGAATTAGGTGAGTTTAGCTTAGAATGGTTGCTTGAGAATTGACCATTAAAAATAAAATGCCTTAATTCCAATTACAGTTAGTCTATAGTAGGTTTCTTTTAATAATCTTAGAAATTCTTGAGGCTAATTTCAGGATATTGGTAATTTTTAATAAAAAAATATAGAAAGTTACTCCAATGCTTGAAATTGCCATGTAGGTCAATAACATTCTGTTTGCTCCATTATGTTATTGATTAGAAAACTAAGTTTAAGTAAGAGTAATTCAATAAAAGAAACAGTTTAGGGACACTCCAATGTAGTGTTAGGCTGAGTAGCTAAGGAGGTAGTTGTCTGCTCCATCCATCTTCTAAGTTAAAAGCCTTAAATTCATGAGTACATTTCATTCAAATTGTGACATGATGGAATACTTGGCAATTTAGTGTATGCTCTATTGAAATTTCCAAGTAATGAAACTATGTGAGAAAATGAATTCCATAGTAAAAATATTTGTAGCTGAGTTATGAAAAGCTATCTTGGCTAAAAAAAAAGAAATTGAGCTTAGATAAAAAAAAAAAACTAAGTACATTAGGAGGTACTTGCTATAGTTGAAATTGTTTGAACAATTAGGGAGTTTTCTTTTTAATGCAATATTTTCTGCACTTACTTTGCTAAATAAGCTTATGAAACTTGAATCGATTCTCGGAGACTGAAGATAGCTAAGAATAGAGGTAAAATAAATATGCTTCATATGGTCTGGCAATACAAGAGGAAATTATGTGTTACGAAAATTCTTGCATTCATGCATACATGCATTCATACATATTTTGCTTGAGGATAAGCAATAACTCAAGTTTGGGGGTGTGATAACTCTTGAAAAAAGTTATATTAAAGGTCTAGACTTGATTACCTGTCTGTACTTAAGTGGTTATTGTAACACCCCGAACCCGAGACCGACACCGGAGTCGGACACGAGATGTTAACAAACTTTGAAAAATTTTTCCAGACACTGCCCAGTCTGAATACTAGTCGCTTCAAAAATCATATCTTGAGTTTCACAACTCAAAAATCAGTTTTGTGATTTTTCCCTGAAACTAGACTCATGTCCCCACCTATGGATTTTTTTCTAGAATTTTTGGTCGGGCCAATTAGTACAGTTTATTAGTCAAAGTCTCCCATGTTACAGGGGTCGACTACACTGACCTTTTCCCATTACGACTGGGATATCTCTCTGCACAGAGCTTCAATACTGATGCCGTTTCTTTCTATGGAAACTAGACTCAGAGAGGAATCCATACATATATGGTATGACCCCTAATTATCTCTGGTCAATTTATAGTGAATTTCCAAAGGCGGAACAGTGAATCCAGAAACTGTTCTGGCCCTGTTACACAAGAACCCGAATATCTCTTTCTGTACTGTTCCTATAATTGTTTCGTTACTTCCATATGAAAGTAGATTCATCAAGGTTCGATTACATAATTTATTCACTATTTAATTCCACTCCTACGAATTCTTGTGATTTTTCCAATCCACACCACTGCTGCTATCAGCTTCTGTTTTCAAAGTGAACCTTACCTAATTTGGGGTTTCATGGACCAACTAGGGCCTTGTCATACATAAGCCCACATATGATCATACTTAGCCATTCTAGTGGCTGATCATTTGCTCAACACTTCCATTCCAACATAGTTACATCATGAAACCATCTATACATTCATAAATACGAATGGTCTAATGCCATACTCCACTTCTACAAGCCATTTTCGCATGGCTGTACACTTATACATTTCATAAAGTACTCGAAAGACAACAATGGGTAGTCCTATACATGCCATAACAAAATTCAACCAAAATAGTACCCAAAAGAGCCTTTGATAGTGTGGGCGACTTCGACTTCAAGATCCCGAGTCCGATAGCTGGAGAACCAAAAATCTATAAAATAGAGGAGCAATGTAACGAGTAAGCAATTTATGCTTAGTAAGTTTGAGCAAGGAATTCCAGCATGCACAAAGAATAGCACACATTTAGCTAAACGGAATATTTCATAATACGCAATTTACCGATATCAAACTTGCTTCACAACATTAATAACCCTTATGTACATACACAATAAACTAACTTGGCCGAAGGCCGGTAGCTCGTTTATCAACTGAGCGAACATTTATTGTAAGGGCTCGATTAAATTCAACACATACGTAACATATCCCCATATTGGGATGTTTTTCGAGTATTCGCTGGAATTTTACAGCAAGCTCATTCATTACCAAATCACGTACCTTCGGGATTTAACCGGATATAGCTCCTCGTTCAAATGCCTTCGGGACATAGCCCGGTTTTAGTAACTCACACAATGCCTTCGGGACATAACCCGGATTTAACAACTCGCACGAATGCCTTCGGGACTTAACCCGGATTTAACAACTCGCACGAATGCCTTCGGGACTTAACCCGGATTTAATAACTCGCACGAATGCCTTCGGGACTTAACCCGGATTTAATAACTCGCACGAATGCCTTCGGGACTTAACCCGGATTTAATAACTCGCACGAATGCCTTCGGGACTTAACCCGGATTTAGTATCTCGCACAAAGGCCTTCGGATCTTAATCCGGATATATTCACTTAGCACAAAGCCTTCGGGACTTAGCCCGGACAGCATTCAATTAATCATGCACATCTAACAATAATTCATAGCACATTCATATTTCATTTTCGTTTACGAAACTCAAACACAAGGCACATATTGTCCTTGCACATTCGGCTCAATAGCCACACATAGAGCATGATTTAATCACATCGAAATTTAAGATCTCTTACTCAAGAACTTACCTCGGGTGTTGTCGAACGATTCCGCTAGCTATTCAACCACTTTTTCCTTCCCTTTATCGGTTTTATTTCCCCTTTGCTCTTGAGCTTAATCAAACAAATAAATTGATTTCATCATTTTAGGCATCAAAAGATGAACACAAGGCACTTAGCCCATATTTATACATTAGACATTAAAGTCTCATACATGCAAAAATCATGCATCAACACAACATATTAGCTAATTTCTTTCCCCTTGGCCGAATATGCATGTCCATTTTTGGGGTCGATTTCAACACTTAATACACACATATACACACTAGTAAAGCATCCTCCCCCTTTTCATCGATTTAACACATGCATTGCTCATCAACATGCAAAGTTACATTCGGCCTTAGCACACATCTTGCTAGCCGATTCTTCTCCCTTTAGCAACCAATGCACATATGTGCTCACACAAAAATGCTAAAAAGGAGGTTCAAGAATCATCAAGCCATCATCACATGCATCATTAACAAGCTTCATATTTTGCATGCAATGGCATTAACACAACCTCCACCTAGGCCGAATCTTAACTTATCCTCATGCCTCATCACCACAACATCAAACACCAACCAAGAATGATGCATCCATGGTCAAGTGCCATTTCCATCACATAGCAAGATTTAGACCATGGGCTAGGTAGAACTCAAGCTAACAACTAAAACATGCATGCATCTCATGGAACATCATTAAACATACCTTGGCCTAGCTACATGCATGGCCGAATCTCTTCACCTTTCTTCTTCTTTCCTCCTTAAAATTTTTGGCCAAGGATGAACCAAAGGATGAGAAATTTTTTTTCTTTGTTTTTCTTTCTAATTTAGGCTAAAATGGAGGTGAGAAAGGATGAACACAAACTTTTCTCCTTTCTTCTCTTGAGCTCACGGCAATGGGGGGACAAACACCACACACACATTTTTTTTTCTTTTGTTTTCCATTTCTTTATTACCCATACTCCTTATTTTATTCTTCCACTAACAAAACATGTTTCATGACATGTTTTGCCCATCCTTCCTTGTCATGGCCGGCCACTACTCATTAGGGGGGGAATTTGACATGCAAGTCCCCCCCTTTGTCCACATGCACTAGTAGGTCCTCACACATTGACCTATCACATTTTAGAATTTTCTCACATAAGTCCTATTGACTAAATTCACATGAAATCAACCCAATTGAAGCTTGAAATTTTCACACATTCATAATTACATATTCTACACAATAAGTATCACATTCAAACATTTCGGTGACTCGGTTTAGCGGTCCCGAAACCACTTCCCGACTAGGGTCAACTTTGGGCTGTCACAACTCTCCCCACTTAAGAAATTTTCATCCCCGAAAATCTTACCGGTAAATAGGTTTGGGTATCGTTCTTTCATCGAGCTCTCGGTCTCCCAAGTAGCTTCCTCGATCCCGAGTTTGAGCCATAACACCTTTACTAGCGGAACTCTTTTGTTTCGCAACTCCTTCACTTCACTAGCTAGGATACGCATCGGTTCTTCTTCATAGCTCATGTCGACTTGAATTTCAACCTCTGATGGGCTAATTATATGCGATGGATCAGATCGATAGCGTCGAAGCATCGAAACATGAAAGACATCATGAATCTTTTCAAGCTCCGGGGGCAAAATCAATCTATACGCAACCGGACCAACTCGTTCGGAGATTTCGTACGGCCCAATGAATCTTGGGCTCAACTTGCCCTTACGGCCGAACCTGAGTATCTTTTTCCAAGGTGAAACCTTAAGGAACACTTTGTCTCCCACCTGATACTCGATGTCTTTTCGTTTCAAATCTGCGTACGATTTCTGACGATCCGTGGATACCTTCAGACTTTCACGGATTACCTTTACTTTCTGTTCAGCATCTCTAATCAAATCAACTCCGAAAATTTTGCTTTCACCGAGCTCGGTCCAAAACAATGGTGTACGGCATTTACGACCGTACAAAGCCTCATAAGGTGCCATCTTAATACTTGATTGAAAACTATTGTTGTAAGCGAATTCAATCAAAGGTAAATACCGTTCCCATGAACTACTGAACTCGAGGATGCAACATCTCAACATATCCTCAAGTATCTGAATTATCCGCTCGGATTGACCATCGGTTTGGGGGTGAAAAGCAGTGCTAAAATGCAACTTGGTACCCAGAGCTTCTTGCAATTTCTTCCAAAATCGTGAGGTGAATCTCGGATCTCTATCCGACACGATAGAAACAGGTACCCCGTGTAATCTCACAATTTGATAAACGTACAATTCAGCTAGTTTATCCAATGAAAAATCCGTACGTACGGGGATGAAATGAGCCGACTTAGTCAGTCTATCAACAATAACCCATATCGCATCCTTCTTACTTGCTGACAAAGGCAGTCCGGACACAAAGTCCATTGTGACTCGATCCCATTTCCACTCGGGTATCATGATCGGCTGGAGTAATCCTGAAGACACTTGATGTTCCGCGTTCACTTGTTGACATATTAAACATCTCGAAACAAAGTCAGAGATGTCCCATTTCATACCATGCCACCAAAATTGACGTTTCAAATCGTTGTACATTTTCGTACTCCCCGGGTGAATTGACATTCGGCTACAATGGGCTTCGTTCAGAATCATCGAAATGAGTTCCGAATTCCTTGGAACACACAAATGATTTCTGAACCTCAAACAATCATCATCATCAATTTGAAACTCCGATTCCTCGTTCGGAAAACACTTAGACCGTTTTGCAGCCAATTCATCATCGACTTTCTGAGCTTCACGAATTTGGTGAGTCAATAATGGTTTAGCTTTTAATTCAGCTACTAACACACTGTCTGGTAAAACAGACAAATGCACGTTCATCGCTCGTAAAGCAAACAATGACTTCCGGCTTAAGGCGTCCGCAACCACGTTAGCCTTTCCCGGGTGGTAATCAATGACAAGCTCATAATCTTTCAACAACTCAAGCCAACGTCTTTGTCGCAGATTCAAGTCTAGTTGAGTCATCAAATATTTGAGACTTTTGTGATCCGAAAATACATGGCACTTCTCACCAAACAGATAATGTCGCCATATTTTTAAAGCAAACACGATGGCAGCTAGTTCGAGATCATGGGTCGGATAATTCCTCTCGTGTGGCTTCAATTGTCTCGACGCATAGGCCACGACTCGACCTTCTTGCATCAATACGCGACCCAACCCAAGTAGGGATGCGTCACTATAAATGACAAACTCTTTACCTGATTCGGGTTGCACCAAAATTGGAGCTTCAGTCAAATGAGTTTTCAGTTGGTTGAAACTTTTCTGACATTTCTCCGTCCACTCGAACTTAACATCCTTTTGAAGTAGCTTCGTCATTGGTGTGGCTATCATCGAGAAACCTTTCACAAATCGTCGGTAATAACCGGCGAGCCCCAAAAAGCTCCGAACTTCAGTAATATTTCTCGGAGGTTTCCAGTCAAGTATGGCTGAAATTTTGTTCGGGTCAACTCGAATACCCGACGCGGATACCACATGACCCAAGAAGCTAACCTCTCTTAACCAGAACTCACACTTACTGAACTTAGCATATAACTGCTTATCCCGCAAAATTTGCAGCACTAGCCTCAGATGCTCAGCATGTTCGGTCTCATCTCTTGAATAGACCAAAATGTCATCAATGAACACAACTACGAACTGATCCGAATACGGTCTGAAGATCCGATTCATCAAATCCATAAATACCGCAGGGGCATTAGTGAGCCCAAACGGTATCACTAAGAATTCGTAGCGACCATATCTCGTTCTGAAGGCAGTTTTGGGAATATCTGGATCTCGAATTCGCAACTGATAATAGCCCGATCTCAAATCTATTTTTGAGAACACTGAGGCTCCCTTCAATTGGTCGAACAAATCATCGATGCGCGGCAACGGATATTTGTTCTTTATCGTCACTTTATTCAGCTGACGATAGTCAATGCACAACCTCATGGTTCCGTCCTTCTTTTTCACGAACAATACTGGTGCACCCCAAGGTGAGAAACTTGGTCGAGCGAAACCTCTCTCCGTCAGTTCTTGCAACTGAGCTTTCAACTCCTTTAACTCGGTTGGTGCCATACGATACGGAGCTATCGAAATCGGCGTAGTCCCAGGTACAAGCTCAATACCAAACTCTACCTCCCGAACATGTGGTAAACCCGGTAATTCTTCCGGAAAAACATCCGAGTATTCACAAACCACCGGCACAGATTCGGGTTTCTTTTCTAATTCTTTGTCATCAAGCACATATGCAAGGTATGCTTCGCACCCTTTTCTTACATATTTCTGTGCCAACATTGCTGATATTACAGCTGGCATCCCCTCCAAGTCCGCAGACTCAATTCGGACTACTTCGTTATTTGCGCACCTCAAATCAATAGTCTTGCTCTTGCAATTCACAATCGCATCATGCGCAGTCAACCAATCCAACCCAAGGATAACATCAAATTCATCAAACGACAAAAGCATCAAGTCCGCTGGAAAATAGGAACCTCGAATTTTCCAGGGGACATTTCTTACACACTTTGTCGACAAGCACGTAACGACCCAAGGGATTTGACACCCGAATTACAAACTCAGTAGACTCAATAGATAAAGTCTTACTGGATGCTAAGGTTTCACATATGTAAGAATGGGTAGAACCGGGGTCAATCAAAGCAATTACATTAGTATCAAAGAGGGTGAATGTACCGGTAATAACATCAGGCGAAGAAGCATCCTCGCGGGCACGTATAGCATAAGCTCTAGCAGGCGCACGGGCTTCGGATCTGGTTATATCATCTCTAGATCCTCTCTGACCACCACCAGCATTGCCCATATTTCCAGATGGTCTACCTCGAGCAGTGGTAGCACCCGGTCTCCCACTCTGATTTGCATTCTGTCCCGACAACCTCGGGCAATCTTTAATGAAGTGGTCCACTGATCCGCATTTGTAACAGGAGCGGTCAGGAAATCTACAACTCCCTGAATGCCATTTACCGCAATATCGGCATTTCGTCCTGTCTCGACGTTCATTCCCAACACTGGCGACCGAAGTGCCTCGTGTACCCACAGGGGGTCGATCACGATCTCGTCCAAAAAGGCCCGAAGTGCCTCTAAACTGGCCTGCATCATCTCGAAATCTCTTCGATGTCTGTTGAAGAGACCTCCCCGAGGATGTTTTACGAAACTCTCCAGTTCCCTCATCAACTCTTTGCTTTTCTTTTCTAAGCTCTTCGGCTTTACAAGCTCGTTCAACAAGTACCACGAACTCTTGTATTTCAAGAACGCCAACGAACATTTTTATATCTTCATTCAGCCCATCCTCGAAGCGTTTACACATAACAGCTTCGGACGAAACACATTCCCGAGCGTATTTGCTAAGTCTAACAAATTTTCGCTCGTAATCAGTAACCGACATGGAGCCTTGCTTAAGCTCAAGAAATTCCTTCCGTTTTTGATCAACAAATCTCTGACTGATATACTTTTTCCGAAACTCAGTTTGGAAAAACTCCCAAGTTACTTGCTCTCGGGGCACAATAGAAGTCAGAGTACTCCACCAATAGTAGGCAGAATCACGTAGCAAGGAGATAGCACACTTTAGGCATTCATCGGGTGTACAAGATAGCTCATCGAGTACCCGGATAGTGTTGTCCAGCCAAAATTCAGCTTGCTCGGCATCATCGCTATCCATAGCCTTAAATTCAGTAGCCCCATGTTTTCGGATTCTGTCAACTGGGGCTTATGTGACCTTATTTGGTCCGTTACCGGCGGTATTGTAGGTGTGGGGGTAGTATTTGTTCGGGAATGGAGGTTGTGGAACAGCCATATTAGTTCGAATGTATTGGTTAAACCAATCATTCATCACGCTATAGAATGCTTGTCTAGCTTCATCATTCTGATTACTAGCATTAGGTTGAGAGTTTGCCGGCACTGTCCCTTGTACGGGAGCAGGCGCTACACTCTCAAGATCATCAGCTACCTCTCGGTCACGATCGGGATCCATTACTATAAATAAACACATTTACAATTGTCGGAAATCACCACACTATCAAGTAATCACATAAAATGGCATGTATAGCTAGACCCAAAACATTACGGTAGTCCTAGAATCGACTAAACCGTAGCTCTGATACCAATAAAATGTAACACCCCGAACCCGAGACCGACACCGGAGTCAGACACGAGATGTTAACAAACTTTGAAAAATTTTTCCAGACACTGCCCAGTCTGAGTACTAGTCGCTTCAAAAATCATATCTTGAGTTTCACAACTCAAAAATCAGTTTTGTGATTTTTCCCTGAAACTAGACTCATGTCCCCACCTATGGATTTTTTTCTAGAATTTTTGGTTGGGCCAATTAGTACAGTTTATTAGTCAAAGTCTCCCATGTTACAGGGGTCGACTACACTGACCTTTTCCCATTACGACTGGGATATCTCTCTGCACAGAGCTTCAATACTGATGCCGTTTGTTTCTATGGAAACTATACTCAGAGAGGAATCCATACATATATGGTATGACCCCTAATTATCTCTGGTCAATTTATAGTGAATTTCCAAAGGCGGAACAGTGAATCCAGAAACTGTTCTGGCCCTGTTACACAAGAACCCGAATATCTCTTTCTGTACTGTTCCTATAATTGTTTCGTTACTTCCATATGAAAGTAGATTCATCAAGGTTCGATTACATAATTTATTCACTATTTAATTCCACTCCTACGAATTCTTGTGATTTTTCCAATCCACACCACTGCTGCTATCAGCTTCTGTTTTCAAAGTGAACCTTACCTAATTTGGGGTTTCATGGACCAACTAGGGCCTTGTCATACATAAGCCCACATATGATCATACTTAGCCATTCTAGTGGCTGATCATTTGCTCAACACTTCCATTCCAACATAGTTACATCATGAAACCATCTATACATTCATAAATACGAATGGTCTAATGCCATACTCCACTTCTACAAGCCATTTTCGCATGGCTGTACACTTATACATTTCATAAAGTACTCGAAAGACAACAATGGGTAGTCCTATACATGCCATATCAAAATTCAACCAAAATAGTACCCAAAAGAGCCTTTGATAGTGTGGGCGACTTCGACTTCAAGATCCCGAGTCCGATAGCTGGAGAACCAAAAATCTATAAAACAGAGGAGCAATGTAACGAGTAAGCAATTTATGCTTAGTAAGTTTGAGCAAGGAATTCCAGCATGCACAAAGAATAGCACACATTTAGCTAAACGGAATATTTCATAATACGCAATTTACCGATATCAAACTTGCTTCACAACATTAATAACCCTTATGTACATACACAATAAACTAACTTGGCCGAAGGCCGGTAGCTCGTTTATCAACTGAGCGAACATTTATTGTAAGGGCTCGATTAAATTCAACACATACGTAACATATCCCCATATTGGGATGTTTTTCGAGTATTCGCTGGAATTTTACAGCAAGCTCATTCATTACCAAATCACGTACCTTCGGGATTTAACCGGATATAGCTCCTCGTTCAAATGCCTTCGGGACATAGCCCGGTTTTAGTAACTCACACAATGCCTTCGGGACATAACCCGGATTTAACAACTCGCACGAATGCCTTCGGGACTTAACCCGGATTTAACAACTCGCACGAATGCCTTCGGGACTTAACCCGGATTTAATAACTCGCACGAATGCCTTCGGGACTTAACCCGGATTTAATAACTCGCACGAATGCCTTCGGGACTTAACCCGGATTTAATAACTCGCACGAATGCCTTCGGGACTTAACCCGGATTTAGTATCTCGCACAAAGGCCTTCGGATCTTAATCCGGATATATTCACTTAGCACAAAGCCTTCGGGACTTAGCCCGGACAGCATTCAATTAATCATGCACATCTAACAATAATTCATAGCACATTCATATTTCATTTTCGTTTACGAAACTCAAACACAAGGCACATATTGTCCTTGCACATTCGGCTCAATAGCCACACATAGAGCATGATTTAATCAAATCGAAATTTAAGATCTCTTACTCAAGAACTTACCTCGGGTGTTGTCGAACGATTCCGCTAGCTATTCAACCACTTTTTCCTTCCCTTTATCGGTTTTATTTCCCCTTTGCTCTTGAGCTTAATCAAACAAATAAATTGATTTCATCATTTTAGGCATCAAAAGATGAACACAAGGCACTTAGCCCATATTTATACATTAGACATTAAAGTCTCATACATGCAAAAATCATGCATCAACACAACATATTAGCTAATTTCTTTCCCCTTGGCCGAATATGCATGTCCATTTTTGGGGTCGATTTCAACACTTAATACACACATATACACACTAGTAAAGCATCCTCCCCCTTTTCATCGATTTAACACATGCATTGCTCATCAACATGCAAAGTTACATTCGGCCTTAGCACACATCTTGCTAGCCTATTCTTCTCCCTTTAGCAACCAATGCACATATGTGCTCACACAAAAATGCTAAAAAGGAGGTTCAAGAATCATCAAGCCATCATCACATGCATCATTAACAAGCTTCATATTTTGCATGCAATGGCATTAACACAACCTCCACCTAGGCCGAATCTTAACTTATCCTCATGCCTCATCACCACAACATCAAACACCAACCAAGAATGATGCATCCATGGTCAAGTGCCATTTCCATCACATAGCAAGATTTAGACCATGGGCTAGGTAGAACTCAAGCTAACAACTAAAACATGCATGCATCTCATGGAACATCATTAAACATACCTTGGCCTAGCTACATGCATGGCCGAATCTCTTCACCTTTCTTCTTCTTTCCTCCTTAAAATTTTTGGCCAAGGATGAACCAAAGGATGAGAATTTTTTTTTCTTTGTTTTTCTTTCTAATTTAGGCTAAAATGGAGGTGAGAAAGGGTGAACACAAACTTTTCTCCTTTCTTCTCTTGAGCTCACGGCAATGGGGGGACAAACACCACACACACATTTTTTTTTCTTTTGTTTTCCATTTCTTTATTACCCATACTCCTTATTTTATTCTTCCACTAACAAAACATGTTTCATGACATGTTTTGCCCATCCTTCCTTGTCATGGCCGGCCACTACTCATTAGGGGGGGGAATTTGACATGCAAGTCCCCCCCTTTGTCCACATGCACTAGTAGGTCCTCACACATTGACCTATCACATTTTAGAATTTTCTCACATAAGTCCTATTGACTAAATTCACATGAAATCAACCCAATTGAAGCTTGAAATTTTCACACATTCATAATTACATATTCTACACAATAAGTATCACATTCAAACATTTCGGTGACTCGGTTTAGCGGTCCCGAAACCACTTCCCGACTAGGGTCAACTTTGGGCTGTCACAGTTATATTTTCATTTTTAGGATATTTTTATAACATTGCATCAAGAAGCCTGGACTGTGCTTTCAATATTACTATATGTTACTTTTGTTGGTGGAAGGAGAGGACTTGTTTGTGTTTGTAGCAGGTGTTGGAAGAAAGAAGAGAAATGAAGGAGTAAATTATTGTCATGGCAAAAGGTTGGACAAATTGCCAGCATAAATGCCATGACAATTCCAGGAAGATTCTGATGTAGCACTCAGTCCTTGTCACTCACAGCCAGCTAGACATGTACCAGATAAATCCACTTGAAAAAGAGGGAGAAAAGTGTGTGCTGAGAGAGGGGACCTACCCTATGAAAGAGAAAATAGAGGAGAATTCTAACAACAGAGGATTTACATGAGAATTAAGGAGCGGTTCTTCTTCTCCAACAAATTTGTGTGGAAAATCTAGAGGAAAGAAGAGAGGTAGCAGCTAAAGCACAAAGCAGAGATGCAAGAAAGGGTGTGTCATGACATTCATTGGTTGTAACATCAAATTCCCCATGTTGTAACAAAGTGACCAATATTGAGATGGTACGCCCTCTAATGGTCTCCTGCACACTCACAAAGTATATTAGCTCACCTTTAAGCCTCATTCGGCCCCTAAGCTCAATAAAAGAATCAAACTACACTTTTTATTGAAAGTAAGTGAAATTCTAAAAACTTAATTAAAACATAATAAAAATGCTTGCATTCAAGCTCCTCAATTGCGAAAACTAGTTTATTCTGCTATATCGAATTATGATAAATCAATTATCCCTACGGACTGTCTCTGTGGATGCCATGGAGTCTTTCATCAATGGTCTTACAATGATCCGCCACCCTAGCATACTATCATATGATGTCATGCAGTCTTTCATCCATGGTCTTACAATAATCCACTATATTGGCGTGCTATCATACGATGCCATGGAGTCTTTCATCCATGGTCTTACTCATTATACCTGGCTATCATAGCATCTTTCGTCTATAGTCTTATATCATTTACCTTATCCCTTGTACTATGATGCCATGAAATCTTTCATGCATGGTCTTACGCTACGAACCTCATACTAGACTGTCATAGCATCTTTCAATTATGGTTTTATGCCATACACCGTCATCATGGTGTCACCTTAAAAGACTATTTGTTACCGTCGACACGATAAATTACTTTCCATGTTTTTTATTTCTTGAATCCTCCTCCTATTACTTCTTATACACCACCAAACCTTGATGCTCGAACACTCTAGTGTTCTTTCCGCAAGGCTTGGAACTTCGCCTGTGGTGGTAACTAACAAGGTCACTACCCATTTCCCTTCATAACTTTATCTATCCCATAAAGGTTTTCCCCACAGTTGTCATGCAAAGCATACACATATTAACCTCATGCATATTGTCATGTAGACTATGAATACTTATGTGAAAGTGCTTTTCATGGCATACTTATATAACAACAATTAGAACAACCGTGGTTTCAGTTTAGGAACTCTCTTGAAGCTTTATTTTCTCCATAGCTTAGCTTTCTCAAACATCAGAGCTTCTATTCTTCTTGTAGCTCAGTATTACAACAAAAAATCTACCAGTTCTGAAGCTTAGACTTTCATAAGCATGCAAAACCCCTTATATGGTTCTGAAGGTATGTAACTTTTCGCCTTTTTATGCACACAGATAGGCTATGAATCTTACCAGCTTGTCGGTTTCCCTACTTTTCCATCTTTATCTGTAACCACCCAAATCAGGCTTAGACGCTACAGCCCAATTTGAGCAATTACATGGGCCATGGAGATGGCAAAAATATTTTTATAAGAAAGACTCACTTGTCTTGAAAATGTGTCATTTTTAAAACATCGTGTTCCTATCAATAAAAATTTATTTGTTCCTTTTTAGTTAAAAATATTTGTATTGTAAGTTAGTTTTAAAATCACAAATTTGCAGTAGCTAATAATTACTAAGACGTTAATTGTTCGTTTAAAAATAATATAAAAATAATTCGTGCAATATTATCCTAAAATGTCAAAATAGAAATCCCATGCCACAATTCATTAATTAAAAATAAAGTCCAAAGAGTTATTAAGACAAGCCCAAATTAAAGTCCATAATAAAAATCCAAAATGAACACATATAGTTCATAAATGTAACGCCCCAAAAATCTAAGTCTTTAATTTTTGTATGTTTTGACACAAATTGCTTGTTTGCTTTATTGGCTAAGTGATTTGGGTGTGTTTGGTAGTGTTTGAGGAGCCTGGGTTCAAGTCTTGGCTTTTAAAGAATTTTAAGTTTTGCTTTTAAATGAATTTACACATTGGTATTTAGGCCTTATTAATATTAGTGATGGTTTTATGGCACAAAAAGAGCTTGTGGTTTGGTGGCAAGGTAGCGTGTTGTGTAACTGTAAGGTCTGAGGTTCAAGTCCTAGGTTGTGCAATGGAGTGTTTATTTTGCTACTTGAGTTGCGTAGGTGGTGGAGTTGGACTGAAACACAACTAAGAGGAGTTTGGATGGAATTTGAATGGGGTGGTTGGGGGGAGTTGAAGAGAATTTGCTGGAGTGATTCAAGGAGGGATGAGGGGACTGATTTTACGAGAAAATTAAGGAATTTGATTAGGGGGAGTGTTTGTCGTTTGGGGTAATTCAACCTTTGAGAATATGGCTAAGGGGAAAAATATTGTTATTTTCAGCATTTGGAAGAACTTTTTAGGGAGCATCTGCCGAATTTGGTCTTTAGATACTAAAGATATTCGGTTTTTGGGTCAGTTTTGTGTTTCACCTATTAGCTTTTAGTGCCGAATTTTTCCAAAATTTAGGAAGTACCTCTCGAGTTTGTTCACTTTTCTTTTTTTCTCTTTTTCCCTCTCCTCTTGTTGCTGAATCCTCTCTTCTCTCTCTTTCCCTCTTCTCTTCTCTGCTGGCCGAATCTCTATTCTCTTCTCTTCTTCGTCGGCCGAATAACCTCTTTGTTTTCATCGGTTTATCTCTGTCAAGTTTTTCTCCTTTTTACCTCCTAGCCAAATATCACCCATTAATTGTATCGTTCTTTATGTTGATATTTTCCATTGCTTCTTGCAATTCTTGTGCTGCAGGTTTCTGACTATCAGTAAGTGGTTATACTCCTTACTTGAGTAAACATGTTCTCTTCTTTTTTTCTCAAAATCGAATACTCTTTTTCTTTACTCTTTTATTGCCTATGGTTGATTTCTTCCTCGTATGGTGTTACTCATAATAGTGGTGTTTTGTAAGTGATTTGTAATAGTGGCAACCTTTGTGCTCAATGTTCAATCAAGGTAAGGAGGGTGTTTTGGATTAAGTCTAATAAGAGGGCGTTTTACCCTAGCATTTAATGGACTAACTTTGGGTCATGTTTGCTTCTAGTGGGCGTACGTGGAGATTTGCGCTCTTCTCGTAAATAGGTTTGTAATCACCCCACTGCAACCGTAGTTTGGCGAGAAGTTGAAAAGCCATAAACACAGCGTTTGAGACCATACGAGCGTGCGATCGCTTGAGTTGTAAGCCCAACTTGTGATTTGTGGGCGGATGATTGAAATACCCCCGAAGGGTAAAATGACCAAAATACCCTAAAGGGTAAAATAACCAAAATACCCTCGAAGGGTAAAATGACCAAAATACCCTCGAAGGGTAAAATGACCAAAATACCCTCGTAAGGTAAAATGACTGATATACCCTTAGGAGTCGAAATGACTGTTACGACCTTATGTATGTATGACTGATTTGCTCTATGATATGTATGACTATGATCAAATATGACATTTTGCATACACGTATGATTTATGACATGACATATTGCATGGGGTTGGGATACTGTTATGGAGGAAGTATACTATTTTTGGCAGTGTTGCTGTGATATTGGTGTGTTGGTTGGGTGGGTCAATTTTATCCCCAAATGGTGTATTAGTGGTACGGAGTGGTGTGTTGGCTAGATTGGGATGGTATGCATTATTACACTATTACTATATTGGGCTAAGGCCCACACTGTACTGATACTGAATAGGGCTCAGGCCCAGACTGTTACTACATGTTGTATACTGTTTGACTGATAGGGGATTACACACTAAGCTTTCGTAAACTCACATTGTCCATTTATTTATACAAGTAATCCTCAGCCTTAGGCGGTTTGGTGCTGCGAGGGACTCGGAAGTGGCCACACGACTGCAGCTGTACTACACTTGCTTTCATTTAAATTTATTTTATATGTTTGGTCTTGTTTATTTAATAAGGCCTTTAAGTTGTTTAAATTTTTAATTGGGCTTTTGCTTACTCACTTTAAACTGCTAGTTTAGAAGAAGATGAATCTTTTAAAATAATTACTATTTTCAAAGACACGATGTTTTAACAAAAAAGGATTTTAAAAGCTTTCACAATTTTAGATCAACTTATTAAAACAAAAGTAGACCACCAGGCAAATATTTTAGCTAGATGATTGTTAAATAATAACTAAGAGGTTTTTAAAAGTTAGAAATGAATGTTCTTCCAACAAGTTAAATATTTGAAAGGCACTTCAATGTGACACGCTAGATTCAACCATAACATCTAGGCCGGGTTTGGGGTGTTACATTTAGTGGTGTTAGTGCTAGGTTGCAAAACTCGGCTATGGAATGGGTTTTGAAAATACTTAGAGTTTTTTTTTGGAAAACTATTTTTGAAGTATTTTGGAAGGTTTACAAGTGTCGCACACCGAATCTCCAGCGCCGAATCTGTAAGTTTCTTTATACTGTAGACTACTTGAAGTAAAATACGTTGAGAGATTACTATAGATAGTAGGACTGTACAAAAACTCTTAAATTAGAAAAAACTGATACAATAGGAAACCTAGAAACTGTAGGGAGACTCTTAAATGACAAAAACAAACTTTGATTATTACTTTTCATAAGACATCTGTTAATAATTACTAGAATTACTAACTAATACATAAAACTTCATACACAGATTATATGTTATTCGATATGAGCACTAGAGGTACTCGCGGAAAGGGACACGAGGCCTTGGTAAAGGCTGACGAAGTGCTAGGGCTGGGTCTTCGGCGTTAGGCCATATGCCTAATGTTGGGGTTAGGGAAGCACCAGCTTCACCAGTGACTGAGACTGGATCATTCGATCGAGCGACTGGGGATGATGCACTATCCCAAGCTATGCTCCGTATTCTGAAAAGGGTCGCAGGGACCAGTACTGTGCTGTGGGCCGTGGGTCAATTTCAGAACGACTCTGGTTGAATGGGGCACAAATTTTCAGGGGTGTTTTTGAACTAGACCCTAATATGGCTGAATACTGGTTGAAAGCCACGGAGAAAATAATAGATGAGCTCGACCCAACTACTGAGCAAAAAGTAAAAGGTGTAGTGTCTTTACTGCAAGATGAAGCCTATCAGTGGTGGCTTACCATGACAGAAGGTACTCAGGCCGACCGGTTAACATGGGATTTCTTTAAGGCAACATTCCAAGGAAAGTATGTGCGCACAAGTTATGTGGACGCCCGAAGAAAGGAATTTTTAAGTTTGGTTCAGGGTAATAAAACTGTGGTGGAATATGAGGCAGAGTTTTTGTGACTGAGACGCTATACTTGTGGGATAGTGGCAACTGAATATGAACACTGTGTGCAATTTGAGGAGGGCCTCTGGGATGAGTTACGAGTCCTAACAGCTCTATAGAGGGAGTAAGATTTCACTGCCCTAATTGAAAAGGCAAAAATTACCGAGGATGTGAAGCGCTCTGAGCGCCAGAATCGTGAGAAGGATAGGGTCAGATATATGAGGGATTCAGAGCCCTCAAGCTCTTCTGAAAGGCCTAAAAAGAAGGCCAGGTATGATGGGCTAGTTCGAGTTTGGATTTCTATTGCAAGACCACAGCCTTGTGCTGATTGTGGGAGACATCATCTTGGTGAGTGTTGGGAAAAGATTGTGGCATGTTTTAGATGTGGGTCTATGGAACATCAAGTTAAGAATTGTCCTTAAAGGCCTATTCAAATGCAAGCTACAGGTCAGGGTTTTGTTCAGCTAGCGAGAGGTGGTCAGCAGCCACCAAGAGGCCATGGGCAGGTTAGAGGTGGAAACGATGTGGGACGAGGTCGTGGAGCACCAGATAGTGGTGTTGGTAATTTCGAGGTGAGGCAACCAACACTGGTCTATGCTGCTCGTCGCCGTGAGGATGGTGATGCTCCAGATGTTATAACTGGTACGTTCCTAATTTATAATGTACCTTACACTGCTTTAATTGATATAGGGTCTACACATTCTTACATTGCATGTACTGTGTCGGACACCTTAGGTATCATGTGTGAGAGTACTGTTAATAAGATAACTGTGTTAAGTTCACTAGGACAATCAGTAAGCGTAGACAAATTGTTCAGAGATGTGCCCCTAGAGGTTCAAGGAGTTATATTTCTACCAGATTAAATGGAGCTACCGTTTGGTGAATTCGACCTAATCTTGGGGATGGATTAGTTGGTTAAACATCTTACAAATTTGGATTGTGCTACTAAGCGTATAGTGTTAAAGACTATTGAGGATGAGGAGGTGGCTATGATTGGGGAGCGAAGGGACTTTTTGTCTAATGTGATCTCTGCATTAAGGGTCGAAAAACTGGTTCACAACGGTTGTGAGGCATTTCTAGCCTATGTTGGTGTATCTGATTCTGAGGGTCCGTCTGTTGGATATATCAGAACTGTAAAGGATTTTACTAATGTTTTTCCTGATGAGCTCCCTGGGTTGCCTCCGAGCCGCGAAGTTGAATTTAGTATTGAGCTCTTGCCAGGAACTGCTCTAGTTTTCATCGCCCCTTATCGGATGACATCGAAAGAGCTGGTGGAATTAAAAGCTCAAATCCAAGAACTGTTGGATCGAGGTTTCATTTGACCTAGCGTGTCTCCGTAGGGAGCACCAGTGTTATTCGTAAAGAAGAAGGATGGGACCATGCGCTTGTGCATTGAATATCGGTAATTTAATAAACTGACGATCAAGAATAAGTATCCTTTACCGAGGATTGATGATTTATTTGATCAGCTGCAAGGAGCTTTGGGTTTCTCCAAGATAGATCTTCGTTCTGGGTACCATCAGCTGAGGGTTAAGGAGGCTGATGTGTATAAGACTGCATTTAGGACTCGTTATGGACATTACGAGTTCTTAGTGAAGCCATTTGGGCTGACGAACGCACCAGTTGCCTTCATGGACCTGATGAACTGAGTATTCTAGCCCTACCTGGATCGGTTTGTGGTGGTATTTTTAGACAATATCTTGGTGTATTCGAGAATCGAGGATGAACATGATCCACATTTTCGAATTGTTCTGTAGATTTTAAGAGAGGAATAACTGTACGCTAAGTTCAGCAAGTGTGAGTTCTAGCTGGGAGAAGCGGCATTTCTGGGTCACGTGGTGTCTGCCGAGGGGACTAGGGTTGATCCTTGAAAATTTGAAGTTGTACTGGAATGGAAACCACCTAAGACCGTATCTAAGGTTTGAAGTTTTGTGGGTCTGGCAGGGTATTACAGACGTTTTATTGAGGGGTTTTCCTTAATTGCTTCACCTCCACTAAGTTGCTGTGTAAAGGGGTATCATTTAACTGGACTGATAAGCAGTAAGATAGTTTTGAGAAACTAAAGAAAATTCTGACTGAGGCCCCTGTCTTAATACAGCCAGAGTCTAGGAAGGAATTCACTGTCTACAGTGATGAATCATACGTTGGTTTATGTTGAGTGCTGATGCAGGAGGGTAAGGTGGTTGCTTATGCGTCTTGCCAGCTTAAGCCCACGAGGTGAATTACCCTACTCATGACTTGGAGTTAGCCGCAGTGGTATTCGCACTGAAAGTTTGGAGGCACTATTTATATGGTGAGAAGTGTACTATCTACACAGATCACAAGAGCCTTAAATACCTCCTCACTCAGAAGGAGCTGAATCTTAGGCAGCGAAGATGGATAGAGCTGCTTAAGGATTATGTTTGCTCAATTGAGTATCACCCTGGTAAGGCTAACGTGGTAGTTGACGCACTAAGCCATAGGGTTGTATCTGATTTGAGAGCAATGTTTGCTCGTCTCAGCTTGTTTGATGATAGATTTTTGGGGCGTTACAACTCAACCCATTAATGAAATTTTAGCCTCAAAATTTACCAGATCAGAAAAGATGAAGGTATTATTGCCGCATCGCCTCCTCGAGTTCCCACGTGGCTTTTTCTGAATCTGATTACACCAAAGCACTTTGACTAGAGGAATAAAATTCTTCCTCAGTACTTTAACCTCACAATCCAGTATCTACACTGGTTCTCCTCGAAGGACAGATCTAGCCTAACCTCAATCTCCTCGACTGGTACAATGTGTGTGGGATCAGAGTGATAACACCTTAGTATGGAGACGTGGAACATATCATGAATCTGATCTAATTCTGAAGGCATCTCAAGTTGATATGCAACCGGTCCCACACGCTTTAGTATACGGTAAGGCCTAATGAACCTAGGGCTAAGTTTACCCTTCCTCCCAAACCTCAATATCTTTTTCCATGGGGAGACCTTGAGAAATACGAAGTCCCCCACAGAATACTCAATCTTCCGGTGTTTAAGATCCGCGTACAACTTCTGTCTGTCAGATGCTTCCTTCAACTAGTCTCGAATCAGTTTTACATTTTCTTTGGTATCAGAAACTAACTTAGGCCCTAGAACTCGCCACTCACCTAGCTTAGTCCAACAGGTAGGAGTACGACACCTTCGACCATATAACGCCTCATATGGTGCCATTTGAATATTGGACTGATAGCTATTATTATACGCGAACTCTGCTAATGGAAAATAGTCTTCCCAACTGCCTCGAAAATCCAATACACAACACCTCAACAGATTTCCCAGTACTTGAATCACTCTTTCTGATTGACCATCTGTCTGGGGATGAAACGCAGTACTAAAGTCCAGTCTTAAACCTAAAGCCTCGTGTAACTTCTTCCAGAATAGAGACATGAAGCGAGGATCTCTCTCTGATATAATGGAAATCGGTACCCCATTCAGTCTTATAATTTCAGCCACATACAATTTAGCTAACTTTTGCAAAGAGTAATTAGTACGAATTGGTATAAAATGGGCAAATTTAGTCAATCGATCTACAATAACCCATACCAAATCGTTCTTGGTAGGTGTTAAGGGCAGCCCACTCACAAAATTCACGGTTACTCACTCTCACTTCCAAAGTGGAATTTTAACTGGCTGTAGTAACCCTGAAGGTAGCTGATGTTCAGCCTTCACTTGCTTACAAGTTAGACACTTACCCACAAAATCAGTAACTTCACGCTTAAGACCAGGCCACCAAAATAACTCACGAAGGTCATGGTACATTTTATTCCCACCGGGATGCATAGCATAAGGACTACTATGCGCCTCTCATAGTATACACTGCCTCAAACCATTATCCCTTTGTACACAGACTCTCCCACGGAAGCACAATACTCCTTCACTATTCAACCCAAATTCTGAAGTTTCTCCATTCTCAACCTATCGGAAACAAGGAACCAGTGACTCATCCAACAACTGTTTACCCTCAATCTGTTCAGTTCACATCGGTCTAACTTGCAGCTTTATTGGCTAAGTGAATTGGGTGTGTATGGGAGTGTTTGAGGAGCCTGGGTTCAAGTCTTGTGATACGAGTCACAAACGCCAAATTTAAGCTCAAGAACGTGATGGGTTTAATTTACCACAAGACCCAATAACGAGGTCAAAGGCCAGGCAAATGTGTATGAAACTAAATGGAACCATTCAAGACTTCATTAGCAAGGCCTTAGATGCATATACGAAGGAAAAAGAAAATCAAGATTCACTTTCTTCTTTTCAAGAAAATCAAGAAACCAAATCTTGGTCCAATTTTGCTATTTTGAGCGATTTCAAGAATCAAGAAAATCAAGATTTCAAATCTTGGAAATCTTGGTCCAAGAAACTAAATCTTGCAGCTAAGGCACATTGGATCTCAGTTACGAGCATCAACGAACCAATTTCAGGAGAGAACGGATTACAAGCCCAAATGCTTGAAGAAACGACCCAATAAGATGTTCCAAGCCCAATCAAGAAATTTAAATTAGACTTTGTTGAAAATCAGGCCAAATTGTCAAAGTGGCCCAATTTGTTAAGTTTTAATTCTTTAAATACTTAGTTTTAATTTTTAGACTTTATGAATAAATTTCTATGTAAAAATTCAGTCCAAGAGGCCCATTTAAAGTCATTGGCTGAATTTCCTTTTGAAAGTAAAAAAAATTAGGTTTTTTTTTAGTTTTCCTATTAGGACTAGGAAAATAGTTAGAAGGCCGATATGTATGGCTTGGCCAGCCACCCTTATACACATTACACATTGAATTACACATTGAAATCAGATTTTTGTTGAGTGAAAATTCTCTTTGAGTTTCTCCAAGAATTTTCTCTTGAGTTTTCTTTGGAAGTAGTTTTAACAATTTTTTTGATTGTGGGAGCCATTTCAGCCTTCTTCTTGCCATGTTTTTACATTGGAGGGAAGATTAGAGCCTTTTGAAGGGAGTTGTGAAATCTTTATCGATTTCAAGGCTTCTTAGGACTTTTCTTTATTTTCTTGCTATTTATTCCTCTTTAATTTTTCTACTTGTGCCGATTCGTTGATTAAATTGTTTTGATCTCTTTGTTGTGTTTCCAGCCATTATACTCTTCGAGAATCTGATCGGCACCCTTCTTGGCAGCAAGAAAAGTTCCTTAGTCATCCTTTTTAATTGATCTTGCCGTCCTATCATCCTAACTCTGATTCTATTCGTTTTGCTGGACTTTGAATTTAATTGCTATTTTGGTGTTATTCTTTTCAGATTCAGCTGTTTGGAGTCTCTCTTGAATTCAATTTCGTGTTCTTGGCTTCCAAGAATCCCCTATTAATAAGTGTTTCGGTTCTTGGCTAATTCTTTATTGTTTTGGGGGTTTTTGTTTTAGATCTAGAATTCTAAGATTTATTTTTTCTGTTTTGTTTCAGATCTAAGCGTCTAAAGCTTTCGTAGGATTTTCCTGTGACTTGACAACTTGATCTTGGTCCGCGCACAACCCCCTATCATTTGGTATCAGATTTTGGGCGTTTTGGGTGTTCTTGGGTGATTTCTAAACTGATCTCCTTTTAAAAACATTAAACAGCAGTTTTTCCCCAGAAAATTTTTGGAAAAAAATTCATTTGAGTGGGTAAACGTTTTCCGATTAGTCTGAAATTTTACATGCACATTTTTGGCATTGTGATAGAATATTAAAAAAAATTTCCCAGAAAAAAATCAGTAGAAAAAGTTAAAAAAATTGAAAAAGACGAAATCAAGTAAAAATTAAAAAAATAATCAACGGGTTGATTTTAGTGCTAAAACTTTTCAGATCAAATATAAAATATTTAAAGACATTCCTGTTTAAATTTCGTGATTTTTGGAGATCGGGAACACCTCAAACAAAGTTGTCAAGTTACTCCACAGTTTTTCGGGTTTTTGGGTTTCAGTAATTTTTATTGATTCTTAACTGTAGGTTTTCATTTGTTTTGCCTTTATTTTTCTATTACACTATCTAACACCTTCTTGTTTCTTGTGTTAGTAGGATTTAAAAGTGTGCACAATTCTTCCTCGGTGCGACACAAATCAATTGGTGTCTTGTCACTTTTTTGGACTCCTAGTGCAATTATAATTCTTTGGTAGTTACGGTTCATACACTTTCTAATTGATTGATATAGACTCTACTAAAGAACTCACAAGATTGAATTCTACCTCTTTGAGAATTTGATTTTCCTTTTTGAGTGATTAACGGTGAGGTTTATTAATTTTGTTTTTTTTCGAGTGTTGAGTGTTTGTTTTGCAGGTATTCCAAAAGAAAAAAAAAGATGCATAGAATTGGTCAAGTTGATGATGACCATAATGACGTCCATGATTAATTTAAAGAGATCCAACAACAGTTAGACGTACGGGCTGCTGCACTCAAACAAACAAATTCCATACTTCGAACATTGAGTGCTACTATCAATGAGATGCGATTGGACCGAGTGGAGAAAAGAGCCCAACGAGGATAACTTAATTCAAGTGAAAGGGCAAAAATGAGAGTGCCAAGAAGATGAACATCCACCAAATATTCGAGAAGAGATTCATATCATGATTCCTATTCAACGAGAAATTTAAGACGATGCAAAGCAAGTTTCGAGTGTGAAGTTTTCCAAGGTGACGAAGAAGAAATCACAAGTAATCCTTCGTATGCCCCAAGGAACTCGTCCACTGAGAATCAATTTCGAAAAGGTGATCATTGTTCATATGCAAGTCATTCCGTACATACCCAACGAGAGTCTTTTCGTTCTAATTCATTTGTAACATCTCTATCTTGTAAGGAAAGGTAGACAGAAAAAGAAATCGAAAAAGAAAAAGAGAATGAAAAAGAGCAAAAAGAGATTTAGAGTGAAAAGGAATGTGAAACAGACAAGAAAAGTGAAAAAGAAATTGAAGGAAGAAGAGACAATGAGTTAGAAAAAGAAACAAAAGAAAAAGATGAGGAACGGGTAGTGAGGAATGTTTCCACTAACCAAGATATGAATTTTTGTTGTATTGCTACTTTTCAGGTTCCCAAAAGACCGAAAGATAACTTTCAACTTCAATACCTTTTCCGATGAAAGACGCTTTCATACGATCAAAATAGGCAAGGTTGAAGATGAAATCACACTACATGAGCCCGAAGGTAAGCGAGGTAAGGGAATTTTAGCAATCGAGTCCCGTGCAGATTTGAAAATTATTGATAAAACTTTTGGTGACTTAGTTCTGAAAAGATCCCCTCATTTTGATCCGATTAATTGTTATTCTTCGATTGTGGTTGATAAAGTCATTACGAAAGGAAGCATGAATTGTTATTCTCTTGATTTGCCTTGTGTAAAATCCGCGAATTTGTGCAAATCTGTTTTGGAGAATAAAAAAAGTTTTGAATGTATGTTGGTATGTATGCGAAAATTCTCATGGTTTAACTTGATTGGTTTAATGAAATCTTTGTTACACTTCGGTATGACTAATCAAAATAAAGTTTTTAAACCCGGAATCTGTTTTGGTAAATTTTGTTGGAAAATCAAGCATCATCTATTGTGTGCAAATACTTTCTATTGTTTTGATACGTGGTTTTTGAATAAGGTTACAAAATTTGCCAAATTTTTTTTCAATTTATATTCGTGCCTTAAACAGTTTCTGTGGTTATACACAAAGTTTGGGTTCCATTTGACAAAGGCTAACTCAACAACGGAGCTTCGACTACACTATGCCCCTGATGAGCGAAGGATTGTATTAAATGGAAAAGGTAAAATCGACCCTTATTCTTCTGCTTATAAAGGTAAGATGCTTGAAACTTTTGAAACACCATTGTACTCCTCGAATAGTGACAAAGATCGTGTTCATGATTTAATTTTTGTAAAACACTTAGATCGAAACATGCTTGACTGTCCTATTTTATTTATTGATGATCTATCTGTTTTGATGGTTGATAAAAATATTATTGTTTTTGATAATTTTTATGACGCATGTGTGAGTGAATCTATAGCCTGTCGATTAATGCATGGTATGATTGTGCAACTCTGTGAACCGTGTGAACCTTTTCAAATACCTACTTGTGACGATTACGTTTACCATTTGATTTATTACTCTCGATTTACTCATGGTTTGTGGAAACAATTTGAGATGATTGAATGCCTTAAAACATGTCCATCTTTGTTTCAAATATTTGACGAGGCATTGGTGAGAAAATTAGTTTGTTTGCATGGTAATCTGATTCTGTCCATTCGCATGCGTTATACTTGTTTTGTTATGCTTATGATTGGACTACAAGTTTGTTTGCGTTGCGATTTACTAACTCATGGTTATTCTTTTCAGTGGACTCAATTGCCATTAGTCTCGTTCGATCGAGGAAAGTCGAGTAAGAGGAACTATGTTCGAGTGAACCAACGCATCCACTGGAGGACAAGTCACTTCGAATAAGGGGGGATGATACGACCCTGCCCCAAAAACGTCCTTGGTTCAGTTCATCAAGTGACATTCGAAAACTTTCGCAAGCTGAACTAGCTTGTTCCAGCTCTATGGAGTTCAATTCGAGCTGATTCTAGCTCGTTGAGCTTAATTCGCTTTTATTTAATTTCATGCATTTTTAATTTGCTGGAATAAATTAAATGAGTTAGTTTATTAAATTTAGTTCAGCTCAAATAAGTGTTAGAATTAATTTTAGTTCAACTTAAATAAGTGTTAGTAATTAATTTGTTTAAATCTGGACATATTTAATTATTTGTGTTTAATGTGTTTCATGCATGCTTTTAATATGTTTTAGTTATTATATAGCATAAATAAGCCTGTTTCATTACATCTAATTAATGTGTCTTGTTTTTGGATTTAATATGTCTAAATTCAGCTGAATTTTACTTTGTCTTGCTGCTGAATTCATTGTGTCTTGAGCTCATTCAATTTTCTGAAAGACCAAGTTGGATCCAAGAGGCGATGGGCCTTTCCAAGTACTCGAGTGGATCAATGATAATGCATACAAAATTGACCTACCCGATGAGTACAATGTAAGTTATACTTTCAATGTGGCTGACTTAACTCCATTTGATTTTTCAAATTCGAGGACGAACCTTTTTGAGAAAGGGGGGAATGATACGAGTCACAAAGGCCCAATTCAAGCTCAAGAACGTGATGGGTTCAAATTACCACAAGACTCAATAACGAGTTCAAAGGCCAGGCAAATGCGTACGAAACTAAATGGAATCATTCAAGACTTCATTAGCAAGGCCTTAGATGTGTATACGAAGCAAAAAGAAAATCAAGATTCACATTCTTGTTTTCAAGAAAATCAAGAAATCGAATCTTGGTCCAATTTTTCTATTTTGAGCGATTTCAAGAATCAAGAAAATCAAGATTTCAAATCTTGGAAATCTTGGTCCAAGAAATTGAATCTTACAGCTAAGGCGCATTGGATCTCAGTTACGAGAATCAACGAACCAATTTCGAGAGAGAACGGATTACAGGCCCAAATGCTTGAAGAAACGACCCAATAAGATGTTCCAAGCCCAATCAAGAAATTTAAATTAGACTTAGTTGAAAATCAGGCCAAATTGTCAAAGTTGCCCAATTTGTTAAGTTTTAATTCTTTAAATACTTATTTTTAATTTTTAGACTTTATGAATAAATTTCTATGTAAAAATTCAGTCCAAGAGGCCCATTTAAAGTCCTTGGCTGAATTTCCCCTTGAAAGTCAAAAAAATTAGGTTTTGTTTTTAGTTTTCCTATTAGGACTAGGAAAATAGTTAGAAAGCCTATATGTATGGCTTGGCCAGCCACCTTTATACACATTACACATTGAATTACACATTGAAATCAGATTTTTGTTGAGTGAAAATTCTCTTTGAGTTTCTCCAAGAATTTTCTCTTGAGTTTTCTTTGGAAGTAGTTTTAACAATCTTTTTGATTGTGGGAGCCATCTTCAGCCTTCTTCTTGCCGTGTTTTTACATTGAGTGAAGATTAGAGCCGTTTGAAGGGAGTTGTGAAATCTTATCGATTACAAGGCTTCTTAGGACTTTTCTTTATTTTCTTGCTGTTTATTCCTCTTTAATTTTTCTGCTTGTGCCGATTCATTGATTAAATTGTTTTAATCTCTCTCGTTGCATTTCCAGCCCTTTCAATCTTCAAGAATCTGTTCGGGACTAGTCTTGGGCATCATGAATCGTCTTTGATTCATAATTATTCTTTTTCTCACCGCATAAAACCTAGTTCTACTTCAATTTGGGGTTTCGTGATCTGTTGAGTCTAATTTTTCTATTTTGTGTTTACTTGTCAGATTCGGCTGATTGGAGGCTTTTCTTGAAGTTCAATTTCGTGTTCTTGGCTTCCAAGAATCCCTAATAATAAGTGTTTTAATTCTTGGCTGATTCTTTATTGTTTTGGGTGTTTCGTTTTAGATTTGTTGATTCTAAGTTTAATTTTCTATTTCGTTTTAGATCCAAGCGTCTAGCATTTTCATAGGAGTTTTCCGTGACTTGGGAACTCGATCTTGGTCCGTGCGCAACCCTCTATCATCTTGGCTTTTACAGAATTTTAAGTGTTGCTCTTAAATGAATCTGAACATTGGTATTTAGGCCTTATTAATATTAGTGTTTGTTTTATGATACAAAAGGAGCTTGTGGTCTGGTGGCAAGGTGGCGTGTTGTGTAACTGTGAGAGGTTTGAGGTTCAAATCCTGAGTTGTGCAACAGACTATTTATTTTGCTACTTGAGCTGGGCAGGTGGTGGAGTTGGACTGAAAGACAACTAAGGGGAGTTTGGATGGAATTTGAATGGAGTGGTTGAGGGGACTTGAGGAGAATTTGGTGGAGTGATTCAAGGAGGGATGAGGGGAGTGATTTTAGGAGAAAATTAAGGAATTTGATTAGGGGTGAGTGTGTGTCGTTTGGGGTAATTCAACCCTTGAGAATTTGGCTAGGGGAAAAAGATTGTTATTTTCGGCATTCGGAAGAACTTTTTGGGGAGCATCTGCTAAATTTGGTTTTTAGGTACTAAAGATATTCAATTTTCGGGTCAGTTTCGTGTTACACCTATTAGCTTTTGGTGCCGAATTTTGTCAAATTTTGGAAGTACCTCTCGGGTTTGTTCACGTTTCTTTTCTTCTCTTTTTCCTTCTCCTGTTGTTGTCGATTCCTCTCTTCTCTGATGGCCGAATCTCTCTTTTCTTCTCTTTTTCTTCTTTGGCCAAATAACCTCTTTGTTTCATCAGTTTATATCTGTCAGGTTTTTCTCCTTTTTACCTCCTAGCTGAATATCACCCATTCGTCGTATCGTTATCTACGTTGATCTTTCTCCGCTGGTTCTTGCCATTATTGTGCTATAGGTTTCTGACTATCGATAAGTGGTTATACTCCTCACTTGAGTAAACCTGTTCTCTTCTTTTCTTTTTCTCAAAATCGAATACTCTTCTTCGTTACTCTGTGATTACCTATGGTTGATTTCTTCCTCGTATGGTGTTACTCATTGCGGTCTTAGGGTTTCCTTCGAGGAGTGGTGGTTTGTAAGTGATTTGTAATAGTGGCAACCTTTGTGCTCAACGTTCAATCAAGGTATGGAGGGTGTTTTGGATTAAGTGTAATAAGAGGGCGTTTTACCCTAGCAATTAATGGACTAACTTCGGGTCATGTTTGCTTCTAGGTGGGCGTATGTGGAGATTTGCGCTCTTCTCGTAAACAGGAGTGTCGTCACCCCACTTCAACCGTAGTTTGGCGAAAAGCTAAAAAGCTGTAAACACGGCGTTTGAGACCACACGAGCGTGCGATCGCTCGAGTGGTAAGCCCAACTTGTGATTCGTGGGCGGATGACTGAGATACCCTCGAAGGGTAAAATGACCGAAATACCCTTGAAGGGTAAAATAACTAAAATACCCCTAAAGGGTAAAATGACTGAAATACCCCTAAAGGGTAAAATGACTGAAATACCCCTGAAGGGTAAAATGATCGAAATACCCCCGTAGGGTAAAATGACTGATATACACCTAAGAGTCGGAATGACTATTGCAACCTTTTGTATGTATGACTATGATCAAATATGACATTTTGCATACACGTATGATTTATGACATAACATATTGCATGGGCTTGGGATACTGTTATGGAGGAAGTATACTGTTTTTGCCAGCTTTGTTGCGATATTGGTGTGTTGGCTGGGTGGATCAATTTTATCCCTACATGGTGTGTTGGTGGTACGGAGTGGTGTCTTGGCTGGATTGGGATGGTATGCATTATTACACTGTTACTGTATTGGGCTAAGGCCCACACTGTACTGATACTGAATAGGGCTCAAGCCCAGACTGTTACTACATGTTATATACTGTTTGATTGATAGGGGATTACACACTAAGTTTTCATAAACTCACATTTTCCTTTTAACTATACAGGTAATCCTCAGCCTCAGGTGGTTTGGAGATGCGAGGGACTCGGAGGTGGCCATACGACTGCAGCTGTACTACACTTGCTTTCATTTAAATTTATTTTATATGTTGGGTTTTGTTTATGTACTAAGGCCTTTAAGTTGTTTAAATTTTTAATTGGCCTTTTGCTTACTCACTTTAAACTGCTAGTTTAGGAGAAGACGAATCTTTTAAAATAATTACTATTTTCAAATACACGAGTTTTTAACAAAAAGGATTTTAAAAGCTTTCGCGATTTTAGATCAGCTTATTAAAACAAAAGTAGACCACAAGGAAAACGTTTTAGCTAGATTATTGTTAAATAATAACTAAGAGCTTTTGAAGACTTAGAAACGAATGTTCTTCCAACAAGTTAAATTTTCGAAAGGCACTTTAATGTGACACGCTAGATTTGACCACAATGTCTAGGCTAGGTCTGGGGTATTACAATAAAAGTCCCACATTATTAAAAAAATACTCATGACCAAGAGATCATTAATTTAAGAGCCCCTCTGAAGATCCAAATGTGACCCTCAATTACGAGTATTACCTGAGGTACACACATAACATGGGTGAGCTTTAAAAGGCCTAGTGTAATATCGTCACAAACATATATTTCAACGCGTAGCATAACACTTCCAAATCATCAGAAATATAACTTTCACAAAATTAACATATCATCAGATTTAATGAACATAACAAGTCATGTTTATGTAACAATGAACATTTTAGAGGATTTCCTACCAATCTCCGCCACAGACCCACACTGAGTTCTCCAGAACTCGTCCATCCGATAACACACCATTTGTGGACAAGTAACCACATAGATACTGATAAATGATCACATAACACATCGTGGACAAGCCACCACATAATTTTTGATAACGACCACATAATCGTTCTCAAAATGCCACTTAGCTTCCTCCTTTCACAATCCCACCCCATGCACATGATATGCCCATTTTAACACACATGTTTCACTTTTCACATTTTTTACATATTCATGCTCGTAACTCATATTTCTCGATTTTACGCATATGCATGTATCATGCTCACTTTTTTACATATCACATTGTTTTCACTTTAGCTTGCTTTAATATACATATTTATATTAAAACATGGATCTGAACATACACATACATATATTACATGTTTAGATCATCACATACTAATCTTGCCATAATTCACATAACATATAGTTAAGATCAACATTGCATACATCACATAACACAAATCATGGATTTTCACAACACTTAATAGTTTAGGACACTTACTTGGATTCCTCTTTGATTGAGTTTTTTAACTCCACTGGAGTATTTAATGTACTCACAAATTAATTAATTAAAAAACATTTTATTATAGTAAATAACATTATATTTCACCTAAAATGAGAGTTATATCCTACACCTTAAACAAATCTAAATCGTATGCTCTAGTGTAGATGTCTCGGTTGGATTCAAGTCCTGATCGCAAACCTAATCACACGATTAACCAATCTTAGTCAAGATCTAATTGAATAACATATGTAACACCCTGAATTTTGGGCCTAGAAGAAATAGGTTTTGAGTAAGGGAACAGTTAGGAACGGCACATAAATACTTCGTTGTGCAAGGAATTGACATAAAGGAATGTCTGCTTTAGTGGTTAAGTGATTTAGGAGTGTTTGGAACTATTTGAGAAGTCAGGGGTTCAAGCCTTGGCTTATGAAAAATTTTTATTTTAAGTGAATAAAATCCTTAGATCTAGATAGTAGGTTCTTAAATTATTGTGGTTAAAATATGATACAAAAATAGCTTGTGGTCTAGTGGCAAGGTGGCGTGTTGTGTAACTGTGAGGTCTAAGGTTCAAGTTTTGGGTTGTGCAATGGAGTATTTATTTTGCTGCTTGAGCTGTGTATGTAGTGGAGTTGGATTGAGATACTGCTAAATGGAGTTTGAACAGGTTATAGAGAGATTTGAAGAGAGAATATTTGGATTTGGGGAGGTTGTTGTGTGGAGTGATAATAGTAGAAAATTAAGGAATTTGGGGGTTATCAATTGGGATTTTTATTTTCTTTTCAATTCTTTTTTCAATTCTTTTCCAAAATTTTAGATGTTTCAATTCTCCCAATCCCCTGACAATTTTATTTTTGCTGATTTTCCTTTCTCTTTTCCTCTCTTTCGTCTTTGGCACTTTTTGGTTCGGCGTGGCTCGATTGCTATTGGTGTTCTTGGCTTGTGTTCTGGTAAGTTTAGTTAACGTGATTGAAATTTTGGTTTTGGTAATCGTTACTAAAGGGGTTGTCTTGTGTTAGGAGAAGAGTAAGTGATTGGAGTTCTTACCTAACGGAGTCATCGTATGTGGAATCGCCAATGTTTAGTCGAAGGTAAAGACTTTTGTTGTTGTTAAAGGTTGCTCGTCTTGTTGGGGTTGCGGATAGGAGTTAATTGAGTGACTAATTGGAGTTTTAATTGATCAAATTTAGGTTCTATTGGTCTCGAGAGTGTTTCGGCATCAAACCGCATTAGGTGTGTAACAACACTTTATAAACGATATCGGGTGTGTGTAACCACACCCCCTTAACTGAAAATCGACAAAAACTGAAAAGCCAGAAATCATGGCATTTGAGGCCACATGAGCGTACAAATGCTAATGGGGCAATCCGAGCCCATGAAACATGGTGCTTGACTACAGAGGTCACCATGAGCATTCTCATGGGCTTAGGCCAAAATGGGTCACGTTGGGCCGAAATGGGCTGCGTGGGCTGAATGAGCTTGTAGGCCCCACACGGATGAAATCCACGAATTGTGACAAATATTGGACTGAGCTATGTAGAAGAATATAGGCTAAACGGGCCGCACAAGAGTGTGGGCCCACTTGGGCCGAGTAATGGGCCTTGGGCCCATTTACACTGTTATAACCATTTAGGTTACCTGAGTCGCTCGAGGCAACTACGGACCTTCTGAGAGGTCGATATCTGCACCGAGACCCCAAAATACGTAAAATAACCAAAAGACCCTAAAGGATAAAATAACTATTTTACCCCTAATAGATGAAAATGACTGAAATACCCCTATAGGGTAAAATGACTGAAATACCCCCATAGGGTAAAATAACTTAAATACCCTCATAGGGTAAAATGACTGAAATGCCCAAATAGGATAAAATAACTGAAATACCCTCATAGGGTAACATGATTGAAATACCCCCATAGGGTAACATGATCGAAATAACCCCATAAGATAAAATGATCAAAATACCCCTATAGTGTAAAATAACTGTTATACCCCTAGGAGATAAAATGACTGTTATGGCCTTATGTTATGTATTACTGATTTGCTCTATGATATGTATGACTATGATTGAGCATGACATTTTGCATACATATATCATATTATGGCACAAAATGTTGCATGGGGTTGGGTTGTTATATTTGGAGGAAGTGTACTGTACTGTTAAGGTCACACGGGTCGCCCAAGACGAATGTGGACCTACTGGTGGCTTTGCCACATATACTATTACTGGCAGCTTTGCTGCGATACTGATACTGGCAGCTCTGCTGCGGTATTGGTGTGTTGGTTGGGTGGGTTGATTTTATCCCCACATGGTGTGTTGGTAGTACGGAGTGGTGTGTTGGCTGGACTAGGATGGGTTGCATTATTGCACTGCACTGTTATTGTATTGGGCTAAGGCTCACATTGATTCTGTATTGGACTAAGCCCCACGCTGTTACTGTATTAGACTAAGGCCCACACTGATTCTGTATTGGGCTAAGGCCTACACTATTACTGTATTGGGCTAAGGACCACACTGTACTGTCACTGAATAGGGCTTAGGCCCAGTCTGTTACTACATGTTGTTTATTGAATTAGTGATAGGGGATTACACATTGAGTTTTCGTAAACTCACCCTTTCTATTATTTACTTACAGGAAATCTTCGTCCATAGGCTATTTAGAGCTGTGAGGGACTCGGAAGTGGCCACACTACTGCAGCTGTTTATTACTAGTTTTTATTGAAATTTAAAGTTTGTGTTGGGTTTGTTCATGTAATAAGGTCCTTTTAAGTTTGTTTAAGTTTTTAATTGGGTTTTTGCTTATTTACTTTAAATTGCTAGTTTAGGGAAGACAAGTTTTCAAAATAATAATTGTTTTCAAAGTCACAAAATTTAAATGATTGGAGTTTTCAAATGCTTCCGCATTTTAAAAACAACTATTATAACAGAAGATAATAAGGCAAACGTTTTAAGTAGATGATTGTTAAATACTACTAAAGAGGTTTTAAGCTTAGAAACATTTTTTTTCCAACAAGACAAATTTTCAAACGACACTTCAATGTGACACGCCAGATTCGGCCATAACGTCTAGGCCGAGTTTGGGGTGTTACAGCATAACTTTTAATACAATATATAATGTGAAAATATCACCAACACTTACCCTAAATTTGAATGTTCAGATTTGTCACTCTTGCGATGTCACACTATTGGTTTCTCAGAAAATTATTGTTCAGTCCTTCATGTTGACACGATATCATGTCAGTATGTAAGATTTCTGTAAGAATAAAATTAAATACAAAATTTCTAGGCCAAATATCATTCAGCCATGTCACAATAACTCTAGTATGAAGGATTTTCAATCCCAAAACTTCACTTACACTTGTTTCCTTACAAGATGATCAAAGAAACGAACATAGAGCAAAACTGATGGTTGGATAATCTAACATAATCGAATAAAATAAAAGAATATATGTGTTTTACTCACTAGGGTAATCGAAAAAAGAAAGATAAATTAAAAAGGAAGAAATTGGTCACTAGCAGTGACGACGATGGTGGTTCGAGGGTGAGGAATGGGAAAGGTGAGGGAAAATATGAGCAATAAGGGGGATGTGTTTCACTTAGAAAGGCAAGTTTGACTTGCTAATGGTGGAAAGGAATCCTTTTTATATGGCAACATAGGTGGACGGAAAAAGCTTGAATGCACAAGCTAATAAAGTGCAAAAATTAAGTAATAAAAAAATGAGCACATAGGGTTTTATGTTGCAATTAGACCATATAAATTACTAGTGGACATATATAGACACTTTATTAAGTAAATTATAGGTTAATAATAAAGGTTATATAGGTAATTTAGTAAATAAAATCTAAATTAAGTAAAACAAAGCCAATTTTCTTCTTCATTCATCTTCTTGCTGAAAATTGAAGAATAAAAATCCATTAGAGAAGCCTTAACATTTGGTCAACCTTCCAACGCTTGCATGGTATGATTTTTCATCATGTTTTTAATGATTTCTATATTTTTGAAGTCGTAGCTTAATCTAGCTAGCCTAGGGACTAATCTACAAAACTATTAAGAGTCTAGGGTTTTACCATGAATGTATGTTAGTTGTTTTTGTTGTTTGAGGGATGAAAATGAATGCTTGATGATAGCTGAACAATTTTAATAAAGGAAATTTTGATGAATTTGTTAATTAAGGGTTAAATTGAGAAATAGAAATATTCATGGTTAAATTGTGAAATAAAAGAAATGTAGGGATTGCTATGGACTAAGTTAATATTCGGATAACATGGGTATGGATTAAATTGCATGAATTTGCATTTTTATGAGCTAGGGACTAAATTTTATTAAATTTAAAATTTAAGGGGCAAAAGTGTAATTTTGCCAAAACATGATTTCTGGATTAAATTGAATAGAATGAAGTTTGAATTAGTTAAATTTGATTATATAGATCAAGAAAATCAATGTACGGACTTAGATTGGGGAAAAAAGTACTGGATTAATTGATCATTTTTTTCTTCGTACGTGTTTGAGGTAAGTTCGTATATTTAATTAGCATTAAATTATTTTTTATTTAAATGCTTTTATGTATTATTCTTGGTATTAAAACTCTACAAAAATATCCAATGAAGTTTTGGCGACTTTCGGACCCCGTTTGAACCTTAGGAATATATAGGATACAAATGACATGTCATTAGGGATTACCATGTTTTGGGTACTGGTCTCGTACGTCCTACTGGTGGCTAAGTTTTCGGTATGTGTTGCGACTACTTGATAGCTTGTGTGAGCAGCACCATGTAGCTACGTCTTGACTGATAACTTGTGTGAGCAGACCCATTTAAGGCTTGAAAGAGAGTATTAATACGAGATATGAGATAGTAGTGGTTTCGACCACATGTTGGCACATAGTGTGCGAGATTCCCACATATCCGACATTATTCTAGTAGTTAAATGGGTACGAAAAGAAAGGATTGGCAAATGCTTCAATTAAGTTGTTATGAAAGTATGAAAAGGTATGAGTTTATGATGTTGAAATATGCTTAGCCATATGCTTGAAAATATGAATTCTTATAAGTAGTGTGTACATATGCTATGATGTTTTGAGATGATTTGTTAAGCTATATGATTATCTAATTTGAGAGATTGTTTTTGCTTAGGCTAATGCCAAGTCATGTTGGATTGTTTCAAGTTTTTTTATGCTTATAAGTTGAAATGGTAAGCTTTATTTATGAATTACTAACTTACTAAGCATTACATGCTTACTTTGTGTTAATTTCTTTGTGTTTCTAGATATTGGAAGCTTATTCAGGTTGGAAGTTCTCAGAGATTTCATCACACTATCGATTGGCTATATCAGTATATTTTGAATATTTTGGGTTATGGTTATAAGGGTATGTATAGGTGTTTTGTTTGATGAATTCTAGCCATTAAGTGTGGATTATATATATATATGATATTATGGTTAATGATCTATTTGGTATGATGAATATATATGTGGTATCTTGTGTGGTTGGTAACTTGTTACTGTGTTGGCTAAAATGATGGTATGAAAATGTTTTAATATGAGTTGGTGAATGGTGAAAAAGGGGATAGTTCATAAGGTTGCTATTGGCTTGAATTTGTTAGGTGCCATTTTGTTGAATTGAGGTGCCATTTTGGCATATTAGTTGAATGGTTAGATTTTAGGTTGATTAAGCTTGGATATGCATATGCAAAGTGAGTTTTGAATGCTTGATTTTAGGTGCAATTGGCTTCTACATTAGTTTTGAGTTTGGGTGAGAAACATTTCTTGGAAATAACCTATTTTTCATCCACATGGGCAGAGACACGAGCGTGTGTCTCAGCCGTGTGTGACACAAGGCTAGGCGACACGGCCATGTGTCCTCCGTAGCTTTCAAAGGGTTGCAAGTTAGGTTGTTACATGGCTTAGCACACGGCCTAACACACGGGCGTGTGGGGTTATTTCGAAGGGTACACGGCCTAACACACGGGTGTGTAGCTTGGCCGTGTGGCCCAAGTTAGAGAGTTACACTGGTACGAACACGGGTTAGGACACGACCGTGTGTCCCTCTTGCCACAAAGTCTGTCACGTCACCTTTTAGTCCTGGCCACCAATATTTCTCATGAAGATATCTATACATCTTACTACCTCTAGGGTGCATAGCATAGGGACTACTATGCGCTTCTCAAAGTATAGATTGCCTCAACCCAAAATTAGAAGGCATACAGAATCTTCCACGATAACACAAGACTCCTTCAGAATTATAAGTAAAATTTGAAGCCTTTCCCTCCTTAACAAGCTTCACATGCGGCTCTAATAATGAATCTGAAATTTGTTTCAGCTTAATCTCCTCAACCAAAGTTGGTCACACTCATAACTCCGCAAGCAAACAACCATTATCAGTTACACTCAACCTAGCAAACATTACCCTCAACTCTGACATGGACTTCCTACTTAACGCATCCACCACAACATTAGCTTACCCGAATGGTACTCGATCTTACAATCATAATCTTTCAGAACCTCAATCTAATGTCTCTGTCTTAAGTTCAAATCCTTTTGGGTGAGAAGATACTTAAGACTCTTATGATCTGTATAGATGACACATTTTTCCCCATAAAGATAGTGCCTCCATATCTTAAGAGCGAATACCACAGAAACCAATTCCAAATCATGTGTCAGATAATTACACTCATGTGGCTTGCGTTGCCTCAAAGCGTAAGCCACAACCTTCCCGTCTTGCACCAACACAATCAAGACAAGAATGGGACACATCACTATAGACGACATAATCTTTCCCAGACTTGGTTTGGATCAACACAGGTGCTTAAGTCAAAATGTCTTAAGCTTATCAAAGCTAGCTTGCTATTCATCGGTTCACTTAAACGGTGCAATCTTTTTCAACAACATAGTCATCAAAGCTACAATCAACGAGAATCCTTCAACAAACCTCCTATAATAGCCAACAAATCTGAGAAAAATCTGAATCTCACTAACATGCTTTGGTTGCTTCCAATCCAAGATAGCCTCAATTTTCTTTGGATCCACACAAATACCTTCAGTAGATAATACAACTCCAAAAAACATCACTTCTTAAAGCCAAAATTCGCACTTACTGAGCTTCGCATACAAATTTTTCTCACATAAGGTTTGAAGGACTAACATTAATTGCTCTTCATACTCCAACTCAAACTTGGAGCAGATCAAGATGTTGTCAATGAAGACTACAATGAACTAATCAAGGTAGGGTCGAATACTCTATTAATTAAGTCCATGAACATAGTAGGAGAATTCATAAGACTGAAGGGCATCATTAAGAACTCATAGTGCCTATCCGAGTCCTGAAAGCAATCTTCGACACATCAACCTCCTTCACTTGCAACTGGTAGTATCCCAACCTCTGATCTATCTTAGAGAAGACCGTAGCTCCTCAAAATCAGTCAAATAGGTCATCAATCTTCTATTTTTCACGGTCAACTTTTTCAGCTGATGATAATCGATTCACAGGCCCATAGACCAATCCTTCTTCTTTATAAAAAGAATTGGAGCTCCTTATGGTGATACACTAAGCCTTATGAAGATACGATCCAGTAATTCTTGTAATTGAGCCTTAAGCTCCTTGAGCTCCTTATGTGCCATGTGATAGGGTGCAATGGACACCGGTGTTGTCCCAGGCAGCAACTCAATTCCAAACTCGACCTTACACTGAGGGTAAATCGGACAACTCCTTAGGAAAGACGTTAAGAAACTCCCTCACCACGTGAATATTCTGCATTGCGTCCCAATTTCTCCACTACTAATGCATAAATCACATTAGTAGATAATTTCGATGTTTTCCAACTAAGATAATCTCATTCCATAAAAAATTCCTCTATGTAACTCATTTAGTGTCATAGTCTAAGATGACTTGATGCTCACTCAAACAATCCATTCCCAAAATGAGGTCGAATTCTCCGAAGGGTAGTTCCATAAGGTTGGCAGGAAATACCGTACCTTGCACTTGCCTACAAATTTTATTTATTTGTACAGATTTTTCTCAGGGACTAAGTACTGTCACATCATTAACAATTTCCCCTACTCGAATACCCAGTTTCTTAGTTATCATACAGGACACATACACATGGGTAGAGTTATTATCTATCAATGCAAAATAAGGAATGTCATAAATAGTAAAGGTACATGTTATCACATTGATAGCATCACGATCCTCTTAGTGTCTGGCCGTATACACAAGTGTTGGCTACCTCACATCAACTCAATTAGCACCCTATCCCGGTGATCGATGTCTCTGACCTGCATTTCCTCCTATATTCTCCCTTTGCGTTTATTGTGGCTGCTGACTAGCTCTCTGATTCGGTGCACATTCTGACCTTGTACTTGCATCTACTCATTAAGTTAAAGACATTCTCGAATCTTATGGTTCAGTGATCCACACTTTAAACATGCAACCATTCCTCGCCAACACTCACATGGATTGCTTTTGCCACAGGTGGCACAATTCTGGATCTGATCTCCCACTGCAACAAAGTTCTGGCGAGGTCGATCATTTCTGGTTTGCTTAATTGGAGGTGGAGCCTGTCCACTAGGACTAGAATCTCTCTTAGCTAGAGCTCTCACTTGCTCACTCCATTTGCAATCAATGCGCCTAACCTCCTCACAAATCTTGGTTTTCTCCACCAAAGATTGGAAGACCCTCTCTTATAGTAGAGCCACTTACATCATTCAATTTGATCTAAGCCCAAACTACAATTGAATGCACTTATCTTGCTCATCAGCCACCATTCCCAGAGCATAATGGTTGAGCCTCAGGAACTCTACCTTATAATCGACCACAGACATACTACATTGCCTCAGCTCGATAAACTCAAGCCTCTTGGCCTCGATGATCTCACTCCCACATATTTCTTCTGGAAGACCTCTAGAAAATTATCCCACGTTAAGTGCTCAGTTTGGGTGCTCCTCACAATAGTTTGCCACCAACGATAGGCCTCATCACGTAGTAATGACACAGTCCTTTTAATCTTCTTTTCAGGGGTACACGCCATATCTTCAAGGATCCTTTCTATACCCTCTACCCAATACTTGGCTATAGGGGGTCGTCCCAGCAACTCCCCTAAATAGTTCAGCCGTACTCGATCGAAGCCTCTCAAAAATAGTGCCACGACTGTTAGCACCAGATTTTTCACTTGCCACTTGTTCCAAAACTTGTAACATGGCCTGTGATACAGCCTCGTTTGCAGGCTATTGCTGACTCTCGTCAATAGTAGGTGCTCGCTCCACATTCTCTGCAATAGGCTCAAGGGTTCGCACCTGAGACGCGGATGAGTGGATTTGGGTTTGTTGACCTGATTCCCCATGTGCTCTCATTCACCTAGTTCTAACACCGAGAGTAACCATTTAAAGTTTTATGTTGTCAAAAAAGATAAGTTTTATCGTTATCACTTAAATATTTTTCTATCCAAATTTTGTTTATAGCTTTTATACGAATTTTACTTATTTATCGCTTTCACAATATAAAGTTGTCTTAGTCTAAACGTTTTCTATAGTCTCCTATAGTGTCACAATTTATAGTTTTCACAATTCTATTGTTTCAAAGTCTATAGTTTTCACATTTAAACAACACTTACCTCAAATTAGCTTTGGGAGGTCTCAGATTTCTTTCTAACAAATCACATGTGGCATGTTTTAAGATGCATGAAGTTTTTCGAAAAACATGTTTTACCTATAGTCTAAGTTTTAAATCGAGCTCTAATACCAGTAAATGTAATGACTCAAATCGAGCCTAGACACGATGGCCCAATCTGAGTAGTTACATGGGCCATGGAGATGGCCAAGACATTTTTATAAGAAAAACTCACTTGTCTTGAAAATATGTCATTTTTAAAACATTGTGTTCCGTTCAATAAAAAATTATTTGTTCCTTTTCATTAAAAATATTTTTATTCTAACTTCATTTTTAAACCACAAATTTACAATGGCTAATAATCACTAAAATTTTTATTGTTCCTTTAAAATCATATAAAAAAATTCATGCAATATTAACCCAGAATATCAAAATAGAAATCCCGTGCCACAATTCATAATTTAAAAATAAAGTCCAAAAAGTTATTAAGACAAACCCAAATTAAAGTCCATAATAAAAATCCAAAATGAACTCATATAGTTCATAAAAGTCCCACATTATTAAAAAAATACTCATGACCAAGAGATCATTAATTCGAGAGCCCCTTCGGAGATCCAAATGTGAGCCTCAATTACGAGGATTACCTAAGATACACACATAACATGGGTGAGCTTTAAAAGGCCCAATGTGAAATCGTCACAAATATATATTTAACCACGTAGCATAACACATCCAAATCATCATAAATATAACTTTCACAGAATTAACATATCATCAAATTAAATGAACAGGACAAGTTATGCTTATGTAATAATGTACATTTCAGAAGATTTCCTACCCATCTCCACCACACACCAATATCGAGTTCCCCAGAATTCGTCCATCAGATAACACACCATTTGTGGACAAGCCACCATATAAATACTAATAAATGGTTATGTAACACATCGTGGACAAGACACCATATAATTACTGATAACGACCACATAATCGTTGTTAAATTGCCACATAGCTTCCTCATTTCACAATCCACCCCATGCACGTGATATGACCATTTAAACACATATGTTTCACTTTTCACATTTTTTACATATTCATGCTCGTCGGTCATATTTCTCGGTCTTTACACATATCCATGTATCATGTTCACATTTTCACATATCACATAGTTTTCGCTTTAGCATGCTTTAATATATTTTTATATTAAAATATGGATCTTAACATACGCATAAATATATCACATGTTTAGATCATCACATATCAATGTAGCCATAAATTACATAACATAGAGTTGAGATCAACATTACATATATCACATAACACAACTCATGGATTTTCACAACACTTAATAGTTTAGGACACTTACTTAGATTCCTCTTTGATTGAGTTTTTCAACTCCACTCGAGTACTTAATGTACTCATAAATTAATTAATTAAATAAAATTTTATTTAAGTAAATAAAATTATATTTCACTTCAAATGAAAGTTAGATCTCATACCTTAAACAGATCTAAACCGTACGCTCCATTGTAGAAGTCTCATTTGGCTCTAGTCCCGATCGGAAATCTAATCACATGATCAACCCATTTTAGTCATGATCTAATCGAATAACATAACTTTTAACATGAGGTCTAATGTGGAAATATCATCAACATTTACTCTTAATTGGAATGCTCGGATTTGTCCCTCTCGCGATGTCACACTATTGGTTTCTCAGGAGATTGTTGTTTGGTCCTTCATGTTGACACAATATCATGTTAGTACTTACTACTTTTGAATAATAAAATTAAATATGAAATTTCTAGGCCCAATATCATTTAGACAAGTCACAATAATTCTAGGACGAAGGATTTTCAATCCCAAAACTTCACTTACACTTTTTTCGTTACAAGATGATCGAAGAAACGAAAATGGAGTGAAATTGAAGGTTGGATAATCTAAAATAATGGAATAAAATAGAAGAACTCGTGTTTTAGTCACAAGGGTAATCAAAAATAGAAACATAAATAAAAAATGAAGAAATTGATCACTGGTGGTGGGGAGCATGATGGCATGACGATGATGATGGTGGCGGTTCGACAATGGGGTGCAGTGGTTCGATGATGGTGCAAAAATAAAAGTAGGGAGGAGGGTTCGGTCACTTGCAATTGAAATAAATGAGTAAGGAGAGAAGAAAAAAAGGAAAATGATAGAGGAGGAGATGACCCGCAGTGCTTGCAGCGATGGCCACGGTGACGGACGGTAGAAGGGGGGAGGGGAGTGAAAGGAAAAGGGAAGTAGAGGTTGGTAGTCGACGGTGGTGATGTGCTGGTGCAACTAAGCTTACGATGGAGAAAAGAAAAAGGGTGGTGGCTGTGGTTGTCAAAAGAGAGAAAATAAGCGTGGAGAAGAGAAAGAAATAGAATAAAATAGTGGAAAGGGGGTGTATGGCCGGTTAGGGTGTTTTTGGTGGTCAACACTTGCACTTTTGGGAAGGGTGAGGAATGAGAAAGGTGAGGGAACATAGGAGCAATATGGGGGATGTGTTTCACTTAAAAAGACAAGTTTGACTTACTAATGGAGGAAAGGAATCCTCCTTATATGGCAACATAGATGGACAACAAAGGCTTGAATGCACAAGCTAATAAAGTGCAGAAATTTAATAAAAAAATAGGCACATAGGTATTGAAACTAGGGACTTCAAGGATAGCTGAAAAGCACTTAACCACTTGACCACTACACTTCCTTGTTTTTAATAATGCACGAATAATTTTAAGACATAAGAGCTTACAGTTTCACCCTCTTTACTAAATTAAAATTAATTAAGAAAATGGGATGCGACACAATCTTTATGAAGTCTACTCCATGTAAAACCTTCTATGGCCTCCTCTTTCTCAATGCAATTGAAGAAGGAGAAGAGGAGAAAATGAAATAAGGCCAGGAAGAAAATCATCCCTGAGAAGCAATTTCCCAACTATTTATAGTCCATCCTGCTCTATTACCAACCTCATGAAAACTGTGCATTCACAATCATTATGTCTCCCGTAATGGAATTGACTGGTTCCTTTCTAGTCAAATCAGGTTTGGTTCTCAACCATGTCCAATTTAGTTTCCAAATTTCCCGTTTCTTCCAATAGAGGCCACCAACTTATGATCTTTTTAGATTTAGTCCTCATAAAAAAATTATCCTCGAAACTTCCCGTCTCTCCAACCTCATAGGCAGACTTAAAGAACCTACCCTCATGGTTTGCATGCATATTCATCCATCATTCTTACAAGTTCTCCTAACCTGGTTCCCAAGGTGGTTCGCAGCGGCGGTCACGGCAGTGCACGGCGGTGGAAAGGAGGAGTGAGAGGGTGGTGTTTAAGGTGGCTAGGAGGTCACTTGATGGTGGTGGAAGGGTTGGTTGTGGTGGTTGAAGAACAAAAAGTAAAGGAAGATGGTGGTGTCTCTTTTTCAATTCGAAAGAGAAAGAAGATGAAGAAAAATGAAAAAAAAGAATATGGTGAAAATGAGGGTAGGGGATGAAAAGGGTGTTTGTAGCTTGGTCAACCATGAACAAGTTCATTGTATTACAACATTTTCAAGAAAAGAGGTTTTGGCAAGGGTCTGAGATAAGGAGTGAAAGAGGATGTGTCTCACATCTTATGGCAAGTTTGACTTGCTAAAGGAGGAAGGGAATCACACAGTTTGGGGCAACTATAGGGGTAGATGGCAAGGTTTAAATGCACATGTTAAATATGTGAAAATTTTTAATTAAAAAAATTTGAGAACAAGGGGATTTGAACTAGGGAACTCTAGGATAGCTAAGGAGCTTCTTACCACTAAGTCACAACACTTCTTTGTTTTCATTCTTCCACATAAATTAATAAATTATGCGATGTGACAAACATGGTGGGAATGGGCGTATCACCAACAGAGGTATCGGTGTAAGGATGTTTAGTATATGAAATGGACAAAGAAAGTAATGCGTAAGGGTCTGTTGACAAGGCAGGGTATATAGGACTCCATCAATAGGTTGTGAATTCAACTAGAACGTTAAGCTCAACAACATGCTGAACCTTAGAAAGGTTCGAAGGATGATCTGGAGTCTGCCATTCTAGTTGATGACTGAATGTTTAGACAAGAAAGAAGTTAGTTATATTTCATATGGTTTCTTACACCCTCCTAAATGGGACAATATTTATTTTATGTATGGCATAGTAAAGGAACTCACTAAGTTCTCTCGAACTTACTATCGCATCTGAATGTATAATGCGAATGTGCAAGTATACACGTCAAATCAAGTAATAAAGTGATGAGTGAGTGTCGTCTCCACAGGGATCAGAATTGATTAAAAAATTTCCAAGCTATTACTATGAAATTGACTAATTAAACTATGCAAAAGAAACAAACGACAAATTGATGAAGAGAATTAATGAATGGATTAATAAAATCAATCGTGAATGAAAAAAGCTAGGGCAATTGAAATGTTGTTGCAATTCTCAAAGAATAAGTGGGAAGGATTTGTACTGTTGAATGATAAAGGTTGGAATTACTCAGGCTTTATTTCTGTACCCTAATAATGCCATGGGAAAATCTTGACCTTTCTACTACTCAGGGATTAACTATTGCAGTTTGCTTCTTTTGAGAGCTAGACTTTAAGCTATCATGCTGAGTTTTTGTATGTCTATAGAACTCAAGAATGATATCCAAACTGTTCTTACTTTCCCTGTACAGATCACAACTTCTACATCTAGAGTGTTGTGAATATTTTTTTTCGAATACTCACCTGTATCAACCAATAATAATCAAATTTATTTAATCTTTTCAAAATTAAATTAGATCTAACAACATACCATACAATAATCTATGTCTAGAGTTTGCATGCATGCATTTAAAATAATCACAAATCGAATGAAACAATAATCAACTCAGAATAGACCATAGGCATTAAAAATAGTAAAAGTTCACCCAAATAATTCCAACCCAATGAGATTTTGCTCATGTATTGTACATTCAAATCCAAAATAAAACAATTCAACATCATCATTCAAGTTTACGAATCATAAAGTTCAAATTAGAAAATAAAGGCAGAACTAAAGGAAGCTCTCTTTACTCCAGCTTTCACTTTAATACTAGGATTTAATACAAAACCCAGGGAGATTTTTCTCCCCCTTCCTTGCATCTGTGATTTTTTCTCTATAAGTTACTACCCTCTCCTCTCTTTTCTCTTAAATTTTCCACGAGAATTTGATGTAGAGAAAAATTGCTCCCCATTTCCTCTTTCCCCAAAATCCTCGTCTCCTCTTTTCTTTTCTCTTTCCTCATTGATAAGGTAGGTTCCTACCTCTCTGCACACATCTTTTGCTTCCTCTTTTTTAAGGTGGTTTATCTGGTACAAGTAAAGCTAGTTGAGAGTGACGTGGATTGAGTACTACGTCATCTTCCTAGAATTGTCATGGCATTCTTGTTGGCAATCTAACCAACATTTTACCATGGAAATATTTCACTTCCATTTTCTTTCTCATTTCTCATTTCTCTTCTTCATCCTGCACCTACTGCCAACAATAACCAGCACCTTTCTTCCCAAGTAACAAATAATGACATTTATAGCACAATCCAAGCTTTATTATACAATGTTCTTAAAATATCCTAAAAATGCAAACATATTTACTTAATCACAAACAATTAATTCAATCTAAAGGCCTGAAATACATCTCTTTTCAAGAGTTATCACTTACGAAGTTGTCTTATGTTTGCAGGATTTACAAGGTTGACTGAGCACTCTGAAGAGGGACCCAGCCAGACTGTGATGAGATCGGGGGTCATAAGCAGATAGAGTTATGCACATAGGAAGGGGGTACCATTTGAGACTTTGCCTCAAGAATTGTTATGTTGTATCCAGATAGCACCCGTATAATTTGAGTAATTGGATAGTTAACCTTTGATAAGAATTGTTAGAGCTTCATTGTAAACAAGTAGTTAAATTAAAGGCAAAATTTTGAAGGACTAAACAATCAATGGCTTAAGGCCTTAATTGTAACAATTATTATTGGTTTTATTTTTAGACTCTTTTGTAGCAATTAAGTTAGTAAAAATTAAGAATAGGTGAACTTGATCCATTTGTGACGCTCCATATCTGGATCTGGTGGATGAGTTGGGTTAGGGGTGTTACAAGTTTAGTGGTATCAGAGCATATGTTTAGTCATTCCTTTGGACCTAAAGATTTGGAAGGAGTACCGTGCTGGTGTTTGATCTAGTTAAGTCCCTTGAGTCCTCGGTATTATGAAAAGAATACATGCGGTACATAGATGCATGCGCCTAGATTGATGAATTGAAAGGTAAGTACCAGTAGTATGTATGAAATATATGTAGAAAAAATATTTGAGAAAATATGGTGGTATAAATTCAAATAATTGTATGTTAAAAGGATACAAGGAAACTATAAGTAAGGAAATACAAGCAGATGAATTTGGAAGGGATATTTAAGTACAAGGATTAAAATTATAAGTTTTAGAAAAAGGAAGATAGGAAGTAGAGAGATAAAAGATAGTGGGAAGATTGATCAAGCCAAAGGCTTGTAGGCTTATGCATTTCCCTTTAACGTTCTGGGTTATTTATAACCAAAAGAAAGTATGACAATTTATGGAAATTAGGTGAATGGTAAGCAACTATTCAAAACCATCAATGCAGGTGGAATACCAGTCGACATTGGGAAAAGAAAGAATCCCTTAAGATTTCCCAAGAAGGATTGTCTGCCAATTGTTGCCCAATATGGAGTAGCCATTTTGGCAGCAGATATAGTCATAGGACTATTCAGTAACAACCCTCTTTGAGTAAGGACAAAAGCCTTTGTTACCATTAGAGTAGGACTCCGGAGTTAGAGTAGTGGCTTAGACACTCCGCTAAGATAGTATTAAAGGATGAGTCATGGGCAAGTTTGGTTGCACTGTGATAAGAAAGAATTGACTTATCAGATGCGTAGGGTTAGTGTAATAAGGAGTGTAGAGATTTCAAAGTATTCTAACAAGCATTAAGTCAAACGGTGCTCACCATTGACATCTACCATAGCTAGAGACTTGAAGAAAAGATTATATGATAGAGTAGCACATCGAAAGGATCAAAAGTAGCCAATAAGTTGAAACATAGGTTGGCTACTCGTGAGGGATTCACGTGGTAGTTAGAGTAAGTGCATAAGGAAATATAGGATTTGCGGAAGCATCCGCCAATGATAAGGTCGAAAAGTTGGTAGACAAGTAGTGTTCGCCATGGAATGACCGCCAAGTTAAGATAGTATAGGGATGCTATAGGACGGAAGGTGCCCAGGACCGGAATGATTAGGTAACCGCCAAGAGCCGGGACCTATATTTCACCAGGTATGAAGAATCTGCCATTCAGGAGGAGGTAAAAGGAAATGGGAATAATCTTAACCCTAACTTTGCCTTGGATCTTTTTGAGGTACATCCTTCCTACTAATGGGTTCTTCACCCCCCAAACATAATTTTGAAGCATATGACCAATATTTCTCAGTACTTTGAGTATTTATTTTTGCTCTTTTTACTTGACATTTGAATAGAGCTTTTTTTTGACCATACGAATAACATGTACATCTTTTTGAATTTTTCCTCGATCTTTGCTCACCAAGAAAAATATAGTTAAGATAGGTGCAAAAATAAGATAAAATTTTAAAATGATGGTAGCATGGCTTATGATGTAGGTAAATAGCAATAAAATAGGCTTTAAGTCTCAAATTAAGGTTTCAAGGGTCAAATTCATATGGTAGGCTTGAAAGGCTTAAACATTCCAAAGAAAATGTGCCTAAATCATGTTTAGATTCTTATGCCTCCTAGGATTTTGCCTAAAAAAAGTGCCTATTTCAAAAGAAGTTCAATTTTCATAGAAAAACGCTACATAAGACCTAAGAACATACAAGCATTCCATAACTCAAGATATCATCAAAAAAATCAAATAAAATTAGAAATCATACTTGCATTTGAGCTAACATATGAACAAAATTTTTCTCTAAACATCATTTTATTTCAGCATACTCATGTGAAAGCATTGAAACATACTTTAAAATTCATGCTAATATTGCTTTACACTCCCTTTAAAAAGAAGCAATGTCCTCATTACGTAAGTAAAGTAATGAATGAGAACTGAACACCAGGTAGGATACCAAGTCATTCTCAACAATCCAATCCTAGCCATGTTCATCCACATTACCATAGTACTTTACTTTTTCTTAGGGGAGAGGCATTGAGCTTATATTATTCAAGTTTGCAATTTTTATTGTGCGAAAGAAAAATTCTAACTATGAAATAAATAGAAATGCCTAAAAATAAATAAATGCTAAGAAAAAGAAATTTCCCCATTTTTATTCATGTCATCCTCCATGTCTTTTTCCTTTTCCCTTCTTTGTCGCACTTGATCCCACAATCTCCTCTTGTTATGTTTTGAAGATATGATCAGGAACTTAAGAACAAAAGTGTTAGAGATATTCGTAAAAGTATTTCGTATGGAATCATCTTTAATTTTTACATATCTCTAGTAAGCTTGTTGTTGGCTGTGCATGAATTTCCACATATCCATCATAGTTGAAAATTACGATTTATTCATAACATCTGAGGAGTTTGGCTTTGGAATTGTAACACCCCTAACACATATCCATCACTGGATTATGGTTAAAAAGCATTACCGTACAATCAGAACATATATACTTAATTTCATTCGATAAGATAATCATATAATAAATCAATCATACATGTACATATCATCCCTAAATCGAGCCATTGAGGCCTTAAATATACTTTAGAAACAAGTCAGGACCAATTTACAATCATTTGGAAAGCCTAGGAACAATTCACAAAATTTTGGAAACAGGGGTCACATGGCCATGTGCCTCACACAGGTGAGACACACGCTCGTGTCTTAGGCCGTGTAACCTTCGAACTAAGGACACATGGTCATTCCCTGGCCCATGTCCTCACCCGTGTAACTCTCTGACTAGGGTCACACGGCCGTGTCACACACCCATGTGCCAGGCTGTTTAACTCTCTGACTTTCCCCACATGCTCGTGTGTTAGGCCGTGTAACTCACTGACTTGCTAACAAAGGAATTCTTAAATGACACACAGTCATGTTCTACACACGGCTGAGTCACACGCCCATATCTCAGGCTGTGTGGACAAAAATTTGACTAAAATCAAGGCATTTCCTATACCATTTCATGCATAAACCTTTAGGTCTTTTGTGCACATAATCAAGCATCAAAACCCTATCAAAACATACATATAATGTCCATTTCAAGAGTCCTAAATCAACTAACCAATATGCCATTCAAGGCACGTCAAATACAATCATCAAAACTTACCTAAACATGTCTACTCTGCCTAATTTCAAACATCAATATCTAGTTCAATAGTTTCCAAAACAACTCATAACTTGACCATAATCATACCAATTCAAAACATACCATATGAGCCATTCAAAACATGCAACATAAGATAGCCTCAATGACACCAACTAGCAAGGTATCAAATGTACCAACAAAGTTAACTTACACAACTTATACATACCAAATCACCAACTAAACGTTCAACTAAGCACCATCACAAGTCCACCTATACATGCCATTATAACCTTGGCCAAATCATTCAGAAACTACCAATATTTATGCTAGATAGTGTGATAGATCTCCGACGAGCTTCCAAACCGATTGAGCTTCCAATAATCTATAAAACATAGGAAAGGAACTACATAAGCAATTAATGCTTATTAAGTTTGTAAAGATCAAAACATGACTTAACATTTCAATTTGCATAATTTAAAGCATAAGCTTGTTATCAGCCTATACATCACCATCAATACACAATTTAGTACATTGTACATAACTCATTTGAATTAACCAGATGATAAGTCATTTTGCATATGAAAATACATCATTTGATTCATACATCCTTTCCATGACCATATGCATAATTCATTTGAAAACTTACCATTTCAATCCCTTTTCTTTCCTGTTGAACTGTCTAGAATTTCATTGGATACTCGGGAAAGCTCACACGAAGTGTGCTTAAACATATAACTGTATCCTTTCCTTTACATCCTTGGTCATACTAGTTGTGAAATGGGCCTGCTCACATGAGCTGTGGGTCAGAATGTAAGCTACACGATGCTGCTCACACAAGCTGTGGAGTATCCGTAATAAATGCAGGACCTTAGCCATCGATAGGACATTCATGACCAACACTTGAAACATGAAATCCCTAATGACATGCCATTTGTATCTTACGAATTCCTAAGGTTCAACCGAGACTCAATAAATGTCACAGCATGGATTTATTCATTCATTGATTAATTTACTTTAGAAACAACATAATAACATACGATTTGAAATAGCATTAATACGATAACCATTTATAAGAACTCACCTCGACAATTAAGGGCGAGAAGGTAAATCGAGCTAATACGATGCATTTACTTTGCCTCTATCTAGGTTCGTACGTGGTTTATCTTGATCTAAATAAATAATTTCAATCCATATTTCATATTTATGCAAAATGACCATTTTGCCCGTAATATTTTAACTTTTCACAATTTAGTTCTTAAGCTCATAAATTGAAATATAAGCATTTTAATCCCTCTCATAAGCTAACTGAATTCTGTAGGGACTTAAACCAACCCAAATGAATCAACATTTCATAAAATTGACACGAACGTTTACTATTTTTACAAATCAATCCCTAAATGCATATTTCATCAAAAATCACTTTACAAAACTTGTTTATTTATCAACAAGGATTCATAATCTACCATTAACCACCAAGAACCATTGAAAAGCATTCATGGCATAACCCTCAACCTTTAACAATTTTACAAATTGACCACCGGGCTAGCTAGCTTAAGCTAAAACGACCTCAAAAACATAGAAACCATTAAAAACAGGGCTTGAAAACACTTACATGCACTAAAGGAAGCTTAACGAAACCTAGCCTTATCTTTAATTGTGAAATTCAGTTGAGGAAGAAAAAATGAAGATGATACTTATTTTTCTTTCTTTTGTTTTAGGTTTTAATTACTTAATTACCTTTTTAACCTTTAAAAACTTTATTAATTTCATCAAAACCAAACCATAAACATTCATTAACCATAAAAATGGTCTAATTACAATTTAAGTCCATTTGTTTTCATATCCATAGTCATTTAGCCCTTTTAACTAATAGAACTCCACTTTTACACTTTTTACAATTTAGCCCTTTTCACTTAATTAATCATGTAAACATCACAATTTCTTAATGAAATTTTAATACGACCTCAATATTATCCCATAGACATTAAAATGATTATAAAATAAAAATTTACTCATTGAATTTGTGGTCCCGAAACCACTCTTTGAATATCACTAAAAACAGGTTGTTACAACTCTCCCCTCTAAAGGAATTTTTGTCCCCAAAAATCTTACCAGAAAATAGGTTCGAGTATCTCACTTTCATAGCTTCTTCTGATTCCCGGGTAGCCTCTTCTATTCTGTGTCATTTCTAGAGAACTTTAACTAAAGCTATACTTTTATTTCTCAATTCTTTAACTTCTTAAGCTAGAATTCTGATCGGTTCTTCACTGTACATCATATATGGCTGAATCTCAACATCTACTGGTGAAATCACATGTGAATGATATGAATGATACCGTCATAACATCGATACATGGAATACATTATGAATCATTTCTAATTCTCATGACACAGCCAATTAGTAAGTTACTGGCCCAATCCTCTCAATGATCTCAAGCGGCCCGATAAATCGCAGTAAGCTTTCCTTTTTGCCCAAATCGAAGAACTTTCTTTCATGGTGATACTTTCAGAAATACCTTGTCGCTAACTTGAAACTCAATATCTATTATTTTCAAATCTGCATAAGATTTTTGACGATTAGAAGCCATTTTCAAACTATCACGTATCACTTTGTCATTTTCTTTGGTTTCTCGAATAATATCAACATCGAAAAAAATTTTCTCGCTAAACCCAATCCAATATAACAGAGTTTGACATTTTCAACCATACAAAGCTTTGTACGACACCGTATTAATGCTCACCTGATAACTGCTATTATATGCAAATTCAAGCAACGACAGAAATATTTCCCAGTTACCTTTCAACTCTAAAACACAACATCGAAGCATATCTTCGAGTACCTTAATTACTAGTCAGATTGACCATCAATCTATGGATGAAATGTTGTACTAAAATGAAATCAATTACCTAGAGCTTCGTGTAACTTGCTCCATAATTGAGACGTAAATCGTGGATCCCTGTTAGAGATTATAGAAACTGGCACACCGTGCAGTCTAACAATCTCGGAAATATACAACTCTGCCAAAATCTCAAGTGAAAACTCTATATGCATTGGAATGAAATGCACAAATTAAACGATCAATAATGACCTATACAATATCTTTTATTCTCGAAGATAGAGACAATCCCGATATGAAGGCTACCGTTACACATTCCCATTTCCACTCTAGAATCATCACAAGTTGTAATAGACCAGAAGGTACCTGATTTTTGGATTTAACTTGCTTACAAATTAAGCATTTTGATACAAACTTTGAAATCTCTCGTTTTATTCCTGGCCACCAGTACATCTGATTCAAAACATCGTACATTTTATTGATACCAGGATTTATCGATAAAGTACCGCTATGTGCTTACTGTAAAATCTTCTGAATGAGATCAAAGTGTCTTGGAACGCAACTTCTATTTTTGAAGTACAAACTCTCGTCTAAAGCAACATGAAAATTTGAATCAGATGTCGACTCAATCTATCTCTATTTAGCAATCAAATCATTGTCACTTTTCTGAGCCTCACAAATCTGTTGCGAAAACGTCAGTCTAGCTTTTTACTCAGCTAAAATTGAACCATCATCAATCAACGTCAACTGCGTGTTCAAAGCTCGCAAAGCAAACAGAGATTTTCTATTCAGTGCATCAACAACAACATTAGCCTTTCCCGAATGATAATCAATGATCAAATCATAGTCTTTCAGCAAGTGGTGCCGCCAAATATGTGAAAATATTTGACATCAAATACTTCAGGCTTTTGTGATAAGTGAAAATATGACATTTTCCCAGCACAAATGGTGCTGCCAAATCTTTAAAGCAAATACAATAGCTGGGAGCTCTAAATTGTAAGTCAGATAATTCTTTTCGTGTGGTTTCAACTGTAAAGAAGCATACACTATCACTTTTCTTTCTTGCATCAAAACACAGCCTAAACCATTCAATGAAGCATCAATATAAATAACAAATTCTTTACTAGACTCTGGCTGAACCAACACAAGTGCCTCAGTTAACAACGCTTTTAACTATCTAAAACTTTGCTGACACTTCTCAAACCATTCAAACTGGACATCTTTTTGTAGTAGTTTTGTCAATGGAGTAGCAATCATCGAAAATCCTTTGACAAATCTTCTATAATATTCGGTTAAATCCAAAAAAAATTCTGACTTCTAAAATATTCCTCTGAGGTTTCCAGTCCACTCTAGCTAATACTTTATTTGGATAAACTTTTATACCGTCTGTCGATACCACTTGTCCCAAAAATCCAACTTCCTGAAGCCAGAACTGACATTTGCTAAACTTAGCGAACAACTATTTTTCATGGAAATCTACAAAACAATTCTCAAATGTTGGGCATGCTCTATTCGATCTCGTGAATAAATTATAATGTCATCAATTAATACAATAAAAATTTTGTCTAAATACAGTCTAAATATTCTATTCATCAAGTAAATAAACATAACAAGCGCATTGGTCAAACCAAATGGTAGAACAAGAAACTCATAATCTTCGTACCTTGTTTTGAAAGTAGTTGATAATAACCAAAACGAATATTAATCTTTGAAAACACTATCGCACCTTTCAACTAGTCAAAAAAATCATCTATACATGGCAATGGATACTTGTTATTGATCGTGACTTTGTTGAGCTATTGGTAGTCAATACACAATCGCATTGACCCGTCCTTTTTCTTGACAAACAATACAGGAGCACCCCAAGGAGAAAAGTTGGGTTGAGTAAAGCCCCTATCTATCAATTCCTATAACTGTGCTCTCAACTCTTTCAATTTTGTAGGTGCCATTCTATACAAAGCTATCAATATCGGAGATGTTCATGACACTAATTCAATAGCAAACTCAACCTCTCTAATGAGCGATAACCCTGGCAATTCTTTTGGAAATACATCTGTGAACATACATAAAATCGGAACTGATTCTAACTTCAATTCTGGAACCCTAGATAACATTAGATGTACTATCTAGTCTATCTGATTAAATTTGGATCCTTTCACCATGCTGACATTTTAACATGATATGCTTTTTTCTACAGTTCACAATAGTATCATACAAAGCTAACCAGTCCATACCCAAATCACATCAAACTCATCAAAGGGTAATAACATCAAATCAGCCAGAAAGTTGCAACCTCGAATCATCAACGGAAAATTTTTATAGACTTTATCGACTAACACATACTAACCTAAAGGGTTCATTACTTTAACGGCAAATTCAGTAGAGTAAAAAGCTATTTTCTTATCTGACACTAAATTTGTGCATACATATGAGTGTGTTTACCCCGAGTCAATCAAAGTATTAAAATTAGTATCAAAGATAGAAAATGTACCGATGAGCACATCAGGTGCTAAAGCTTCCCCTCAAGCACAAATTGCGTAAGCCCTAGCTGGTGCCCATGCCTCAGATCTAAGAGCAGAATCTTTCGTTCCACTTTGAATATTACCCGTATTTCCAATGTTTTGGGGTGGTCTCCCTCTCACAGCTATATTACTCGGACGAGTTGTTTGAGGCTTTTCTTTATCAGACCTTTTAGGGCAGTCTCTAAGATAATGATCGTAAGAACTGCATTTAGAACATGACCCGTCATTCAATCTGCATTCACCGAAGTGTCATCTATTACATTGCTGACATTCAGGCTTGTTGTTCCTAGCACTACCCATATTTGCTACAGATGTAGCCTAAGGTTTCGAGCTCGAATGTTGTTTTCCTCTATCTCTCCCAGAATAACCCATCAAAGCTGATGAACGACTACGAAATTCTTTTCACTTCTTTGATAGAGACGAGAATGATTTTCCTATAGGTCTTTTTCCCGAATCATGAGCCTCAGAATTGACTTTCCATTTTGCTTTGCTAAGTTCCTCTGTCTTGTGTGCTCTATCAACTAGAATTACAAATTCTTTCATCTCATGAATCCCGATTAGCAACTTAATATCTTCATTTAGACCGTCTTCAAACCCTGTGCACATAACAGCCTCAGATGGTATACACTCTAAAGCATATTTGCTACATTGTACAAATTCTCTCTCGTAATTGGCTACTGTCATACGACCTTGTTTCAATTCCAGAAATTCATTGTGCTTCTTATCGAGGAACCTTTGACTTACATATTTCTTTTTAACCTCTGTCTCGAAGAATTCCCAATTTAAATCATCCCTTGGTATTATCGCGATCAAAGTGTTCCACCACTAATAAGCTGGATCCTTTAATAGAGAAACAACACTTTTCAAGCATTCAACTAGTGTACATGATAATTAATCAAAAACTCTCACCATATTCTCTAACCAGAACTCAACTCTCTCTGGATTATCTTCGGTTGTACCAAGAAACTATTCAACCTCATACTTTCAAAATTTATCAACAAGAGGTTTACTTACACGCATAAGTTCCAAACCCTGAGGTATCACTAGGACCGATTGGGGTACATGTGGGGGTGCAGGTCGTTGAGCCATTGGGTGCTTTCGCACGAACTCTGAAAACCACTCAGACATCATCTGCAAGAAGGCTTCTTTAGCCTCTCCTCCCCCGGCCTTAGATACGAGCCTACTACCACTAGAAGCTGCCCCGTGAATGAGGCTTGCACATTACTTTCTACTTCATCGAAATTGGCTCAATTGGATGACATTTTATCTATATGAAAATATAATTCAATTTGAGTTAGGAGTTATATCGCAGGTTATATAATGGCATGTATTTCTAGACTCCATACATGCTACTTCAGCTCGAGAACCGACTAAACCATAGCTTTGATACCACTAAATGTAACACCCCTAACTCGTATTCATCGCCGAATTAGGGTTACAGAGCATTACCGTATAATCAAAACATATATACTTAATTTCATTTATTAACATAAAAATATCATAAACCAATCATACACATACATATCATCCCTAAATCGAGCCTTCGAGGCCCTAAACAGACTTTAGAAACAAGTCGCGACCAATTTGAAATCATTTGGAAAGCCTAGGAAAAACTCACAAAATTTTGGAAACAGGGGTCACACGGTAGTGTGGCCAGGCTGTGTGCCTCACACGTCTGAGACACATTCCCGTGTCTCAAGCCGTGTAACCTTTAGACTAGGGACACACTGCCGTGTCCCAGCCCATGTCCTCACCCATGTAACTCTCTGAGTGACCCACGGCCGTGTCACATGCCCGTGTGCCAGACTGTGTAGCTCTCTGAGTTTCCCCACACGCCCGTATGCCAAGCCGTGTGTTAGGCCATGTAACTCACTTACTTGCTTACAAAGGAATTCTTAAATAACACACAGCCGTGTCGTCAGTTCGTGTGCCACACACGGCTGAGTCACATGCCCATGTCTCAGGCCGTAACCAGTATTCGTTTGTGAAATAGGGTTACGGAGCATTACTATAAAAACGTGGCTCAAATCGTTCATTTCCAATCATTTCATATATCATAACATAATCCATTCAAACATATGTATATTGTCCCTTATTTGAGCCCTCGAGGCCCGAGAAACACTTTAGAAACGATTCAGGACTAAATCAGAAACATTTAAAACTTTGAAGAACAAGTTAGAAAAATTCACACAGTAGAGGTCACACGATTGTGTCCGTGCCTGTGTAACTCTCTGATTTGAGTCAAACAGCCAAGCCACATACCCGTGTTCTAGGCTGTGTATCGTTTGAAAAGCAACCATTAAAACCATGTAAGTGACGCCCATTTCTTTCACCCAATTCAAGTACACCAGCCATTTGCACATACAGTCAAGCCTTACAACCTACCTAAATCATGCATATTAAGACCAATTCAGTAGGTCATTTATCCATACAACCAATATGCCATAAGGCACCTCAATCTCATACACCAAATATACCTAAACATGTGCATATTTAACCATTTATCAGCTAACTTGTTTCCATGCCAAAACATATCAAAATTGACACACATCAACCATACCCTATTAGACAATGCCATATCAAAATCAACTTACGATTTGTACAACTTCTCACATGCATCAAAACTATGTACGTGACACCAAACTAACCATTTTCAAATGGTTCCGAGAACTAACATGTATACATACCAAATTTGACTCATGCACATCTATTTAAAACCTTTCCTATGCATACCATAACTTGACCATGTTGTGGTCAATCCATAACCTACCATTTTAGCCATTCAAACATACATTAATACATTTTCAAAATGACACACATCAATAAGGTATCAAAAGTACCAAGATTACACCAACCACAATGAAATATACATGCCAAACTCATCAACTAACATGAACCATAAGTTAACCTATACATGTCATTATAACCTTGATTACGACATCAAAATCTACCTATACATGTCATTATAACCTTGATCACGACATCAAAATCTAAAAATATAATCGTTGGATGGTGTGATAGATCTCCAAAGAGCTTCCAAACTGATCAGGCTTCTGATAATCTATAAAGTAAAGGAAAATAACTACGTAAGCAATGAATGCATAGCCAGTTTATATAAACCTAAAACATAACATATCACTTCAATACTATCATACGTAGATTAAACATGATTCAACACCAATACTTTCAACTTAGTATAATCCTATTGAACACCATTTAACTCACAATTAAGTATATTCATAAACATCATATACACCTTTCGTACATAACATAATAAGGTCTCATAGGTTGACTTACATAATTATCAACCTTAAAAAAATGAACTATTTTATTTACTTACTTACCATTCCATTCATTTGGCATAAGCTTATTTACATTATTAACTCACGAATTAGTGTATTTATTCATGACATAAGTAAACTCACTTATAGCATACGTAAATTTCTTCCTTACAAATAAGTCATTTAACTCAACAATCCTTTTATTTCATCACATTACATCTCAACTATGAACTTATCATTTCATTACTTATTCTCACCCATTTCATTTGCATACATACAAGACATAAACATAACATTAATCATAGCAACAAACTAGTCCATTTAAGCATAACTCTTTTAGAATCAATTACACAATAAACCATTTCATGAGAAATTACATACTTTGATTCTTACCACTCTTTCATGCACATAAACATCTTTCCATTTGGTCACTTACCATTTCAATGCCTATCTTTAAAACTAACACAATACAATCCAACCAATAGATTGGCACAAGCCTAACCATCACCAACAACACATGTTAATGCATCAATTCATAATTCACTTGAATAACATAAAATAAGTCATTAAACATGAATAACCTCACTTCAAATCATCAATTTCATGAACAGAGTCTTACTTTCGTTTAAGATTTCCTTTTCATTCCTTTTCATAGTTTTCATAATATAAGTCATTTGAATACTTACCATTCCTTCCCTTTTCATGCCCGTTGAACCACTTAAAATAACATCGGATACGTGGGAAAGCTCACACAAAGTGTGCTAAACATATAGTCGTAGCTCACACAATCTATAAAATAGGCCTACTCACACAAGCTGACGGTCAAAATGTAAGCTACATGATGCTACTCACACAAGCTGATAAATATCTGTGACTAAAGCCGAACCTCAACCATCGGTAGGACATTCAGGACCAGCACCCAAAACATGGTAACCTGGGTCTGCTTACACAAGCTGACCGTCAGAATGAAAGTTACATGATGCTGCTCACACAAGCTGATGAGTATTCGTAACAAATGTAAGACCTTAGCCATCAGTAGAACATTCAGGACCCAAAACCCGAAACATGAAAGCCCTAATGACATGATATTTTATCCTATATATTCTTAAGGTTCAACCGGGGCTTGATATTCGTCAAACATAGTTGGATTTCCATTGTCTCTTTACTTGATAACTTGTATAATAACATATATATTAATTCGTTTACAATAAATGATACGATTCGGCCCGGGTTAATCGAGTCGTTTCACAAAGTTTGCCTAATCGTCGACGAGGAGAAGTTCTAGCAGCCAAAAAGGAGTAAATTTGTTTTAAAATTTGCGGAAGCTTACAAAGTGAATTTTGAAATGATAGAAGGTTTAGAAAGATGTAGGTTTGTTTTAATAAAGGAATCAAATGATAGTTAATTTGGGATAATTTGTGGGAATGGAAAAACGGACTTAACTCTAGAAACGATTCAACACTAAAGAGTGTCACCCCGGTTTCTATTTGGTTAAAGTGGATTTGTAAAATTGTAGAAGGGTTGAACGCCACACCAAAATAAGGTGATAAGTTCAAGAAGAGAACGATAAACGCTACTAGCTCGCTAGATAAGTCAGATCGAAACTCGTACGAATTTAGAGAGGAGAAAACTCACTCTTTGAACAAAGTTCTTTCAATAATCTGGCAAAAAGTTCTTTCACAAAATGAAATAGCAAACTATTTATAGACTAAGTACTAGTTAGCCGAATGGTCATCTTCATGGCTAAGCAAATTAAACTAGAAAATTCTAGAATTGAAGCATTAAGTTGCTGTAGCTAAATTCAGCTGACTGAAGTCCAATAGGCAGCTTCTAGACTAACCAAATGAACTTGGAATGCTTGGAAAGGTGCATGGCAGCAGCTAGGTTCGGCCAATGAGCTTAAATGAGCTCATTAAGATGCAACTCTTGGCTAAAAAAGTACCAGCATTAAAGGAGAACGTGAATGGCCAAAATAAGTGTGAAAAGTCAGCCTTGAAGAGTCTTTTAGGTGTGAACATGCCCAACCGAATAGTCATTGGTGTGAACTCCAAGTGTGAACAGCATTATGTTGTTTGGTTGAGAAATGAATCAGCTGAACATTCACATGCATGTATCACCAAGTTCTTTGTATCTACGGTGCATGCGTCTTGCTTAAATACTCTCCCACATTCAGCCAACCTACAAAAGAGATGAATCAATTTAAATTAATTCACATTCAGCTGAACATAACTAAAAACATAACCTGGACAATTTAAATACACATAATTAAAACTAGACACAATTAATTAAGTTAAGACGCAATTAATTCGGTTAGACAAGACATATTAAAAACATGCAATAACAAAAACATATTTATAAGCTGTAATATTTAAGACAACTTAATAACATGCAATAAAAACACATTTAACATGAATAATTAAATTTGTCTAGATTTTAGACCAATTAAACAACGATTATTAGTTGAGCTGTGTTTAACTAATTTAACTAAATCAAATAATTATTCCAACAACTATATTAATGTCTAAATGGAATTAAGCTGAATTTGAGCTGATTCGAGCTCATTAAGCTGAAATGGAGCTTAATTCAGCTCGCAACAAATTGCAAACAATGCTTAGAGAGCTGGTCCAAAAATGTGCCCGGGGCGTGGTTGTATCAATAGAATCACATATTAAACATTCAATTTAATCAACATTTAAGTGATTATAGTTCATACGAACTTACCTAGTTGAATTTGTAGAAATGTCAAAATATAGGGGCTATTTGGTAATTTTCCATTCTCTTTGATTTTCCACTCGATCTTGATCTAAATTAATAATTTCATTCAATTTATTAATTTAGATAGTAAAAAAATTTATTTTATGCGATTTATTCATTTTTGACATTTGTACAAAATTACCCCTAACATTTTACTTTTATTCAATTTAGTCTTTGAGCCTAAAACCAACAAATTAACCATTTTTATTGCAAAACCATACTAGCCGAATATTTATAGCATCTATTTCAACCCAGTTTTACAACAATTTCACATCAAGTCCTTGAACTATTACTTTTTTAATAATTTAGCCCCTAATCGGTAAATTCGTCAAAGATCACTTAATAAAATACTTATAAATAACAAATAATACTTAAAATTTATCATTTAATATCTAAAATCACATAGAATCATCAATGGAAACATTCAATATCTTTAACAGTTTCAAAATCGAAGGTACGGGCTAGCTGGACCTAGTTGCAACGATCTGAAAAACATAAAAATTACTAAAAACGGGTAAGAATTACTTACCATGCATGAGAAAAATCATCATGGTTGAACCTAGCTTAATTTTTCCATGCACATTCGGTTGTTGAAGAAGAAATAAAAAAGATGATGATAATTTAGCAATTTGTTTCTTTAAATTTAATTTAATTATAAAATTACCATTTTGTCCTTTTAAAAATCATCCAAATTTCATGCTTTTAGTTGCCCAAAACTGTCCTCTAAATCCTTAAATGGTTTAATTACCACTTAAGTCCTTTTTCCTTTAATCAATAAGCCTTTTAATCACTCAACTCAAATAGTGATCAAATTTTACATTTTTTATAATTTAGTCCTTTTTAATTAATTAACTATCGAAATTTTAATATAAACCTAATGACACTCTATAAATATTTATAATAATATTTACGGCTCAGTTTATAAAAATGAGGTCCCAATACCTCATTTTCTAAAACCACTTGACTTTAGGGTCTTACCACTTGAACTTAATAAATCATTTATATAACATTAATTACTATATAAAAAACCTTTTTAAAACAATATTTGACTCATAAATATTAAATAATAATTTTTACAAACTTACTCATTAGATTTTTAACCCCGAAACCACTGAAAAACGGGTTATTAGAACCATTTCATGCATACACCTTTAGGTCTTTTGTGCACATCATCAAGGCATCAAAACCCTATCAAAACATACATATAATGATCATTTCAAGTGTCCAAAATCAACTAACCAATATGTCATTCAAGGCACCTCAAATGCAATCATCAAAACTTATATAAACATGTCGACTTTGCCTAATTTCAAACATCAATATCTAGTTCAATACTTTCCAAAACAACTCATAACTTGACCATAATCATACCAATTCAAAACATACCATATGAGCCACTCAAAACATGCAACATAAGATTGACCCAATGACACCAACTAGCAAGGCATCAAATGTACCAACAAAGTTAACTTACACAACTTATACATACCAAATCACCAACTAAACATTCAATTAAACACCATTACAAGCCCACCTATACATGCCATTATAACATTGGCCAAAACATTCAAAAACTACTGATATTTATGCTGGATAGTGTGATAGATCTCCGACGAGCTTCCAAACTGATCGAGCTTCCAATAATCTATAAAACATAGGACAGAAACTACATAAGCAATTAATGCTTATTAAGTTTGTAAAGATCAAAACATGACTTACCATTTCAAATTGCATGAGTTAAATCATATGTACATTAAAGTCCAAACCATAAGCTTGTTATAATTCTATACATCACCATCAATACACAAGTTAGCACATTGTACGTAACTCATTTGAATTAACCATATGATAAGTCATTTTCCATATAAAAATACATCATTTGATTCATACATCCTTTTCATGAGCATATGCATAATTCCATTTGAAAACTTAGCATTTCAATCCCATTTCTTGCCCATTGAACCATATAAAATTTCATTGAAAACTCGGGAAAGCTCAAACTAAATGTGCTTAAACATATAACCGTAACCTTTCCTTTACATCATTGCTCACATGAGTTGTGAAATGGGTCTACTCCCAAGAGTTGTGGGTCAGAATGTAAGCTACACGATGCTGCTCACACAAACTATGGAGTATCCGTAATGACATGTCATTTGTATCCTACAAATTCCTAAGGTTCAACCGGGACTCGATAATTGTCATAGCATGGATTTATTCATTCATCAATTAATTTACTTTATAAAGAACATAATAACATGCAATTCGAAATAGCATTAATATGATAACCATTTGTACAAACTTACCTCGACAATTAGGGACGTGAAAGTAAATCGAGCTAATACGAAGCTTTTACTTTGCCTCGATCTAGGTCTGTCATGGTTTACCTTGACCTAAATAAATAATTTCGATCCATTTAATTCTTCTAGTATTCAATTTAGTCCACATTTCATATTTATGCAAAATTACCATTTTTCCTCTAACATTTTAACTTTTCACAATTTAGTACTTAATCTCATAATTTGAAATAAAAGCATTTTAACCCTTCTTATAGGCTAAAAGAATTGTTTAGGGACTTAAATCAACCCAAATAAATCACCATTTTATAATTTGACATGAACTTTTACTATTTATACAAATAAATCCCTAAATGCATACTTCATCAAAAATCACTTTACAAAACTTATTTATTTATCAACAAGGATTCATAATCTACCATTAACCATCAAGAACCATTCAAAAGCATTCATGGCATAATCCTCAACCTTTAACAGTTTTACAAATTGACCCCCAGGCTAGCTAGATTAAGCTAAAACGACCTCAAAAACATAGAAATCATTAAAAAAGAGGCTTGAAAACACCTACATGCACTAAAGGAAGCTTAGCCGAACCTAGCTCTAACAGCCTGTTTTCAGTGAAATCAGAACAGTGGTTTCGGGACCACAAATCTGAAGTTGAAAATTTTATTTTATTATTATTTTATTTTCTATAGCATGCTAGTAGTACCGTATAAAAATTTCGTTAAGAAATTTTACCATTTACATGCTCAATTTGATAATAAGGGCTAAATTGTGTAAAGAGCAAAAGTTGAGTTCCAGAAGTTTAAGGTATTAAATAGCTATAGAATTTTAAAGTAAGAGTCCTTATATGATAATTAGACCATAAATAGTGATAGTGGATGTACATGTTTGCCATTTGTGTAAATTTTAATATTTTTAAAGGTTAAATTAGTAAATAGGTAAATAAATGATAAATTAAGTAAAACCAAATTAAGTATCCTGTTTTATTTTCCTTCTTCAACCGAATGCTAGGGCTCGAGAAGCCATTTTTAGGCTTTCAAATTTTGGCAACTTCACCTTGCTAAATTGGTATGTATTTTTTCTCGTTTTTACTGATTTTTATGTTTTTGGGTTCGTTGTAGCTTAATCTAGCTAGCCCGGGGATTAATTTGTGAAACTGTTAAAGTATTAGAGTTTTGCCACGAATGAATATAGGTTTTTTTTTATGTTTGATTGAAGAAAATGATTAGTTGTTGATAGATAAACAACTTTTGTAAAGGGATTATTGATAAAATTATCAATTAATGGTTAAATTAAAAAAAGTGAAATTTGATGGTGTAAATTGTGAAATAATGAATTTTAAGAGTTGATAGGGACCTATATGAAATTATTCTAGTTTGGGTTAGGGATGAATTTGCATGAACTTCATTTATTAAGCTTAGGGAATAAATTAAAAAGAAATCAAATATGTAGGGGAAGAAGTGTAATTTTGCTATTATGTGAAATTGGATTGAATTGAATAGACTAGTTATTAAATTCATTGAATTTATTTATTTAGATTAAGATAGATCTCAACTGGGTTTAAATCAAGGGAAGGTGAAAGTTGTGGATTAGTCGGTCATACTTTTTCGCGATAGTGTCGAGGTAAGTTTATAGTAATTAAATTATATCATTTGATTTCCTTATGTACTTGTATTTTATAATCAAGTAGTCAGGTTGTTACATGGCCTAGCACACGGCCGAACACACGAGCGTGTAAGGTTGTTTTGAAGGGTACACAGCCTGGCACACGGGCGTGTTGCTTGGCCATGTGACCCATGTCATTGAGTTAAACGGGCACGGACACGGGTACAGACATGGGCTGGGACACGACCTTGTGTCTTTATTTCTAATGCCTACACGACTTGAGACACGAGCGTGTCTCTTGGCCATTTGAGTCTCTTGGCCATGTGACCCCTGCAATATAGTAAATTTTCACTATTTTCTGAATAATTCTCTGAGTTTTTGATTTAGTCCTGACTTGTTTCTAACGTGTTTTTACGGTCTCAAGGGCTCGTATAAGGGACAATATGTATGAATTGGATTGGTTTTAACATGATTATTGATATGATTTGTATTCATTTGAAATTATGTTATTTGATTTGAAAACTTTGATAATGCTCCGTAACCCTGCTCTGATGACGGATATGGGTTAGGGGTGTTACACTAGCCCTATCTTCAATGGTGAAATTCGGTTGAGGAAGAAGAAATGAAGATGATACATATTTTTCTTTCTTATGTTTTAGGTCTTAATTTCTTAATTACCTTTTTAACCTTTAAAAACTTTATCAATTTCATGGAAACCATACCATAAACATTCACTAACCATACAAATGGTCTAATTACCATTTAAGTCCATTTGGATTCATTTCCATAGTCATTTAGCCCTTTTAACTAATAGAACTCCACTTTTACATTTTTTATGATTTAGTCCTTTTCCATTTAATTAATCATGCAAACATCAAATTTTCTTAATGAAATTCTAATACAACCTTACTAATATCACATAGACATTAAAATAATAAAATAAAAATTTACTCATCAGATTTGTGGTCCCAAAACTACTATTCAGATTTCACTAAAAACGGGCTATTACAGGAAAAGTCAACTTAGGATTAACACTTGGTTCAACTGGTTCAGCAACATTTGGTTCCACCCCCAGTCCAGGGTTGTTTGGTTCCTCTTTAGATTCTGCTTCTTTTGTGTCATTTATTGAGTCAGCTTCCAGTTTAGATTTGGGTGATGACTCATCAGATTTTGGTTTGTTCAGTTCATTTGGTTTAACTTTGCTCAACAGTTCAACATTCTCCACTAACCTTTCAAGGTCACGCCTTGTTATGCAACCTTGAACATAACAGTCCTTTACGTTTGCCTTCAATCTTACTTGGGCCTTTAAGCAAAGTGAAGTAATAAATGATGGATCTCTTTGAAAATAATTCTCACAACATTGATAAACATTTCTATGATAAATGCATACAACAAAAGCATTCGTTCCATCGAGATGGTGCAACAAAAGCATTCGTTCAATCTTCAGCAAAAATGACTACATACTTTCCTGTAATCCATTAGGATCTCAAAATTGTAACCACATTAAGAACTTGTTCAAGAAAATCCCAATTGATAGTTGTCATTATGGTAGTGTAACACCCCTATCCCTTCTCATTTGTCGGATTAAGCTTATAGACTGTTACCGATCAAAATAGAACATTTCACTTTATTTTAGAACAATTAAATAATTAATTTATAAACATATAACAAACAATATCTATTCATGGTATGAATACAATTATGGGCCTTGAATTGAGCTTGTGGGCCTTAAAAATAGTTTAGGAACAATTCGAAATTAAATTGAAACAAAATAGAAAATTTTAGAAAATTTTGAAAATCTGAAAAACAGAGGTCACACGCCTGTGTGGCCAGGCTGTGTGACATAGCTTAGACTGTGTGAGCATTTGAAATAAAGACATACAACCATGTGTCTGACCGTGTGAGTCACTGACTTGGCACACACGGTCATGTTTCAAACCGTGTCTAAGACCGTGTGAAACTTGTACCTAAGATAATAAAGCACACATGGCCATGTAGGGTGACCATGTGTGACACATGGTCGTGTGATAGCCCATGTCCTAGGCTGTGTACTCACCATTTAACCCCTAATTCAAGTTAATTCAATACCAAATCTTGCCCAAAAATATTCACGAATAACACATACATTCCTATGTTCAAAACACTCTTAATACATTCTTAAACATGTCAAAACAATCAACCTAAAGCTTCTAACCAATGTACCATTCATTGGCACCTCAATTCATAACCAACATTCAAATAACCTAACAAGACTTTGTCTAATACGAATTTCCAATTTAAGCTCCCAAAACTAACTATATTATTATTACCTTTTGAACATGCTATAAAGTTTACCAAATAAACATTATGATTTCCATTTATACATAAGATTTCGTATTCCCATATTACAAAACATATTCAAAAGAAGCTAACAATTCTTCTTAATCATCCATTACCATTAACATTAAATACTTACAAATAAAACCTATATACGCACGCCACAACCCAAAGAGAGATACAAAAGCTACCACAAAAAGGAGTTGGATAGTGTGAGCTTTTCGGTCAATCCATTCGTTTGGTTTGAAATTAGTATCTACAAAATAACATAAAAGAAACAAGTAAGCTTATAAGGCTTAGTAAGTTAATAATATAAAACTTTACTTGACTTACACCATAAAAATAAATACTTGAAGAAATATCATACTATCCCTAACCTTCAATACCAAAACATGAATTATAATATTACTTGTAACCATATTCAAATAGTTTTTCACCTTTAATTCTCAAAAGCTTATCATAGTGAAATCACACATACTCAAAGTGAAATTCCATTTACCTGTATAAATCATGCATTGTTATATTTTCACTTATCAAGCCCATTACATATAAATAAACCAAAACATGCAAGCATATAACTAACTTTTAAATCTCCCTATCATTTAGTTCATCGAATCAAATAACTTGACTCAAAATTTTGAGTAACAAAATCATACCAAGGGCATCATAAATGCATAACAGGGGCACCAAAGTGCAAACAAGGGCACTGAAGTTCAAATAGGGTCACAAACGTGCATTCAAGGGTACCGAAGTACAAACAGGGCATGTATGTCCATTCAGTAACATTTTCTTCGTTTTTGAATACATACTTAAATTCATTTCATTCTTATATAACTTTAACACTGTTCCAAGAGAAACACTACAATATTCTCTATCAATTTAATAGATACAAAATATTTGTATTTTTCATAGTTATATAATAATCCAAACTAAATTCACCTAGTTACATATATTCATCAATTAATTAAAGAACATTAATATAATTGACTAGAAAATTATATTTACATATTGAAATACAAGGAACTTCCCTAGGCTAAATTGCAACAATTGCAGAAGTTCAGGGACTACTCAAAAATATTCACCGTATATCAACAGAATCTTGATCTAAAATATAATTTATTTCATTTATTAGCTTAAATTTCATATACTAATAAATTCTAAAATTTTTACCCTTCTATTTATAAAAATTACATAATTGCCCCTAACTTTTACACTTTATGCAATTTAGTCTCTTATCCTGAAAATCATCAAAATAGCCACTTTTGAAAATAACCACATCTAGCCCAATATTTAAGGCTACAAAATAGTCCCTAACATATCACTATTTCACAATTAGACTAAGATATTTTTAACATTTTAATAATTTAATCCTTTAACTAAAAACTAACAAAAATCACTTTCCAAAACAATCCAAAATCACAACCAAGACTTCAAACTCATCATTAACATCAAAAACAAATGAGATTCATTAATGGTAAAATACAAAATCTTTAACAGTTTCAAAAACAAAGGTACGGGTTAGCTGGACCTATATGCAACAATATTAAAAACATAAAATTACGAGAAATGGGTGAAAAATAGCTTACCATACATGTACCCATGCTTGGCCGAATATCAAGCTCCTTCAATGGACTTTTTGGTTTTCTAATTTCGATAGAATTGAAGGAAAGATGAAGATGAATTATTTTTTCTAAGTTTTATTTATTAAATTACAAATTTACCCTTTAATTATCTTGCATTTTAACTAATTCAAAGACCAAAGCCGTCCATCAAATTCTTCTATGGTTTAATTACCATATAAGTCCTCCCTATTTAATAATCAAGCGTTCCAATCATTATAATTCAATAGTGATTAAATTTTACATCTTTTACAATTTAGTCCTTTTTAATTAATTAACCAGTCAAACATTAAACTTTCTAAACACAAACTTTCACACAACAAAATAATATCTCCATAAATATTTAATAAAAATATTACGGGCTTAGTTTATCAAAGCGAGGTCTCGATACCTCATTTTTCTGAAACCACTTGACTTTCAAGACAACCAATTTACTAAACTATTTGTTCAATAAACTAAAATTTACCAAATTAAAATTTAATAAAAAACTATAATCGACTCGTATGAGTTAATTAATAATAAATACAAACATACTCGTCGAATTTGTGGTCTTGAAACCACTATTTTCGACACCATTAAAAAACAGATTGTTACGGGCAGAGTATTCATCTTCATCAACATCAGGTAAGTTAAACAAATCATTAATGGGCTTAGAAGTAAGGGGTACCTTCTTCTTACAAATAAGAAATTCATTCGCATCTGGCGTGGTCAAGTTGACATAGAATTCTTGCACTAAATCCTCATCATGCATTGATCATGCATCACATAACTGATTCCAATTTAAAGTATTAATCGTCTTTCAAATTAACAAAGACATGACCATCTTATCATTGCTCTCAAAATTGAAACCTTTTTTCTGGCATCATGGGTTGATTCTTGAAGATAGAATCAAATCTTTCCCTTACTTCCTCATCTTGAATCACAATTGGATTCTCGACAGAAGTCTTTGAGGATATAGTTCTTTTACGAGACATGGTATTTTTCCCAAAAAATAGGCAGAATTTCAACAAAGGGAAAAATAAATGGGCAAGGTGTTGTGGCAAAAGAATTTTGCAACGGCGATAGGGTTGCTCCGAAAAAGACTGAAGGTAAAGAAAGAAAATTAAGAAGAGGCTTTCGAGACTTAAGGCCAACGACTAAGAGAAGAAAATTAGGGTGAAAGCTAATTGTTAGGGTGTTGTCAATTTTATGAAGGTGTGGAGGGGTTTATATAGTGATGGATTAGAGCAAATTTGTAGCAAAATTTAGGTACAAGAAAATACTTATGCAGCAACCATGGAGGGAAATATACGTGGCAGTAAAATAAGGGTTTTGGGGAACCCTTTGGACAACAATTGCATGGGTAAATTTCTTTTCTTCACAGTTCTAGGCCTCAAGCCCAAACTGCAATTATTTGTTGTACTGAAAAATTTAACCGGACTAGAAAAATAAATTAATTAGTACTCTAAATTGGCCCTCTAATTAAGCATAAACAAATAATTAAAAATTAAAAATTTCTTTTGGCTTAATTAGAAAATTTCTTCTCGGAAGATTAAATTAAAAATATTCGAGGAAAGGTTGGAGGGGTCACAAATGGTCCCGCTTAAGTTCCAATCTCCTTAGACATAATTAATTCAATGTACTAATTCAAGAAAAATAAATTCTAACTATGCCATTTATTACAAAAAATAAAAATATGAAAAATTAAGGGTCTATTAAATTAAATGAAGTTTCAACTCGCTCAACTTCACCATATCAATAGTGTTTGAGACGTTGACCATTAACTTTAAATGCACCTCCCTTGTTGTCCTACAATTCTACAGCTCTATATGGATAAACTCTGTAAATGGTATAAGGTCCTTTCCATCGCGATTTGAGATTTCCTTGAAATAACCTTAGCATTGAATTAAACAACAACACTTTCTAACCTTGTTTGAATTCACGAGGTTATATACGACTGTCATGCCATCTCTTAATCTTTTCTTTGTACATCTTGGCATTCTCGTATGAAAATAACCTCAACTTCTCAAGCTCATCAAGTTGTAGCATTCTTCTCTCACCAGCTTGCTTATGATCCAAATTTAATTGTTTCAAAGCTCAGTGAGCTTTATTTTCCAACTCAAGTGCCAAATGACATGCCTTTTCGAACACTAACTAATAAGGAGTCATTCCTAATGGAGTCTGAAAAGCAGCTGATAGGCCCATAGAGCATCATCAAGCATTCGAGACCAATCTTTTCTATTATGTCACACCACCTTCTCATGGATTCCTCTGCTCTCATGATTAACCCATTCAACTTCCCATTTCGCTGTGCATGATAGGCAGTGGAAATGTTGTGTTTCACAATGTGCTTTTCAAGTAACCAATTAAGCCATTTATTTACAATGTAAGATCCTTCATCACTAATTATAGCTCTAGAAGTCCCAAATCGTGTAAACACATGCTTATGTAGGAATCGCATGACAACCTAGCATCATTCATTGGGTATGCCTCGGCTTCATCCCACTTGGATACGAAATCCACAGCTACTAAGATATATTTGTTACCATAAGAAGAAGGAAATGAGCCTAGAACATCAATGCCCCATACATTAAATAACTCCACCTTTAAAATGTTTGTCAAGGGCATCTCGTTCCTCCTTGATATGTTTCCAATCTTTTGGCATCTATCAAAAATTTTCCCATATGCATACACATCCTTGAACACTGTAGTCCAAAAGAACCCTACTTGCAGGATCTTTGATATAGTGTGGGAACCACTAAAGTGTCCCTGACTCGGAGATGAATAGTAGTTGTACAATACTTCATAAATTTCACTTCCGGCTATGTAATTCCTAATTATGTTATCTGCACATTTACTAAAAAAATTAGATCCTCCCAAAAAAAAATATCATCTATCATGAAAGATTTTTTTTCGTTATTTGTATGTCAATTCTTGAGGTATTATTCCACATGCTAAATAATTCGCATAATTAGCAAACCAATGTATTTCATGAATTTGGCTTACCACGAAGATATGCTCATCTAGAAAGGTTTCATTACCTGGAACAAGTGAATGAGTTACCTCATTTTCTTCCAACCTTGAATGATGATCAGCTACTTGATTTTAAACACCTCCTATGTCTTGGATCTTAAGGTCAAATCTTGGAGTAAAAGTATCCATCGAATTAGCCTTGGTTTAGATCTTTCTTTGTGAGTAAGTATTTAATGGCTGCGTGGTGAGTGAAAATAGTTACTTTCGTACCTATGAGATAAGAATGAAACCTGTCAAAAGAAAAAAACTATAGCGAAGAGTTCTTTTTCAGTTACCGTGTAATTGAGTTGGCCTCCTATCAAAGTTCTGCTTGCATAGCAGATCGGATAAAACACTTTGTTTCTTATTTCACCCATCACAGCTCCAACAGCAAAATTGCTTGAATCACACATCAACTCAAAAGGTGAGTTCCAATCAAGAATAACAATTATTGGGGTTGAGATTAACTAACTTTTTGACTCTTCAAAATCTTCTAAACATGCTTTGTTAAAAAAATGTTGTCTTTCTCTAAAAGCATACACAAAGGCTTGGAAATTTTTGAAAAACCTTTAATAAGACTTCAGTAAAAATTGGCATGGCCAAGAAACTTTGAACTCCTTTAACACTGACTGGAGGTGGTAATTTTTCAATTACATCCTCCTTCGCTTTATCAACTTCAATCCCGTTTCTGGAAATTTTGTGTCCTAAGATAATTCCCTCCTTAACCATAAAGTGGTATTTCTCCCAATTAAGGACAAGATTTGTGTCCTCGTATCTTTCCAGTACCTTAGCCAAATTACTCAAAAAAATCATAAGTATTACAAAAACAGAAATATCATCCATGAAAACCTCAACAAAATTTTCTACCATATAAGTAAATATTGTCATCAAGCATTGCTAAAATGTGGCAGGTGTTACCTAAACTAAAAGACATTCACCTAAAAGAAAACATACCATACGGGCAAACAAAAGTCACTTTGTTTTGATCTTCCAATGCTACAACTATTTGGTTATATCTTAAATATCCATATAAGAAACAATAAATTTCGTTACCTGTCGGTCAATCTAACATCTGATCCATAAAAGGCAACGGGAAATTATCCTTCCAAGTAGCTTTGTTCAATTTCTGTAGTCTATACAGATTCTCCAGCCCGTGATAGTTATCATCAGGATTAACAAGTGTGATTCCACCTTTCTTTGGTACACATTCTACAGGACTTACCCATTAACAATATGAGATAGGGTAGATAATTTCTACATCTAACCATTTGATCACTTCCTTTCACACTACCTCTTTCATGATAGGGTTGAGTCTCCTTTGCCCATCAATTCTAGCTCTTTCACAGGCAAAATAATCTTACGCATACAAAAGGAAGGGTTTAATCCTCGAATATCAACTATGGCCCAACCGGTTGCCTTTTTAAATTTCTATAAAATAGTAATTAGTTGTTCATCTTGTGTTTTATCCGTTCTGCTGAAATAATCACAGGAAAAGTAGAAATTTTACCTAAATAAATGTATTTCAAATGGGAAGAAAGTGCCTTAAGTTCAAGTTTTGGTGGTTCCTCAATTGACAACTTCGATTGTGTAAATTTCCAAACTTCTAACTATAATGGTTCAAACTGTGCTGGTTGAACATAGTTCCTCGAATTGGCTTCCATCAAAGCCATATTATCATTACCTTCTTCATCTTCTAGTGGCTCAAACCCTAAAGTGTTCTCCAATGGGTTTTCTTCAAAATTATTCTTTCATTCCATAGATACTAAAGTTTATAACTCTTCCATCACTAAACATTCTTCCACCAGATCAGGAAATTTCATTGCTTTAAGAACATTAAACATTACCCGATCATCTTGAACTCTCATGTTGAGTTTACATTTTTGCAGTTTTATTAATGTTCTTCCCGTGGCTAGGAAAGGACATCCCAAGATGATTGACACTTCCTTACCTGCTTTAAAATCTAAGACAATAAAATTAGTAGGAAAAATAAACTTATCTACTCTTACCAAAACATCCTCGATTTTTTCTTTGGAGTATGCTAAGGGTTGATCCACCAATTAGAGTGTCACAGTTGTGGGTTGTACTTCACCTATACCCAATAGCTTGAAAATAGATATGGGCATCAAGTTGATGCTTGCTACTAAGTCGTAAAAAACTTTACCACAATAAGATTCTCCAATATTATAGGGTATGGTAAAACTTCCAGGGTCCTTCAATTTCGAAAGTAGCTTGTTCTATAGGAACACACTACACTCTTTCGTTAAGGCTACAGTCTCATACTCACTAAGTCTCTTCTTCTTGGACAGAATGTTCTTCATGAACTTGACATAATTGAAAATTTGTTCTAAAGCCTTTCCCAACGGGATGTTGATTTGAAGTTGCTTTAGAACATCCAAAAACTTCTTGAATTGCACCTATTGTTTCTGCTTATTTGGTAAGAATTTTTGAGGATAAAGAGGTGATGGAACTTTGGGCTGGATTGAACAACATTTTTGAGGAGATAAATCTGCATCTAAAAAAGATGTTAGCTTATCAGAATTCACTAGTTTAGATTTTACCTCATCAGACTTTGTATGTTCTGGCTCTTCTGGTGTAGGAATTTCAATTGTTGGTTTACTTTCCTCCTACTCAATAAGTTCAACCTCAGCCATCTTAGGCTCCAAAGTCTTACCATTTCGTAAGGAAACTACCTTGCAAATTTCCTTACCTAATTTCCTTGGATTTTTTATATCACTAGACAAGGTTCATTGCGGGTAGTCACACCAGCTATTTTAAATGAATCACTCACCTCCATGTATAATCGAAGGTGAAAGTGTGGATCTTCTATGAGCATACCACTATTGCTAGGTGGGAAATATTTAACTAAAAATCGCTCAGCTAGTTCTTGCCATATAGATATTGAATTTGGTGGCAACAAATTGAGTCATCCTCATGCTTGATCTCGCAACGAGTATGGAAACAACTTCAACCTAAATACGTCTTTAGTCACATCGACTATTTTAAATGAATCACTAACCTCCATAAATAATCAAAGGTGAAGGTGTGGATCTTCTGTGGCCATACCACTAAAATAGCCCATGGATTGAAGCATTTGAAACATTACAAGCTTCAATTCAAATTAGGGTGCCTCGATATTCAGCCTCCTAATTCCTAGATTTAACTCATTTAAAGGGGCACAGTGTACTGTCTTATGACACGATCCCTATCATTAGCAATAAAGAAGGGATTACGCATATGATCAACTCTATTTCATTGTCCATCATTTTGATGTCTAAGGTCCATTTCAGCTTGTCTCTGGGCCAATTCTTTATGTCTTCTTTATCTAAATGCTCACTCGATTTTAGGGCTACGGATAATAAATAGATAATTCGATCTATACTCATAAATTCCTGTAAATAAATCCAAAAAATTAAGAATAAAGAATTAATTAGTAAAGTTAGGAGTTAAATAAAAATAAAATAAAAACCAAATTGCAAAGAATAATTTCACAGAAAATTGATTAAGGCAACAGTCCCCAACAACGGGGCCAAAAACTTGTAACGCATAGGTTTGTGCAAGTGTACACAGTCATTATGACATAATAAGTAAGTAAAAGAGTTATCATCTCCACAATGACAGTATATGTTAATCAATTAATTGTAAAATTAGAGTTAAAAATCTTGTAATAAAAACACAATATTTTTGAGTGGTGCGATGTAAAAATAATTACTAAATGTAAGGTGATCCCTAATGTAATTTTAATCTAAATGCAAAGTATGAAGTGAAATATATGAAATGAGTTTATGAAGTGAAATGTATGAAATGAGTTTAGCAACAAAAACACAAAATTTAACAACCAATAACATGAATAGGCTAGGATAATCACATCATTCAACTTAATTCATTTTTCTCATGCCTAATAGTGTTCGAAAAATATTCCATGGAAACTTGATCTTTCATGAGTTTTGAAACTAAATTAAGTACTTTCGGAATCTTTTGCTTAGTAAAACATGTATTTTACTGATCATATTAAGTAAATGGTTTCTTAGAATTCATGTAAAGTAACATGACGGGTTAGGTTTGAAACAATTTAATCACATAAACCTAGAAACTATGCAAGATAATAGAGCTTGTTAAAGTTATTATGAACCTTCAATTTATCGAGTTAGGATCTAAATTAAGCATGCACTTTTCAACTATTGTGTCCATTAGTCGTCGTCTGGTTAGGATCGCTCAATTAATTCTAATGCATCCAATCACATATGAATGAAATACTTGAGTTTAATTGAAAACATGATCGACTGACACACAAACACTATAAACATGATTTAAACAAACTTCATTGAATTAATGCAATCATACTAGCTAAATAGATTTAAGTTACCATTGTTTATGACAAGATAGCGAAGCACATTCCAAACATAATTAAAATCAAAATAACAAAGTAAGAAATGATAAACTCTGTCGAATCAACGGTCTTGCGAACTCTGATTGAAGATGCTTTCCTCCAATCCTCGTGGTGCTCCTTTGCTAATGGCTCCTCAAGGTGGTCGGCCAAGAGATGATCTTATCAAGGTTTTGCTGGTTAAGAAAAGAAATAACTATGGGATGTTATGCATGGGAATGAAGAGAGGAAATGAAAGAATGAAAAAATGATATGAAATGAGAGATGAGGGATTGGGTAAGGGATGAGAGATATGTGATATGGGAGTGGGTATTTATATTTGAGGTTGGTGGGAGTGTTTACTAATACAAGTGAAAAATATCCCCCCATTTACTTCTTTACTTGGCCGGTCACACATTATGGAAAAAGGTAGATGATGGTTGCTTGATTCAAGCATGAAATCATGTTAGAATCAAGCAAGGGTTGGACGGTTTGAAGGGAAAACTTCATGTGCTCTTGCCTGATCTAATTTCAACTGTATGGACCTCCAATTAATATCCTAAAACTGATTTTTGGCAGCCAACATGCTTGTGTCGAATTAGGCTTGTCTTCCCTTTGTTTGGATGGTTTTGTGACCCATTAAATAATCAAACTTGTCCACTATGTAACATCATATTTAACTAGGTCAAAGTAACGTCTCCATGACCCAATTTGCATGGTTTTTCTGTCTAAGTAGGGTAGAATTGCTCATGTCCATGCAAGAATTATAATAAGTTTCATATTATATGTTAAACTAAGCTTTATTTGATAAAAGATTTTGATATAACAAATTAAAAGTGTTTTTGAATATAAGTTAAATTTGACAACATAATTTTTAAATTTCTAGCCTAAGAGATAAAACTTTGAAACAATTTTCAAAATCAAGTGCAAATGATTTTAACCATGTCAAAATGATTTCAATCAAGTCAAAATCATTTTAAAATAATTTTCAAATAAGTCAAATTTGCTCCAGGACAAAAGGTATATATACCTTATTGACAGGTATTGATAATTTTGGAAATATCGATGCCCTTAGAAAAATCAAGACCAAAAAGGCAATTTGTTTTCAAAAACCCTAAAATTTATCGATACCATGTTTCTAGTATTGATACTTTTTAAAAATAATCGATAGCTTTCTTACAAACAATACCAAAATACCATTATGTTTGTCACAAACCTTACGAAGTATTGATCTGGTATCGATACCTATTTCAGGAAGTATCAATAAAATATTTTTAAAGCATCGACTATTTCATTCCAACAGTCACTAAATTAGCATTTATGATAAAAAAATATTGATACCTTTTTTGGAGGTATCGATACTCGCAGTTGTAGGTGAAATTAATGATCTGGTTTTACATCCCCAACGACCATATTAACTTCACCAACAACCTCAACGGTTTGAAATCTATTTGGGGGTATAAATAGCATCTTTCAAAGTCCTACAACATCTAAGAAAACACTTTCAAGCAAAAATCATCAACCAAACAATTTTATCTTGTAAGAATTGTTTCTTTGTTTGCTCATTTTTATCTCTTTGAGAGGGTTTAAAACTTAAGATTTGGGGTAGAAATTTTAAGGAGTTCTAAAGTTAAACCTTGTCCTCAAAGGTTAAACAAATTAATGAATTTGAGAAAATCCTTAGTGATGGAAAGCTAAGATAGTGGAGTAAGCAATTGGGGCCGAACCATTCAAAATTCTTAGTGTTCATTAATTCATTCTTGTCTTTACTTTCACCAATTTTTTAAAGGCCAATTCACCCTTCTGTTTGTTTTATCAAGCTAACAATTGGTATCAGTGCTAGAACTCTAAAAATGGTTTTACCACCAAGAGAGAAGATCCTCAAGGTATTGAAGATAAAAGCTACAAGTCAAGAAATTTCCTTCATGGCACCGAAACAAAATTCCACTTTATTAGAAGAAGGGAATTCCACCATAAGGCCTCCACTATTCAATAGCACTAGCTACTCATATTGGAGAATAAGAATGAAGCTATTCATCCAAGCTAACAACTATAAAGTTTGGAGGATAGTTACTAATTGACCATTCATTCAAATAAAGAGGGTCGAAGGTGTTATTGTCCCAAAAGAATAGAGTGAATGGGATCAATATGATATTAAGAAGGTGCAATTAAATGCGAAGGCTATGCACACTCTATTTTGTGCTCTTGGTCCAAATGAGTACAACAAAGTCTCCTTGTGTGACAATGCTAAAGAAATATGGGACAAGCTTGAAGTCACCCATGAAAGGAAAAATAGAGTTAAGAAGTCCAAGATAAGTCTTCTCACCCTTAATTATGAATTGTTAAAGGTAAAATTGGAAGAAGGAATCAAGGAGACGTCCGATCACTTCACTGATATCATCAACGGTCTCAAAGCTCTTGGTAAGACATACCACAACAAGGATATGGTAAAGAAGATGTTGAAGTCTCCCAACATCTTGGGAACCTAAAGTGATAGCAATAGAAGAGTTAAAGGATCTAAATTAACTCTCCCTTGATGAGCTCATTGGTTCCTTGTTGACGTATGAAATGAAGATAAACTACAACAGTAAGGAAATCAAAGAAGTTCCAAAGAAAGTGGGAGTTGCATTCAAATCAACAACTTGTGAGAAGGATGAAGACTCTAGCAATAATGATAATGATGAAGAGATAGCATTGTTTGTACAAAGATTCAAGAGGTTTATAAGGTCCAACAAGGGAAGACAATTCCAAAATAAGGAAGGACTCAACAATGAATCTACTAAAGAGAAGGACCCTATCATATGCTATGAATGCAAGAAGCTGAGGCACATCAAGTTTGAGTGTCCTCAATGAAAGAAAAGAAGGTCAAGCAAATAAAATTTTAAGGCTCATAGTGGTACTTGGAGTGATGAGGATTCATCGGAAAATGAAGATCAAGAAGCAGCCAATCTTTTCCTTATGGCCATCGATGATATTAAGGTAACTTCTAACCCATCTACTTTAAATGATTATTATTTTAATGAGTTACAAGATGCCTATGATGAATTGAGTTTGAAATTTCAAGTCATGATGTCAAAACATAAGAAAAATATTTCAAAATTGACAAATGAAAATGACTTACTTTCCAAAATCAATCAAGAATTTGAAGAGAATGTAACTAAAATGCAAGAAATTATTAATGACGTCGAAAAGAAAAATTTAGACTTGCATAATTTACTTTCAAAAGCTCATAAGAATCATCAAAAGCAACTTGAGTTGCTTAAGAGTCAAAAAGATAACTTTAACAAAGTTTTAGAAAAAGGAAAAAATTCAAAAAAAACTTTGCTAAAAATAGCTTTAATTTCTATAAACGTAGAGGTCCCCCAAAATTTTTACAAGAGAAAAATCATCAAAAGTGTATGGGTCCCTAAAGGACTCATAACTTCTCAAGATAGGAACTTGATTTCAAAATTGATACGCAAATGGACTAAAATTATAGGAACTAATGCTTATGGATCCAAATGAATTTGGGTACCAAAAATCAAATCTTAATTCTATGTTTGTAGGAAAAGGAGCATTGCTTTGATGTGGGTTATTCAAAGAAAAACTTATGGTACCTCGATAGTGGATGCTAAAGACACATGACCGGTGACAAGAGTCATTTTATGAATTTGAAGCCAAAAAATGGAAGAGAAGTTACATTTGGTGACAACTCTACAAAACAAATTAAAAGAATAGGCTCTATTGGTAAAAACTCTTCTATCATTATTGAAAATGTCTTGTATGTTAACGGTCTTAAGCATAATCTTCTAAGTATTAGTCAATTATGTAATAAAGGTTTCAATGTCATATTTGAGTCTAAAGGTTGTAAAGTTATGGACATTGTTTCTAATAAGATTATGCTTGTAGGACATAGGATAGAAAATATATATGGTGCGTGTAGGTGATATACATAACTCTAGCTTATGCCTTATTGCTAAAAATAAGAATAGCTCTTTATCATGGAATAGAAAACTAGGACATGCTAGCATGAGCATATTGCATAAATTAGTTAAAAATGACTTAGTAAGAGGATTACCTAAAATTGACTTTGATGTGAATAATGTTTATGATGCATGTATTAAGGGTAAACATAAAAAAGTTTCTTTTAAACCTATTAATGATGTATCAACTAGTAGAGTTCTTCAACTAATTCACGTAGACTTGTTTGGTCCAATTAGGACATCTAGCTTGGATGGAAAAAAATATGCTTTTGTTCTTGTTGATTACTATTCTAGATTTACTTGGGTTCTTTCTTAAGTACTAAAGATGAAGCTTTAGAAAATTTCATCGCATTTTCAAAGATAAACCAAAATGAAAAAGGTTACTCTATCACTAGTACTAAAAGTTACCATGGAACCAAATTTCAAAATCTTGGTTTTGAAATTTTTTGCAACTCAAATGGAATTAGCCATAATTTTTTTGCACCTAGAACCCTTAAAAAATAGAGTTATTGAGAGGAAAACTAGAACTTTAGAGGAAATGGCCATGCTTTGTGAAAATAATTTACCAAAATATTTTTGGGCGGCAGCCACAAACAGCGCTTGCTGTGTAGTTAATAAAGTGATGACTAGGCCTATTTTAAAGAAAACTCTAAATAGACTTTTCAAAAATAAAAAGCCTAACAATAGCTATTTTTATCCCTTCGGATACAAATGTTTTATTTTAAACAATGGGAAACATAATCTTGGTAAATTTGATGCAAAAAGTGATGAAGGAATTTTTCTTGGTTATTCTTTAAATTCTATAGCTTATCGAGTCATTAACAAAAGAACTTAAGTACTAGAAGAGTCTATACATGTTATTTTTGATGACTCTAATCCTCTTTCTAGAAAGGATTTTGTGTTGATGATGATGATGCAAAATTTTTCAATAAAGAGGATCAATCATCAAATGGAAAACTTCAAGAACAAATACAAGATGCTCTAAAATAACTTTCAATTGAGGAAAGGGAAGTCACTAATCCAAAAGAGTTCAACTATGTGAAGGATGATATGATTTTGGGAGATCCATCCCAAGGGGTAATTACTAGATCTTCTCTTAGAAATACTTGTAAGTATGTTGCGTTTATCTCATGCATTGAGCCTAAAAATATAATAAAAACAACATTAAATGATGAATATTGGATATTGGTCATGCAAGAAGAGTTAAATCAATTTAAGAGAAGTGAAGTATGGACCCTAGTTGATAGACCTAGTGATAAATCTACTATAGGTACTAAATGGGTTTTTAGGAACAAACTAGATGAGAGTGGTAACATAGTGAGGAATAAGGCTAGACTTGTTGCTCAAGGTTACACTCAAGAGGAAGGAATAGATTATGATTAAACATATGCTCCCGTAGTTAGGACGGAAGCTATTAGAATGCTCTTAGCTTTTGCATGCTTTAATAATTTTAAATTATATCAAATCGATGTAAAAAGTGGTTTTCTAAATGGTTTTATAAATGAAAAGTGTATGTTGAAAAACCAACTGGCTTTGAAGATCCAAAATTTTCAAACCATATTTTCATGCTTTCAAAAGCATTATTTATGGTTCTACTAATGATGTTCTTTGTCAAGAATTTTCTAAGCTAAAGCAAGGTGAGTTTGAGATAAGCATGATGGGAGAAATAATTCTTTTCTTGGGTCTCCAAATCAAGCAAGTAAAGGATGGTATCTTTATCAATCAAGCTAAGTACACAAGGGACATGCTCAAAAACTTTAGGGTGGACACTCTCAAACCACAAGCTAGTCTAATCAGTTCTTCTACTAAGCTTGACAAAGATGAGGAAGGTAAATATGTCGATTTATAATTATATAGGTCAATGATTGGTTCTTTACTTTATCTTACCGCAAGTAGACCCGATATTATGTTTATTGTATGCTTGTGTGTTAGATATCAATCTTGTCCTAAGGAATCACATTTACAAGCCCTTAAAAAAATATTTAGATACCTTAGAGATACTTAAAATTTAGGTCATTGGTACTCTAGAGACTTATCCTTTAGCTTGCATGCTTTCTCGGATGCGAATTTTAGGAGGCTGCAAATTACATAGGAAAAGCACTTCTGGTACTTGTCAATTTTTAGGCAACATACTAATTTCATGGTTTTCAAAGAAACACAAATAGTGTGGCATTGTCCACCACCGAAATAGAATATATTTCTACTGGTAGTTGTTGTGCTCAAATTTTATGAATGAAACAACAACTTAAGGACTATAGAATTGATGTAGATATCGTTCCTATCAAGTGTGACAATATTAGTGTTATTTGTCTCACTAAAAATCCCATCCAACATTCTAGGACTAAACACATTGAAATTATACATCATTTCATTAGAGATCATGTCCAAAAGGGTGAAATAGTTCTAGAGTATATAGACACCTTAAACCAATTAGCTAACTTTTTTACAACACCATTAGACAAAGAAAGATTTTGGACACTTAAGGGAGAACTAGGTTTAACAACCTTACCTTGACTTTGTGTTAAAATATTCTTGTACCTTATTTGATTATTTTATTGAAAAAAGCTTGTTGAGTATAGATTTCATGGCTTTTCTATGCAAAAAGGTAGGGGGAGTTTCATGTGAAAAACTGATCTATTTTCACTTCATGTCCTTTTACATATTAGAGAAGTGGCATCAACTTAGTCATTTTTTTAACATATTTTTGCTTTATGCATTTCATGCATTTTACTCACACTACATATCTTTATGCATACGAAATATTTACGAATAGTTTTGGAGTCATTTTAGGACCCTTAGAAAACTATATAACCTAAAAATCTTTTTTTTTTCTAATTTACTACACTTGGAAAATTGAAATGTAACATCCCAAACCCGGCCTAGACATTATGGCCAAATATGGCGATATCACATTGAAGTGTTTTTCGAAAACATAGTTTCAATGAAAAACCCGTTCTATATTAATTCTCGTTTATTGAAAACTCAAGTTATCTTTAGCAGTTTATTGATCATATTAGTTTGTTATTATATTTAAATCATTGTTTGATGCGGAAACTTTTACAGTATTTTATGAAAACGTCTTTACAAAACATTCATCTTTTGAAGATCCGCGTCCTACTACTATCAGTAAGATTTAAAAAAAATAAAATCCCAAATTCAAAGTTAACAGTTTAAAGAGGCCTTATTACAACAAATACCCTATTTAAATTAGTATTAGTGAAAATAAAGTTTAGAAGCAAGTGCGGTTGTGTGGCCACCTTCGAGTCTCTCGCAGCACCGGTCCCTAAGACTAGGGATTACCTGTAAAGTAAATAGAGGGGTGAGTTTATGAAAAATCAGTGTGTAACCCCAAGCAAAATGGCCAAACAGGCCCTAGGCAAGTACAGTCTAGGCCTAAGCCCAAATCAATAACATTTCAGTTTAGTTGGGCCTTAGCCCATTACAGTACCAGTATCAGTGTAGCCTTAGTCCATTACAGTGACAGTAACAGTTTAGAAATGCAATCAGAAATCCTACCCAACCAGCCTCTACACTCCACTCCATCCAGCCCAACACTTCATGTGGGGATAATATCATCCACCTATCCCTACATTCCAAAATTAGCATCGGTTGCGGCACTAAACAGTATATGCAGCAGAGCTACCAGTACAATACACTTCCTCCAATAATAATCCCATTCACATGCAACATATCATACATGTATGCAACATATATATATTATGGCATGTTTATACATAGTTATACATAAAATAGAGCATGCAATCATTTTATAACATAGCAGCATAATAGTCATTTTACCAAGTGGGGGCATAACAGTCATTTTCTATCAGCTTGGGAGTCTAGGTCTACTTACCAACCCATCAGTAGGTCCACAGTCATCTCGGGTGACCCGTGCAACCTTAACAGTCAAACAGTGAAATAGGCCCCAAGACCCATAATGCAGGCCCATGTGGCCCACATAGCCCAGAATTGGTCTTGGTCATGAAATTACACTGTTTGGCCCAATTTTCTCCACACGCTTGTCTAGTTTACCCATGTGGGGTCCACAAGCCCGTTGGGCCCACTCGGCCCATTTTGGCCCATCGAGGCACAGAACGGCCTAAGACCACAAAATCGCTCATGGTGACCGCAACAGTCTACTGCCTACGTTTTATGCGTTTGACTTACCACACGAGCGAGCGGACGCTCGTGTAGCTTCAATTGCCATAATCTTTGGCTTTTGTCGGTTTATGTTTTGGGCAGGGTTTACACAAGCATTTCAGTATTTCACCAATATCATTTATAGAGTGCTATTACACACCTTGGTTCTATTTGCAAAGAAAACCACCCACGCCTTTGGAACCTACACTTGACCAACAATCTTAAATTTTTTTATCTTAAGCAGTTACTTAATCAAACAAGCATAAGTTATCCCAATCGTTATAACCACAACAACACAACAACCTACATTTGATTGAGTGATGAAAAAATTTTGAATGATTCAATACCACTTGCAACTCCTTCACTACTCAAGAAGTTCTAAAAACCAAAAAGAACATAAGAGTAGTTAGCCTGTCAGTGTATGAAAGGAGTAGACTAGTTACAGATTAAGAGAAAACAAGAAGAAGTCGAGTGCTCTTAGCGATTTTTCAGAGAATAGTCGCTACATTGAGGACACAGTTGCAATAGGGGAATGAAGTAATTCGCCTAGATAACAAGATGATAAGGGAAATCGGTTTAGAAGAGAAAGAGCAAAGAACACGAAAGAAGGGTAGAAGGTATATTCAGCCAGCAACAGAAAAAGAAGAGAAGAGGACTAGCCGAACACACACCTTGCACCATTTAGAAAAAAAAAGAAAAAGAAATACGGTAGACTTGAGCAGAGAAAGAAATTACAAACGAGAGAAAAGAAAGGAGACACTTGGAGTAATTTTGGCCAAAAAGGAAGGTTGACAAAAGTGGAACAGAAGAATATGCCAAAAACTTCTACCACATTCGGCCAAAGAGAAAAAGAAAGAAAGAAAAACCCAAAATAAGGCATACCAAATGAGGAATACCACTCTGGCTGAAATTCTTGAGTGCCAGAGTCCACTTCCTACACAACACACTCTCTCTCCACTTCAGTGTTTCAGTCAAACTCTAACACTCCCCTCACGGCTCAACAGCAAAATAAACACTCCTTTGCCTCCAACAAGATTCGAACCTTGGACCACTGGCATAGGAAACACGGAACTTACCCCCTAGACCAGCAGGCTTTTTATGTCATGCTTTACCCACAATAATTTAAAAGCCTACTAATCATAGGCAAGAGTTTCCTTCCTTAAAAACAAAATTTTCTGCACAAGCCCAGGCTTGAATCCAAGACTTCTTAGACACTCCAAAACACACCAAAATCACTTAACCACTGAAGCAAACAAGTAGTTGTGTTACAAACATGCAAAAATAAATACTTAGATTTTTGGGGCGTTACAACTCTACCCCCTAAAAGAAAATTTCGGCCTCAAAATTTACCTTATCAAAATAGATGAGGGTATTGTTGTCGCATAGCCTCTTCAGGTTCCCATGTGGCCTCCTCTGAGCTGTGATTGTGCCAAAGCACCTTAACCAGTGGAATAGACTTCTTCCTCAGAATTTTCACATCACGATCTAAAATCTAGACCGGTTCCTACTCAAAAATTAGGTCTGATCTAACCTCAATCTCCTCAGATTATATATGTGGGACTAGAGCGATAACGCCTCAGCATAGAGACGTGGAACATGCCATGAATCTGGTCCAACTCTGGAGGAAACTCAAGTTTGTAGGCAACCGGTCCCACACATTTCATTATACAATAAGGCCCGACAAACCTAGGGCTCAACTTGCCCTTCCGCCCAAATCTTAGTACCTTCTTCCCTGGCGAGACCTTAAGAAAAATGAAGTCCCCCATAGAATACTCAATCTCCTTGTGCTTCAAATCTGCATACGACTTCTATTTGTCAGATGCCGCCTTCAGTCGATCTAGAATTAATCTAACTTTATCCTCGGTATCATAAACTAATTCAGTCACCTTAATCTGTATAACTTTATCCTAAAACACGCCGCTCGCCCAAATCAGTCGTACACAAAGGAGTACGACACCTACGCCATATAATGCCTCATAAGGTGCCGTCTGTATACTAGACTAGTAGCTAGTGTTATAAGCAAACTCTGCCAAAGGCAAATAGTCTTCCCAAGAGCCTCAGAAATTAATTACACAACACCTTAACATATCTTCTAGTATTTGTATTACCCTTTCCGATTGACCATCTGTCTGGGGGTGAAACGCAGTACTAAAGTCCAGTGCTGTACCCAAAGCCTTATGTAACTTCTTCTAGAACTGAGACGTGAAGCGAGGATCTCCATCCGATATTATGGAAATCGGTACCCCATGCAGGCTCACTATTTCAGCCACATATAGTTTAGCCAGCTTCTGCAAAGAGTAATCAGTACAAATTGATATGAAATGGGCTGACTTGGTCAACTGATCCACTACGACCCATACCGCATCCTTTTTAGTAGGCGTTAGGAGCAGCCCACTAACAAAGTCCATAGTTACCCTCTCCTACTTCCAAAGTGGAATTTTAACTAGTTGTAGCAACCCTGAAGGTAACTAATGTTCAACCTTCACTTGTTGGCAAGTTAGACACTTATTTACAAAATCATTAACTTCATGCCTAAGACCAGACCGCCAATATAACTCACGAAGGTCGCAGTACATCTTATTTCTGCCAGGATGCATAGCATAAGGGCTACTATGTGCCTCTCGCAGTATAGAATGCCACAATTCAGTATCTTTCGGTACACAGATTCTCCCATAGAAATAGAGCACCCCTTTCTCTATTCAGTCCAAAATCTTTGGTATTCCAACTCTCAACCTGTCGGAAACGAAGTCCCAACAACTCATCCTCTATCTATTTACCCTTAATCTGTTCTATCCACTTCGGTTTAACTTGAAGTTTAGCCAACAGACTACCATCATCAAATAAACTTAGGCGAATAAACATCACTCTCAGGTCAGTCATAGCTCTACAGCTTAGTGCGTCGGCTACCATATTAGCCTTACCAAAGTGGTATTCAATAGTATAGTCGTAGTCCTTAAGTAGCTTAATCCACCTACGCTACCTAAGATTCATCTCCTTCTGAGTGATGAGGTACTTGAGGCTCTTGTGATCACTGTAAATGATACACTTCTCACCATACAAGTAATGCCTCTAGATTTTAAGCGTGAATACCATTGCGGCCAACTCTAAGTCATGCGTCAGATAATTTGCCTCATGAGTTTTAAGCTGATGAGATGCGTACACTACCACCTTACCCTTTTGCATCAAAACACATCCCAAACAGACATGTGATGCATCGTTGTAGACAGTGAATTCTTTCCCAGGCTCTGGTTGTATTAAGACAAGGGCCTTCATCAGAACCTTCTTAAGTTTCTTAAAACTCTCTTGCTGCTTTCCAATCTAGACAAACGGTAGCCCTTTACGCAATAGTTTAGTCAGAGGTGCAGCAATCAACGACAAACCCTCAACAAAACGTTTATAATACCCTGCTAGACCCAGAATGTAATGGCCCAAATTTAAGGTTATCAGAATAGTGGTTTTGTAACCACAAATTTGATTTTAAGAGAAAATTATTATTAATTTTTATGATTTATCGAGTGATTAGATATAAGTATTAGAGTATTGATAAGAAATTTTATTGATTGCATGCCTAAATTGCCTATTAGGACTTAATTGCAAAAGTGGGTAAATATGAGTTTTAGATGATAAAGGATTTATTTGAAGTGCATAATTAAAGTAGAGGTCCTTAAATAGTAACTAGACCATAAAATTTTCGTGGAAAAAATAGGCATGCATGATAAAAATAACTAAAGTTTTAATGAAGGGTATGTTAGTAAATGAATAATAAAAAGAATAAAAAAGGAAAAAGATGGAAAAAATATCATCTTCTCCATAGCTTGCTGCCAAATTTGGAAAGACACCATAGCTAGGGTTTTCACACTTTTTCAAGCTCATAGTAAGTGATTCTAAACCCCGTTTTTAATGTTCTTTACGTTTTTGAGATCCCGGTAGCTTAATTTAGCTTATTCTAGCAATAATTTAACCTAGGGTTTATATTTGGAAAAATACTCATAGGTGAAAAGAGTTTATTTTGATGTTTTATGATAGAATAAGAAGCTAAAAATTATGTTAAACAACTTTTGCTAGCCGATTTTAAGCGAAAACGAGTAAGTTGACATAATCGGTAAAAATCCCTAATGTACATAAGTAAGTGTTAAAGTGAGAATTTGATGTCATAGAAGAGAAAAATGTTCAGCATGTTAAATAACATAAGAATATGAGATGAAGTTTAATTTCCGAACTTTGGGGCAAAAGCATAATTATGTAAAAGTTTAAGGGCAAAATTGTAATTTTGCCAAAGTTAGAGCGAGGGCTGTTTTAATGAATGTGAGTATTAAATAAGTTAAATTTGTTATTATAGATCAATAAGAATGGAATTTGAGGTTAGATCGAGGAAAGAATAAAGTTGAAGACTAAATTGATAAGTTTGGCTATATTTACTACTGAGGTAAGTTTACGGTAAATAAATGAAATATTTCAATAATTATTATTAATGCTGTTATTTTGTAGCAGTTATATATTTATTTCATGAATTTATTTAATGTTGACTCAAGTATGATACGATAGAGAATTAGTATTAAAAAGTCCCGTTGAAACTTTTGGAATGTATCGGATACAAATGTCATAACATTTGGGTAAAGAGATCCCATGGAAGACCATGTCTGGGACATGGCTTTGGCATCCTTGAGATCATGAGAGGTCCCATGGCAGACCATGTCTGGGACATGGCGTTGGCACCGAGATGAGAGGTCCCCTGTAAGACCATGTCTGGGACATGGCATGGGCACCGATATGAGAACTCCCATGTAAGACCATATTTGGGATATGGCATTGGCAGTACATGAAACATCCCATGTAAGACCATGTCTGTAACATGGCTTTGGCATGTTATTATCAGAAAGAGACCCAAGTATCCTTATTATTCCAATGTAGTTCAATGGGCTAGTAAATAACTTATGTCCATGAAAGTTCGGTTAAAAGCATAAATGGCAAGTTCAAGTGAGTTATAAGAGTTAAGAGTATATTACCTTACCCATTGAGAATCAACATTTCAACAAGAGAAAAGTAAGTCATAATTATGAGTTTTCTAAGTAAACAAGTAAGTGAATGAGTAAGAGATCAAGTAAAAAGGAAATTAAAAATTATGTTACTTGGTTATTATTATTTGTGTTTGATGTTGCTATTTATTTACTTGTAAACTTACTAAGATTTTTTCTTACTTTGTTTATTTTCTTTATATATAGAATTATTAATCAAAGTCGAGGATCCTAAAGACGTCGGAGATTATCCACACTATCAACCACAACGACTCAGTATTTTATGATGAACTATGTTTGAACTATGGCATGTATAGGGATTTACTTATTTTGAATGTTGTATTATGATTTTGCTAATGAATGATGTGTAAATATCTAATGATGAATGGTTTTCAAAATGGCTAAGTATGAAGGTGTTTTTTGTTATACATGTCTATGTGATAAATTATGCATAGAAATCATGAAAGAGTAATAATTTGCAAAGAAACATATTTCAAACAGTAGCAGTGACGTGATTTTGAAAAATCACTTAGGATAGCATAAAATTAATTAGAGAGTGTATGATATATAGAATGAAATCTTGTTGAGTCTATTTCCATGGAAAATAAATGCTTTAGCAAAAGGAATTTTATATTTTGAGATATATGAATTTTTGTGAGACAGGGTCAAAACAATTTTTGGAGTCCCCTATTTTGAGTTTAGAAAATCACTAAAAATTGTACAAAAATATTTATGAGTTGTAATTTATATCTACAGATTCCTTATTGAGTCTATCTTCTTTAGAAACAGGTTAGAACATCATATGAAAATCGTAAAATGAGAAAACTTATTTTTAGTGGCAAGAGGTTAGGACAGTCGAGTGGTGAAATAGGGGATAATTTAACTAATAAAATGTACTAATTGTCTGAACTAAAAATTCTGAAAAATTTATGATAAGAATATATATGAGTCTAGTTTTAGAAAAAATTTATGGATTTAAATTTTGAGTTCCTTAGCTCAAGTTATAAGTGATTTAGTGACTGCTGCGCGAGTGGACAGCTTTACCCTAAATAGTGAGATAAATTTTAAAAGCAAATTTTTATGCCCCGGACTAATAAGTTAAGTAAAGTAATGCCTCGAGCTCGACTCCGACTATGGTCTAGGGAAAGCGGTGTTACAAAGGAAACTTCGAATCTCAAATACCGTGTAACGCCCCAGAATTTGGGCCTAGAAGTAGTGGGCCTTGAGCGTGGGAACTCATAAAAGTTTATGTGTGCAAGATAATATCATAAATTAAGTGTAGCTTTAGTGGCTAAGTATTTGGGCATATTTGGGAGTGCTTGAGAAGTCTGGGTGTTTGCAAAATTTTAATTTGGGCTCTTAAGTAAACCTGGATGTTAGCTTATAGGTCTTATAATAAATAATGGTTGTTTTATGACAAAAAGAGAGAAGGGATCTAGCGGCAAGGTGGTGCTACAGGTGTGGCAAGGAGTCTAAGGTTCGAGGCATGGCGTGCGCAATTGTATGTTTATTTTGCTGCTTGAGCTGGGGAGGTGTTGGAACTAGACTGGAACTATATGGTTGAATTGGTCATAAGTATTTGAATTGAATTTGAATAGGGAGTTGGAGAAAATTCGATGGAGTTTTTAACAGATTTTGAAATGGGAGAAGTTGGAGCCGATTGGGGGGAGTTTTCTTTAGGCAAATTCGGTTAAGGAGTGCATTGGGTGCATTTTTCGGCAATTGCTTTCTTTTATGCCGATTTTTTTTATTTTCTCTCTTCTATATATAGTGCCAAATATTGCCATAGACCTTTTTTTGTGTTTTTCCCATTTTGGTTTTCTTTATTCTCTTCTCCCTATTTCCTATTCTTCTTAATGTGAGCCGAATTCAACTTCTCTTTCTCTGCCTTCATTATTTTTCCCTTCTCTATCGATCAAACTTTTCGACCTACAAGCATTCTGACGAATCATTTCTCCTGCCTCTGAAGTGCCGAATCTATTCTTCTCTTGTGGGTTGATTGAGTTCAATTTATCTGGTTGGCCGATTGTTAGGGGTAAGTGGTTATGTGCTTTCAAATACTGGCCGAATGTCTAGTTCTCTTGTTGGCGGTGTGTTTTCCTTAGGATAGTAATTGTTTAACCTTTGTTATTGATATTGATGCTTAATAGATAATGTTGTGGTACAGATAAACCACAAGGAGATGATATCTATTCATAATCAAACGGCTTAGGAAGTATAAGACGATTCGATCAAGATTCTACGCTCGTGGGCTACTGCATTTCTCTCCATCGAGATGTGTACACATCCTGATCTGACTGTAACACGACAAAAGCTGAAAAGCCTGAAATAAGACGATTGAGGCCACATGGGTGTGCGAACGCTCGTGTGGTGAACCGAGCCCACAAAACATGGTGGTAGACTATAGAGGCCACCACGAATGTTCTCGTGCTCTTGGGCCGTTATGGGCCTCGTTGGGCTAAAATGGGTAGTGTGGGCCTAATGGGCTCGTGGGCCTCACATGGATAAAATCCACGTTAAGTGGCAAATACTAGATTGGGCTATAACGTTCGTATAGCTGTGACTGAATTTGGGCTAAATGGGCCACACAAGCGTATGGGCCCATTTAGGTCGAATATAGGCCTTGAGCTCATTTCCACTGTTATGACCATTTCCGTTATTTGTGTCGCTCGAAGCGACTGTAGACCTTCAAAAATATTGTTAAATGACTGAATTACCCCCAGAGGGTAAAATGATCGAATTACCCTCGAAGGTTAAAATGACTGAAATACCCTACAATGGTAAATTGACCAAATTACCCCCGAAGGGTAAAATGACCGAAATACCCCTAAAGGGTAAAATGATGAAATTGCCCCTATAGGGTAAAATGACCGTAATAACCCCATAGGGTAAAATGAATGAAATACACGTGTAAGGTAAAATGACCGTAATGCCCCTCGTGGGTAAATGATTGATTTGTCCATGATGTATATGACTGATTTGGCTTTGATTTAAATGACTGATTTGTCTATGATTGGTATGATCGATTTGCCTGTGATTTGAATGACTGATTCTGAGTATTGCATTCTGCATACATGACATACTGCATGGGATTTGGATACTGTTATGACATACTGCATGGGATTTGGATACTGTTATGGAGGAAGTATTGTACTGGTGGTTCTGCCACAATCATTGTTCTGGTGGCTTGGCCACATATAATATTACTGGAAGCTTTCCTTCGATGCTACTGATGGCTTCGTGCCGATCATATTACCATTACTGATGGCTTTGTGCCGATCATATTACCGTTACTGATGGCTTTGTGCCGATCATATTACCGTTATTGATGGCTTTGTGCCAATCATATTACCGTTACTGATGGTTGTGTGCCGATCATATCACTGCTACTGATGGCTTTGTGCCAATCATATTACTGTACTTATGGCTTGTAGCCATTCTGCTTGTAGCTTATAGCTATCCTGTTTATGGCTCTTAGCCATTCTGATTACTGGCAACTTTGCTGCGATACTAATTAGTGCCACAACCGGTGCTGATATTGGTGTGATGGCTGGATAGGTCTATTTTATCCCACATGGCGTGTCGGTTGGTACGGGTGGTGTGTTGGCTAGATTGGGATGGGTTCCATTAATGCGTTGTACTGTTACTGTATTGGGATAAGGCCCATATTGTTACTGAATAGAGCTCAGGCCGAGACTGTTACTGCATGTTGTATGCTAACTGTTTGATAGGGGATTACACAACTGCACAAGTTTTATTCTGTTTAACTCATTTACTTAAGATTGAGCTTGTTGGTTCAGGTTGTCATAAGGCCTTTATAATTTTTGGATTTTAAATTTGGGATTTGATTTGATTGTGATTTATATCTGCTAGAAGTAGAACACGGTTTTCCAAAATAATAATTGTTTTCTAACAATATGTTTTTGCAACATAATTTTTAAATATCACGTTTTTGTAAATCATTTGTTTTAAATTAAGCTTCTGTAATAATAAGGTTTTGAAGGTAACAACTTTTCTTTAATAAACCTCAATTGAAAATAAATGAAGGCAAATTGAGATTTTGTACAAGTTTTAAATGGCAAGAAGTTTGAAAATTCTAGAAGGGTTTTCAATGAAAACATGGTTTTCAAAAAACATTTCAATGTGACATGCCAGATTCAGCCATAACTCCTAGGCTGGGTATGGGGTTTTGCGACCGTCTTAGGTGGCTTCCAATCCAAAACAGCCTCAATCTTTCGAGGATCAAATCTATTCCCCTCAGTAGAAACCAAATGTCCCAAAAACGTTGCTTCACGTAACCAGACTCACATTTACTGAACTTGGCATACAGTTGTTTCTCTCGCAGAATTTGTAGAACCACTTTGAGATGTGCGTCATGTTCATCCTCAGTTCTTGAATACACCAAGATGTCATCTATAGAAACCACTGCGAACCGATCCAAATAAGGTTGGAACCCTCGGTTCATCAGATCCATAAAAGCCGCTGATGCATTCGTCAGTCCAAATGGCATCACAAGGAAATCATAATGACCATAACGAGTCCTAAATGTTGCCATGTGTACATCAGCCTCTTTGACTCTCTGTTGATGATACCCCGATCAGAGATCAATCTGCCAAAGAGGCTTGTATTAAGTTTCCATGTGTACATCAGTCCAATTTCACTTGATGCTTAACCAGCCAGTCCATGCCTAGTATTAAGTTGAATTCTCCAAAAGGAAGTTCCAATAGATCTGCCAAAAAGATGGTTCCTTGAATCTCCAATGATACATCTCTGAACAATTTGTTCACCTTAAGTGACTGCCCTAAAGGACTCAACACAGTAATTTCATTCGCAGTGGTTTCAACCATTAAACCCAAAGTCTCAGAACCGAGCATGCTATATATGAATGCGTAGACCCAACATCAATCAGTGCAGCATAAGGTAAATTATAGATGAAGAACGTACCAGTAATAACATCTGGGGAATCTCCGTCCTCTCGGTGACGTGCAGCATAAACTAGAGCTGGTTGTATCGCCTCAGTATGATCAGCACCTCTGTCCGGTGCTCCACAACCACGGCCCATAACATTCCCATCTCTGGCCTGGACACGACCTCTCAGTGACTGCTAAACACCTCTTGGCGGTTGAACAGTACCCCGACCTATAGCTTGCATCTACTCGGGTCTCTGTAGACAGTCTTTGATACGCTGCTCTAATGATCCGCACCTCAAACATGCCCCAATCCTTTTCCAGCACTCGCCCTAATGGCGTCTACCACAGTCAATACATGCCTGCGGTCCAGTAGCAACAATAGGGGCCCTAACTCTGACCAGCCCATCCATTCTGGCCTTTTTCTTCAGACTCTGAGCAGAACTTGAGGTCTCCGAATCCCTCTTATTCCTACCCTATTCCCTGTTCAGACGCTCAGTACGCTTCATCTCATTGGTGATATTTACCTTGTCCACGAGTGTGGAAAAATCTCGCTCTCTATGGAGCTATCAAAACTCTCAGAGTATCCCTGAGGCCGTCCTTGAATCGAACACACCACTCATAATCGGTTGCCACCATCCCACGTGCATAGCGGCTTAATCGTAAAAATTTAGCTTCATACTCAGTCATTGATTTATCCCCCTAAGTCAAATTTAGAAACTCCCTCCTCCGGGCATCCACATAAATAGCACCCACATACTTCCCTTGGAAAGAAATTTTGAAGAGTTCCTATGCCAATCGGTCAGCTTGAGTACCCTCTTTAACTGTAAGCCACCACTGATAGGCTTCGTCTCATAACAATGACACGGCTCCTTTTAATTTCTATTCGAAGGTGCAGTCGAGGTTATCCATGATCCTCTCTATGGCCTCAATTTAATATTCAGCTATGTTAGGGGCAACTCCAAAAATACCTCTAAAAATCTCAGCCCCGTTAGACCGGAGTCGCTCTATAACCGACCCACAGCCTGCAGTACCAGTATTAGGTCCAACGACCCTCTATAAAATCCTTAACATGGCCTAAGACAGTGCGTCGTCCCCAGCAGCTCAATCTTGTGACCCAGTCTCAGTGACAAGCGACACTAGCGTCTCACAGTGTCTAGATTTGGCATACTGCCCAGTGAAGAGGACTCAGCTCGAGCCCCTCTACGGCCTCTACCACGGCCTCTTGTACCCCGTCTGCGAGTACCTCTTGTGCTCATTATCGAATTGCGTTTTATTTAGTTAAAAATTTTATGAATCAGTTTATAGTTCAATAGTTATTAGCAGATATCTTATAGAAACAATTTTAGTAGTTCAGAGTTTGTTTTCGTACAGTGCAGTATCTTCCAGTGTTAACGATTTTACTACAGTATCAGTATACACTAACCTAAGTTTCAGTACGGTTTATCTATAGTAGTTTCTGTTTTAAACAGATAAGAGTTTTAGAGAACTTACAGAATCGGTGCCAGAGACTAGTGTACCACACATTTAGAATAAATATTTCAAAATACTTCCAAATCGTTTAGAACAGTTCTTTTTTAAAATTCCAAGTTTTAGAAGAAACCCAAAAACCTCAACTGAGTTTTAAACCTCACTCTGATACCACTAAATGTAACACCCCAAACCCGGCCTAGACGTTATGGCCGAATCTGGCAATATCACATTGAAATGTTTTTCGAAAACATAGTTTCAATAAAAAACCCATTCTATATTAATTCTCGTTTATTTAATACTCAAGTTATCTTTAGCAGTTTGTTGATCATATTAGTTTGTTACTATATTTAAAACATTGTTTGATGCGGAAACTTTTACAGTATTTTATGAAAACGTTGTGTCGTTGCAAAACATTCATATTTTGAAAATCTGCATCCTAGTACTATTAGTAAGATTTAAAAAAAATAAAATCCCAAATTAAATGTTAATAGTTTAAAGAGGCCTTATTACAACAAATACCCAATTTAAATTATTATCAGTGAAAATCCAGTTTAGAAGCAGGTGATGTTGTGTGGCCACCTCCGAGTCTCTCGCAACACCGGTCCTAAGACTGGGGATTACCTGTAAAATAAATAAAGGGGTGAGTTTACGAAAACTCAGTGTGTAACCCCATATAAGCAAAATGGCCAAACAGGCCCTAGGCAAGTACAGTCTAGGCCTAAGCCCAAATCAATAAAAGTTCAGTTCAGTTGGGCCTTAGCTCATTACAGTATTAGTATCAGTGTGGCCTTAGCCCATTACAGTGACAGTAACAGTTCAAGCATGCAATCAGAAATCCTACCCAACCAGCCACTACACTCCACTCCTTCCAACCCAACACTCCATGTGGTGATAATATCACCCACCCATCCCTACACTCCAAAATTAGCACTGGTTGCGCACTAAACAATATATGCATCAGAGCTGCCAGTATAGTACACTTCTTCCAATAATAATCCCATCAACATGCAACATATCATACATGTATGCAACATATATATATTGTGTCATGTTTATATACAATCATACATAACGTAGAGCATGCAGTCATTTTATAACATAGGGGCATAACAGTCATTTTACTACGTGGGGGCATAACAGTCATTTTATATCAGTTTGGGAGTCTAGGTCTACTTACCAACCCATCAGTAGGTCCACAGTTGTCTTGGGAGACCCGTGCAACCTTAACAGTCAAATAATGAAATTGGGCCCAAGGCCCACAATGCAGGCCCATGTGGGCCCACACACTCGTGTGGCCCACATAGCCCAAAATTGGTCTCGATCATGAAATTACATAGTTTGGCCCAATTTTTTCCACATGCTTGTTTGGTTTACCCATGTGGGGTCCACAAGTCCGTTGGGCCCACTCAGCCCATTTTGGCCCATCGAGGCCCAAAATAACCTATGACCACGAAATCGCTCATGGTGACCACAACAGTCTAATGCCCACGTTTTATGCGTTTGGCTTAACACACGAGCCAGTGCACGCTCGTGTAGCGTTAATTGGCATAATCTCCGACTTTTGTCGGTTTACGTTTTGGGTATGGTTTACACACGTATTTCAGTATTTCACCGATATCGTTTACAGAGTACCATTACACACATTGGTTCTATTTACTGAGAAAACCGCCCACACCTTTGGAACCTACACTTGACCAACAATCCTCAATTATTAACTTAAGCAGTTACTTAATCGAGTTGTTAGAGAATAGTCGCTACACCGAGGACACAGTCGCTATAGGGGAATGAAGTAATCCGCCTAGATACCAAGATGATAAGGGAAATCGATTTAGAAGAGAAAGAGCAAAGAACACGAAGGAAGGGTAGAAGGTATATTCAGCCAGCAACAGAAAAAGAAGAGAAGAGGACTAGCTGAACACACCTTGCACCATTTAGAAAAAGAAAGAAAGAAAGAGAGATATGGTAGACTTGAGTAGAAAAAGAAATTGCAAACGAGAGAAAAGAAAGTAGACACTTGGAGTATTTTTGACCAAAAAAGATGGTTGTCAAAAGTGGAACAGAAGAATATGCCAAAAACTCCTACCAAATTTGGCCAAAGAGAAGAAGAAAGAAAGTAAAACCCGAAATGAGGCATACCAAATGAGGAGTACCACTCTGGCCAAAATTCTTGAGTGCTAGAGTCCACTTCCTACACAACACTCCCTCTCCCCTCATCTCCCTTGATTTTCTCCTAAAATCCCTTCTCAAATCTCTCCACCTGATCATAGCTCCCCTCAACCACTCAATTTGAATTCTCCTCAACCACTTCAGTGTTTCAGTCAAACTCTAACACTCCCCCTATAGCTTAGCAGCAAAATAAACACTCCCTTCCCTCCAGCAAGATTCGAACCTTAGACCACTGGCATAGGTAACACGCCACTTACCCCCTAAACCAGCAGGTTTTTTATGTCATGCTTTACCCACAATAATTTAAAAGCCTACTAACCATAGGCAAGGGTTTGCTTCCCTAAAAACAAAAATTCCTGCACAAGCCTAGGCTTGAACCCAAGACTTCTCAAACACTCCCAAACACACCCAAATCACTTAACCATTGAAGCAAACAAGTAGTTGTGTTACAAACATGCAAAAATAAATACTTGAATTTTTGGCGTGTTATAAGAACGGTAATTTGGTATGATACCAATTTAAAAATATCGATACTTGTGGAAAAATATCAATACCACTGGGTGTTTAACGGATTCTCTAGCAATTTTAAGACAAAGAAACCTAAAATCATTTTTCTCTCCACTAAAAAACCTTTCAACTCCTCCCAATTTTTTTTAAAATTTATTCAATTTTTCGATAAACATTGGCCCTTTTACATCTTCAAACATCCTTTCCACTAGATTTGCTCATTTTTGCTTTAAGACTTTTTCTATTTCAACATTTTTTAGGTAAATACCTAACACTTTCAACTTGTTGGTTTTGAAAAATGTAGGTTGAAATCTTGTTTTTTGATGGTTTCTTGGGATATTTTGAACAATATATATCATTTTTTATTGCAGGAGGTCACCTATTCCTAAAGGTTTTTGTTAAAATTTTTCTCCAACCCTAACCCACCAAGTGTTTGATAAAATTCGACAAAGAGATTTTCTTTGGTTTTAGTGTTTTTCTAAGTAGTTCATAGTCAGAATGGCCCCAAAGAAACGTTCTAGGACTAATGCATCTTCTTCTAATCCATCTAGTGATTGGAGTCATCTTTTAGCACGTGTTTTCAAAACTCACACTCTCGGTATATTTTTAACTCACATTTTGAGTCAAAACATGTTTGGGAGGCTAGGAAAGTTGATATAGCCATGTTAGAGGCTATTAGCTTTGCTTACCTCCCTATTTTACAAAATTGGGGGTGGATGTCACTTTTAAGTATTTCTTCACCAACTTATTTAAATCTTGTTCGAGCTTTCTTTTTAAATGCCAAACCCGAGGATGATGAGTCTGGCGATACTGTTACTACCATTACCTCATTTTTAATGGGAACTCCTATTCGCCTCACTCTTGAAGAGTTTGGCGATTATCTTCACTTACCTTCTGGAGGTTCCTTCAATGAAAAAGGCCATTTTGATCCCTCCCGTTTAATCTTCATGATCGTGTCCTCTATTTAATTCTCACTTGGAACTTAAGACTTATCAAAAAGCATGCTAAGCTTTAAAACACCAATTATTGGTGGCTCGATTATTTTAAATTTGATAGGCAACCTGACATTGCAGTTATGTTGTTTAATGACATTACGAAAGCTATTGGAAGGGGGATGAATACAAATGTCACTTTTCCTCATGGCACGTATTTGTCATATGTTTTTATGCAATTAGGTATTAGCACCCATGGAGACACCCCCATTACATCTAACCAATCTTACATCATGTGGGATATCATTTCGATGCTACCACTAATACCTAGATTAAACATGACCATCTGGCGAATAATAAAGATGATGACGTCGACACTGCTTTTGACGATGTTTTGGCACCCGAGCCTGCTACTCCACTGACTTCTTCTTCTCATGTTGCTCAACCCTCCTCTCAGGTTAATAGTGCTATCCTCGATGCTATCCATTCTTTGAGCAATGACGGTCGAGGTCTTACGGAAGATGTTAACTCTCATCTCTAAACTATGGAGGTGCAAATGGCTTCTCTCTTAGCCCATTTCCCTTCGACGCCTCCTTTTTGCTCTCATCATGATGAGTAGACCAGCTCTAGAACATACATTTCATTTTCATAACACTTGCACCTTTATTTCTATATTTATGCCTATATCTTTTTATTGCACTTTTTTTCATTCTTTGTATCTTAGGATACATTGTTTTAATTGCTCATTCAATTTTATCTATCTTTTGATGAGCTAACTTTTTTTCTTCTTAAGCTTTATTTGTCTTTTGATATAAAAAAAAGGGGGAGAAGAAAAGGTAAAGTGATTGATTACTCTTTGATGATAACTAAATGCAAATTTTTGTGACCAAATTTTTTTAAGTAAAAATGAATGCCAACTTGAATGAAAAATTTTATTTTGGCCTCAAATTTAAATTGTCTTTTATTAAGGCTTTTATTAAGGGGGAGCAATCATTCAAAAACAAATTTACCAAACGTTTTAATATATCAAAAAAGGGGAAATTGTTAAACTAAGCTTTATCTCATAAAAGATTTTGATATAACAAATTGAAAGTGCTTTCGAATATAAGTTAAATTTGACAAAATAAATTTTAAGTTTGAAGTCTAAGAGATAAAACTTTGAAACAATTTTGAAAATCAAGTGCAAATGATTTTAACCATGTCAAAATAATTTCAATCAGTCAAAATCATTTTAAAATGATTTTTAAACAAATCAAATTTGCTCCAGGACAAAAGGTATTGATACCTTATGGACAGGTATCGATAATTTTTGAAATATCGATACCCTTAGAAAAACCGAGACCAAAAAGGCATTTTGTTTTCACACACCCTAAACATTATCAATACAATGTTTCTAGTATCGATACATTTTGAAAATAACTGATACCTTTCTTAAAAACGATACCAATATAGCATTTTATTTGTAATAAACCCTACAAAGTATCGATAAAATATTTTTAAATATCGATTATTTCATTCCAACAGTCACTAAATTCGCATTTATGATAAAAAATATCGATACCCTTTTTGGAGGTATCGATACTCGAAGTTGTAGGTAAAATAAACGCTCTGGTTTTACATCCCTAACGGCCATATTAACTTTACCAACATCCTCAACGGTTGGAAATCTATTAGGGGTATAAATACCATCTTTCAAAGTCCTACAACATCTAAGAAATCACTCTTAAGCAAAAATCATCAATCAAACAACCTTAGAGCTTAAATTTTCATATTCTTCTTACATACACTTGTGAGTTTTATCTCTATTCTTTTTCTCAAGCTTATGTCATTGTATTTGTGCTTCAATTTGCAAACAATTTTATCTTGTAAGGATTGTTTCTTTGTTTTCTCATTTTTATCTCTTTAGGAGGGTTTTAAACTTTAGATTTGGGGTAGAAATTTTAAGGAGTTCTAAGGTTAAATCTTGTCCTCAAAGGTTGAACAAATTAGTGAATTTGGGAAAATCCTTAGTGGTGGAAAGATAAGGTAGTGGAGTAGGCAATTGGGGCTGAACCACTTAATATTCTTTATGTTCATTATTCCATTTTTGTCTTTTCTTTCACCAAAATTTTTAAAAGCCAATTCACCCCCTCTTGGCATTTTCGGTTTGCTTCATCGTGCTAACATTATATTGACTTCATGGTCCCCCTGCATAATAAAATATAACACATTAATAAATAACATGAAATAATTTAATTTATGCACAAAATTAATGCAATAAAGCACATATTTGCATTTTTTATAAATTCATGCCCATTATCGGAATATAAACAAAATTCACCTAATTAATTAACACATACTCAGAATTAATATTATTTTTAAGTTACAAGGTGTTATAAACTATTAAAAAACCTATATAAATTATAGTTTAGACACACCAAACTTAATTCATTATTCGTCCCGAGAAATGTTTCATGTAAAGCACAACTTTTGTTAGGCCAAATTTTGCAATAAGTTTAAGTATCATCAATCTTTGCACATAACCATGCATCAACAAAATCATGCTCACAAAATCTTTTTATTTATAAGTCTCTCATATGTAAACATTATTTCAAAATTTTATTTTAAGTGCGGAAAAGATGCTAGCATAAGTCATATAATGCATGTTTTTCAAGATCATACATAACATTCACCATTCGATCAAAGTTTCCTTATCAACCAAACAAAGCAATCACAAGGTCTAATTAATGGTCCTCATATGTTGAACTTAGCAATTCCTCTCCACTAATGTAGTTGGCATAATCATCAAAATTAATAGGTCTTTTATAAGGTTGTAATGGGGCTCGGCTTAAGGTAAGGATAAAGAGAAGTGAATTTTTAGGTTCAATAATCTTAACCCTAACTTTGCCTTAGATCTTTTCGAGGTACATCCTTCCTACTAATGGGTTCTTCACCCCTAAAACTTAATTGTGAAGCATATGCCCAATATTTCTCAATACTACATATTTATTTTTTCTCTTTTTGCTTGACATTTGAATAGAGGTAGGATTTAAGGCTCACCATTACAACATACGAATAACATGTACATATTTTTGAGTTATTCATCGATATTTGCTCACCAAGTCAAGTATAGTTAAGATAGGTGCAAAAATAAGATAAAATTTTAAAAATATGGTAGCATGGCTTATGATGTAGGTAAACAACAATAAAATAGTCTTTAAGGCTCAAATTAAGGTTTCAAGGGTCAAATTCATATGGTAGGCTTAAAAAGCTCAAGCATTCCAAAGAAAATGTGCCTAAATCATGTTTAGATTCTTATGCCTACTAAGATTTTGCCTCAAGAAAGTTACTAAGTCAATTCTAAGGATTTAAACCTTCATGCATGTCTATTTTAAAAGAAGTTAAATTTTCATGGAAAAAGGCTACATAAGACCTAAGAACATACAAGCATTCCATAACTCAAGATATCATAACAAAAACTCAGATAAAATTAGATATCATACATGCATTTGAGTTAACTTATGAAAAAAAATTCTCTGAACATCATTATATTTCAACATACTCATGTGAAAGCATTAAAACATACTTTAAAAATCATGCTAATATTTCCTTCCACCCCCCTTTAAAAAGAAGCAATGTCCTAATTACATTAGTAAAGTAATGAATGAGAATTGAGCACTAGATAGGATAGCAAGAAAGAGAGGTGAGTGATGAAGACTGCTTAAGTACGAAGTCTTTCTCAATAATCCAATCCTAAACATGTTCATTCACATTACCACATTACTTTACTTTTTTATAGAGAAGAGACATGGAGCTTATTTTATTCATGTTTGCAATTTTTATTGTACGAAAGCAAAATACTAACTATGAAAGAAATATAAATGCCTAAAAACATAGAAATTCTAAGAAAAAGAAATTCCCCCTTTTTTATTCTGTCATCCTCCATGTCTTTTTCCTTTTCCCTTCTTTGTCGCTCTTGATCCCACAATCTCCTCTTGCCATGTTTTGAAAATCTGATCTAGGAACTCAAGAACAAAAGTGGTAAAGATATTCTTAAAAGTATTTCGTATGGAATCATCTCTAATTTTTGCATATCTCTAGTAAGCTTGTCGTTGGTTGTGCATGAATTTCCACATAACCATCATAGTTGAACATTACGATTTATTCATAGTATTTGACGAGTTGGGTATTGGAATAGTCAGCTCAGGGCTCAACTGGTTCAACAACATTTGGTTCCACCCTCGATTCAGGGCTATTTGTTTCCTCTTGAATTTTTGCTTCTTCTGTGTCATTTATTGAGTCAGCTTTTGGTTCAGATTTGGATGATGACTCTTCAGATTCTGGTTCATTCGGTTCATTTGGCTCAACCTTGTTCAACAGTTCTTCAGGTTTGCCTTTGATCTTACTTGGGCCCTTAAGCAAAGTGAAGTAATAAATTATGGGAAGTAGGCACTTCCTGCCCTTTTTCGAGCACAATCCTAGATCTCTTTGAGCATGATTCTCCCAAAATTGATAGACATTTCTGTCATAATCGCATACAACAAAAGCATTCATTCCATCGAGACGGTAGAACTATGTGAGATAGGCATGAAGCTATATGGAATAAATTAGAACCATACCTTGGCCACTAGATTTAAATATTTCTTTCAGCAAGAACGACTACCATACTTTCTTATAATCCATTAGGATCTCAGATTTGTAACCTCATTAAGAACTTGTTGAAGAAAATCCCAATTGATATTTGTCATCATGGCAGAGTATTCATCTTCTTCAACATCAAGTAAGTTAAACAAATCATTAATGGATTTAGAATTAAAGGGTAACTTCTTCTTGTGAACAAGAAATTCATTAGCATCTGGCGTGGTCAAGTTGACATAAAACGCTCACACCAAATCCTCATCAGGCATTAGTCATGCATCATAGAATTGATTCCAATTTAAAGCATTAATCGTTTTTCGAATCGACAAAGGCATGACCATCTTGTCAATTCTCCCCAAATTGAAACCTTTTTCTGCCATCATGGGTTGATTTTTGAAGAGAAAACCAAATCTTTCCCTTACTTCCTCATCTTGAATCACAATTGGATTTTCGGCAAAAGTCTTTGAGGATATAGTTCTTTTGCAAGACTTGGTATTTCTCTTGAAAAATAGGCAAAATTTCGACAAAGGGAAAAAGAAACCAGCAAACTATTGTGACAAAAGAATTTTACGGTGACGATAGGGTTGCTCTAGTAACAGACTCGCAGTGGCAAAAAGGACTTGCGGCAAAGAAAGAAAATTAAGGAGAGGCTTTTGGGACTTAAGGCCAACGACTAAGAGAAGAAATTTAGAGTGAAAGCTAATTGTTTAGGTGTTGTGAATTTTATGAAGGTGTGGAGGGGTTTATATAGTGATGGATTAGGGCAAATTTGTAGCAAAAATTTAGCTACAAGAAAATACTTGGGCGGCAACCATGGAAGGACATATATGTGGCAACAAAATTAAGGTTTTGGGAACCCTTTGGACCGCAATTAGATGGGTAAATTTCTCCTCTTCACAGTTCTGGGCCTCAAGCCCAAACTACAATTATTTGTTGTACTGAAAAATTTAATTGGTTATAAAAATAAACTAATTAGTACTTAGGCCAAATTAACCCTTTTATTAAGCAAAAACAAATAAATGAAAATTAAAAATTTCTTTTGTCTTACATAGAAAATTTCTTCTTGGAAGATTACATTAAAAATATCCCAAGAAAGGTTGGAGGGGCCATAAATGGTCCCGCTTATTTCCAATATCCATAGACAGAATTAATTCAATGTACTAATTCAAGAAAAATAATTTTTAACTATGCCATTTATTAAACAAATAAAAATATGAAAAATCAAGGGTCTATTAAATTGAAAGAGGATTCAACTCGCTCAACTTCACCACCCTAATAGTGTTTGAGATGTTGACCATTAACTTTAAACGTATCTCCATTGTTGTCGTACAATTCTACAGCTCCATATGGATAAACTCTGTGAATGGTATAAGGCCCTTTCCATTGCGATTTGAGCTTTCCTGGAAATAACCTTAGCCTTGAATTAAACAACACTTTCTAACCTTCTTTGAATTCACAAGGTTGTATACGATGTCATGCCATCTCTTAATGTTTCCTTTGTACATCTTGGCATTCTCGTATAAAATTAACCTCAATCTTAAGCTGTAACATTTTTCTCTCACCATCTTGCTTAAGATCCAAATTTAATTATTTCAAAACCTAGTAAGCTTTATTTTCCAACTCAAGCGACAAATGAAATGCCTTTTTAAAGACTAACCGATAAAGAGTCATTCCTAACGGAGTCTTAAAAGTAGTTTGATAGGCCTATAAGTCGAGCCTTCGAGACCAATCTTTTCTATTAGGTTGCGCCACCTTCTTAAGGACTCCTCTAATCTCACGGTTTCCTCTAATCTCACTATTTTTCCGTTCAACTTGGCCATTAGACTGTGGGTGATAGGCAGTGGCAATCTTATGTTTCACAATTTACTTGTCAAGCAACCACTTGAGCCATTTATTTACAAAGTGAGATCCTTTATTGCTAATTATTGCTCTAGGAGTCCCAAACCGTGTAAACACATGCTTATGTAGGAATCGGATGACTACCTTAGCATGATTCGTTGGGTATGCCTTGGCCTCAACCCACTTGGATATGTAATCCACAACTAGTAAGATATATTTGTTACCATAAGAAGATGGAAACGGGCCTAGAAAATCAATGCCCCACACATCAAATAACTCTACCTCTACAATATTTGTCAAGGGTATCTCGTTCCTCCTTGATATGTTTTCGATCTTTTGGCATCTGTCACAAATTTTCACATATGCATACGCATCCTTGAACATTCTGGGCAAAAAGAATCCTACTTGTAGCATCTTCGCTGCAGTGCCGAAACCACCAAAGTGTCCCTAACTCGGAGATGAATTGTAACACCCCTAACCCGTATTCGTCACCAAATTAGGGTTATAGAGCATTACCATACAATTGAGAACATTTAAACTTAATATCTTTCAATAACATAATTAAATCAGAAACCAATCATATACATAAGTACCGTCCCTAAATTGAGACCACGAGGCCCTAAAAATAGCTTAGAAGCAAATCAAGACAAATTTGAAACAATTTGGAAAGTTCAGGAAAAAGTTGCAAAATTTTTGAAACAGGGGTAACATGGCCGCTTCGCTAGGTTGTGTGCCTCACACGGCTGAGACACATGTCTGTGTTCAGGCTGTGTAACCTTCAAACTCGGGATGGACGGTCGTGTCCCAACCCGTGTCCCCACCGATGTAACTCTCTGAGAAGGGTCACACAGCCGTGGCACACACCCGTGTAACTCTCGAAACTGGCCCACATGCCCGTGTGCTAGGCCGTGTAACTCTCGAAATCAGCCCACACGCCCGTGTGCTAGGCCATGTAACTAACTAACTATCATGCAAAGAGACCTTCAGGGGACACACGGCCGTGTCGCCATATATATTTGAACCATATATGCACACCTACAAAGCATCAGACCATACCTAAACATACATATATATGTGTCATTTCAAGATCCTAATTTAACTAACCAATATGTCATTTATAGGCACCTCAAATACATAGAACAACACTTATCTAAACATGCATATTTTATCACATTTCAATCAACAACCAAAATTGACCAAACATACCACAACTTGACCATTACTAATCCATCACAAAACATGCCATTTGAGCCATTGAAAACATGCAATATGATATAGTCACAATGACACAAACTAACAAGGCATCAAATGTACCAACCTAGTTAACTTACATAACATATACATACCAAATCACGTTCAACCCATTTTTAAACATAATAACCTAGTTCAAATATGAACTAAAACATGTCACAAGTAACCATTTTCAAACTATGATCAACATGCTAAGTGAATCATATCAACAAGCACTTTAAAATAATCAACATCACATAATATGGTAATGTATCAAGGTGTACCAAACCAATATAGCTTTCGAAAGCTTACACATACCAAAACATCATTAACACATTCACTATAATACCATTACAAATCATCATATACATGCCATTATAAACCTTAACCAAATTACTCGAAAATTATCGAATTGTCCACTGGATAGTGTGATAGATCTCTGATGAACTTCCAATCGATCGAGCTTCCGATAAACTGTAAAGTAAAGGAAAATAACTACGTAAGCAATGAATGATTAGTAAGCTTTTATAAAATTTAAACGTAACTTATCACTTCAATACTATATAATACATAGATTTAACATGATTCAGCACCAATACTCTAAACTTGGTATAAGCCTATTGAACACCATTCAACTTACAATTGAGTAGATTCATCAACATCACATATAATTTCATTCATAACATAATAGGATTTTATAAGACATATGACATAATTATCAACCTTTTCATAAGATTATGAACCATTCCATTTACTTACTTACCATTCCATTTCAAATGTTTAGCATCGGCCTAAACAACATCATCAACTTACAAGTTAGTACACGTATACTTGGTTCAAATGAATTCATCCACAACAAGTAATTCAGACATGCATCCACATCATTTGAATCACCATTCCTTTTCATAAGTTCGTAATACATACCATTTGAGCACTTTCCATTTCATTTTCTTTTCATACCCGTTGAACCATCTAGAATTACATCAGATACTCGGAAAAGCTCACACAAAGTGTGCCTTTACATATAACCGTAACATTTCCTTTACATGAATGCTCACACGAGCTGTGAAATGGGCCTACTCACACGAGTTATGGGTCGAAATGTAAGCTACATGATGCTACTCACATGAGCTATAGAGAATCTGCAACAAATGTAGGACCTCAGCCATCAGTAGGACATTCAAGACCAGCACTCAAAACACGAAATTCCTAATCACATGTCATTTGTATCCTAAGAATTCTTAAGGTTCAACTGAGATTCAATATCCTTCATAGTGTTGATATTTTTGTATTTCGATTCATTACATCAAACAAAAGAATAAATATTCAATTTAAACAACATTTAAATTATTACAGTTCATAAAAACTTACCTAACTAAATTGTAGAAATGTTAAATTACAAGGGCTAATTGGTAATTTTATCTTATTTATTTTCCACTCGTTGTTGATCTAAATTAATAATTTCATTCAATTCATTAATCCAAACAACAAAACCAATTTATTTTATGCAATTAAGTCCTTTTTGATATTTTACAAAATTGCCCCAACATTTTACTTTTATTCAATTTCAAGCTTAGATGAATTGTTTGGAACCCTATTACATCCCATATTTGCTGCTATTTCATACCAAGTCCTTGTACTTTTACTAATTTCACATTTTAGTCCATAAGGATTAAAATTACTAAAAATTACTTTACAAATTAGTCCTATCAAGCAACCAAGCTTAAGATTCTACCATATACTTTCAAGAACACTTCAATTTCATCAATGGCACTTTCCATAACATTTGACAATTTAAAAAATTGATCCTCGGGTTAGCTAGATTAAACTACAACGATCTTAAAAATATAAAAATCATTAAGAACAGAATTAAATCCACATACCATGCAAGGCTTTGAAGTTGGCCGAAACTTGAAACAAATAAGAATGACTTTCTTCTCTACAATTTTGGTGGAAGCAAGAACTAAAAAAGATGATAGAAAACTTTGTTTTATTTAATTTAATTTAATTTATCAAATTACCATTTTAACTTTGGTTAATGATTAAATAAAACATCAAATCCATGTCCATATTTGTCCACTAACTCCTTAAATGGTTTATTTACCATTTAAGCCCATTTAATTTTATTTCTATAGCCATTTAACTCTTTTAACTAATAGAACTCAACTTTTACACTTTTTACGATTTAGTGCCTTTTACTTAACTAACCATTTAAGTGTCAAAATTTCTTAACAAAACTTTAATACAACCTTACTAATGAAACTTAATACAACCTTCATAAAATATTTACGACCCAGTTTATAGAAACGAGGTCCCGATACCTTATTTTCTAAAATCACTTGACTTTAAAGTCTTACACATAAACCTAATTATTCATTCATATAACATAATTTACCATATCAAAAACCTTTTTAAAACCATATTTGACTCGTAAATATTAAATAATAATATTTACGAACTTATTCATCAAATTTGGGGCCTCGAAACCACTGTTTCTAACATCACTAAAAAATGGTTGTTACATGAATGACAGTGGTACAAGACTTCGTCAATTTCACTTCTGGCTACCCACTTCCTAATTTTGTTATCTACAAATTTATTAAATAAAAACAGATCCTCTAAGAAATAATACCAACTATTGTGAAGGAATTTTTTCCTTTGTTGGTATGTAATTCTCGAGGTATTATTCCAGATGCTAAATAATTCGCATAATCAGCAAATCAAGGTATTTCATGAATTCGGCTTACCTTGAAGATATGCTCATCTGGAAAGGTTTCATTAATTGGAACAAGTGAATGAGCTACCTCATTTTGTTCCGACCTTGACAAATTATCAACTACTTGATTTTCAACACCTTTCTTGCCTTTGATCCCAAGGTCAAATTCTTGGAGTAAAAGTATCCATCGAATTAGCCTCGGTTTAGATCTTTCTTTGTGAGTAAATATTTAATGGTCGCATGGTCAGTAAAAATAGTGTCTTTCGTACCTCTGAGATAAGAATGAAACTTGTCAAAATAAAAAAACTATAGCAAAGAGTTCTTTTTCAGTTACTGTGTACTTGAGTTGCGCTCTTGTCAAAGTTCTGCTCGCATAAACACTTTGTTTCTTCTTTGACCTATCATAGCTCCAACAACAAAATCGCTTGCGTCATACATCAACTCAAAATGTGACTCCCAATCAACTGTAACAATTATTGGGGCTGAGATTAACTGACTTTTTACCTCTTCAAAATCTTCCAAACATACTTTGTTAAAATAAAAAATGGTTTCTTTCTCTAAAATCATACACAAAGGCTTGGAAATTTTTTAAAAACCTGTAATAAACATTCGTTAAAAATTGGCATGGCCTAAGAAACTTCGAACTCCTTTTTACACTAACTGGAGGTGGTAATTTTTCAATTACATCCACCTTCACTTTGTCAACTTTAATCCCGTTTCTAGAAATTTTGTGTCCTAATAAAATTCCCTCCTTAACCACAAAGTGGCATTTCTCCCAATTAAGGGCAAGATTTGTCTCATCACATCTTTTTAGTACCTTAGCCAAATTACTCAAACAAATATCATAAGTATTACCAAAAATAGAATAATCATCCCTGAAAACCTCAACAAAATTTTTTACCATATCAATAAATATTAACATCATGCATCGCTGAAATGTGGCAGGTGCGTTACATAAACTTAAAGGCATTCACCTAAAAGTAAACATATTGTACAAGCAAATAAAAGTCGTTTTATGATGATCTTTTGGGGCTAGAACTATTTGGTTATATCCCGAATATCCATCTAAGAAACAATAAAATTTGTTACCTGCTAGTCGATCTAACATCTCATCCATAAAAGGCAACGAGAAATGGTCTTTCCAAGTAGCTTTGTTCAATTTTATGTAGTTTATACAGATTCTCCAACCCCTGATAGTTCTCATCGAGATTAACTAGCATGATTCCACCTTTCTTCAATACACATTGTACTGGACTTACCCATGATTTATCTGAGATGGGGTAGATAATTCCCGCATATAACCATTTGATCACTTATTTTCGTACTACCTCTTTCATGATAGGGTTGAGTCTCCTTTACCCATCAATTCTAGCTCTTTCACCCTCCTTTAAAATAATATTATGCATATAAAAGGAAGGGCTTAATTCTCGAATATCAGCTATGGTCCAACCGATTATCGTTTTAAATTTCATTAAAACAAAAATTAGTTGCTTCTTTTTGTGTTTTTTCTGTTCTGTTAAAATAATCACAGGCAAAGTAGAACTGTTACCTACATAAACGTATTTCAAAGGGGAAGGAAGTGCCTTAATTTCAAGTTTGGGCGGTTCCTCAATTGACAACTTCAGTCGTGTAAATTCTCAAACTTCCAACTCTAATGGTTCAAACCGTGCTGGTTGAACATAGTTCCTTTGATTGGCCTCCATCAAAGCCATATTTTCATTACATTCTTCCTCTTCTAGTGGGTTAGACCCTAAAGTGTTCTCCAATTGGTCTCCTTCAAAATTATTTTCCCATTCCATAGAAACTAAAGTTTCCAACTCTTCCATCAATGAACATTCTTTCACCAGATAAAGAAATTTCATCGCTTTATGAACATTAAACATTACCTAATCATCTTGAACTGTCATGGTGAGTTTGGCTTTTTGCATGTGTATTAATGTTCTTCCCATGGCTAGGAAAGGTCATCCAAGGATGATCGACACTTCTTTATCTGCTTCAAAATCTAAGACAATAAAATCAGTAGGAAAAATAAACTTATCTACTCTTACCAAAACATCATGAATCTTTCTTTTGGGGTATGCTAAAGATCAATCCTCCAATTGGAGTATCACAATTGTGGGTTGTACTTCACCTATTCCCAACAACTTGAAAGTAGATTTAGGTATCGAGTTTATGCTTGCTCCTTAGTCATAAAAAGCTTTACCAAAATAAGATTCTCTAATATTACAAGGTATGGTAAAACTTCTAGGGCCCTTCAATTTCGAAGGTAGCTTATTCTGTAGGAGCACATTGCACCCCTTCGTTAAGGCTACAGTCTCACACTCACTAAGTCTCTTCTTTTTGGATAGAATGTCCTTCATGAACTTGACATAGTTAGGCATTTGTTCTAAAGCCTCTACCAATGGAATGTTGATGTGAAGTTTCTTTAGAACATCCAAAAACTTCTTAAATTGCATCTCCTATTTTTTGGTTAAAATTTTTGAGGATATGGAGGTGATGGAAATTTGGGATGGACTGGACAACTTTTCTAAGGAGATAACTCAGCATCTAAAGAAGATGTTAGCTTATCAGACTTCACTAGTTTAGATTTTACCTTATCAGACTTTGTAAGTTTTGGCTCTTCCGGTGTAGGAATTTCAACTGTTGGTTGACTTTCCTCCTTCTCGATAGGTTCAACCTTAACTGTCTTGGGCTCCAAAGTCTTACCACTTCGTAAGGCTACCTTGCAATGTTCCTAACCAATTTCCTTGGATTTTCTGTATCACTCGAAAAGGTTCCTTGCGATCAGTTACGAAGCTCCGTAGCTAACTGACCCATTTGGTTCTCTAAATTTTTCAGTATTGTTGTTTGGCTTCGGATTAAGGCACCGTTCTTTTCCATGTACACCAGCAACAAATTCTCCAAACTTTAGGATGATTCAGCTTGAGGTGGTTTTGGAACTTATTGGTTAAACTCTTGAGATTGATTGGGTCTATGCTGCATGTAGTTGTTTGGTACATTTTCTTGGTTACTCTAAGAAAAGTTTGGATGATTACGCCATGAAGGATTGTATAAGTTGGACTGTGGTCCTTGTCCACTTCTATTTTTTGTTGGTTCCCTACATAATAAATTAAACCTAGATTTGATTGAAAATTATCAAAAGAATGACCATCCCCATAATATAAGTAGGAAACTACATCGAATTAACTCAGTGTTTGAGCTGCAACAAGATTAAACTCTTTAATAGTAAATTATTTCAACATTGAAGATATACAAGATACCTAAGCTGAGAGTGATGAAAGCATGTCAACTTCATGCACTTTGACTACTAGTCTTCTTGAAGTTGCTCAACTTGTCAGCCATTGGTAATTGTACTGGCTATCCTCATGATGATTTTGTAAGCCTCATTATAATACTTTCATAAGAGAGCACCATTCACAAAAGCACGTACCACCAACCTCGTGTGTGTGTTGAGGCCATTATAAAACATTTCCAACTGGATGCAATGTGGAATCCCATGATGAAGACACTTATGAAGTAACTTTTTGTATCTCTCCCACCCCTCGTACAAGGACTCATCATCCAATTGTTGAAAAGTGGTGATCTGATTTTTGCAACTTAGCGTCTTTTCTAGGTGGAAAATACTTAACCAAAAACTGCTCAACTAATTCTTGCTATGTAGATATCAAATTTGGTTGCAACGAATTGAGCCATACTTGTGCTCGATCTTGTAATAAGTATGGAAACACCTTCAACCTCAATGCGTCTTCAGTCACACTGACTATTTTAAATGAATCACTCACCTCCATGAATAATTGAAGGTGAAGGTGTGGATCTTCTATGGGCATACAATTAAACTGGCCCATGGATTGAAACATTTGAAACATTAAAGGCTTTAATTCAAATTGGGGTGCCTCGATATTCGGCCTCCTAATTCCCAGATTTTCTTTTTTGACAAAAAGACCATAACAGTTATCCATTAATTAATAACATCAACAATTACAAGATTATGAATTACCGTAGGGAAATCCATCCCAAAAACTAAATGGCCCTTATTAGAAATGGCATATTTACTCAAAAAGTCAACCACTTTGTTACAATTATAATTTGCCCATTTAACAGCCAAATTATAAAGCCTATCCATATTAAAAAAACACTCATTAATGCAGTAACCCATGAGATTGATGTCATCCCCACATTTCTTTATTCTATTAGCAAGAGTAGCACAATTTGTTTTGAAGGTTACTTTGGTAACGTCAAGCATTCTAGCTAACTTGAGACTCTCTTTGAAAGCATAAAGTTCAACCCATTCACTCGCCATTTCATCATTTTTGAAACCAAAACTCCCACCAATTGCAAAGCCCTCGGAGTCGCGTGTGATTACCCCATAATCGATTTTTGTGTTTGACACAGCAGCATTGAAGTTTATTTTTACAGTACCTCTTAAAGATTTCTCCCACTTTTTTGGAAGAGGGGATAATAGTGGCATCAGTTTGTAAATAAAGTTATTAATGTGAAAATCCTTACTTAAGGTAATAGCTCTCTCCCAAGTTACACGTGCATCTTCTTCCTTGCCACGAAAGATGAAGTTGTTTCGGTTATTCCAGCTATTCCATAATATAGTGATAAAGTTAGCAATGTCTTTCTTGTCTGACAGCCGTATGGACTCCTCAATCCAGTCAATACAACAATCGTAGTTATTGTTAATGAGCCTACCATTCAGGCCACCACATGTCAGAATGGCATGGGCCGTAGGGCAATCCCTGAGTGCATGTATTAAAGTTTTAGTTCTAGCCCCGCACTGATGGCTCTCCTTGTTCACGTTCTGCCAAATCTTCATATTTTTTGGCAATATATCATGCCCCACCTGCCAAGCAAACACCCTTATTTTTGGAAGGGTTTTCAACTTCTAAATGGTCTTCCAAAAGAAACGGTGTGGACCTATACCCACCTGCTGAAGAAAAAGCCAAGAATACACTGATTTTGATATGTAAAAACCCTGATAATTTTGGAACTAGACCTTATAGTCCTTCAGGCCGTTTGAAATGATAGGCAAGTTACAGATATATTCCCCCATGTAGATGCCATAAATTTTAATGACTATTTTTTTCCATCTTATGCGGTCGTCAATCCAAACCTCATGCACTTTTTTATCATGAATGCACAAACCATTGCTTCTTATAGAATCACCATTTAGCCCCTCAAAACCCCGATTGTCTCAACAAATGTCAACAGTATTCCCATCACCCACCTGCCACCCAAAGCCTTTTTCGAGAGTCCCAGCAGCAGTAGCAATGCTCTATCTGTACGACGGTTTATCCACCTTTTTGGGGTGGACCAAATCACCATTAGGGAAATATTTGGAACTAAGAACCTAAAAACATAAAGCATCTTTGTTTGTGAGCAACCTCCAGACTTTTCTTCCAAGGAGAGCAATGTTTAAGAATCGAATGTCTCTAAAACCAAGCCCTCCCATCCCCTTGGGGAGGCAGAATTTATCCCATGCAAGCATAGCCCACCTGCTGTCTTTATCTTTACAAGCCCACCACATCCTTTGAGTCTTTGACTGAATCTCCTCGATGGTATCGCTAAGAGCATGGAAACAGAAAGTGCATAAGTAGGTAATGCTTGAAGAATTGATTTAATAGCAACTTATCTACCGCCATAGGAAAAAAAGTCTCTTTAACCAACTATTTATCCTATTTGAAAAATGGTCAAGAATGTCTTGAAAAGGTAAGGACTTTTTAATTCCAACATGAAGAGCTAAACCAAGATAGTTATCCAACTGTTCAACAACTCTCATACGAAGCACATTACCAAAATGTTGCCTTTGCTTCATAGGGGTATTCACGCTAAACAAAACCATAGACTTGTCAAGATTTATTTGTTGCCCTGAAACATGTTCAAAATCATTAAGAATCTTTAAAAAAGCATCAACTTCCCCTTCAATAAAGAGGAGGGCATCGTCTACGAAAAATAAGTGATTAATGTGAGGATCATTTTTGCTAGCCCGAATACCACAAATAAGACCGGTATGTTGAGCGCAAAGAAGCATTCTCGATAAGGCCTCCATACAGAATAAGAAGAGATAGGGGAAAGGGGGTCTCCTTGTCGAAGACCCCTCTCTGAGACAATGGCCTCTGAAAGTACCGCATTACACCTAACCACATATTTCACAGACTAGACACATCTCATAATTTTTTCCACCCAAGCATCTTCAAAACCCAAAATTTTCATGACTTGTTCAAGGAAATTCCACTCCACCCGATCATACACCTTGCTCATATCTAGCTTAATGACAAAACATTTATTTGGGCCAGTTTTAAAGCTTTAGAGGTAGTGCAACAGCTCATGCACAATGAAAATGTTGTCATGGATCATACGATCAGAAACAAAGGCACTTTGATTCTGACTAATACAAAGGGTAGAGCATCCTTCAATTGGTTCGCCAATGTCTTTGTGATAATTTTATAAATCACCCTGCACAAGCAAATAGGTCAAAAATTAGACATGTCCACCGGATCTTTAATCTTATGAATAAGAACAATAACCATTTTCTTAATGTAAGAAATATCTTTTTTTCCATCTAAAATTTCATGACGGAGAGTAAGAACATCTTTACCCACCACCTACTAGTTTTCTTTAAAGAAAACACCCTAGAGGCCATCAATCCCTAGGGCTTTTCATGGATCCATTTGGTTAAAAGCTTCAAGGATCTCCTCATCCGTGAACCTTAACTTTAAGTATTAAGTTTTTAATTAAAGTAAAGGGACTAAATCTAATAAGGGATAAGATAAGGAGTTACTACTAAACTTTAACATGAAACTAGCTTAAGGGACATGCTAAATAAATAAGCCAATAATTATAAGGGAAGGGTGATGGTGGACGATTTTAATAAAATTCATAGTATTGTAAATATATATAATAAGTTAGTATAATAATCATTAAAGGAATTATAAAAGTAAATAAATAATTAAAACAAATTGAATAAAGCACAAAAGAGTCCACTAAAAGAAATTCTATTTTTCTTCTTCTTACCGAAACTAAAGAAAAGTAAAAGTGAAAGGAAGCCATTAATAAATCTTGTTTATTTGATTTGAAGGACTTGCATATCAAGAAACAAGAGATCTCATTGCTATTCATGGAAAAGAAAATACTAGGGAATAATTATCTCAAAGCATAGTTTTGATAAGTTCGTAGATTTGAACTTAACTTCTCTATTAATTATTTAATTAATTAATGTTATTTTAATACTTGATATACAATTGTACGTGTAGTATCGAATAAAGATGTTAAGTGATGAATGAGGAAATCGTGGAAGTAAATAATTACAAAATCGTTGGTATAAACAATTAGCGCTGGGCGCAAACATCATTGGTTTATCCAACTAGAGATGGGCACACTATTGATTATGTTGGTATATCCGACTAGTGCTGGGCGCAACTTTTGTCAACTTGTTTGACTAGTGTTGGGCAAATAATCGTCGGTATAACAGACTAGCGTTGGGCGTAAACATCGTTGGTTTATCCAACTAGAGCTGGGCTCACGTTTTATATCGTCGATTAATCTGACCAGCTCTGGGCGCAAACTCTTCTGCAGTTTATCCGCTAGGCACCGTGTGCCATGTAACTAAGGGGCTACACGGCAAGGTTATATGATTTATCAAAAAGATTTGGTTATATGTATTATTAAATAAGAATTGTAATTTTTATTTGGTTGAGATATAAACTCATATGATTTGGTTATTCTTGTGTTTAGTTATATAAATGAAATCTATTAAATGTGAATTGGTTTCCATGTTGCAGGTTAGATTAACAGTAGACTCGGACTCGGCATCCTACAAGAATCCCATACTCAATGTTGGTGATGTTTTCTTTTGTGATTTTGGCATGTACCTATGGTGTAAATATGTCCTAAAAGTTGAATATTTTAAATATATGATTATAGGTTTGTATATATAGATATAAGTTTATGTAGCATGTTTTGGTGATGGTTGGATTTTCTTGTGTTTATGTTCATGTGATAAGTTTAATGAAATTAGTTGTTTTAAGGATGATTAGTATAGGTTATGCATTTACCATATTCAATTATTTGAATGCTTGAACATTATTTGAGGTACCTATGAATGGTATATTGGTTGTGGATGGATGATTTAAATGTGATGCCAATGGGAGCACATTGGTTAGACACTTAATATGTTTGTTTTGATATGTTTTGACCATGTTTTATTGTGTTTTGATGTTGCTTAAGGTCCCTTTTAAAGTGTACTTAGATAGGTTGAATGGTTATGCTTGTAAGGTTTTTGAAAATGGCTTGCTTTTAGGTGAATTTTAGTCCACATGGCCTAAGACACGGGCGTGTGTCTCAACCATGTGTGACATACGGCCTGGCAACATAGTTGTGTGTCCTCTGTTAGTTTCTTTGCATACAAGTGAGGGTGTTACGGGCTGGCGACACAGCTGTGTGTCCTCTGTTAGTTTCTTTGCATACAAGTTAGGGAGTTACATGTCCCTATTTTGAAGGTTACACGGCTAGGGGACGCGGGCGTGTGCCCCAACCGTGTGAGTCACACAACCTAGTCATACAGCCTTGTGATCCTTGCAGTCTAAATTTTATAACTTTTTCTTAAACTTCCTAAATGTTTTCAATTTAGTCCCGGATTGTTTCTAAAGTAATTTTAGGGCCACAAGGGCTCCTTTTAAGGATGATTTGTATGTGATTGTGTGGTTTATAACATGTTTATGTCGATTTATGAAATAAATATTTATTATTTTTTTGTATGGTAATACTCTATAACCCTGTTACATTTAGTGGTATAAGAGGTTACAATTTTAGCTGATTATTAGGCTAATTAGAGCTCAGAATTGAGTCTAGAGGTACATGCCAAAGTTAAGTCGAGTTTGAGTCAGGATTTGGTGTTGATTTGAATTATTTTGGTTTTATAGTTAAAAGATGTCAGATGAATCCAATAATGTTGTGAATTAAGAAATTTTGGATGATGATGAATCCACGGAGGAATTAGATATTACAAAATCTATAACACCTAGTGTCCAGTCTAATGGAGTACAAAGATCAGGTGCGAATATGGGCCACAATGAAGGACAAAATTATATTAATTTGTTATGTACTATCGCTGAAGTGCTTCAAAGAGTAGCGGGAGTCATTCCACCTTCGACGATAAACATGTGGTTAAAGGAGCACCTATTAAAGAATTAAGAAGATATGGCACTACCGAGTTTTCTGGACTAAAAGGTGTTGACCCGTCAATAGCGAAACCTTGGTTAGATTTAACAACTCAAATTTTACAACAACTAGAAAGTACTCCTCGAGAGAGCATAATTTGTGCAGTTTCACTACTACAAGGGGAAGCTTACACATGAAGGAAAATAGTTACGAGGCACATTCCTATAGAAGTAGCTGGTTAGGAATTCTTTCAAGTTGAATTTCAAAAGTACGTTGGTGAACTCTATCTTGAAGACAGGAAACAAGAATTTCTCATGTTAAAGCAAGAAGATATGTCGAAAGTAGATTATGAACGGGAATACTCGCGACTCGTAAGTATGCAAAGGAATTGACTCCTACAGAAGAAGAAAATTGCAAATGTTTTCTATGGGACATGCGTGATGAAATCTAAACTCAACTATTAGTACTGAAAACTAAGGAGTTTGCAGACTTATCAGGACGAGCAAAGATGGTCAAACAATCACTTGGTTTAAGCAAGAAATTTGAACCTCCTAGTGCCATAGGTAAACAGTTTGGGAACCCTAATCTTTCTTCTGCATCAAAAAGAAGTAAAGAATCACGAGAATCTGGAAAGTCAACGAAAGATCGACTATGCCAAATAAAGTGCAAGATCGACAACCTACGATTTCAGTAGGTAGTGTAAAGGGACTGAATAAAGTTTCAAAGATGCAAAATTTTGAACATTTTGGAAAGAAGCACTGGGAAAATGCTAGAAATTGAAAAAGGGCTATTTTCGTTGTGGGTCATTGGAAAATTTCACTAGAGAATGTCTGAAGAATGAAAATGATACACTCGATGATTCATAGAGAGCCGCCTCTACGGTCAGGGGTCGAGGGACGAGTAGAGGTGGATCAGTTTCGAGGGGTGGATCGAGAAAAAGGAATGAAATAGCTACTCATCAGTTTGAGGCAAGAGCATCGGCACGTGCTTATGTAGTGCAGACACATGATCAGGGAGATACTATCGATGTTGTACCAGGTATTTTTCTGTTGTTCTCCACACCTGTCTATACTTTAATAGATCCTGGTTCCTTTAATTCATATGTCAATTCTGACATGGTTAAATTTAAGAGTGTGAATTCTAAAATGTCTAAAGTAGTTATGTCAGTATCTAGTCCCTTGGGTCAAACAATATTAGTAGATCAAGTATGTAAACGTTGTCCCCTAGAGATTCAAAATCTGATGTTTCCTGCAGACTTATTGATTATGCCCTTTGGTGATTTTGATATAATCTTGGGTATAAATTGGCTGACTGAAGACAGAGTGGTTCTAGATTGTAATAAGGAAAAGTTTTCGATTTAAGATTTAAACGAGAAAGTCATAGAAATTAGAGGTCTTAAAGCAAGTGGGTCAAATCAGATTTTTTCTTTGATGCAATTTGATAAGTTATTGAAGCAAGGTTGTGAAGCTTTCTTAGCATATGTTATTAACTTAAAATCTAGAAGTAATGAATTTTGTAACATCCGGACTCTTTATGAGTTTCCTGATGTATTTCCTAAAGAATTTTTTTGATTACCATCGGATATGGAAGTTGAATTTGAAATTGAAGTGTTCCCTGGTATAACTTCAATGTCCATAGCTCTGTATTGGATAGCGCCAATTGAGTTGAAAGAATTGAAGGTTCAACTATAGGATTTGTTAGAACGAGGTTTTATTCACCCTAGTATATCACCTTGGGGAGCTCTGGTGATATTTGTTAAAAAGAAAAATGGTTCGATGAGACTTTACATTGAGTATTGTCAATTAAACAAGTTGACAATTAAGAATCGATACCCCCTTCGATATATTGACAACTTGTTTGATCAACTTATCGGAGCATTTATCTTCTCCAAAATCGATCTAAGATTGGGATACTATCAACTGAAGGTAAAAGACAGTAATGTACGGAAAATGGCTTTCTGAACACGTTATGGTCACTATGAATTTTTGGTGATGCCATTCAGATTGACGAATGCTTCAGTAGCGTTTATGGATCTAATAAACCATATTTTTCAACCGTATCTTGATCTGTTCATGGTTGTTTTCATTGATGATATTCTGATTTATTCAAAATCAAAAGTTGAACATGAACAACACTTACAAATTGTGTTACAAGTATTCCGAGAGAAGCAATTCTTTGGGAACTTCAGCAAATGTGAATTCTGGGTAACCGAAGTGGTATTCTTGGGACACGTGATATCAGATGATGGAATTCGAGTAGATTCAAAAAATATTGAACCAATTGTTCAGTGGAAAGCATGAAAGAATGTGTCAGAAATTCGTAGTTTCATTGGTTTAGCCAGTTATTATCAAAGATTTGTGGATAAATTCTTGAAAATAGCTATGACAATGACGAAGCTTCTCCAGAAAAATGTGAATTTTGCTTGGAATGAGAAGTGTCAAGAGAGTTTTGATAAGTTAAAAAAAATGTTGATACAGGCATCGATTTTAACTCTACCTGAGTCAGGAAAAGAATTCGTGTTTTATAAGATGTTGAAAATTAGAGAAATGATTCAAGGTGGCTCAATTGAAAACTCCAGTATTGATGATTGTGATTGTCTGTGGTTTCAAAATCGAATTTGTATCCCTAGTAATACAGAATTGAATGAGGTATTACTTCGAGAAGCTCATGATAGTCTTTTCACTATGCACCTAGGTGGAACAAAAATGTATCGTAATTTGCAAGAATTATACTAGAGGTTGGGGATGGAAAGAGAAATAGCCAAACTTGTAAGAAAATTTATAATGTGTCAGCGAGTGAAAGCAGAACATTAAGTTCCTACAGGACCTTTTCAGCCCATATCGATCCCTGAGTGGAAATGGGAGCACATAATGATGGATTTTGTAACTGGATTACCATTATCGTTAAACAAGAAAAATACAGTATGGGTGATAGTGGACCTATTTACCAAGTCAATTGCAGTAAGAATAGGTAGCTCATTGCAAAATTTAGCTAAAGTTACATCCAGGATATTGTTAGATTACACGGCGTACCTGTATCTATCATATTTGGTAGAATTCCTCAGTTCACTTCCAGATTTTGGAAACAATTACATGATTCTCTTGGTATGAGACTCGACTTTAGCACGGCTTTTCACCCGCAAACGAATGGACAATCAAAATAGATCATACAAATTTTGGAAGATATTCTTAAAGCTTGCATAATTGACTTTGAGTTAGGTTGGGAACATTATGTACCCTTTGAAAAATTCATTTATAATAATAGTTTTCAAACAAGCATTCAGATGGCTCCATATGAAGCTTTATATGGTCGTCGATGTCAAACTCCAGTTTACTGGTCTGATTTGTGTGAGAAGAAAGTAGTTGGGGCTTAGTTGATACAAGAAACAAGGCATGTTGTTAAGGTGATTCGAGACAGATTAAAAGCAGCTGTCGATAGACAAAAATTGTATGTAGGTTTGAAGCGTCATGACATTGAATACTCAATAGGTGATAGTCTTTTTATGAGTGTCTCCGTGGAGGGAAGTATTACGTCTTGAAATAAAATGGAAATTGATTCCTCGATTCATAGGTCTATATGAGATCACTGAAAGAGTCGGACCTGTTGCGTATCGTTTTGCATTACCAATAGAACTACAAAAGATACATAATGTTTTTCACGTGTCGCTGCTCAGAATATATCAGTCGGATCTGTCCCATATCTTATCGGTAGAAATAATCAAAATACAATTTGATCTAACATATGAAGAGGAACCAGTTGAAATTTTAGCTCGTGAGGTAAATGAGTTACGTAACAAGCGACTCTCACTAGTGAATGTTCTTTGGCATAGCCATAACTTCGAGGAAATGATGTGGGAGTCTGAAGAAATGATCAGGTCTCAATATCCTCACCTCTTTTCGAGTAAATTTCAGGGATGAAATTTATTAAGGTGGAGATTTGTAATGACCTGAAAGTCAAGGCTGTCGAGAAAATTGTATCATCCCGAAATAGGGCCTAAATGGAATAGTGGTTGTGAAACCACGAATCCAAGATATAAAAGTTTACTATGATTAATTTTTATGATTTACCAGTTCATTGGATGCATGTGTTAGAATACCGATAAGAAATTTCAGCGATTGCATGTCTGAATTGCATATTAGGTTTTAATTGCAAAAGTGGGTAAATATGAGCTTTAGATGATAAGGGATTTAATTGAAATGCGTAATTGAAGTTGAGGTCCTTAAATGGTAATTAGACCATTAGATTTTCATGGACAAAAATGGGCATGAATAGATAAAAATAATTAAAGTTTTAATGAAGGGCATTTTAGTAATTTGCTAATAAAAACAATTAAAAGGGAAAAAGATGGCAAAATGTGCTCATCTTCTTCCAATAGGGCTGAAACTTCAAGTGACTCCATAGCTAGGGTCTCTTCACTTTCTCAAGCTCATAGTAACTGCATCCAAGCCCTATTTTTAATTTTTTTACGTTTCTGGAGTCCTCGTAGCTTGATTTAGCTTATTCTACCATTAATTCATGTTAGGGTTCATATTTAGAAAAATACCCATAGGTGAAATGTGTTTATTTTGATGTTTTATGGTAGAATATGAAGTTTGAAATTATGTTAAACAACTTTTGCTAGGCAATTTTAAGTGAAACCGAGTAAAATGACATAATCGGTAACAATACCTAATGTTCATAAGTAAATGTTAGAGTGGGAATTTGATGTTTCCCTAGAAGGGAAAAATGTTCAGCATATCATAAAACATAAGAATAAGGGATGAAATTTAATTTTCGAGCTTTGGAGCAAAAGTGTAAATATGTAAAAGTGTAGGGGCAAAATCATAATTTTTCCAAAGTTTGAGTCAAGGACTGTTTTGATGAATGTGAGTATTAAATAAGCTAAATTTGCTATTGTAGATCAAGAGCAACGAAATCTGGAGTTAGACCAGGGAAAGAAAAAGGTTGAGGACTAAGTTGCTAGATTTGATCGTATTTTGTACCGGCGTAAGTTTATGGTAAATAAATGCAATATTTCAATAATTATTATTAATGTTGTTATCTCGTACAATGAGATAATTGATTTCTAGTGAATAGAGGTTAGAATCGTCAAACAATGAAATAGGGGAGATTTTAACAAATTAACTATACTATTCGGCTAACCCAAAAATTCTGGAAATTTTATGATAAGAAGATATATGAGTCTAGTTTCAGGGAAAATTTACGGATCTAAATTTTGAGTTTTGTAATTCGAGTTATAATTAAATTAGTGACTATTACGCAAGTGGACAATTTTATTATGAATAGTGAAATAAATTATTTTGATTTGTTTAAGTATTCAGAAAATTTTTAATGTTCCCGGTTTGGACCCGAACTATTTTTGTTGCATGTTTTAGGGTCTCGAGGGTCCTTTTTAGGGACATATTGATTGAATGTGAGCGAATTAATTTTAAAAGTATTTTTTTATGCTTCGAACTAATAAGTTAAGTCAAGTAACGCCTCGTGGTCGACTCCGACAACGGTCTCGGGTAAGGGGTGTTCTATTTTTTGGTATCAGAGCGAGAGTTTAGTTGGTTCTTAGAATATTCAATATGAATAACAGTCTAGTTATACATGCCATACTTGTATTTTGATAGTGTGACGAGTCTTGACGATTTTAAAATGTTTTTCTTTTATAGTTATGGATCCCGAACGAGCTGGTGTAGATGATGTAGAGAGTAATGCGCCCGCTTGCATAAAAGGGACGGTGCCACCAGATAATAGTGAAAGGCCCGTTACAATTAGTCAGGGAGGAGGGGCTCGAGAAGCTTCTTCCAAGCTATGAATAAATGGTTTGCTGAGTTCGTTCGTACGAATCCGGCTGTTAGACCTCTACCCCCTCATGATTCTCTGATCCCCCATGTAGCTCCCCTAGTCACAAGTACAGATATAAAAGAAAGACCACCAGTTGATAAGATCAGAAAATAATGGGCTGAAGAGTTTCGGGCTAGTAAAGATGGTGATGCAGAGAGAGCAAAATTTTGGCTCGAGAATACTATTAGAGTCTTGGATGAGTTATCCTATACACTTGAGGAATGCATGAAGTGTGTTTTCTCACTCCTTAGAGATTCGGCCTATCATTGGTGGAAGACTCTTGTGTCAGTTGTATCGACTGAGAGAGTTACTTCAGATTTCTTTCAGGAGGAGTTCCATAAAAAGTATATCAGTCAGAGGTTTATTGACCAGAAAAGAAATGAGTTCCTTAAGTTAAAGCAGAGTAAGAAGACTGTAACCGATTATGAATGTGAATTTGTTAGACTCAGCAATTATGCTCGAGAGTGTGTGTCTACAGAGGCTATCATGTGCAAAATATTTGAGGATGGGCTCAATGATGGTATCCAACTGTCAGTTGGTATTCTAGAGATAAAAGAGTTTGTTGTTCTAGTTGAAAGAGCCTGTAAGGCAGAGGAGTTGTTAAAAGAAAAAGAAAAGGGCAAAGCTAAAATTGAAGTTCAAGACACGAAGAAAAGGCAGATGAGTAGATCATTTCAATCTACATCCAAGAGGCCTAGAGAGTTCTTTATTAAATCGAATTTTTTAGCCAGGTATCCTAGCCGAAATAGAGGTAGAAGATTTGTGGGTTCAAGAGCTCAGACTAGTACAGTCGCAAGTGTGGGTAGTACTCGACCACCTAGACCAGAGTGTGCTCAATGTGGTAGACATCATCTCAGTGAGTGCTAAGCAAATGAAAGTGCTTGTTTCAGATGTGGTGCATTAGATCATTTTATTCGGGATTGTCCCGAAACAGTTAAAAGAGAAGTAATACTGAGTACAAGATCGGGAAATGCTCCCACTAGAGGTAGACCACAGAGGAATCGAGAAATACATTCAGAGACTCAGCATCTAGACTAGATGTTAGAGCACCCACAAGGACTTATGCTATTCGCACTCACGAAAAGGCATCCTCTCCCGATGTGATTACGGGTACATTTTCTCTCTATGATACTAGTGTTATTGTTTTGATTGATCCGGGTTCGACCCATTCCTATGTTTGCATGAGATTGATGTCTAATATGAACATGCCCATAGAATCTATCGAATTTGTGATTAAAGTATCGAATCCATTAGGCCAGTATGTGTTAGTAGACAAAGTATGTAAAAGTTGCCTTTTGATGATTAGTGGTCTCTATTTTCTGGCCGATCTTATGATACTGCCATTTGATAAGTTTGATGTGATTCTTGATATGGATTGGTTGACTGCCCATGATGTGATAGTGAATTGTGGAAAGAAATACATTGAGTTGAAATGCAAAAATGGTGATATTATCTGGGATAATTCAGATGAGTCAGATAGTTCTCTTGCCATGATTTCTGTTATGTCTGCTCAGAAATGTTTGAGAAAAAGGTATGAAGCTTATGTTGCTTTTGTATTGAATACTAAAGATCCAGAGTAGAAAATTGAATCAATGCCAGTAGTTTGTGAGTTTTCTGGTGTGTTTCTGGAAGAATTGCCAGGTTTGCCTCCTATTAGGGAAGTTGAGTTTGGTATTGAGTTGGTTCCAGGTACCACTCCCATTTCTATTCCTCCTTATAGAATGGCCCCATTGGAATTGAAAGAATTGAAAGCTCAATTGCAAGAACTAACTGATAAAGGTTTTGCAAGGCCTAGTTATTCTCCGTGGGGCGCACCAGTGCTTTTTGTGAAAAAGAAAGACGGTTCGATGAGGTAGTGTATAGATTATCGGCAGCTTAACAAAGTAAAAATAAAGAATAAATATCCACTACCTAGATTATTGGTGGCTTAACAAAGTAATAATAAATAATAAATATCTACTGCCTAGAATTGATGATTTGTTTGACCAATTGAAGGGAGCCACTGTGTTCTCCAAGATAGATTTGAGATCTTGTTACTATCAGTTTCGGGTTAATGAGTTAGATGTTTCGAAGACTGCTTTCCATACTAGGTATGGTCACTATGAGTTTCTTGTAATGCCATTTGGCTGACTGATGCTCCTACAATATTCATGGATTTAATTAACCAAATCTTTCGACCGTACTTGGACAAGTTTGTAGTTGTGTTTATTGATGATATTCTGATTTATTCACCTGATGAGATTGAACATGCCGAACATTTGAGAACAGTTTTACAATTTTTGAGAGATGATCAGTTGAATGCCAAGTTTAGTAAAAGTGAGTTCTGGCTTCGAGAAGTCAGATTCGTTGGACACATTGTCTCAGATGATGGTATTAAAGTTGATCCGAGTAAAATTTCAGCAATTGTTGAGTGGGAACCACCTAGAAATGTGTCAGAGGTTAGAAGTTTTCTTGGATTAGCTGGTTATTACAGACGATTTGTAGAGGATTTTCCATGATAACTACCCCGTTGACAAGGTTGTTGTAGAAAGATTTCAAGTTTGAATAGACTTAGAAGTGTCAGCAGAGTTTTGACAAGTTAAAGGCATTGTTGACTGAAGCTCCTGTTTTAGTATAGCCAGAACCGGGTAAAGAATTTGTGATTTACAGTTATGCATCCTTGAATGGATTGGGTTGTGTAATTATGCAAGAAGGTAAACTAATAGTATATGATTCTAGATAGTTAAAGCCACATGAGAAAAACTACCTGACGCACGATTTAGAGCTAGCTGCCATTGTATTTGCGTTGAAGATCTGGAGACATCACTTGTATGGTAAGAAGTGTCAAATATTCACTGAGCATAAAAGTTTGAAATACTTGATGACCCAGAAAGATTTGAACTTGAGGCAAAGAAGATGACTAAAGTTGATTAAAGATTATGAGCTAGTGATCGACTATCGCCCAAGTAAGGCAAACATTGTTACTGATGCCTTGAGTAGAAAGTCTTTATTTACATTGAGAGCTTTGAATAATAGTTTGGCTTTATCAGATGACGGTTCTATTTAGCTGAGTTGAGAGCTAAACCGATGTTTCTTGAAGAAACTATAAAGCTCAGAAAGATGACAGTGAGTTGCAAGCTAAAAGAGCTCAGTGCGAGTCAGGTGTAGAGTTTGATTTTTAGATCGGTTTTGATGGTTGTTTGATGTTTAGAAATTGAATATGTGTACCGAAGAATGATGAGTTTATTGTAAAGATCTTACAGGAAGCACATAGAAGTTCTTTGTCTATTCACCCAGGTAGTACAAAGATGCATAATAATTTGAAGAAAACGTACTGGTGGGCAGGAAAGAAAAGAGATATTTCAGAATTTGTTTCTAGATGCTTGATTTGTAAGCAGATAAAGGCCGAACATCAGGTACCTTCAGGTTTATTGCAGCCTGTGTTAGTTCTTAAGTAGAAATGGGACCGAGTTACCATGGATTTTGTGACAGAGTTGTTGTTGACATCGAGAAAGAAAGATGCAGTAGGGGTTGTGATTGATAAGCTAACGAAGTCAGCTCATTTTGTCCCAGTTCGTATTGTAACACCCCAAATTCGGTCTAAACGTTATGATCGAATCTGGTGATGTCACATTATGACACCCCTTACCTGTATTCGATGCTGAAATAGGGTACGAGGCATTACTAGAACACATACACTTATAAACATGTTAAACCGAGTTATAAAGTTTCATTCAAATTTAAACTCTTCAAATTTTTAACATGCTTTTATAAATCTTCACATTATAACTTCAAAATACTATATTTGTAACAAATAGAGTTTCTGAGACCCAATACATACTCATGAAATTCAATACTTCATTTTCATTTCATTTAATTCATGATTCTCATGTTCACGATTCAATTCAATTTTTCAATCCAATATACATTTCAATACCACAATAATTCATTTAATTCAAATCATATCATTTGCAATTTCCATTTAATTCACGTACAATTCAATTTCATTAAGTTCAATACTAATACATATTTATCGTTTAACTTAACATCCCCTTTTTGCATCATTTTACACTTCAAGCATGAACCGAGTATTTCATTTCCTTTCCACTGTCGTTTCCTATGCATATCACACAAGATATAAACATTACACTCAACCATAGTCGCAAGCTAGTCTTTTTGAAGACTAATCACATGATAAATCATTTTAATAAAGATTACAAACTTTAAACCTTACCACCCTTTTATGACCACAAGCATATTTCCATCTAGACATTTACCATCTCAATGCATAATTTTATAAATTTAATGTGGCGTAATCCAGCCCAAAACCTGGCCAAAGCCTAAGCATACACACCAAACATGCCAACCAAATAAACATATAGTATAAGCATTATAAGCATGGATAAACACCACATTTATTTATGTATCAAAACTTATCAAAATGAGTTAATTCATAAACCATTTCTGACATTGCTACATACCAAATCATATACCAAGTATACCACATACACATACTATGAAACTTTATTTTCTCACATGAACTTTAACTAAAACTAATAATGCACAATTATAAACATCATTTCTTTTCAATCGTTTATCGATTATAATCGAGCATATGGCCAATTATACACAAATAATTCATATTCTCTTCCAATTTTCCTCCTCCTCCACTCCATTCCACATCCTTAATGTGTATAACACACTTAAACAACATTAACTACAATTTCACTATTCACTCACATGTATATTCAAAGCTGTCTATTCGAGTCAGAGGCACTAAATTATTTTTACCCAGAGCTACAGAAGTTCAAATTAAGATTTGTAAATTTTCCCCAAAACTAGATTCACATATCTTCTTACCATAAAATTTTCAGAATTTTTTGTTTATCCAAATAGTGCAGTTTATTCTTTACAGTTTCCCTTGTTTCACTGATTGACAGTTCTGACCTCTCTTCACTAAAAATTAATTATCTCATTATACAGAATTTAGATACTATTTTTGTTTCTTTCTATTAAAAATATATTAACTAATTATTCTAAAAATATAAACTTTATTCCATGATTATTTTTTTACAATTTTTGACAATTTTCCAAAGTCAAAATAGGGGATTCCAAACTCATTCTGACTTTGTCTAGCTAAACTTCAAATATCTCAAAATATATAACTCTTTTTCTTGCTCTGTTTCTTTTATATGAAAATATACTCATTCTGATTAAATTTCATATATTATTCAACCTCTAATTCAATTTCCACCATTTTTGGTGATTTTTCAAATTCACACAACTGTTGCTGTCTAAACTGTTTTATTGCTAAATATACTCTTTCATAATTTCACTTTTTCACTTTCAATCACAATTCAATTCAAAATTTACTTTTCCATTTCTAAGTCGATATTCAATTCAATTCCACACCTATATTAATTATTCAATTACACTTAGTCAATTTCCCGATGAACACTTCGGAATAATAATAGATACTCGGTGGATTCAGCACATAGCAACCACCTTATTAATCAATGATGTCCGGTGGAATCAACACATAGCAACCACTTTACTAATCAATGATGTTCAGTTCACATAGTAGCCTGCACATAGGTACTATACATGTGACCATTACCATTCAATACACGTAGTAGCCTGCACATAGTACTACACATGTGATCGAAACTATCCGGTACGCATAGTAGCCAGCACATAGTACTAGACATGCGACCTATCTTTACGGTACACGTAGTAGCCTGCACATAGTACTACACATGTGACCATCACTTTCACTTTTAAATAGTTGTCTGCACACAATTTGTGCCACACATGTGATCATTTCTGCCATTTCATTCGTATCCCTTTTTATTCCAAAGGTTCATTCGGGAATTTTTTACTTTTTTCACTTTTCTTTTTATCGATAAATTTCAATTTCTTGTTTTTCTTGATTTATAACAATACATTTAAATTATATAACCTTCACATTATTCATTCCAGTCCAAAAATCATAATTTGGCAAAATTATGTTTTTACACCTAAAGTTTCACAAAATTATGATTTTGCCCCTAGGCTCATAAAATAATTTTTATTCAATTTCCCTGCATTTTAGGCCTAGATGAACCATTTTCATAACCATAACAGTCCACAATACTCACTTATTCACACACTTGTGACATATTTTATAAATTTTACAAATTAATCATTTTAGGCATTTTCATCGAAAATTACTTAGTACAAATCGTTTATCACACTCCAAACATTCTTATTCTTCCATAAAACATCAAAATACATGCATATCATTCATGGGTAAATTTTTAAACACAAACCCTAGTTCAAAAAAATAGTAAAAATAGGTAAATCTTGTTATGAGGATTTCAAAAACGTAAAAATCATTAAAAACGGGGATAGAACGGACTTACAATCGAGCTTGGAAGCTTGAAAAACCCTACCCATGGTTTCTCCATGCAATTTTCGGCCTAGGGGTTGATGATGGAAAAAAATTAGCTTTTAATTTTGTTTTTAATTCATTTTAATAACTAAATGACCAAAATGTCCTTAATGAAAAACTTTGAAACATGCCTAACCGTACCCATTTTTGTCCACCAACTTAACCAATGGTCTAATTGTCATATAAAGACCTCCAATTTAAAATTTCATAACAATTGGACACCTCTAACATATAAAACTCAACTTTTGCACTTTTTACAATTTAGTCCTTTTAACTAAATTGAGTGCCCAAACGTCAAAATTTTTGAACGAAATTTTCACGAAATCATTTTGTGAAATTGTAGACCATAAAAATATAATGAAAATATTTTTTTTCTCGTCGAATTTGTGGTCTCGAAACCACTATTCTAACTAGCCCCAAATTCGAGCTGTTACACATATGGATTATTCACTTGACAAGTCTGCCGAGTTGAATATTTCAGAGATAGTCAGACAACATGATACGAGTCACAAAGACCCAACCCAAGCCCAATAACGTGATGGGATCAAATTACCACAAGGCCCAATAACGAGATCAAAAGCCTGACAAATGCGTTCCAAACTAAATGGGACCATTCAGGAGTTTGTTAGCAAGGCCTTAGATGCGTACATGAAAGAAAGAGAGAATCAAGATTCACTTTCTTGTTTTCAAGAAAATCAAGAAACCGAATCTTGGCCCAATCTTACTGTTTGGAGCGATTTCAAGAATCAAGAAAATCAAGATTTCAAATCTTGGAAATATTGGTCCAAGAAACCAAATCTTGCAGCCAAAGCGCATTGGATCTCCGTTACGAGCATCAACGAACAAATTTCAATAGAAGATGGAGTACAAGCCCAAGTTCTTGAAGGCAAGGCCCAATAAGATGATTCCAATCCCAAACAAGAAGACAAACCATACTTACTTGAAAATCAGGCCAAATTGTCAAAGTGGCCCAATTTGTAAAGTTTTATTTTTTTAAATCCTTAGTTTAAATTTTTATGTAGATATTCAGTCCAAGAGGCCCAATTAAAAGCCCTTGGCCTAATTTCCATTTAAATATTAAAATAATTAGGATTTTTTTATTTTTAGTTTTCTAATTAGATTAGGAAAACACTTGAGAGGCCTATATAAAGGCTTGGCCGGCCACCTTGTTATTCACTTCTCAAATATAATTTCAGATTTGTTTAAGTGCAGAATTCTCCTTGAGTTTTTCTCAAATAATTCTCTCTTGAGTTTTCTTTAGAAGTTGTTTTAACAATCTTTTGATTATGGGAGCCATCTTCAGCCTTCTTCTTGCCATTGATATTCCTTTGGAGGGGAGATTAGAGCCGTTTGAAGGGAGTTGTGATATCTTTCGGGATTTTAAGGCTTCTTAGGACTTATCTTTGGAGGGGAGATTAGAGCCGTTTGAAGGGAGTTGTGATATTCTTAGGACTTTGTTTGCTGTTCTTGTTGCGTTTCAGGCGTTCCAAAGCATTCCAAATCTGATTCGCCCTCTTCTTTACTAAAGATCAGATCGCCCTTTTTGTTCTTAGCAGAAAAATTCGTTCAAAATCCCTAAATTCCTTGTTCTTGCCGATTTCTTCTTTTCAGATTTGGGTTGTTTTGATTGTTGAAATTTTGGGGAAATTTAACTTGTTGTTTGTGTCTTTCTTTTCAGATTCGGCAGATTGGAGTATTCTTTGGGGTTCAATTACATGTTCATGACTCCCCAAGAACCTTTATTAACACTTATTCCTATTGTCAATTTGATTCTTTACTGGTTTGGGGATTTTTATTCCAGATCTGGAAATTCAAAGTTCTAATCTTTTAATTTCTGTTTCGTTTCAGATCTATTCGTTTAGAGCCTTGTAGGAGTTTTCTCGTGACTTGGCAACTCGATCTTGGTCCGCGCGCAACCCTTTATCACTACATGTAGTACCGTTATCGATTATCTCAAATAGAGATCCGAGATTTACTTCGCGATTTTGGAAGACATTGCAGGAAGTTTTGGGCACAAATTTGAGTTTTAGTACAGCTTTCCATCCTCAGACTGATAGGCAGAAATTTCAGCGATTGCATATTTGAATTGCATATTAGGATTTAATTGCAAAAGTGGGTAACTATGAGCTTTAGATGATAAAGGATTTAATTGAAGTCCATAATTGAAGTAGAGGTCCTTAAATGGTAATTAGACCATTAGATTTTCATGGACAAAAACGGGCATGCATAGAAAAAAATAATTAAAGTTTTACTGAAGGACGTTTTAGTAATTTGGTAATAAAAAGAATTAAAAGGGAAAGAGATGGCAAAATGTGCTCATATTCCAATTGGGCCGAAACTTCAAGGGACTCCATAGCAAAGGTTTCTTCACTTTCTCAAGCTCATAGTAAGTGTATCCAAGCCCCGTTTTTAATGTTTTTTTACGTTTTTTGAGTCCTCGTAGCTCGATTTAGCTTATTCTACCATTAATTCATGTTAGGGTTCATATTTAGAAAAATACCCATAGGTGAAATGTGTTTATTTTGATGTTTTATGGTAGAATATGAAGTTTGAAATTATGTTAAACAACTTTTGCTAGGCGATTTTAAGTAAAAACGAGTAAAACGACATAATCGGTAAAAATACCTAATGTTCATAACTAAATGTTAGAGTGGAAATTTGACGTTGCCATAGAAGGGAAAGATGTTCAGCATATCATAAAACATAAGAATAAGGGATGAATTTTAATTTTCGAGCTTTGGGGCAAAAGTGTAAATATGTAAAAGTGAAGGGGCAAAATCATAATTTTTCCAAAGTTCCAGTCAAGGACTGTTTTGATGAATGTGAGTATTAAATAAGCTAAATTTGCTATTGTAAATCAAGAGCAATGAAATCTGGAGTTAGACCAGGGAAAGAAAAAGGTTGAGGGCTAAGTTGCTAGATTTGATCGTATTTTATACCGGCGTAAGTTTATGGTAAATAAATGCAATATTTCAATAATTATTATTATTGTTTTTATTTTATAGCAATTATGTACTTATTTCATGAAATTATTTAATGTTGACTCAAGTATGATATGATAGAGAATCAGTGTTAAAAAGTCCCGTTGAAACATTAGGAATGTATAGGATACAAATGTCATGAAAATAGGGGGACGAGATCCCATGTAAGACCATGTCTGGGACATGGCATTGGCATTATTGATGTTATAAGAGGTCCCACGTAAGACCATGTCTGGGACATGGCATTGGTACCGAGATGAGAGGTCCCCCGTAAGACCATGTCTGGGACATGGCATGGGCACCGATATGAGAACTCTCATGTACGAACATATCTGGGATATGGTATTTGCAATACAGGAAACATCCCATGTAAGACCTTGTTTGGACATAGCTTTGGCATCCTATTATTAGATAGGAGACCCGAGTATCCTTAGTATTCCAAGTGGTTCAACGGGCTAGTGAATAGACTATGTTCCATGAAAGTTCAAGTAAAAGCATAATAAATAGATTCAGGTGAGATATAAGGGTTAAGATTATCTCAGTTATTAGTTGAGAAAAAATTTCAGCAAGGGAGGAGTAAGTTATAATTATGAGTTATTTAAGTAAGCAAGTAAGTAAACAAGTAAGAGAGTAAGTAAAGAAGAAAGTAAAGATCATGATACTTGATGATAATTTATTATTTATGATAAATGTTGTTATTTATTTTCTTGTAAACTTACTAAGCTTTATGATTACCCCTTTTATTTTCCTTCTTTTTATAGTATCGCCAAGTCAATTCAGGAATCGTAAAGGCATCAGAGATCGTTTCATACTATCAACAGATCATCTCGGTATTTTGTAATTCGAAACGTTTTAAGATATGACATGTATGGGGACTTAGTCATTTTGTGTGTGTGTCATTATGATATGGCTAATGAATAACATGTAAATACTCGATAATAATTAGCTACTGAAATGGCTATTTAAGAACATGTTTTGGTGTTATATATGCCTAAATGATAGTTAATACAAAGAAATTATAAAAGAGTACAAACAAATTTGCAATGGAACAGTTTTTGGATAACAGCATTGACGTGATTTTGAAAATTCACCAAGGATAGTAGAAATGAAATTTGAGAGTGAATAAGATATAGAATTAAATCTTATCGAGTTTATTTTCACATGACATAAATGGTGTAGGCAAAGAAATTTTATATTTTGTAATATTTGAATTTTAGTGAGACAGGGATACGAGTCACAAAGGCCCAATTCAAGCTCAAGGACGTGATGGGCTCAAATTACCACAAGGCCCAATAACGAGATCAAAGGCCAGGCAAATGCGTATGAAACTAAATGGAATCATTCAAGACTTCATTAGCAAGGCCTTAGATGCGTATACCAAGGAAAAAGAAAATCAAGATTCACTTTCTTGTTTTCAAGAAAATCAAGAAACCGAATCTTGGTCCAATTTTGTTGTTTTGAGCGATTTCAAGAATCAAGAAAATCAAGATTTCAAATCTTGGAAATCTTGGTCCAAGAAACTGAATCTTGCAGCTAAGGCGTATTGGATCTCAGTTACGAGCATCAACGAACCAATTTCGGGAGAGAACGGATCACAAGCCCAAGTTCTTGAAGACACGGCCCAATAAGATGTTCCAAGTCCAATCAAGAAGTTCAAACTAGACTTAGTTGAAAATCAGGCCAAATTGTCAAAGTGGCCCAATTTGTTAAGTTTTAATTCTTTAAATACTTAGTTTAATTTTTAGACTTTATGAATTAAATTATATGTAAACATTCAGTCCAAGAGGCCTATTTAAAGGCCTTGGCCGAATTTTCCTTTAAAAGTCAAACAATTAGGTTTTTTCTTAGCTTTCCTAATAGGGTTAGGAAAGTAGTAGTAGGCCTATATATGTAAGGCTTGGCCGGCCACCCACACACACAACACATTGAAATCAGATTTTTTTTTATTGAGTGAAAAAATTCTCTTTGAGTTTTCTCCAAGAATTCTCTCTTGAGTTTTTTAGAAGTATTTTTAACAATCTTTTTGATTGTGGGAGCCATATTCAGCCTTATTCTTGCCGTTGTTCTACATCGGAGGGGAGATTTGAGCCGCTTGAAGGGTGAAATCTTTCTTGATTTCAAGGCTTCTTAGGACTTTATTCATCTTTCTTGCTATTCTTTCTTCTTTAGTTGTTTCTGTTTATGCCGATTGGTTGATTAACTTGATTTAAATTCTCTTGTTGCGTTTTCAGCCATTCCAATCTTCAAGAATCTATTCGAAACCATTCTTGGCATTAAATAAACGTCCCTTAGTCATACTCTTCAATAGATCTTACCGCTCAAGCCTCCTAATTCTGATTAATTCGGTTTGTTGGGTTTTGAGTTTATTTCTCTGTTTTGTGTTCTCCTTTACAGATTCGTCTTGGTGGAGTCTTTACTTGAAACTAAATTTTTGTTTCTTTATTTCCAATCAACGCTATTAATAAGTTTCTCGATTCTTGGCTGATTCTTTCTTGTTTTGGGTGTTTCGTTTCAGATCTGTTAGTTCTAAGTTTAATTTTCTGTTTCATTTCAAATTCAAGTGTCTAGCGCTTTCATAGGAGTTTTTCGTGACTTGGCAACTTGATCTTGGTCCGCGCGCAATCTCTTATCATTCGGTATCAGATTTTGGGTGTTTTGGGTGTTCTTGGTTGATTTCGAAACTGATCTCCTTTTAAAAACAGTAAATAGCAGTTTTTTACCCAGAAAAATTTTTGGAAAAAAATTCATTTGAGTGGGTAAACGTTGTCCGATTGGTCTAAAATTTTATATGCATATTTGTGGCACTTTGATAGAATATAAAAAAATATTTCCCACAAAAAATCAGTAGAAAAAGTCAAAAAATAGAAAAATATGAAATCAAATAAAACTTAAAAAAATATTCAGCGGGTTAAGTTTAGTTTTGAAACTTTCCAGATCAAATATACAATATTTAAGGACATTCCAGTTTAAATTTTGTGATTTTTGGAGATTAGGAACACCTCAAACAAAGTTGTCAAGTTACTCCGCAGTTTATCGAGTTTTTGGGTATCAGCAATTTTTATTGATTCTTAGCTGTAGGTTTTCATTTGTTTTGATTTTATTCTCCCTTTACACTATCTAACACCTTCTTGTTTCTTGTGTTATTAGGATTTAAAAGTGTGCACAATTCTTCCTCGGTGCGTCACAAATCAATTAGTGTCTCGTCACTTTTTGGATTCCTAGTGCAATTAGGATTCTTTGGTAGTTGCGGTTCAAACACTTTCTAATTGATTGATATAGACTCTACTAAAGAACTCACAAGACTGAATTCTACCTCTTTGAGAATTTGATTTTCCTTTTTGAGTGATTAACGGTGAGGTTTGTTAGTTTTTTTTTTTGGAGTGTTTAGTGTATGTTTTTCAGGTATTCAAAAAGGAAAAAAATAAGATGCATAGACTGGGTCAAGTCGATGATGAGAATAATGACCATAATGAGGTCCATGATAAATTTATAGAGTTCCAACAACAGTTAGACGAACAGACTGCTGCACTCAAACAAACAAATGTCATACTTCAAACATTGAGTGCTACTATCAATGAGATGCGATTGGACTGAGTGGAGAAAAGAGCCCAACGAGGAAAAAATGAGAGTGCCAAGAAGGCGAACATCCAATGAATATTCGAGAAGAGATTCATATCATGATTCCTATTCAACAGAAATTCAAGACGATGCAAAGCAAGTTTCGAGTGTGAAGTTTTCCAAGGTGACGAACAAGAAATCACAAGTAATCCTTCGTATGCCCCAAGGAACTCGTCCACTGAGAATCAATTTTGAAAAGGTGATCATTGTTCATATGCAAGTCATTCCGTACATACCCAACGAGAGTTTTTCGTTCTAATTCATTTGTAACATCTCTATCTTGTAACGAAAGGAAGACAGAAAAAGAAATCGAAAAAGAAAAAGAGAATGAAAAAGAGAAAAAAGAGATTGAGAGTGAAAAGGAATTTGAAACAGACAAGAAAATTGAAAAAGAAATTGAAGAAAGAAGAGAAAATGAGTTAGAAAAGAAACAAAAGAAAAAGACGAGGAACAGGTAGTGAGGAATGTTTCCACTAACCAAGATATGAATTTTTGTTGTGTTGCTACTTTTCAGGTTCCCGAAAGACCGAAAGATAACTTTCAGCTTCAATACCTTTCTGATGAAAGACGCTTTCATACGATCAACATAGGCAAGGTTGAAGATGAAATCACACTACATGAGCCTGAAGGTAAGCGAGGTAATGAAATTTTAGCAACCGAGTCCTATGCAGATTTGAAAATTATTGATAAAACTTTTGGTGACTTAGTTCTTAAAAGATCCCCTCATTTTGATCTGATTAATTGTTATTCTTCGATTGTGGTTGATAAAGTTATTACGAAAGGAAGCGTGAGTTGTTATTCTTTTCATTTGCCTTGTGTAAAATCCGTAAATTTGTGCAAATCTGTTTTGGAGAATAAAAAAAATTTTGAATGTATGTTGGTATGTATGCGAAAATCCTCATGGTTTAACTTGATTGGTTTAATGAAATCTTTGTTACACTTCGGCATGACTAATCAAAATCAAGTTTTTAAACCCAGAATCTGTTTTGGTATATTTTGTTGGAAAATCAAGCATCATCAATTGTGTGCAAATACTTTCTATTGTTTTGATACTTGGTTTTTGAAAAAGGTAACGAAATTTGCCAAATTTGTTTTCAATTTATATTCGTGCCTTAAACAGTTTCTGTGGTTGTACATGAAGTTTGAGTTCCATTTGACAAAGGTTAACTCAACAACGGAGCTTCGACTACACTATGCCCTCGATGAGCGAAGGTTTGTATTAAATAGAAAGGGTAAAATCGACCATTATTCTTATGCTTGTAAAGGTAAGATGCTTGAAACTTTTGAAACACTTTTGTACTCCTCGGATAGTGACAAAGATCGTGTTGATGATTTTATTTTTGTAAAACACTTAGATCGAAACGTGCTTGACTGTCCTATTTTATTTATTGATGATCTATCTGTTTTGATGGTTGATAAAAAGATTATTATTTTTGATCATTTTTATGATGCATGTGTGAGTGAATCTATAGTCTGTCGATTAATGCATGGTATGATTGTGCAACTCTGTGAACTGTGTGAACCTTTTCAAATACCTACTTGTGACGATTACATTTACCATTTGATTTATTACTCGTGATTTATTCATGGTTTGTGGAAACAATTTGAGATGATTGAACGCCTTAAAACATGTCTATCTTTGTTTCGAATATTTGACGAGGCATTAGCGAGTAAATTAGCTTGTTTGCATGGTAATCTGAATCTGTCCATTCGCATACGTTATACTTGTTTTGTTATGCTTATGATTGGACATCAAGTTTGTTTCTGTTGCTATTTACTATCTCATGGCTGTTCCTTTCAGTGGACTCAATTGCCATTAGTCCCGTTCGATCGAGGAAAGTCGAGTAAGAGGAGCTATGTTCGAGTGAACCAACGCATCAACTTGAAAACAAGTCGCTTCGAAGAAGGGGGGATGATATGACCCTGCCCCGAAAACGCCCTTGGTTCAGTTCATCAAGCGCCATTCAAAAACTTTCGCAAGCTGAATTAACTTGTTCCAGCTCCATGGAGTTCAATTCGAGCTGATTCTAGCTCGTTGAGCTTAATTCGCTTTTATTTAATTTCATGCATTTTTAATTTGTTGGAATAAATTAAATGAGCTAGTTTATTAAATTTAGTTCAGCTCAAATAAGTGTTAGAATTAATTTTAGTTCAGCTTAAATAAGTGTTAGTAATTAATTTGTTTAAATCTTGACAAATTTAATTATTTGTTTTTAATGTGTTTCATGCATGCTTTTAATATGTTTTAGTTATTACATAGCATAAATAAGCCTGTTTCATTGTGTCTTGAGCTCATTCAATTTCCTAAAAGACCAAGTTGGATCCGAGAGGCGATGAGCCTTTCCAAGTACTCGAGCGGATCAATGATAATGCATACAAAATTGACCTACCTGGTGAGTACAATGTAAGTTCTACTTTCAATGTAGCTAACTTATCTCCATTTGATTTTTCAGATTCAAGGACGAATCTTTTTGAGGAAGGGGGAATGATACGAGTCACAAAGGCCCAATTCAAGCTCAAGGACGTGATGGGCTCAAATTACCACAAGGCCCAATAACGAGGTCAAAGACCAGGAAAATGCGTATAAAACTAAATGGAATCATTCAAGACTTCATTAGAAAGGCCTTAGATGCGTATACAAAGGAAAACTAAAATTAAGATTCACTTTCTTGTTTTCAAGAAAATCAAGAAACCGAATCTTGGTCCAATTTTGCTATTTTGAGCGATTTCAAGAATCAAGAAAATCAAGATTTCAAATCTTGGTCCAAGAAACCCAATCTTGCAGCTAAGGCGTATTGGATCTCAATTACGAGAATCAACGAACAAATTTTGGGAGAGAACGGCTCACAAGCCCAAGTTCTTGAAGACACGGCCTAATAAGGTGTTCCAAGCCCAATCAAGAAGTTCAAACTAGACTTAGTTGAAAATCAGGCCAAATTGTCAAAGTGGCCCAACTTGTTAAGTTTTAATTCTTTAAATATTTAGTTTAATTTTTAGACTTTATGAATTAAATTCTATGTAAACATTCAGTCCAAGAGGCCTATTTAAAGACCTTGGCAGAAGTTTCCTTTAAAAGTCAAACAATTAGGTTTTTTCTTAGTTTTCCTAATAGGGTTAGGAAAGTAGTAGTAGGCCTATATATGTAAGGCTTGGCCGTCCACCCACACACACAACACATTGAAATCAGATTTTTTTATTGAGTGAAAAAATTCTCTTTGAGTTTTCTCCAAGAATTATCTTTTGAGTTTTTTTAGAAGTATTTTTAACGATCTTTTTGATTGTGGGAGCCATCTTCAGCCTTCTTCTTGCCGTTTTTCTACATTGGAGGGCAGATTCGAGCCGTTTGAAGGGAGTTGTGAAATCTTTCTTGATTTCAAGGGTTCTTAGGACTTTATTCATCTTTCTTGCTGTTCTTTCTTCTTTAGTTGTTTCTGTTTATACCGCTTGGTTGATTAACTTAATTTAATTTCTCTTGTTGCATTTTCAGCCATTCCTATCTTCAAGAATCTGTTCGGCACCATTCTTGGCATTAAACAAACGTCCCTTGGTCATACTCTACAATAAATCTTACCGCCCAAGCCTCCTAATTCTGATTCAGTTCGGTTTGTTGGGTTTTGAGTTTATTTCCCTGTTTTGTGTTCTCCTTTGCAGATTCGGCTTGGGGGAGTCTTTTCTTGAAACTAAATTTTTGTTTCTTTATTTCCAATCAACGCTATTAATAAGTGTTTCGATTCTTGGCTGATTCTATCTTGTTTTGGGTGTTTCGTTTAAGATCTGTTAGTTCTAAGTTTAATTTTCTGTTTCATTTCATTTCCGAGTGTCTAGCATTTTCATAGGAGTTTTTCGTGACTTGGCAACTCGATCTTAGTTCGCGCGCAATCTCTTATCAGATAGGTTTTTGAAGTCCCCTGTTCTCAATTTAGGAAATCATTCAAAATTGTACAAAAAGAATTATAAGTCATAGTTTATATGTCTAGATTCCTTAGTGAGTCTATTTTCAATGAAAACAAGCAGAATCACCATATGAATCCCGTACAATTGGATAATTGATTTCTAGTGAATAGAGGTCAGAACTGTCAAACAGTGAAATGAGGGAGATTTTAACGAATTTACTGTACTATTTGGCTTACCCAAAAATTCTGGAAATTTTATGATAAAAAGATATATGACTTTCAGGGAAAATTTACGGATCTAAATTTCAAGTTCCGTAATCCGAGTTATATTTGTTTAAGTATTCGAAAAATTTTTAATGTTCTCGGTTTGGACCCAAACCATTTTTGTTGCATGTTTTAGGGTCTCGAGGTTCCTTTTTAAGGACATATTGATTGAACATGAGCGAATTAATTTTAAAAGTAAATTTTCTGCTCCGAACTAATAAGTCAGATAACACCTCGTGCTCGACTCTGGCAATGGTCTCGGATAAGGGGTGTTACAAAAACATACTTTTAGGACCCCGTTTCTGTGAATAGGGTTTATAAATATTTTCATTAATTATATTTGGGGTTACCTTAGAAAGGAATTGAATAATAGTTAAAAAATTTTAAGTTTTAAGTTTTTAATTAAAGGGACAAAATCAAATAAGGGATAAAAGTAGGAATTACTACTAAATTTTAAGATGAAACTAGCTTAAGGGACTTATCAAATAAATAAGCCAATAATTATAAGGGTAGGGTGATGGTGGATGGTTTTAATAAAGGTTATAGTATTATAAATATATATAATAAGTTAGTATAATAATCATTAAAGGAATTATAAAAGTAAATAAATAATAAAAACAAATTGAATAAAGCACAAAAGAGTCCACTAAAAGAAAATCTACTCTTTTTCTTCTTCTTGTCGAAATTATTGAAAAATAAAGGGGAAAGGAATCATTGATAAAGATTGTGTATTTGGTTTGAAGGACTTGCATATCGAGAAACAAGAGATCACGTTGCTAGTCGTGGAAAAGAAAAGGCTAGGGAATAATTATCTACAAGTGTAGTTTCGGTAAGTTCGTAGACTTGAACTTAAATTTTCTATTAATTACTGAATTAATCAATTTTATTTTAATACTTGATAAACAATCGTACGTGTATTATCGAATAAAGATGTTAAGTGATGAATGAGGAAATCATGGAAGTAAATAATTACAAAATCGTCGGTATAACCGACTAGCGCTGGGTGCAAACATTGTTGGTTTATCCACCTAAAGTTGGGCTCACTATTGATTTTGTCCGTATATCCGACTAGCACTAGGTGCAACTTTTGTCAGCATGTTTGACTAGTGTTGGGTACACAATCATCGGTATAATCGACAAGCACTAGGCGCAAACATCGTTGGTTTATCCAACTAGAGCTGGGCTCACATTTTATATTGTCTATAAATCGGACCGGTGCTGGGCGCAAACTCTTCTACGATTTATTCGCTAGGCACTAGGTGCCATGTAACTAATAGGCCACACGACAAGATTATGTGATTTATCGAAAAGAGTTGGTTATAAGTATTACTAAAGAAGAATTTTAATTTTTATTTGGTTGAGATATAAACTCATATGATTCAATTATTCTTGTAGTTAGTTATATAAATGAAATCTATTAAATGCAAATTGGTTTCCCTATTGCAGGTTAGATAAATAGTAGACTCAAACTCGACATCCAACTAGAATCCCGTACTCAATGTTGGTGATTTTTCTTTTGTGATTTTGGCATGTACCTAGGGTGTAAATATGTCCTAAAAGTTTAATCTTTTGAATATGTGATTATAGGTTTGTATATATAGATATAAGTTTATGTAGCATGTTTTGGTGATGGTTGGATTTGCTTGTATTTAGGTTCATGTGATAAGTTTAATGAAATTAGTTGTTTTGAGGATGATTAGTATAGGTTATGCATTTACCATATTAAATTATTTGAATGCTTGGACATTATTTCAGGTACCAATGAATGGTATATTGGTTTTGGATGGATGATTTAAATGTGGTGTCAATGAGGGCACATTGGTTAGGCACTTAAGATGTTTGTTTCGATATGGTTTGAGCATGTTTTATTGTGTTTTTGATGTTGCTTAAGGTCCCTTTTGAAGTGTACTTAGAATGGTTAAATGGTTATGCTTGTAAGGTTTTTGGAAAGGGCTTGTTTATAGGTGAATTTTAGTGCACATGGCCTGATACACGGACGTGTGTCTCAACTGTGTGTGACATACGGCCTGGCGACACGGTCTTGTGTCCCCTATTAGTTTCTTTGCATACAAGTCAAAAAGTTACATGGCCTAGCAGATGGCCTAGAACAGGGACGTGTGGGGCAAGTTCAAGATTTACACAAGCAAGGACACAGGCTAGGACACGGTCAAGTGTCCCTAGTTTGAAGGTTACATGGCCAGGGGACGCGAGCATGTGCCCCAGTCGTGTGAGTCACACGGCCTAGCCACACGGGCTTGTGATCCCTACAGAATTTTATAACTTTTTCTTAAACTTCCCAAGTGTTAGTTTCTTTGCATACAAGCCAGGGAGTTACATGGCCTAGCACACGGCCTAACACTCAGGCATGTGGGGCAAGTTCGAGAGTTACACAGGCTGGGACACGTTGAAATACCATCCAACATTTTAGAACTAAAAACTTTGAAATTAAATACCATTTCATTAGAGATCATGTCTAAAAGGGTGAAATAATTCTAGAGTATATAGACACCTTAAACCAATTAGCTGACATTTTCACAAAACGATTAACAAAGAAAGATTTTGGACATTTAGGGAAGAACTAGGTTTAACAACCTTGCCTTAAATTTGTGTTCCAATCTTCTTGTACCAAATTTGATTATTTTATTGCTACAAGCTTGTTGAGCATGGATTTCATGGATTTTATATGTAAAAAGGTAAGGGGAGTTTCTTGTGAAAAATTGTTCTATTTTTATTTCATTTCCTTTCACATTTAAAAAAAGTGGTATTAACTTAGTCTTTTTTTTACATATTCTTACTTCATGCATTTCATGCATTTTACACACACTACATATCTTTATGCATATGAAATGTTTAGGAACTGTTTTGGAGTCATTTTAGGACACTTAGGAAATAATACAACCTAAAATTCTCGTTTTTGCTGTTTTACTACACTTGGAAAACATAATGCTAACTTGGTATCGATACCAAATAAAAATATCGATACTCGTGTAAAAATATCAATACCACGGGGCTTTTAAAGGTGTTTGCAGCTGTTTTAAACACAAAGATACCTATGTTGTTTTCCCTCCACCGAAAATCCTCTCATCTCCTCTCAAATTTTTTTTCAAATTTCTTCAATTTTTCAACGAATCTTGGTTCTTTTTCATCTTCAAACTTCTTTTTCACAAGATTTGGTCCTCCTTGCTTGAAAATTTTTCCTTTTTCAACAATTTTAAGGTAAATTTCTAAAAATTTCAACTTGTTGATTTTAACAAATGTAGGTTGAAATCTTGTTTGTTTATGGTTATTGGGATATTTTTGAACAATATATATCATGTTTTATTACAGGATGTCACGTAGTCCTAAAGATATTTGTTAAACTCTTTTTCAAACCCTAACCCACCAAGTGTTTGACAAAATTCCTCAAAGAGATTTTTTTTGTTTTAATGTTTCTCTAAGTTGTTAATAGCTATTATGGCCCCCAAAGAAGTTTTCTAGGGCTAGTGCATCGTCTTCTAATCCATCTAGTGAGTTGGAGTCATCTTTAGTGCTTGTTTCCAAGACTCACACTTTCAGTATATTTTTAACTCGTATTTTGCATCAAAACGTGTATGGGAGGCTAGGAAAATTGATATAGCTATGTTAGAAGTCTTTACCTTTGCTTATCTCCCTATTTTACAATATTAGGGGTAGATGGATTTTTTAAATATTTATTCACCAACTTATTTAAATCATGTTCGAGCTTTCTTTTCCAATGCCAAACTAGAACATGATGTGTCTAGTTACTCAGTTACTGCCATCACCTCTTTTTTAATGGGAGCTCGTATTCGCCTCACTCTCGAAGAGTTTGGCGATTATCTTCACTTGCCTTCCGGAGGTTCCTCCAATGAAAAAGGGCATTTTGATCCCTCCTTTTTTATCTAGTCTGGATCGACGTCCGAACTAAATCTCCATGATTGTGTCCTCCATTTAATTCTTACCTGGAATCTAAGACATATCAAAGAGCATGCCAAACTTCGAAACACTGATTATTGGTGACTCGATTGTTTTAAATCTGATAGGCGCTTTGATCTTGCACTTATCTTGTTTAATGACATTACGAAAGCTAATGGGAGGGGGATGAATACCAATATCACTCTTCCTCATGGTACGTACCTGTCATACATCACCCATGGAGACACCCCTATTTCTTCTAATCAACCTGTTTGTTATGGGGCCTTACATCATGCGAGATATCATTTCGATGCTGCCACCAAAACTTGGATGAGACATGACCAACCAGAAGATAATGATGATGATGACGTCGATACTACATTTAATGTTATTCCAGAACCCGAGCCCCGTTGCTCCACTTCCTTCTTCGTTGTATGCTGCTCAACCCTCCTCCGAGGTTAATAGTACTATCCTTGATGCTATACATACCTTGAGCAACGACATTCGAGGTCTTAGGGAAGATGTTAACTCTTGTCTCTCGACCTTGGAGATGCAAATGACATCTCTGTGAGCCTGTTTTTCCTTCAATGCCTCCTTTTTCTCCTCACCATGATGATTAGATTAGCTCTAGACCATACATTTCATTTTCATAACATTTGCACATTTTTTCTTGTTTATGCCTTTAACTTGTTCTTGCACTTTATTGCTTTATTTTTATCTATTTTTTTTTGCTCATTTCACTTCTATCTTTTGATGAGCTAACTTCCTCTCTCTTTAAGATTTATTTGTCTTTTAATATAACAAAAAGGGGGAGAAGAAAAAAGGTAGATTGATGATTGAGATTACTCCTTGTTGATAACTAAATGCAAATTTTTTGTGACCAAATTTTTTTTAAGTAAGAATGAATGCCAACTTGTATGACCAATTTTATTTTGGCCTCAAATTTAAAATATCTTTTATTAAGGGGGAGAAATTATTCAAAAACAAATTTACCAAATGTAAAATTGATACCAAAAAGGCATTTTTTAAAATAATCGATACCCTTAGTAAAATCGAGACAAAAAGGAATTCTGTCAAAACCTTAAAAATTATCGATACCATGTTTTCGGTATTGATACTTTTTGAAAATGATCGATACATTTCTTAAAAACGACATCAAACTTGCATTATGTTTCTCATAAACCTTACAAGGTATCGATCCAGTATCGATACCTATTTCAGGAAGTATCGATAAAATATTTTTGAAGTATCAATTTTTTTTCATTCCAACGGTCACTAAATTTGCATTTATGACAAAATATCGATACCCTTTTTGGAGGTATCAATACTCAAAGTTGCAGGTGAAATAAAGGCTCTAGTTTTACATCCCCAACAGCCATATTAACTTCTCTAACATCCTCAACAACTGGAAATCTATTCGGGGGTATAAATACAATCTTTTAAAGTCCTAAAACATCCAAGAAAAGTACTTGAAGCAAAAATCATCAATGAAACAATCTTAGAGCTTAAATTTTTGTATTCTTCTTACATACACTTGTGGGTTTTATCTTCTTTATTTTGCTCAAGTGTATTTCGTTGTATTTGTGCTTCAATTTCCAAACAAATTTATCGTGTAAGGATTGTTTCTTTATTTGCTCATTTGTATCTCTTTGAGAGGTTTTGAAACTTAAGATTTGGGGTAGAAATCTTAAGGAGTTGTAAGGTTAAACCTTGTCCTCAAAGATTAAATAAATTAGTGAATTTGGAATAAATCCTTAGTGGTGGAAAGATAAGGTAATGGAGTAGGCAATTGGGGCCGAACCACTTTAAATTCTTTGTCTTCTTTATTTCATTCTTGCCTTTGCTTTTACCAAAATTTTTAAAGGCCAATTCACCCCCTTTTGGCATTTTCGGTTTGATTCATCGAACTTTCAATATCTATATAAAATTATAAAATATAAATTATTTTTTTATTAAATAATAATTAAAATTATTGAAATAATAGTAGTACATCAAACAATGTTTTTTTTTTAAAATTTATATAATTATTTACTTTTAAAGAAATTCAATATTATTAAATTTATTTATTAGTTTATCCTATAAAAAATAATTTTTATTCATTAATTGGGTAATTATATAATAAAAATTGTTATTATGTTAAATCTGTTATAAAATAAATAGATAGAGAGAATAAAGAACAAAGGATATAGGGGAGCAAAGAGAGAGAGCGTATTTTATTGATCAATCAGAATATTTACAAAGCTTCTCCAAAGTCTCTATTTATAGGCATAAGAAGTATAAATGAAGTAGAGATCTTCTTCTAATCACTATTAAAGTTTAAAGTACATCAAAACTTATCTTAATATTGATGGACATCCACTTAATAAGATATTCATAACACTCCCCTTGGATGTCCATTGGTAGATAATGTGCTTCGTTAAAACCTTACTACAATAAAAACCCTATGGGAAAAAGTACACATATCTATAATATGCATAATATGCTGTCTCATTAAAAACCTTACTAGGAAAACCCAATTGGATAAAACCTCGATTAAGGGAAAAAGAGTACAGCACGTATTTACTCCTCCTCATGAAAACATCACATACATTCTCATATTCTGCATATTCAAACTGTAATACTATTTTTACTAATAACTATTTGAATATATTTTGAAACGTCCTAAATAATTTGTTTATATATCTATAAATATTTAACACAAATGTGTATCTGCTTTAGTGGTTAAGTATTCTGGGTGTGTGTATGAGGTCTTGGGTTCAAGTCCCACTTTAGCAAATTTTTTTATTTTGATCCAAGACTTACCCTTGTTGAGTGGGTTTATATAAAACTGTCTATTAATCTATATTAGAATGAGCTTGTTGGTTCGAGTGGTAAAGGGTTAGTGCGTTGGAGGTCTTGTGTTCGTATCCTTACGCAAGCGTGGATGTTAATTTTTGCTCGGTTGTTTGATAGAGTTTTACTAGATCTAAAATTCTAAGGGAGTTATGAGTTTTGGGTTAGTGGGAGAAAAATAAGGGATTATGTAGGCATATCTTTTATTTTTTTTCTTTTTTTTCAAATTTTAATTAGTTTTCTCTCTTCTTCCAAAGTTGACGTCGATTTCTGCTCCTTCTATTCTTTTCTATCAATTTTATTTCCTGTTCCTCCTCTTTCTTGCGTAATCCTTATTCCTCCATTCCTTTCAATTTCTTTGTTCACTCTTTCTGTTCTTTACGCGATTTTAGTAAGCCTCTCAATTTTTTTTCGTTGTAGTAGCATAACGATTGTTGGAAGAAATCTAAATTCTATGAATGGTTGTGTAGGTGAGGGCGATGAATTTGTGGTTTTCCCTTCGATGGTTTAACTTTCGAGTGTAGTCATTTTGCAGTGGTAAGTGTGGAACATTGCTTGGTTTAGTTTTTTTATTTCATAAATCGTTTGTTAATAGGGCTTTGGGATTCTTTTTTTAAGTGCTGGTGGTCTCGGGGCTGGTTTCGCGTCAAAACCGTTACAGATGTCTTCCCAAATTACAAAAAATCAGGCATAGACAAAAGTAAGAAAAGCTCTCTGTCGATGCCACACGGGCGTGTGGCCAGCCGTGTGGTTGGCCATGTATGAGACACAACCATGTGTCTGACGAAGGTGTAGCCGTGCATAGGACATGGCCTTGTGGTGGCCACACGGGCTAGGCCAAGATGGGTGTGTGGGCCCAACGGGCATGCCCCATGGGCGTGTTATTTTGGGCCAAGCCTCACCCGTGTGGCCCACACGGGCATGTGGACCTATCATTCTGAATTCTTCCCTAGGGTTGCACGGGTCGTTCTGATCGACTGTGGGTCTACCTAGGGTCAGTAAGGGCTAATCAATCCCTAAAATTTTTTAATATGATAATTTGATATTCTGTTCTGAGTAGGACACTGTATGCATCTCTGATTATTCTGATAAGTATGTATATATGACATTTTTATATGAGCATGTTATGCATGATATTACTATATTTGTTATTTTTGTATCTTTGACTAGGGTGGGTTTTATATATGTGAAGGAAGTGATCTGTACGGTGACACTTCGCCTATATTCACGTAGCTTGGCTGCACATTATCTGTAACGTGTCGTATCGATACTATATGGTGTGTAGGGATGGTTGGGTGTTTATAACCTCACATTGTGTGATGGGCTGGTCGGAGATGGTGTGTAGAGGAGGGGGTAGGATTTTTCATATCTGTACTGCCTATTTTGTTCTGATATCTATATTTGAAATGGACATGAGTCTGAATCTGTATCTGATTGTATACGAGATTTTTGTATGTATTGCATGCCCATTTCTATTGGGTTACACACTGGGTTTACGAAAACTCACCTCTGTTTGTTTGTTTTGTTCAGGTAATCCACAAACTTAGGCAGACCGGTGTGATATAGCCTCACGATGACCACAAGTTCGTAACTGTTTAAGCTCATGGTATTTTTATTTTATTTAATTAAGGATTATTTTCTGGGATTTTGTAATTTATGGACTCTCCGAACTACTTGATTTTATTTTGGGATTTCGACTTTATTTTTACATTTTATTTGCGATAGATATCCAAAAAACATAGTTTTTACTAAAACAAGGGTTTTCCACAATTACGAATGAGATTTCCAAAAATAACGTTTTCTATGACTTCTACTATAAGTTACATTTTGGAAAATAAATCAATTAAATTACGTTTTCGGCAATAGATATAAACGAATATGAGTTATAACACTGGAATGATTTATCGTAACAACCCCATTTTTTAAAACCTTTCTTCATGACATCTATGGATGTGACAGCCCTATTGTGACCCTAGTCGGAAAGTGGTTTCGGGACCACAAGACCGAGTCGTAAAAAAATAATTAATTGCTATATTCTGTGCTTATTATGTGTGAACATGAGTATGTGGAAGTTTCATTCCCTAATTTTACCAATTGCATGAGAAAATTGTTAATAGGGATCGATTTGAGACATGGAGAAAATATGATAGTCCAATTTAAAATGGTCTATTAGTGCATGTACCAAAAAGAGTGGACTTGCATGTCAAATAGACCATTTTTGAATGTGAATGGCCGGCCAACACAAGCATGCATTATGGTGTTCCCTTGTCTCCATTTTTTTTATATTTGGTGGGAATTATGTATAATAAATTTATATTAGTAAGTGGTGATAAAAACAAAGTTCCTTCATCTTTTCTATCATCTTGCCGAAACCATAAGGAAAAGAAAAGAAAAAAACATGGAAGCTAGGACATTCGGCCAAGTGAGTTTATAGATTAAGGTATGATATCATGTGGTTCTTTTGGCATTTTTTTTGTGAAGTTGAGTTGTTTTGATGCTCATAACATGACCCATGTGTTGATTTTTGAGTTGTGTTGCAAGAAACCTTTGGTTATGTTCTTATATGCCAAAGTGATGATGTTTTGTAGTATGTGATTTGAAATGGTTATAGATGAATATGAACTAAGAAACATGTATTATTGAGTAAGTAGAAGATAGAAAGGGGTTTAAATGGGAGGTTCATTTGATTTATTTTGTCCTTGTATGAAAAGTGGTTCTTGGTTATGGCCGAATGAGTCATCCTAGATTAGTTGAAAAGAATGTTCATGTTATGAGGTAATTTGAATAATTGACCGAAACATGAAAGGAATAATGAAAGTTGTATTAAGTTTAATGTGCATACTTTAGTCTAAGTATTGAGGAGTATTCGGCTAAGATAGTTGAATGTGGGTGTTGCCGATTTTTAAATGTAGATTATGGGAGTGGCTATAATGGGCATTAAGATGTTGAACTTAAGAAATTAGAAGTAAATGAACTTGATAGTATTTAAGAGATAGAGGTGATAGATTAATGTTGTACATTCGGCTATGGTTAGGCATGTTGATGATCTTATCTTGATTTAGATAATTAGGCATAAAAGGGTGGTAAAGGGGATGGAATTGTCGAATGATTGGTTGGGTAACAAAAGAAGCATTCGGCCATCTCTTGAGAGCTTGTGTGATGTTGGGTTTAAAATTAGCAAAGGTAACTTACCTAATGCATGTGCATGTGTGATTAGATTTTTGATGATATGGTAGTTGCATGAGGTTATTAGCCGAATATACTAACATACATATACATGTGAAATTGGATTGTACATATTTAGCAAGGTGGTTAAACTAGTTAAATTATTGATTTAGCTCAAGGAGTTAAAGGAGGTGAATCGAGCAAAGGCAAAGAAAAGGTTATCGAGTAGCCGAGTTGGAACCGTCTTACCCAACACGAGGTAAGTCATTAAGCATGTAGTTGGTATTATTTCAAATGGTCATAATGTGTATGTATTGATGCTGAATGGAATGAATAAATATACATATATATATATGCATGTACGTATGTGATGATGAAATTGTTGAATGAAAGAAAAGAGGTAAGATGTACTGAGTTGTTGATCTCGGCACTAAACGTGCGGGATAACCATTTATGACCATGAGACTGGTGCTAAGTGCGCGGGATTAAATTGTACAGCACTAAGTGTGCGATTCGACTATGTTGCACTAAGTGTGCGAAATGAATATGATGCACTAAGTGTGCGAATTGACCATGCGGCACTAAGTGTGCGAGTCTGACTATGTAGCACTAAGTGTGCGATTTGATTACGTAGCACTAAGTGTGCGAGTTGATTATGTAGCACTGAGTGTGCGGGCTCAATATACATTCGTGAATCATTATGGACACTATGTGTGCGACACTATTGAGTCGATCGCGGACAGCGGATCGGGTAAGTGTCTTGAGTACATGGCTAATATGTGCTATGTTTATACTTGGTGTTGAGCTCGGTAAGTTGAACCTATGTGACAACTATACTTGAAGTCACGTACATAAAAATTTATCGTAGGATGGGTGAAAGGCCGTTTTGTTGTTTGATTGTAACGAAAATAAATTGATTTATGAAAATGCTTCAATGTCCTATTGATGAGTATATGGATTGTGAATGCATGAATTGATATGAAATTGAATCGATAGGTTGGAGGAACTATGGCATGGTTCGGTATGGATGGAGTAAATTGTCTCATTCCATTTTGTTTCCTCTTGTGATAATGTTATTGATGTATAGTAGTGCATTGCTTATGACTTACTGAGTTATAAACTCACCCGGTGTTTCCTTGTCACCCATCATAGGTTGCTTGGACTCATCTATTTTTGCGGGGTCGGGCCGTCATCGAAGTCATCACACCGGATAGCAAGTTTTGGTACTTTCTTCTTAGGGTGCTTAGAAGATCATTTTGGCATGTATAAGCTAGTACGTTGTGTTTGAATTATGGCATGTAAACTTTAAGCCATGCGAAAATGGCACGAATGTTCGATTGAGTTGGATCAAGGGTAGGCATGAAATGGACCTAGTTACTTTCGTAACAGATGCTGGCAGCAGCAGTGTCATGAGATTGAAAAATCACTAAAAATAGTAGGAGTGGAATTAATTGATGAATAAATTATGTAATCGAAGCTCGATGAGTCTGCTTTCATGAGGAAGTAACGAAAAGATCATATGGGCAGTATATTAAGAGATAATCAGATTTTTGTGGGACAGGGCCAGAACGGTTTCTGGATTCCCTGCTCCGACTTTGGAAATTCATTATAAATTAACCAGAGATAATTAGGGGTTGTACCATATATGTACAGATTCCTCTCTGAGTCTAGTTTTCATAGAAACAAACGACATCAGTATTGAAGCCCCGTGCAGGGAGATATCCAAGTCGTAATGGGCAAAGGTCAGTGTAGTCGACCCCTGCAACTTGGGAGACTTTGACTAATAAACTGTACTAATTGGCCCAACCAAAAATTCTAGAAAAAAATACATAGATGGGCACATGAGTCTAGTTTCTGGGAAAAATTACGAAACTGATTTTCGAGTTACGAAACTCAAGATATGATTTTTAAAACGACTAGTACACAGATTGGGCATTGTCTGGAAAATAAATTTTGTAAGGGGTTAAAGTCAGTTAACACCTCGTGTTCGACTCCGGTGTCGGTTTCGGGTTCGGGGTGTTACATTTTATTGGTATCAGAGCTATGGTTTAGTCGGTTCTAGGACTACCATAGCACGTATGAGTCTAGCTATACATGCCTTAATGTTAATGTTTAAAAGGGTGATGACTTCTGACGGTTGAAATGTTTTTGTTTTGATTAGTAAATGGATCCCGGTGAAGAAAGAACCCTAGCGGATGACGTTGAGAGCGTAGCGGCTGCTCCTGCACAAGGGACGCCGCCTGTTGAACCTCAGTCATCTGCGAATAATCAAGGTGAGGGGGCTAAACAAGCCTTCTTTACCATGATGAATGAGTGGGTCGCGCAATATGCCCGAACCAACCCGGCTGTCCAACAATTCCCAAATTTGAATAATCCACCCCAAGAGCCTGTAAGGCCATCAGTCGCTGATCCTGTGAGGCTGAGTAAGCCACCTGTAGACTTGATTAGGAAGCGTGGGGCCGAGGAGTTCAAGGCCATAGCAACTGATGATGCCGAAAGGGCCGAGTTCTGGCTTGATAACACCATTCGGGTGTTCGATGAATTGTCATGCACACCCGATGAATGTCTAAAATGTGCTGTATCTTTGTTGCGAGACTCAGCCTACTATTGGTGGAGGACCTTGATTTCCATAGTCCCGAACGAGCGAGTAACTTGGGACTTCTTTCAAACGGAATTCCGGAAGAAATTTATTAGTCAACGGTTCATTGACCAGAAGCGTAAGGAGTTCTTGGAACTCAAGCAAGGCCGTATGACTGTATCTGAATACGAACATGAATTCGTAAGACTTAGTAGGTATGCCCGGGAGTGTGTAGCTGATGAGGTTGCTATGTGCAAAAGATTCGAGGAAGGATTGAATGAAGATTTAAAGCTACTAATGGGTATTTTGGAAATAAAAGAATTCGTAACACTAGTCGAACGAGCCTGCAAGGCGGAAGAACTTGGAAAGGAGAAGAGGAAGGCTGAATTTGAAGCTAGAGATTATCGTAAAAGATCGACGGGTAAAGCTCCGTTCTCAGCTGTAAAGAAGTTCAGGGAGGACATTAATAAGTCGAGGGCGACTGCGGGAATTTCCATCAGGGCAAGACCATCGATGGGCTCCCGAGCTACTTCGATAGCTAGTGTGGGCAATAATCGTCACGAGAAACCTGAATGTCCCCAATGTGGAAGACGACACCTAGGTGAATGTTGGGGCAAGTCTACTAGCAGGGCCTGTTACGGATGCGGTTCGAAGGACCACCTCATTAGAGATTGCACGGAGCTGGATGAGAAGAATAAGATTCAAGGTGCAAGACCTAGTGGAGTGACATCTAGAGGTAGACCACCGAGAATTTTTGGAGGCAGGGGTGGTAGTCAGAGGGGGGCTTCTGATACGGCCGATCGCGCCGAGAACCGTGCTCCTGCTAGAGCATATGCCATTCGTGCACGAGAGGAGGCATCCTCCCCCGACGTCATCACTGGTACCTTCACTCTCTTTGATACTAATGTGATTGCATTGATTGACCCTGGTTCTACTCATTCATATGTATGCGAAACCTTAGCAACCAGTAAGACTCTACCTGTTGAGTCTACTGAGCTCGTAATTCGAGTATCAAACCCTTTGGGCCAATGCGTACTTGTTGATAAAGTGTGTAAGAGATGCCCTCTAATAATCCGAGAATCCTGTTTTCCGGCCGATTTGATGCTTTTGCCGTTCGACGAGTTTGATGTTATTCTTGGTTTGGATTGGTTAACCGCGCATGATGCGGTTGTGAATTGCAAAAGCAAGACTATCGATTTGAGGTGCGCAAATAACGAAATAATCCGAGTTGAGTCTGCGGACTTAAGGGGGTTGCCAGCTGTAATATCAGTAATGTTGGCCCAGAAATATGTAAGGAAAGGGTGCGAAGCATACCTCGCGTATGTACTTGATGACAAGGAGTTAGAAAAGAAACCCGAATCGGTGCCGGTGGTCTGTGAATACCCGGATGTTTTTCCTGAAGAGTTACCGGGTTTGCCACCTGTTCGGGAGGTAGAGTTTGGTATTGAGCTTGTACCTGGAACTACGCCTATTTCAATCGCTCCGTATCGTATCGCACTAACCGAGTTAAAAGAGTTGAAAGCTCAGTTGCAAGAATTGACGGATAGAGGTTTCGCTCGACCGAGTTTCTCACCTTGGGGTGCCCCAGTATTGTTCGTGAAAAAGAAGGACGGAACCATGAGGTTGTGCATTGATTATCGTCAACTGAATAAAGTGACGATAAAGAATAAGTATCCGTTACCGCGTATTGATGATCTGTTCGATCAATTAAAGGGAGAATCGGTGTTTTCAAAGATAGATTTGAGATCGGGTTATTATCAGTTGCGGATTCGAGATTCGGACGTACCCAAAACTGCTTTCAGAACGAGGTACGGTCACTACGAGTTCTTAGTGATGCCGTTTGGGCTCACTAATGCCCCTGCGGTGTTTATGGATTTGATGAATCGGATCTTCAGGCCGTATTTGGATCGGTTCGTAGTTGTGTTTATTGATGACATCTTGGTCTATTCAAGAGATGAGACCGAACATGCTGAGCATCTGAGGCAAGTGTTGCAAATTTTGCGGGATAAGTAGTTATATGCTAAGTTCAGTAAGTGTGAGTTCTGGTTAAGAGAGGTTAGCTTCTTGGGTCATGTGGTATCCGCATTGGGTATTCGAGTTGACCCGAGCAAAATTTCAGCCATACTTAACTGGAAGCCTCCGAGAAATGTTACCGAAGTCCGGAGCTTTCTAGGGCTCGCCGGTTATTACCGACGATTTGTCAAAGGTTTCTCGATGATAGCCACACCAATGACGAAGCTACTTCAGAAGGATGTTAAGTTCGAATGGACGGAGAAATGTCAGAAAAGCTTCGATCAACTGAAAACTCATCTGACTGAAGCTCCAATTTTGGTGCAACCCGAATCGGGTAAAGAGATTGTCGTTTATAGTGACGCATCCCTACTTGTGTTGGGTTGCGTATTGATGCAGGAAGGTCGAGTTGTGGCCTATGCATCGAGACAATTGAAGCCACACGAGAGAAATTATCCGACCCATGATCTCGAACTAGCCGCCATTGTGTTTGCATTGAAAATATGGCGACATTATTTGTTTGGTGAGAAGTGCCATGTGTTTTCGGATCACAAAAGTCTCAAATATTTGATGACTCAACGAGACTTGAATCTGCGACAAAGACGTTGGCTTGAGTTGTTGAAAGATTACGAGCTTGTCATTGATTACCACCCGGGAAAGGCTAATGTGGTTGCGGACGCCTTAAGCTGGAAATCACTGTTTGCTTTGCGAGCGATGAATGTACACATGTCTGTTCTACCTGACAATGTGTTAGTAGCTGAATTAAAAGCCAAACCAATATTGACTCATCAAATTCGTGAAGCTCAGAAAGTCGATGATGAATTGGTTGCAAAACGAGCTGAGTGTGTTCCGAACAAGGAATCAGAGTTTCAGATTGATGATGATGGTTGTTTGAGGTTTAGAAGTTGTTTGTGTGTTCCAAGGAATTCAGAACTCATTCCGATGATTCTGAACGAAGCCCATTGTAGCCGAATGTCAATTCACCCGGGGAGTACGAAAATGTACAACGACTTGAAACGTCGGTTTTGGTGGCATGGTATGAAACGAGACATCTCCGACTTTGTTTCGAGATGTTTAATATGTCAACAAGTGAAAGCGGAACATCAAGTGCCTTCAGGGTTACTTCAGCCGATCATGATACCCGAGTGGAAATGGGACCGAGTCACAATGGACTTTGTGTCCGGACTGCCATTGTCCTCAAGTAAGAAGGATGCGATTTGGGTTGTTGTTGATAGGCTGACTAAGTCGGCTCACTTTATCCCCGTGCGTACGGATTTTTCATTGGATAAACTAGCCGAATTGTATGTTACTCAGATTGTGAGATTACATGGAGTACCTATTTCTATCGTGTCGGATAGAGATCCGAGATTCACCTCGCGATTTTGGAAGAAATTGCAAGAAGCTTTGGGTACCAAGCTGCATTTTAGCACCGCTTTTCATCCCCAAACCGATGGTCAATCCGAGCGGATAATTCAGATACTCGAGGATATGCTGAGATGCTGCATCCTTGAGTTTAGTGGTTCATGGGAACGGTATGTACCTTTGATTGAATTCGCTTACAACAATAGTTTTCAATCAAGTATTAAGATGGCACCTTACGAGGCTTTGTACGGTCGTAAATGCCGTACACCATTGTTTTGGATCGAGCTCGGTGAAAGTAAAATTTTCGGAGTTGATTTGATTAAAGATGCCGAACAGAAAGTAAAAGTAATCCGTGAAAGTCTGAAGGCAGCCACAGATCGTCAGAAATCGTATGCGGATCTGAAACGGAAGGACATTGAATATCAGGTGGGAGATAAAGTGTTCCTTAAAGTTTCGCCTTGGAAAAAGGTACTTAGGTTTGGCCGTAAGGGCAAGTTGAGCCCGAGATTCATTGGGCCGTACGAAATCTCCGAACGAGTGGGGCCAGTTGCGTATAGATTGATTTTGCCCCCTGAGCTTGAAAAGATTCACGATGTCTTTCATGTTTCGATGCTTCGACGCTATCGATCTGATCCGTCGCATATAATTAGCCCATCAGAGGTTGAAATTCAAGCCGATATGAGTTATGAAGAAGAACCGATACGTATCCTAGCTCGTGAGGTGAAGGAGTTGCGAAACAAAAGGGTTCCGTTAGTGAAGGTGTTATGGCTCAAACATGGGATCGAGGAAGCTACTTGGGAAACCGAGAGTTCGATGAAAGAACGATACCCAAACCTATTTATTGGTAAGCTTTTCGAGGACGAAAATTTCTTAAGTGGGGGAGAGTTGTGACAGCCCTAATGTGACCCTAGTCGGAAAGTGGTTTCGGGACCACAAGACCGAGTCGTAAAAAAATAATTAATTGCTATATTCTGTGCTTATTATGTGTGAACATGAGTATGTGGAAGTTTCATTCCCTAATTTTACCAATTGCATGAGAAAATTGTTAATAGGGATCGATTTGAGACATGGAGAAAATATGATAGTCCAATTTAAAATGGTCTATTAGTGCATGTACCAAAAAGAGTGGACTTGCATGTCAAATAGACCATTTTTGAATGTGAATGGCCGGCCAACACAAGCATGCATTATGGTGTTCCCTTGTCTCCATTTTTTTATATTTGGTGGGAATTATGTATAATAAATTTATATTAGTAAGTGGTGATAAAAACAAAGTTCCTTCATCTTTTCTATCATCTTGCCGAAACCATAAGGAAAAGAAAAGAAAAAAACATGGAAGCTAGGACATTCGGCCAAGTGAGTTTATAGATTAAGGTATGATATCATGTGGTTCTTTTGGCATTTTTTTTGTGAAGTTGAGTTGTTTTGATGCTCATAACATGACCCATGTGTTGATTTTTGAGTTGTGTTGCAAGAAACCTTTGGTTATGTTCTTATATGCCAAAGTGATGATGTTTTGTAGTATGTGATTTGAAATGGTTATAGATGAATATGAACTAAGAAACATGTATTATTGAGTAAGTAGAAGATAGAAAGGGGTTTAAATGGGAGGTTCATTTGATTTATTTTGTCCTTGTATGAAAAGTGGTTCTTGGTTATGGCCGAATGAGTCATCCTAGATTAGTTGAAAAGAATGTTCATGTTATGAGGTAATTTGAATAATTGACCGAAACATGAAAGGAATAATGAAAGTTGTATTAAGTTTAATGTGCATACTTTAGTCTAAGTATTGAGGAGTATTCGGCTAAGATAGTTGAATGTGGGTGTTGCCGATTTTTAAATGTAGATTATGGGAGTGGCTATAATGGGCATTAAGATGTTGAACTTAAGAAATTAGAAGTAAATGAACTTGATAGTATTTAAGAGACAGAGGTGATAGATTAATGTTGTACATTCGGCTATGGTTAGGCATGTTGATGATCTTATCTTGATTTAGATAATTAGGCATAAAAGGGTGGTAAAGGGGATGGAATTGTCGAATGATTGGTTGGGTAACAAAAGAAGCATTCGGCCATCTCTTGAGAGCTTGTGTGATGTTGGGTTTAAAATTAGCAAAGGTAACTTACCTAATGCATGTGCATGTGTGATTAGATTTTTGATGATATGGTAGTTGCATGAGGTTATTAGCCGAATATACTAACATACATATACATGTGAAATTGGATTGTACATATTTAGCAAGGTGGTTAAACTAGTTAAATTATTGATTTAGCTCAAGGAGTTAAAGGAGGTGAATCGAGCAAAGGCAAAGAAAAGGTTATCGAGTAGCCGAGTTGGAATCGTCTTACCCAACACGAGGTAAGTCATTAAGCATGTAGTTGGTATTATTTCAAATGGTCATAATGTGTATGTATTGATGCTGAATGGAATGAATAAATATACATATATATATATGCATGTACGTATGTGATGATGAAATTGTTGAATGAAAGAAAAGAGGTAAGATGTACTGAGTTGTTGATCTCGGCACTAAACGTGCGGGATAACCATTTATGACCATGAGACTGGCGCTAAGTGCGCGGGATTAAATTGTACAGCACTAAGTGTGCGATTCGACTATGTTGCACTAAGTGTGCGAATTGACCATGCGGCACTAAGTGTGCGAGTCTGACTATGTAGCACTAAGTGTGCGATTTGATTACGTAGCACTAAGTGTGCGAGTTGATTATATAGCACTGAGTGTGCGGGCTCAATATACATTCGTGAATCATTATGGACACTATGTGTGCGACACTATTGAGTCGATCGCGGACAGCGGATCGGGTAAGTGTCTTGAGTACATGGCTAATATGTGCTATGTTTATACTTGGTGTTGAGCTCGGTAAGTTGAACCTATGTGACAACTATACTTGAAGTCACGTACATAAAAATTTATCGTAGGATGGGTGAAAGGCCGTTTTGTTGTTTGATTGTAACGAAAATAAATTGATTTATGAAAATGCTTCAATGTCCTATTGATGAGTATATGGATTGTGAATGCATGAATTGATATGAAATTGAATCGATAGGTTGGAGGAACTATGGCATGGTTCGGTATGGATGGAGTAAATTGTCTCATTCCATTTTGTTTCCTCTTGTGATAATGTTATTGATGTATAGTAGTGCATTGCTTATGACTTACTGAGTTATAAACTCACCCGGTGTTTCCTTGTCACCCATCATAGGTTGCTTGGACTCATCTATTTTTGCGGGGTCGGGCCGTCATCGAAGTCATCACACCGGATAGCAAGTTTTGGTACTTTCTTCTTAGGGTGCTTAGAAGATCATTTTGGCATGTATAAGCTAGTACGTTGTGTTTGAATTATGGCATGTAAACTTTAAGCCATGCGAAAATGGCACGAATGTTCGATTGAGTTGGATCAAGGGTAGGCATGAAATGGACCTAGTTACTTTCGTAACAGATGCTGGCAGCAGCAGTGTCATGAGATTGAAAAATCACTAAAAATAGTAGGAGTGGAATTAATTGATGAATAAATTATGTAATCGAAGCTCGATGAGTCTGCTTTCATGAGGAAGTAACGAAAAGATCATATGGGCAGTATATTAAGAGATAATCAGATTTTTGTGGGACAGGGCCAGAACGGTTTCTGGATTCCCTGCTCCGACTTTGGAAATTCATTATAAATTAACCAGAGATAATTAGGGGTTGTACCATATATGTACAGATTCCTCTCTGAGTCTAGTTTTCATAGAAACAAACGGCATCAGTATTGAAGCCCCGTGCAGGGAGATATCCAAGTCGTAATGGGCAAAGGTCAGTGTAGTCGACCCCTGCAACTTGGGAGACTTTGACTAATAAACTGTACTAATTGGCCCAACCAAAAATTCTAGAAAAAAATACATAGATGGGTACATGAGTCTAGTTTCTGGGAAAAATTACGAAACTGATTTTCGAGTTACGAAACTCAAGATATGATTTTTAAAACGACTAGTACACAGATTGGGCATTGTCTGGAAAATAAATTTTGTAAGGGGTTAAAGTCAGTTAACACCTCGTGTTCGACTCCGGTGTCGGTTTCGGGTTCGGGGTGTTACAATGGATTCGGCCATAACGTCTAGGCTAGGTTTGGGGTGTTACATTTAGTGGTATCAAAGCCAGGTTGCAAAACTCAAGTTGTGAATTTTGGGTTCCAAAATTGAGTTTCAAAAAAGAATTGGTTTTCAAATCATTTGGATAATTTGAGAAAGTATGTGGTACACCGAGTCTCTGGCGTCAATCTTGTAAGTATTTCCGAACTTAGATTGAATATTTTGAAAACTTGTAGTTAGTACTTTCTGAAACTGTACTGAGTTAGTTTGAGACTAAAACCTCTGAAAACATTTCTGAACTTCTAATAATTTGTGCATAAAATATCTGCTAATAAATACTGGAACTGATAAATAAAATTTTATAATGTAGACAAATTTGAATTTACGATGAGCGCTCGTGGAACTTGCAGTTGTGGTATCCATGGGCGCGGCAGAGGCCGCAAAGGGACTCGAGTTGAGTCTTCCTCTTTAGGCAGTATGCCAAACTTAGACACGAGTGAGACACTGGTTTCACCTGCTACTGAGACTGGGTCTTAAAGCCGCTCGACTGGGGATGATGCACTATCTCAGGCCATGCTAAGGGTGTTGGAAAGGGTCGTTGGACCCATTCTAGATCTAGGGGCCGTGGGTTGGTAACTGAATGACTACGGTCCAATGGTACTGAGCTGTTTAGGGGTGTCACTGGAGTCAGCGCTACTATGGTCGAGTATTGGTTGGAGGCTACTGAGAGGATCATAAATGACATCGACTGTACTCCTAAGCATAAACTGAAGGGTGTAGTCTCTTTGCTTCGCGACGAGGCATATCAGTGGTGATTATCGGTTGAAGAGGGTACCCAGCCTGATCGTCTGAACTGGGACTTCTTCAAGACTACTTTTTAGGGAAAGTATGTGGGTGCGAGCTATGTAGATGCTCGTAGGCGTGAGTTCATGAATCTCAGGCAAGTTGATAGATTAGTGGCCGAGTATGAGGCTGAGTTTTTGAGGTTGAGCCGCGACGCTCGAGGCATGGTGGAGTCTGAGTATGAGAAGTGCGTCCGTTTTGAGAATGGCTTGAGGGATAATCAGAGGGTATTGATTACTCCACAGAGGGAGCGAGAGTTTGCAATTCTAGTGGATAAGGAAAAGATCGTTGAAGAGGTTAAGCGCGTGGAGCGCTAAAATAGGGACTGAGAGAGAGGGAAGAATAAAAAGGACTCGGAGCCCTCTAGTTCTATTCAGAGGCCTAAGAAACGGGCTAGACTTGATGGGCCTGTTAAAATGGGGGTTCCTGTTGCTCCTACTGGGATTCAGCCATGTGGGGATTGTGGTAGGTGTCATTCGGATGAGTGTTGGAGGAGGTTAGGGGCCTGTCTGAGGTGTGGGTCTTTGGAGCATCGAAATCAAGAGTGTCCTCAATAGGCTGATCAGATGTAAGCTTCAGGATCAGGTTTCGTACAGCATTAGAGGGTAGTTCAACAAGTATCTAGGGGCTGTGGACCAACTAGGGGTGGTAATGGTATAGGCCAAGGATAGAGAGCACCGGGTAGAGGTGCTAATCAGATTGAGGCGAGGCAGCATACACTGGTTTATACTGCTCGACGTCATGAGGATAAAGATGCTCCTAATGTTATCTTGGGTACGTTCTTTATTTTTTATGTACCTTATACCGCTCTGATAGACATAGGTTCTACACACTCCTATGTAGCTAGTACTATTTTTGAAAACTTGGGGATTTCTGTTGAGAGTACCTCTAGTGAGATTACCATATTGAGTCCGTTAGGGAAATCTGTCCGGGTTAATAGACTTTATAGGAGTGTTCCGTTAGAAGTGCAAGAGGTTGTGTTTCTGGCGAATTTTATGGAGCTACCATTTGGGGAGTTCGACTTAATTCTGGGTATGGACTGGTTCATTGAGCACCTAGTTAGCTTGGATTGCGCAACTAAGAGGGTTGTTTTAAGGACCAAGGATGATAAGGAGGTGGTTGTGATTGGTGAGCGTCGAGATTATCTGTCTAATGTGATCTCCGCTCTTGTGGCTGAGAAATTGGTTCGAAAAGGGTGTGAGGCTTATATGGCCTTCGTCAGTGTTTCAATTTCTAGGGACTCTTCTGTCAGGGATATCAGAACAGTTATGGATTATCCAGATGTCTTTCCTGATGACTTATCGATTTTACCTCTAAATTGAGAGGTTGAGTTTGGCATTGAGCTTCTACCGGGTACAGCTCTAGTGTCCATCGCTCCATACCGTATGGCATCGAAGGAGCTTACAGAGCTTCTCAACTTCAAGAGCTTCTGGATCATGGTTTTATCCGTCCAAGTGTGTCTCCGTGGGGGCACCGGTTCTGTTTGTAAAGAAGAAGGATGGTACCATGAGGATGTGCATTGATTATCGGCAGTTGAATAAACCGACTGTAAAGAATAAGTATCCACTTTTGAGGAACGAGAATTTGTTTGATCAGTTTCGAGGAGATTTTGTGTTCTCGAAAATAGATCTCCATTCTGGGTATCATCAGTTTAGAGTCAAGGAAGTGGATGTTCATAAGACTGCATTTAGGACTCGCCATGGGCATTATGAGTTCCTAGTTATGCCCTTTGGTCTGACGAATGCTCTGGCTGCATTCATGGATTTGATGAACCGAGTGTTTCAGCCGTATCAAGATCAGTTTGTCGTGGTCTTCATGGATGATATTCTGGTTTACTCTAAGACTTAGGATGAGCATGACGAGCATCTTAGAGTAGTGCTTCAGATACTCTACGAGAAACAGCTCTACGCTAACTGGAGCAAGTGTGAGTTTTGGTTGCAGGAGGTAACCTTTTCTGGGGCACGTGGTTTCTGCTAAGGGGATTCGAGTTGATCCTAGAAAGATTGAGGCGGTGCTTGATTGGAAACATCCTAAGAATGTATCTAAGATTCGTAGTTTTTTGGGTTTTGCAGGATACTATCGGCATTTTGTTAAGGGGCTCTCTTTAATTATAGCTCCTTTAACTAAGCTTCTACGTAAAGGTGTTCCTTTTGTCTGGACTGATGTGCAATAGTCGAGCTTCGAGTTGCACCATCACTGGCTTTATAGCTTTAGGCATTAGGCCTACTGGTCCAAAAACTCCACGAATTTGAGTTACGTCTTTCTATTTTGACCAATTTATTCTACATCTATATTTCTTAATAGATTTATTCAAGATCTTTCTTTTATTTCATTATTTAAATAATAATATTGCATGCAAAATCATAGTCGACCACTTTTATTATTCAGTTTCACATTTTCTCGAATTGACATAACTTATCGAGATCTATTATTTTCACTATTTTAATCTTCAATTTTAGGTAACTGAATCTCTTCTAGAGTTTTGCTTATTAGTTATGTCTTGGGTCTCTTCTAGAGCACCCACCTCCACTATATGACCATCTAGAAGAATTTTCATCTTCAGAACTGATCAATCTATTATTTATTCTGACTGATTGTCCTACTGGGACTTTGAGTCAAATTAAAATATTAACTTCGTTATTCTCGTTAAGTTTGTAAATACATCTGACATTTAGCTTGTAATGAGTTTTCCTTGTTGAACTTTTGGTTCAAATTATTCTCCCCCTAACTCATTACAAGTTATTATTTCTCTCCCCCTAACGTCGGGAAAACTATCGAATCAAAATTGTAATTACAAAAAAAACTTGTAATTAATACAAAGAAACTTGTAATTAATATATATATTCTCAATTTTCTTTCAGGATTCACTCATCTTTGTGCATTGTGGTTGAGCAATTCGAACATATACGCACATACAGAAATTCAAAGATGAGAAATATTTAGCTCTTAATCAAAAACCAATTGTAATGGGGAGTTTTTATAACTTATTGGTTTGATGCGTACAACACGCAAACCAGCATAATCTCATGTTGAAATAGGAAGTTTAGTTCTCATAAGTAATGGTTCAGACATTAATCAGAGGTGTTCAATAAATACTTTCTCTAAACCATTATGTGCATAAAAAGCAAACTTTTACAAAAAACTTTTACAAAAGTTTTTCAGACTCAATCAGTAAAAGACTGAGATATAAAATCGTCAATATTAGCAAGATGAATTGTCTTAATTGCATGATCTGAAATTAATTATTTAAACAAGAAATCTTGCAAACAACAAGTTGCTAGTTGATAACACATATGTGATTATTTTGTAGATGCATCTACCAAAATCATATAATATCAAAACCATCCAAATGGTGGACGAATGGGCCCATATTCATTTTAGAAATGCAAGACATTAAATCTTAATTTTAGCTAGTGAGTTTCTACTAATCAATTTTCATTGAGAACAAACAACACATGATAATTCTTTTAAATTAAAGAATCTTTTGGTTCTTTAATGAAAATCCGTATAAATTCTCGATTCATTTTTGCATCATATATGATATAGGATGGCCAAACCAGTCATGTCAAGTAGTAAAAGTATGTGGTTATACAAACTTCTGGTTTGTAGTACCATGTGCTTCAATTCACTAATATATAGATATTCAATACTTTTCATTTGTAGTCTCAATATGATATCCATTATAGCGAATATCATAGTAAAAAATTTTCATCTTTTGTCGAAAAATTATCCTGCATAAGTTAGCCAAAGTAATTGTTTCCCTTCTTTTTTTAATGGATGCTTTGATAAAGTTTGTAACACCCCAAACCCGACCTAGACGTTATGGTCGAATATGGCATGTCACATTAAAGTTTCTTTCGAAAATTTAAATTATTGGAAGAACATTAGTTTCTAAGTTTTAAAAACCTCTTCATTATTATTTAACAATCATCTAGCTAAAACATTTGCCTTGTTGTCTGCTTTTGTTATAATAAGTTGATCTAAAATCGCGGAAGCTTTTAAAATTCTGTTGTTTAAAACTCGTGTCTTTGAAAACAATAATTATTTTAAAAATTCATCTTCTCCTAAACTAGCAGTTTAAAATAAGTAAGCAAAAGCCCAATTAAAAATTTAAACAAACTTAAAGCTCTTATTACAAAAACAAACCCAACATATAATTTAAATTTAAATAAAAGCAAGTATAGATCAGTTGCAGTTGTGTGGCCACCTCCGAGTCCCTCGCAGCACCAAATCACCTAAGGCTAAGGATTACCTGCACGGTTCAAAGGAAAGAGTGAGTTTACGAAACTCAGTGTGTAATTCCCTATCAGTCAATTAGTAAACAACAAGCAGTGACAGTCTGGGCCCGAGCCCTATTCAGTAACAGTACAGTGTGGGCCTTAGCCCAAAATAGTATCAATACCATGCAATGATGCAACCCATCCCAATCCAGCCAGCACACCACTCCGTACCACCAGCACACCATGTGGGATAAAATTGACCCACCCAGCCAACACACCAATATCATAGCAAAGCTGCCAGTAATAGTATTATAGCGAAGCTGCCAGTAACAGTAAATGCGACAAAGCCACCAGTACAGTATACTTCCTCTATATCAGTATCCCAACCCCATGCAATATGTCATGTCATAAATCATACGTGTATGCAGAATGTCATACTCAATCATAGTCATACATATCATAGAGCAAATCAGTCATACATAATGCCATAACAGTCATTTCATCTCTTAAGGGTATAATAGTCATTTTACCCTATGGGGGTATTTCGGTCATTTTACCTTATGAGGGTTTTCGGTCATTTCACCCTATGGAGGTATTTCGGTCATTTTACCATATAGGGGTATTTGATCATTTTATCCTAAGAGGGTATTTCGATCATTTATTGACCTCTCGAAAGGTCCACAGTCACCTCGAGCGACTCAGGTAACCTAAATGATCATAACAGCGTAATGGGGCCAAGGCCCAATATTCGGCCCAAGTGGACCCACACGTTTGTGCGGGCCGTTTAGCCCAGATTTCACCTCAACTATGAGATCTACATAGCCCAGTCCAGTATCTACCACAAATTGTTGATTTCATCCATGTGGAGCCCATGAGCCCATTGGCCCACTCAGCCCATCTCGGCCCAACATGGCCCATTACAGCCCAGGCCCATGAAAATGCTCATGGAGGTCTCTACTGTCCATCACCCATGATTTGTAGATTCGGCTTACCACACGAGCGATCGCACGCTTGTGTGGTCTCAAACGCCAAATTTTTGGCTTTTCAGCTTTTTGCCGTTCTATCGTTGCAATGGGGTGATTACAGACTTGATTGTGAGAATGCACAAAGATCCACGAGCACCAAAACCTACATTCGTACAAAACTTCCCATTAGTCGCTAAACAATAGGGTTAATCTCCCCTTTTTACACCCTTAACCAAAACACTTACCTCGATCGTCAAAAGTGGCTTAGCCCACTTATACCACTGATGAATGTTGACTACAATCCCTTTGACGAATATTTGCATCACAAACGGATTTTTACTAAACAGGATCGTATAATCATGTGGTTTAAATCCACACATGGCAACTTACGGACCCATAGAAAGAACTCAGCCTTCACTTCAGAATACTAGACTACATACTTACCTTTGATTGAGTAATGGGAGAAAGGTTTCGACGACTTTAATACCACTTGTTACTCCTTCACTCCTCGAGAAATTTGAACCGTCAGAGAATTGTTGTCAAGCTGAAAACAAACTTGAAGAGATGAAAAGGGAGAAAAGGGCAATATTCGATAAATAGTTTATCAAAAGGAGTAGAGGAAGAAGAGCAATTCGGACAGAGCATGCAATACAAAGCTACTTCAGCTCTGTTCGGTCAAGGTTTGGAAAAGTAGAGAAACGATAAGAAGCAACCAAGAGAAGAAGAGAAAAAAAAAGAGAATTCGGCAGAGGCTAACACCAAAATGCTATTCAGCCAAACAAAATGAATAGAAGGAAAAGGCAGCAAAAGAAAAACCCGATAGGTACTCGAACTCTTAGTAAAATTTGGCACCAAAAAGGATAAAAAAAAACACTACACAAAATAAAATGAAAAGTATACTAGAATGAGCAGTAACCCCTCTGGCCAAATTTTTCCTGAGTATCAAAGTCCACTTTCGGCACACTTCTCCTCTCCCTTCACTTCCCTTGATTTTCTCCTAAAATCTCTTCCCTTATCCCTCCTGAATCACTCCACCTATTTCTCCTCAACTCCCCCAACAACTCCATTCAAATTCCATTCAAACTCCCCCTTAGCTGTGTTTCAGTCCAACTCCACTACCTACACAGCTCAAGCAGCAAAATAAATGCTCCATTGCACAACCCAGGACTTGAACCTCAGACCTCACAGTTACACAACACGCCACCCTGCCACTTGACCACAAGCTCTTTTTGTTTCATAAAACAAGAACTATTATTTATAAGGCCTATACGCCAGTGTCCAGATTCATTTAAGAGCAAAACTAAAAATTCTACAGAAGCCAAGACTTGAATCCAGGCTTCTCAAACACTCCCATACACACCCAAATCACCTAGCTATTAAAGCAAACAAGCAATTTGTGTCATATCATGCAAAAATTAAAGACTTAAATTTTTGGGGCGTTACGAAGTTTTACTAAGTGCTTAAACATATGACAGATACATGACCAATGCATTTTCATACCACATTAGTACCATGAATTGTCAATAACCTTCAAATATTTTTACCACAATTTTTCTTGTTTTTTATTATTATTCTTTTTCTAGTGGTTAGAAGTACCACTATTATAACTACCTTGATAACGGTTATTAGTACGTCTCCAACTACATCCTCAATTATAACAACAACCATGATCTCTATATTTTCATTTTTCATAATTTTATGTACTGCTACATTCACTTCAGGGAATGAAGCAAAACTAGTGGGAAGAATTTCATAGTGTTTCATTAGTAACTTATTACTTTTCCTAGCCACTAAAAGGTATGATATCGTTCGAAAATACTTTTAAAGTCATTTTCACAATATTGCTACTACAAGAGCACATTAGATATTTCAATCATATAGTGTGATGTATTCTTTCGGGGAATATATATAATTCAAATATATGAGTATCTCATGTTATTTCTATAATACAAATATATATAACACATGAAGGTTTTATTCAACATATATTTTCTTGATCTGAAAAACAATATTATATTTTACAAAATTTTGCATCACAATGAGGTAAAATATTAGCTCTTAAAGAGATTTTTATAGTTTGATGCAATATTAGCTCTTCAGGAGCATATAATCATTTTATTAAATAACCTTATTGAATGCTTAATTTATTTTAAATAATATACAGTTTGCAATTCCTTTTAACATGAATGATAAAAAAAAATTTGATCTTCTAAAATTTTATTTATTCATATAAAAATAAAATGAATAGGTATAAATAAAACATATATTAAATATAACAAATAATAAATTCATGTTACTAATAAATCATTGTGGTTAGATAATACTTTTTATATATATCATAACACAACAAAATAGAAAATATTATAATGTCAAATTAAAATAACTTTACAGCTATAAAGGTTTACATAAACATTTTCTAACCTCCACCTCTTATGGGTTAATTTCATTTCAAATTTTACAGAAATTATTACAAACAATGTGAATATCTCAAAGTTTATGACAAGTAAGTATTTTTACTCACATTCCGCAATAATCATATATCTTAATCAAAATCAAAATTATACCAGTCAATTCTATTAAAAATGGAAAAAAGTATATTTATCTTCACATAAAAATCCCAATAACTAAATGTGTGAAGGGTTTTATAAATCCATAGATATGCGAATAGTGAATTATAAAGTTAACTTTTTAATAGAAATCAAATCAAATTTCAAAAGAAGTTGATTAGATTGACTTACATGGATGAGAAGTAGTGATTATAAACATCCTTTGTAATGAAGAGAAAGAGATCATCCCGAAGCAAATATCAAAAAGGAAACTTTGAGAGTGGATCGTATTTCTTGATTTCATATAGATAACGATATCAAATCTTTCACCATCCTTAAGAACAAAAAGTAAAATAAGTTAATCAAAACAATAATAATGTATAGTGAAAGAAGAATGAAAAATAATAATAAGATATGAAACGTTAAATAAAAGAAACTTCTTGTAAAAATTTTGCATCTTGCCGTCAAAGACATTGGAAATCATGAAGGATAAATTTGATCGTCAATAAAAGGAACTATCACTTTTGAGCAAGATCATGCTGATAACGTGTTATAAAATATGGGAGAGCAAAGAAAGATAGCGTATTTTATTGATCAATCAGAATATGATGATTGTCTATATTTATAGCATAAGAAGTATAAATGAAGTAGAGATCTTCTTCTAATCACTATTAGAATTTAAAGTACATCAAAACTTATCTTGATATTGATGGACATCCAATTAATAAGATATTTATAATAAAATCAAAAAATATTTTAAAATTTTTAAATGATAATGGGGATTGTTTTAGAAAAGAAAAGTGGAATTATAAATTTTTTAGGGTAATTTACTATTAGTCATTAAATTATGAATAAATTTTTGTTTTAGTCACTTAATTAAAAAGTTACAATTTGATTATTAAACTATTCAAAAATTTTCATTTAAGTCATTGGACTATTAAAATCAATGTTATATGACTTTTTTCTATTTCACTGCTTACACCAATCAAAAACTTTGGATATCATGAATCTATGAACCAAAATTCAAACAACTTTTTTTCTATCCTTGGCACTAACAGTTAGATTGACTTGGATCTAAGGTATGTTATGTCAATTGGTACTGATCCATTGTATTTGTAACACCCTAAACTCGACCTAGACATTATGGTCGAATTCGGGAGTGTTACGATGAAGGGTTTTGAAATGCATCTTTCATGTTAAAACTTCTCGTTTTATTGGTTACTAAAAGAGTTCACATTTCTGGAAAAACTTATCATCACATTCTTTAATGAAAATGTCATATATCATCCTTTAAAGTAAAACATAAGTTTGTAGCGGAAGTTTGTAAGTCGTTACCTTTTGAAAGCCCAGTTCGTATTTAAAAAAAATATTATTTGTGTGAAACCGTGATTTTGTCAAACATTGCAATATAAAAGTCAAAAACACATCCAAAAAAATTAAAACAAACAGTCCAGAGAGACCTAAAATTACAAAACTCTCAAAAATAACCTAGAATTTAAATAAAAAATCATTAAGCAAAACGGTTCGCAAACTAGTGGTCACCGCTGAGACACCATAGCATCGACCCGCCTATGTCTGAGGATTACTTGAACAGAACAGACAAACAGATGTGAGTTTTCATAAACTCAATGTGTAACCTAATAGAGATAGACATACATATTTACACAGAAATTTCATACGCAGAGCAGATACAGATACAAACACAAGTCCTTAACAGAATCATTCAAAATCAAATAATCAGAACAGATATACAGAATCCTACCCCATATAGGGTATAAAACACCCACCCATCCCTACACACACCATAGTGTCTATACGACACATAACAAAATAGTATGCAGCCAAGCTGCCAGAACATAGGCGAAAAGTCGCCAAACAGAACACTTCCTCCACATGTACAAAACCCACCCCAAATATAGATACAGAATACAGATTACAGATTTAACAGAATTAACATGTCTCGCATGCTCATATACAGATATCATACATGCTTATACAAAATAATCAGACATACAAATCAGTTTTCCTGACTCAGATCAATCTATCAGAATAAGAGATCTCCTGCATTAAGGGTATGGTTAGGCCTTACCGACCCTATGTAGGCCCATAGTCGATTGGAACGACTTAAGTGACCCTAGTTAAAATTTTAGAATTTTGGGCCAACATGCCCGTGTGGCCTACACACCCAAATTGGCCTTGCTCATGTGGTCAACACGGCCTAGCCCATGACCTACACGCCCAAATTGACCTAGCCCGTGTGGCCCACACGGCCACACCCTTACCTGTCACATGGTCGTGTGTCGCACACGGCCAGCTAGATGGTCGGGTACACACCCGTATGGCATTGACAGGCCACTTTTTTGGCTTTCAACAAACCTTGTTTTCCCGTGTTTTCATTACACACCTGATTTGGGTTTGACACACACATTCCCATAAGATAACCAGAACCTTCAATCAACAACGATAGTTCCACGCAACTAAATCACCAACGGAAAATCCCGATCCCTTTCGTCTTCCTCGAATTGAAAAAAATGGATACCACAAACCAAGACACGGTGAATTGTGCGAACGATTTGTGACAAAATCATGAAAAAAGAAGCAAAGAAATATTTTTTATAGTAAACAGAAAGGAGAGAAAGAAACGTCAAAATGAGGAAATTTGGGAAAAAATTAAAAATAAAATAAAATAAAAATTAAACTTAAACTGATCCCCACTCTATCCACTAACCACTTTATCCCATAGAATCCTACCCACTAACCACATCCAACTACCTTAGACTCCCAACTCCACGAAACCTCTTTCAGACAACCGAAACGAAAATTATCACCCACACTCATGCAAGGATTCGAACACAATACCTACAGCAAGCTAACTCCTTACCACTCGAACTAGCAGGCTTATTCTAATGTGAGTTTACCAAAAATATCATGTAAGCCCACCTAATAAGGATAAGGCTAGGATAAAAAATAACAGAATTTTCCAAAAATGGGAGTTGAACCCAAGACCTTATACACACACCAGAATACTTAACCACTGAAGCAGATACATATTTGTGTCAAAATACACAGGAACAAAGTTAAGAAATTTAGGGCGTTACAACTCTACCCCTTAACAGAAATTTAGACCTTAAAATTTACCTGATCTGAACAGATGAGGATACTGCTAATGCATCAAATCCTTAGGTTCCCACGTGGCTTCCTTAGTGCCTTGATTCCACCATAGAACCTTAACTAACGAAATGGACTTCCTCCTCAGAACTTTAACATCTCGATCCAAAATTTGAATTGGCTCCTCCTCAAATGTCAAATCCAGTCTAACTTCGATCTCCTCAACAGAAACAACATGAGATGGATCATACTGATACTGCCTAAACATCAAGACATGAAACACATCATAGATACGGCCCAACTCCGGAGGTAACTCTAACTGATAGGCAACTGGTCTCACACGCTTCAGAATCTAATACGGCCTAATGAACCAAGGGCTCAACTTTCCCTTACGACCGAACCGCAAAAATTTCTTCCACGGAGATACCTTAAGAAACACGAAATCACCTACAAAGTACTCGATATCCCTCATTTTTAAATCTGCATAGGACTTCTGTCTATCTGAAGCCACCTTAAGGCGACCTCAAATCAGTCTAACTTTATCTTCAGTCTTGAAAACCAACTCAGGACCCAAAACCCGTCGTTCACCCAACCCAGTCCAACATAGCAGCGTATGACACTTACGACCATACAAGGCCTCGTAAGGTTCTATCTGAATGCTAGACTAGAAACTATTATTATAAGCGAACTCAACAAATGGCAGAAAATCCTCCCAACTACCTCGAAAATCAATCACACAGCTCCGAAGCATATCCTCTAGTATCTGAATCACCCTTTCAGATTGACCATCGATTTGAGGATGGAATGCACTGAAGTCCAATCTTAAACCCAGAGCTTTATGGAGTTTCTTCCAGAACTGAGAAGTGAAGCGAGAATCCCTATCAAAAATTATCAAAATTGAAACCCCGTGTAGTTTCACAATCTTAGAAATGTAGAGTTTGGCCATCTTCTGCAGAGAATAATCCGTCCAAATCGGAATGAAATGGGCGGACTTGGTCAACCGATCCTTGATGACCCATACAAAATCCTTCTTAGTAGGTGTTAAAGGCAATCCACTAACAAAGTCTATCGTAACACGTTCTCATTTCCATAAAGGAATCGTAACGGGTTGGAGCAAACCCGAAGGTAACTGGTGCTCAGCCTTAACTTGTTGGCACGCCAGACGACGAGAAACGAAGTTTGTTACCTCTTGCTTTAAACCTGGCCACTAATACAGTTCACAGAAATCCCGATACATCTTATTCCCAACAAGATGCATAGCATAAGAGCTACTATGCGCTTCCCTCAGAATCGACTGTCTGAAACAGGAGTCGTTCGGTACATAAACCCGTCCTTGAAAACAAAAAACCCCATCATTATTTAGCCCAAAATTAGATGTACTACCACTCTTAACTTGACGAAACTGCTGAACCAGATAATCATCCTCTAACTGCTTCTCTCGAACCTGATCAATCCAAGTTGGCTTAACTTGCAACTTAGCTAACAGACTCCCATCCTCAAACAAACTGAGACGAGTAAACATCACCCTCAAACCAGACATTGCTCTACAACTGAGAGAATAGGCCACCACATTGGTTTTACCGGGATGATATTCTATAGTGCAATCATAATCTTTGAGCAGCTTAATCCATATACACTGCCTAAAATTCAACTCCTTTTGAATAAGGAGGTACTTGAGGCTCTTGTGATCAGTATAGATGATACTCCTCTCACCATACAAATAATGCCTCCAGATCTTTAACAAAAACACCACGGCAGCTAACTCGAGATTGTGCGTCGAATAATTCCCCTCGTGTGACTTAAGCTGTCAGGACGCATAAGCTACAACTTACCATATTGCATCAGTACACAACCCAAACCGACGTGTGACGCATCACTATTCATCACAAACTCCTTACCAGATTTAGAGATTCAGGCTGTATCAGAACAGGAGCTTGAGTCAGAACAGACTTGAGCTTCTTGAAGCTCGATTGTTGCGCATTAGTCCAGACAAAAGGAACCTTCTTCTGCAGAAGCTTAGTCAGAGGAGCTGCAATCAGCGAGAAACCCTCAACAAACCTCCGATAATAACCCACAAGATCCAGAAAACTGTGGATCTCAAAAACGTTCTTAGGTTGTTTCCAATCAAGCACAGCCTCAACCTTTCTAAGATCCACTTGGATCCCCTCAGCAGAAACCACATGCCCAGAAATGTTATCTCTCGCAACTAGAATTTACACTTGCTCAACTTAGCATAGAGTTGTTTCTCTCGAAGTATCTGAAGCACTACTCTAAGATGCTCATCATGCTCATCCTCGGTCTTAGAATACATCAGAATATTATCGATAAAGACTACGACGAACTAATCCAGATACGGCTGAAAAACTCGATTCATCAGATCCATGAATGCAGTTGGAGCATTCATCAATATAAAGGGCATAGCTAGGAACTTGTAGTGACCATAACAAGTCCTAAAAGTCGTCTTATGAATATCAACCTTTTTAACCCTAAGTTGATGATAGTCAAAACGGAGATCTATATTTGAGAATACCGAAGCTCCATGAAATTGATCAAACAAATCGTCAATCCTCGAAAGTGGGTACTTATTCTTCATAGTTAACTAATTCAACTATCGGTAGTCAATACACGTCCTTATGGTACCACCTTTTTTCTTCACAAAAAAACTAGTGCCCCCCACGGAGACACACTAGGATGGATGAATCCACGATCTAAAAGCTCTTGAAGCTAAACCATAAGCTCTATAAGCTCCTTTAGTGCCATTTGATAAGGAGCGATGGACACCGGAGCTGTACCCGATAGAAGCTCAATGTCGAACTCAACTTCTCGATTCAGAGGTAAACTCAGTAGCTCATTAGGAAATACATCCAAAAATTCTCTCACTATTCTGATGTTCTCAATAGAAGAGTCCCTAAAAAATGAAACACTTACGTAGGCTAAATACACTTCACACTCTTTCCGAACCAGTTTCTCATTCACTAGAGCGGAGATTATGTTAGACAAGTAATCCTAACGCTCGTTGATCACAACCACTTCCTTATCATCCCCAGTCCTCAAGACAACCCTTTTAGTCGTGCAGTCCAAACTAACCCTGTGCTCTATTAACCAATCCATACCTAGAATCAAGTCAAACTCTCTAAATGGTAGCTCCATCAAATTTGCCGAAAATACAACCCCTTGAACTTCCAGCGGTACCTTCCTATACAGTCTATTAACCCGAACAGATTGACCCAATAGACTTAGTATAGAAATTTTACCCAAAGTACTCTCTACCACAATCCCCAAGTTTTTAGAAATGGAACTAGCTACGTATGAGTGTGTTGACCCTATGTCTATCAAAGTAGTATAAAGAACATAAAAAATAAAAAACGTACTCGTAATCACATTAGGGGCGTCTTTGTCTTCACGGCGTCGAGCAGCATAAACCAATACAGGTGACCTTGCCTCAGTCCGATTAACACCTCTACTCGATACTCTTTGTCCTCTGGCGAAACCATTACCACCCCTAGCCGGACCACAACCCTTAAGTGGCTACTGTACAGCCCTTTGAGGCTGAACAAAACCCGAACCAAGAGCTTGCATCTGATTAGAATGTTGTGGACACTCTCTAATCCGATGCTCCAATGATCCACATCGCAGACAAGCCTCTAATCTCCTCCAACACTCGCCTAGATGACGCCTACCATAGTCACTGCATGGCTGAACCCTAGTAGGAGCAATTGGGGCTTCCACTCTAACAAGCCCATCAGGTATAGCTCATTTTTAGGCCTCTTAACAGAACTAGAGGGCTCTGAATCCCTCTTATTCTTGCCTCTCTCTCGGTCTCCATTTTGGTGCTCTACACACTTAACCTTTTCGGCGATTTTCCCCTTATCCACTAGAACAAAAAATTCCCACTCCTTCTGTGGAGCAATCAGAACCCTCAAACTGTCTCTCAGACCATCCTCAAATCGTACACACTTCTCGTACTCAGATGCCACTATGCCTCGAGCATAGTGGCTCAATCTCAGAAATTTTACCTCATACTCGACCACAGTCCTATCACCTTATATGAGATTCATGAACTCACGCCTACGAGCATCCACATAGCTGTCACCCACATAGTTAGCACCCACATTCTTCCCCTAAAAAGCAGTCTTGAAATAGTCTCAATTAAGATGATTTGATTGAGTACCCTCCTCAACCGATAACCACCATTAATATGCCTCGTCGCGAAGTAAAAAAATTGTAGCTTTAGTTTCTGCTCAAGAGTGCAGTCAATTACAATCATTATCCTCTCAGTGGCCTCCAACTAGTATTCAGCCACAGTAGGGCGACTCTAGTGACGCCCTTAAATAGTTTAGCTCTATTGGATCAGAGTCGTTCAATTACAGACCCACGGCCCCTAGATCCAGAATGGGGTCTAGGGACCCTTTCCAACACTCTTAGCATGGCTTGGGACAATGCGTCGTCTCCAGCCAAATGGCTTTGAGACCCAGTCTCAACAGAAAGTGTAGCTAGAGTCTCGCTCATATCCAAATTTTTCATACTACCTAGTGAGGAAGAGTCAGCTCGAGTCCCCCTACAGCTCTCGTCGTACCCACGAATACCTCGACCACATGTTCCACGTGTGCTCATCACTTCAATTGTATCTACATTATGAAATTTTATGCACCAGTTTCAGTGTTTATTAGCAGATGTTTTATGCTTCAGATATCAGAAGTTCAGAAATATTTCAAAAGTTTTGGTGTCTAACTAACTCAGTATAGTTTTAGAAAGTTCTAACTATAGTATTTTCTAAGTTTAGAAGTACTTACAGGATTGGCGCCGAAGACTCGGTGTTCCACATACATGCTAAAAAAGAAGCACATTTTGTTTGCAAACCAATTCTTTTACAAATACCATTTTGGAACCCAAAATTCACAGCTTGAGTTTAACAACCTAGCTCTGATACCACTAAATGTAACACCCCAAACCCGATCTAGACGTTATGGTCGAATCTGAAAGTGTTATGATGAAGGGTTTTAAAACACATCTTTCATGTTAAAACTTCTCGTTTTATTGGTTACTAAAAGAGTTCACATTTTTGGAAAAACTTATTATCATATTCTTTATTGAAAACGTCATATATCATCCTTTAAAGTAAAACATAAGTTTGTAGTGGAAGTTAGTAAGTCATTATATTTTGAAAGCCCAGTTCATATTTTAGAAAACATTTGTTTGTGTAAAACCGTAATTTTATCAAACAACGCAGTATAAAAGTTAAAAGCACATACAAAAAAAATTAAAACAAACAATCTAGAGAGTCCCAAAATTACAAAACTCTCAAAAATAATCTAGAATTTAAATAAAAATCATTAAGCAAAACGATTCACAAACTAGTGGTCACCGCTAAGACTCCGTCGCACCGACCCACCTATGTTTGAGGATACCTAAACAGAACAGACAAACAGATGTGAGTTTTCATAAACTCAGTGTGTAACCCAATAGAGATAGACATACATATTTACACAGAAATCTCATATTCAGAGCAGATACAGATACAGACATAAGTGCTTAATAGAATCAGCCAGAATAAGATAATCAGAATAGATATACAAAATCTAACCCCATTCCTCTACACACCTTCTCCGACCATCCCATCACACCATGTGGGGTATAAAACACCCACCCATCCCTACACACCTCATAGTGTTTATACGACGCATAACAGAATAGTATGCAGCCAAGCTGCTAGAAAATAGGCGAAAGGTCGTCCTACAGAACACTTCCTCCACATATACAAATCCCACCCCAAATATAGATACGGATTATAGATTACAGATTTAACAGAATTAACATGTCTCGCATGCTTATATACATATATCATACATGCTTATACAAAACAATAAGACATACAAATTAGTTTTCCTAACTCATATTAGTCTATCAGAATAACACACCTCCTACATTAAGGGTTTGGTTATTAGCCCTTATCGATCCTATGGTAGGCCCACAGTCGACTGGAACGACTCAAGCAACCCTAGGAAAAATTTCAGAATTTTGGGCCCACATGCCCGTGTGGCTTGCTCGTATGGCCCACATGCCCAAATTGGCTTACCTGTGTGGCCCATACAACCACACCCTTGCTCGTTAAAGTTAACAAGCCACTTTTTCGGCTTTCGCTGAACCTCATTTTCATCTGTTTTCATTACACACCTAGTTCAGATTTGACGCATACGCTCCCACAAGATAACCAGAATATTCAATCGAACAACGGTAGTTCCACACAACTAAATCACCAACGGACAATCCCGAGCCCTTTCGTCTTCCCCAAATTAGAAAAATTTGGATACCACAAACCAAGACACAGTGAATTACGCGAACAATTTGTGACAAAATTAGAAGAGAAGAAGAAAATGAAAGATTTTTTATAGTAAACATAAAGGAGAGAAAGAAACATCAAAATGAGGAAATTTGGGAAAAATAAATGAAAAATAAAATAAAATTAAAATTAAAATTAAAATGATCCCCACTCCATCCACTAACCACCTTATCCCATAGAATCCTACCCACTAACCACATCCAATTAGACTCCTAACTCCATCGAACCCTTTTTAGACAACCAAAATAGAAATTATTACCCACACTCACACAAGAATTCAAACATAAGACCTCCGGCAAGCCAACTTCTTACCACTTGAACCAACAAGCTTATTCTGATATGAATTTACCAAAAATATCATATAAGCCCACCCAACAGGGATAAGGCTAAGATAAAAAAATAATAGAATTTGCCAAAAGTAGAACTTGAACCTAAGACCTCATACACACACTAAAATATTTAACCCTTGAAGAAAATACATATTTGTGTTAGAATTCACAGAAACAAAGTTAAGAAATTTAGGCCGTTACAGTATTGATCACTAAATTGGTGATTGGAGCTTGTAGGCAAAACTTTTTTTTTTAAATTTAACAGTTCGATGACTTAAATAAAACTTTTGAATAGTTTAATGACTTAAATGAAAACTTTTAAATAATTCAACTATCAAATTATAATTTTTTAATTTAAATAATTGAAATAAAAATTACCAATACTTTAGTGATTATTTTATCAAAATTTTAAAGGAGAGAAATGATATTTTCATTCGCAACAAGAATTGACAATTTGCAGGTTAGCATAAAAACTCCGCCTACTAAACGTGATTGCGGCACGATGAGAGAGGTTTCAGCGTTGCAGGCTGGCGTTAGTGATGTTATCCAAACATCATCTTGAGTGAGATTGAAATAAAGAACAATGTTTTAAACATATTAAAGGGTGGAATCAGTTAAATTTAGAGAAATTTAACGTTCTCTTTCATAAATTAAAAATTTAAGTGTTAAAAATTAAGTATTAATTTTTTATTGTTTAATTTTATAAATATTAAATTTATATTAGAAAAATTATTTATTTGATAAATTAGTGAATATAAGTACTAGATATAATTATATTATTTGATAAAAGTAAATAACAATTTTAAAAAAATATTTATTTTTTAAATTTAATCTTATTAATATAATATTTTAGATTATTTTAAATAATTTTAGATAAAATATAAATATTGTAATTTAAATATCTTATTTTCTCAAAAAATAATTTTTTTCAATTGTTTAATAAAATAAAATAAAATATTATTCGACACTTAATTTTTAACATTTTATATTAAATAAAAAATTAAAATAATTATCAAACTCATTTAAAATATTAAATATTTAAAATATTAAATATTTAAAATATTAAATATTTTAAACATTTCTTTTTAAAATGAAATGGAAATTTTCTTTAATTTATCCAACACACATGTGTCTCAAAGCTTAGGCTTCCTTTGGTTTGGCTTTTAATGCTAGTGAGGTGCAGTTGGGGGAAAAATATGATGCCAACTTTACTGGTGTGCTGTTTGGTTCAGCAGGTTAGTCCAGTGAAAAGGCATCTCCACCACGCTGGTCAGCTGAAAATCAGCTGGAGATTTCAGCAGCAATGGAGATTTCAGCTGGAGATTTTCACTGTTGGTATTTTTAACAGACAAAAATACCCTTACTCTTTTGCCTCCAATATTTTACCCTCTTTCCATAGGCTATGCAGCAAAAAAATTATAAGTATTAGGGACACAACCATTTCTCATCATCTCATTTACAATAGCATTTGCTTCAGATAACTTCCCTTTATGACAGTAGCCGTGCAGTAAAGTGCTAAACTCATTCGGCAAGCAACCTTTCTCAGGCATTTTATCAAACAACTCTCGGGCAAACATTTAGAGACTAACAAATACTAACAATATTCAAAAGCACAATAACAAAATGTATTTATCACCCAATGCCAGGGTAGGATCGCATTCACGCACTGCAGCTTTTTCTTCTATCTTCTCTTTTCTACATCCAAAAAATTTTGCAACAAAAATTGACATATATATGCTTCAAATAGGAAATGTCAAAGGAACTGCATGATGTTTCTACATCAGAAATAAGTGGGGTACTTGGCAAAAATTAGTGGTGAGTAATGATAATAAAGTAGGTTGTATACTTTTAAATTTGTAAAATCTAATAAATAAATTAACTATAAAAAATTAAAAAAAATTATCATTTTATCTAATAAATAATTTAAATTGATTATATAACTCATTAAAATATTAGAAGATACATTTTAATATTTTATTAAATGAATTTATAAATTCACATATTTTAATAATTTTAAAAAAGTAAAATAATTTTAAAAAATTCTATTATATATCAATTCTAATCTGATGTCCTTAATAGTTATTTTTTATTCTCACCTCACCGCTACAGCTGCATTTGAATCCAAACACACACTCCACCATTGTTTCTAATCTCACCACTACAATATCCAATCTCACCTTTACAGTAACTAATCTCACTGTCACCGCTATTTTTAACCTCAGGTAAACACACCGCCCATCCAAACTACCCCTAGTTGAGATCTAATATACTAGATTTTGGTTGAGACAGAGAAGTGGGCCGGTTAGTCTCGGCTAAAATACTGGTGCTTGGGCTGACTAGCTCCTTTACTTAATATTTAAACACTCTTCTCTAGTGTCAGCAATCGTCGTTCGCCGGAAAATGTTTTAAGAGTTGAATACCATAATCAAGGGCAGGGCTTTTCAATTTTCGTTTTACAAATAGAAGAAATTGAGCTAGGATCACTGGGTCTGGGAGGGGAACTAAAGATTACAATTAAGCAGAACAAGTAGCAGTCCTTTGAGGACAACAGACCACAGAGTAAGAAAGCTCAATAAACCGATGGTGCGTTTCCAACTCCAAGAAATATATAGAAAACGGCACCGTAAGTGACCTCTGTTTCTCATTTCTGAAACGAGAAACACTGCATTCAGTTTGCTTTCCTCTCTGTTTCCAAATGTCGTTAAGATGCATTTTCCTGGCAAACTGGAAACAGAATGTCAACAAATGTTTCTTCAAGCTATACTCAACTCAGCTACCTCAAACAATTTCTACAAATATTTACATGAATAAGTTGTTTAAGAGCGGCAGGTTAGACATTGCGCGGAATCTGTTTGATGAAATGCCTACGAGAACCGTTGTGTCATGGAACACCGTGATTTCTGGTTACTCAAAGTGGGGGAAATTCAATGAAGCACTTGCTTTACTTTCATCCATGCATCGGAGTGATATAAAGTTTAATGAGTTCACGTTTTCCACTGCATTAAGCTTATGTGGTCGCCTGCTGTCTTTAACTCCTGGAGAACAGATTCATTGTGTGGTTATTAAATCTGGGAGTGAGAGTTTTGAGCTTGTTGGAAGTTCTTTGTTGTATTTTTATGCCAACTGTTCTGGTATCGAAGAAGCGAAGCGGGTTTTCCACGACTTGCATGATAAAAACGAGTTGTTGTGGAATTTGATGATTGTGGGTTATGTGGAGTGTGGTTTGATGAAGGAGGCTCTTGATATGTTTATGAAGATGCCGAAAAGGGATGTCGTGGCTTGGACTACATTGATTTCGGGATACATGAAGAGTGAAGAGGGATGCGATAAGGCTTTGGAGTTGTTTTGGCGGATGAGAGGGAGTAGTGAGGTGGTGCCTAATGAGTTCACTTTGGATTCTGTTATAAGGGCTTGTAGCAGGTTAGCTAATTTACGTGAAGGGAGGCTTGTTCACGGGATTTTGATCAAATATGGATTTGAATTTGATCAATTAATTGGTGGTGCACTCATTGAATTTTATTCTGATTGTGAAGCTATTGCTGATGCTAAGAGAGTCTATGATGGAGTAACAAATCTGTGTTTGAATGCTTCAAACTCACTAATTAGAGGCCTCATATCAATGGGTAGGATTGATGATGCTGAACTGATTTTCAATACACTTGTTGAGGCAAATTCAGTTTCATATAATCTAATGATTAAAGGGTATGCTGCTTGCGGCCGAGTTGAAGATTCAAAAAGATTATTTGAAGAGATGTCTCAAAGAACAATAGTTTCTACCAACACTATGATTTCTGTATATTCCAGGAGTGGGGAGATTGGTAAAGCTTTAAAGCTGTTTGAAGAAACACAAGGGGAAAGAAACCCTGTGACATGGAATTCAATGATGTCTGGTTATATTCGAAATGAGCAATACAAAGAGGCTCTAATGCTGTACCTGAATATGTGCAGATTACAAATAGCCCATACAAGGTCAACATTCTCAGTTCTCTTTCATGCATGTTCATGCCTGAGATCTCTTCAACAAGGACAATTACTTCATGCACACTTGATCAAAACACCATTCCATTCTAACGTTTATGTTGGAACATCCCTTATAGATATGTACTCCAAATGTGGCAGCATCAGTGATGCTCACAAGTCATTTTCCAGCATCTCTTCACCTAATGTGGCAGCATGGACAGCTATTATTAATGGGCATGCACACCATGGGCTTGGCTCTCAAGCTATCTTACTCTTTGAGCATATGTTGCAGAAAGGAGTGGTCCCTAATGGTGCTACTTTTGTTGGAATTCTGTGTGCCTGTGCTCATGCTGGTCTAGTAAATGAAGGAATGAAATTATTCAGGTTGATGGAAAATTGCTATGGTGTGGTCCCAACAGAAGAACACTACGCATGCGTGGTTGATCTTCTTGGTCGGGCAGGTCTTCTGGAAGAAGCTGAAGAGTTCATTAAAAAAATGCCAGTTGAAGCAGATGAGGTTGTTTGGGGAGCTTTACTCCATTCTTGTTGGTACTGGATGGATATGGATGTTGGTGAGAGGGCGGCACAAAAGTTGTTCAGTTTGAATCCAAAGACTATATCTGTTTATGTGATTCTATCTAACATATATGCAATACTTGGGAAATGGGGAGAAAAGTTGGAGGTGAGGCAGAGGTTGAGGGACTTGGAAGTGAAAAAGGATCCAGGTTGTAGTTGGATTGAGCTAGACAACACTCTTTGTGTTTTCTATCGAGGATAGGAACCATCCATATTGTAAGATGATTTATGCCACCTTAGAACACCTAACAATGAATTTAAACTCTTTTCATGTCGCTCCGTTTTGATTGTCTATTTGCTATACTAATGAAAGAGCCTAGCTGTCCTCATGCAGATCGATCAAGGTCTTTTAGTTTGTAGATTCATCATTGGTATTTCCTAAAATATGATTCAAAATGGGCAATCGTGAGCTAAGGTCTGTGTGAGTTTAGATAGTGGATTGACATAATACTTCTATTTTGTAATAATTCTTCTCAGGCTTAAATATTCATTTAGCGTCTAAATTTTTCATTTTGTCAAGTTCGTGTTATGTATTTTTGATTTAAAGTGTAAAAAGCTCTCAAACTTAAAAAAAAAATAATTAAACCCGTAAACTTAAATTTTTTCATTCAATATGTATTTTTTTTTTGCATTCAATCAAACACTTAAGTTTTTAAAATGCATCCAAAAAATCCTCAAACTTTAAAAAAAAAAAGCAATTAAACCCCTGCTTTTTTTTCACTTAATTGGGTACTTAAATTTTCAAAATCCATCAAAAAGACCCTAATTTTTTTTCAAAAAATCAATTAAGCCCCTGCTCTTATTAAAAATTAGAAAAAGTTTATAAAAAATAATAAATAATAAATTTTAGAAAAATTATTAACTTTTAATAAAAAAATTAAAAATTATTAAAAATTAGAATTTTTTATAAAAATCATAAAAAAAATTAGCGACCCTAGTTTTTTTTAAACTGAAATCTTCACGTGTCGCAACACAGCGTGACATATGGTGAAAAATGATAAAAAAAAAAGTAAAAATCAATAGAAGTTATAGAAAAATTATAAAATGCTTCTTTTGGTACGATAATTCTTATAAAAAAAATTTACGAAATTTATATTTATTTACATTTTGTATAATTTTCTTACGACTTTATAAAATTTTATAATTGTTTTAATATTTCTATATATTTTACAATTTTTTATATTTTTTACAATTTTTATATTTCTTCTATTTTTAATATTTTTAATATTTGATTTTTTTTAAAATTTAATAATATTTATAACTTTTATTGATTTTAATTTTTTATAATTTATTTTCTAATTTTTAATAAAAGCATGGGCTTAATTGTTTTTTTTAAGTTTGAGGGTCTTTTTTTATACATTTTGAAAGTTCAAGTACCCAATTGAATGCCAAAAAAAAGTAGGGGGTTAATTGCTTTTTCTGAAAAGGTTTTAGGGTATTTTTTATGCATTTTGAAAGTTTAAGTATTCAAATGATTGAAAAAAAAAGTAATTGTTTAATTGCTTTTCCTAAAAAAGTTTGAGGGCTTTTTGTACCATTAAATTTTTTTTTATCTCAAGTTCGTATCTGAATTTTCATTCTATCTATATTCATATTTTTCTGTAACACTGTCAAGCTTAGGACAGGTGACAGGATAGGATTGTGACCCGTGATATTAATAACATAACGATGATATGATAATCTAAAAAATATATTAAAAATTAATAAAAATATTTTAAAAAATAAAACAAATACAAACAAAAAATATATAATTCAGAAAGAAAATATTTAAAAAATCTTTAAAATACTCTAATTATTTAAAAACAAAAATAAAATATATATTAAATTTTGAAATATTACAAAAATAAAGTAAGTATCTTCGTCATCTCTTCTCAACAAATGCCTGTTCTTTTTATCGTCATTCATCAATTACATTTTCATCTAAAAATCAGGTAATAATTTTTTTTCATTATTTTTCATTCTAAAATTTAATCTTTAAAAAAATCTAACTTCAAATACTATTAACTTCATTATCATGGGTCTCATGATTCTTTTTTTTCTAGGTTTGATTTTTATGAAAACCCACAGCTGCCACCCCTCCACCTCCAAGCTTCTTGCACAACTCTCCCAAACTACTGTTCCAGCACCCATCAATGCCCCCACCAAAACCTTAGTTGATTCAAGATAAAAGAAAGGGAATGTTTTGGGTTTCTCCAGGCAAATAAATCAAAGAGAAAAAAAGAGTAAAATGCAAAAAGTTGCAGTGCCTTTGGTGATGAAGATGAGAAACTTTTTATTTGGGTTTACTTAAAATTTTAAATCCTCGACTTGATTTAATGATGAAGAGAAAACCTAAATGCATGGTTAGAATATGAAGATAAGCCTAAACTAGAGAATGTTAAAAGAAAAGATTAGAAGATGAACAAATTAATTTTTGTCATGGATATCATATTAAGTGAATATCTATCATGATTAAGATAAAGTTTGAATGTATTTTAAATTTTAATAGTTATTAAAATTACATATCTACTTCTTTTATACTTATTATGTCTATAAATAAAGACTCTAATAAATCATTGTAATAATCCTTTTTTATCAATAAAGTACATTCTCTATTGCTTTCATTTTTTCTTTATTTTTTATTCTCTCCATCTCTCTTTATTTTATAACACGTTATTAGTACGATAATTCTCTATTTTTTTTTTCAAAACCTTTCGAAGTCATCCCACAGATCAATTTTTTTTCACCTTAAACTTTAACCTTTACAACTTCATCTTCGGAATGTTGAAAAATTCAATTTCAAAATGGATTATAGTTCTTATTCCAGATTTTTGATTTATTGTACAAGTATGGGTAACGTATAGATTTGGTAAGAAACTTTTAAATTTCGACCATATTTTCTTTTTCAATTAAGGTATGACTATTATTAATTTTTATTTGACATAAATTTCACATTCTGATAATATTTGATTTTTGCCTTTCTAGGTTAATTTTTTTTATGTAAAAGACATAATTGTTGATTAGATATGTTTGCTATTGTTATGGTATATTTTCTCTATTATTTTTTTTGGTAAATCATTCTTTTTGAAGCTTTTTAATTAAGTTATATTATGCATAATATTTAGATGTTTTAATTATTAAATTATTGTTATTAAATATTCATGAAATTTTATTAAATTTATGGTGGAAAGTGTTATTAACCTACCATTTTTTTATTAAAGTAAAATTTGATAGGATCTATTTATTCTTATTAACTTGCTAATGTTGAGATTGTATGATATCTTTTAATTTGAACTTATAAATATTTTATTAGAGCAAGATAAGATTTTATAACATATATGTGGTATTGAAATTCGGTACAATGTGTATCGGATAATTTTCAAGCATCGTATAAAAAAATTTTGATTATTTATTAAATGATTTTTACTATTAGATTATAAATGTTATTACGAAAACAAAGTTGTTTTCACTACACCAAAACAGGCTTTTAGCGGCGCTTTGAGAAGCGCAGGACAAAACGCCGCTAAAGACCGCGTCGCTAAATTTAGCGGCGCTTTTCTCACAAACGCCGCTAAAGACTAGGACCTTTAGCGACGCTTTTCTCACAAACACCGCTAAAGACCAAGACATTTAGCGACAATTTTCCCACAAGTGCCGCTAAAGACCAGGACCTTTAGCAGCGCTTTTTCCACAAACGCCACTATAGCTCAAGACCTTTAGCAACGCTTTGATTACAAACGCCGCTAAAAGTACTATTAAATATTAAAATCAAACATTATTGATATAAAAAATTAATTAGTATTAAATATATACTTTTAGTCAAAAAGATAATATTTAATCATATAACAAATTAATTTTTTTAATCAAAATATTGAAAAATCATGTTAATATTTAAATTGCAAAATTACAAGTTCAAATAGTGCAACTAATTGATTGCAAAAAAAAAATGCACAAGTTCATAATGTACAGTAATCAACTTCAGGGATATGGATCATCTTCATCTTCATCATCTTCTTCTTCACTTTCAACTCGGTGACCATCTTCTTCTCTGCTGCCTATGTGATTCAATGCTCTCCTTTCATCATCTTCATCGTCATTATAAGGCACAAGTGACTCTTCAAGAGGTGAAGATGGTGAATCCACAACTCTCTGCCATTTTAAGTCCCGTTCCCCGTCTACACTATCACCAAGTTCCCTTTTTGCTTTCATCTTCTTTCCCCATCCTTCGCTCTCACAATTTCTGTTGCTATACCACAGTAGCATTCATCAATTAAACTAAGTTCCCATGAGATCTTCTACTACAATCGTTCACTTAAAATAAATGATAAAAAAAAGAACTATACTTTTAGATGCTGAGAAAAAAAAAAGCAGGAAAATTCATAGCCAACTATCTAGGGTTTTTATTGAGTACCAGATAAAACATAGCAGCATAGTAAAGAAACTTAAGTACAAAGGAGATTAGATAAATTTTCAAACGAAATATCAGCGACTAAAATATACTATACATTTATTTTTTAAAGAAATTAGAAGAAGAGTTATAACAATAAAATTATGAAAAACCACAAGCCACAGTACTGCTGGGACATTCAAACTGGCATAAATTAAAGCCAAACTCCGATCAAGAAATGAGTATATAGAAAACAATTGAAGATTCTTCAAATATGAAAAAAAATTAAAATCAAAATAAAGAGGAAAAATACAGGAAAAACAAAATAAAATATCAAAGAAAATGAAGCAAAGAAAATTTTAATAAAGAAAATGAATATGACCACCTGACGTCTATATTAATTTGAACATACTAAGGCCAATTACTAATTAGTAATTTGAACGTCTATAATATTTAAACATACAATAAAGTGCAGATCCGAAAGGACAGTTCACATACAAAGGCCAATTACTAATTAGTAATTTGAACTTCACACAATTTACAATCACCATTTATGATTAACATATTAAGAGATGGGTGTCAAATTAAGAAGAGAATGAAAAAGGTACTTGACTATAACAAGCATGTGAGAATTAACCTGATCCCTTCCAACATGTATAAGGCATTACAAACTTTTATAAACAAGGACAACTACAAAATGCATTTCATCACATCTCTTATATTTTTAAAGTAATAAATCGAATAAAAAATGAGAAAATCCAAGAAGTGGAAGAATAGATACCATCATGCATTTCAAAATCTTTGGATTAGATATTTGTGATCACATGTTAGGCTTCAAAGGCAAAAATAGCATATATCTAACGATATTGCTTCCATTTTTGTCATTACGTATTAGAGAAAGTTACTTGGAAATACATTAGCATATATCTAACTGAAAAATTGTAAAAAATCTACCAACCAAATTTCTACATTATTGAATCGGGTCATACATTTTATACTTTGTATTTACAAAATATTGTTAGAAAACTAAGTTATAATTTTATATTTTGTAAAATTGTAAATATTATTTTGTCATTTTATAGAGCAGTAATGAATCGGGTCATACATTTTTGTCCAATTTTTACTGGAACACATACAAAGGCATAAACTTGCAGCCAGCTTTATATCAAAATGACCAGTTCTTGATGTCACTAAATTTATTCAACATTATCTGGAAGAACTATACAAATACAACAGCCATGAACAGGAAGACAACTAAACATCGTTACTTTGAACATTCAAAGTATGTTAAGGTTAAAGTATTAACTAGCGACCCATAAAAGAACAAATAATCACATTTTGAATTAACCAAGGTATTTCAGCATATTCAGCAGCCTATATGTCTAAACAATATACCTTCAACCCAAACAGAAATTATTCACCATAAATAACATAAACAAGTGCTGGTTGGGATAGACAATGCAAACAAAATGATGAGGGAAAAAAATCAGTCAGAAATAGGATACAAATCGTGCAACCAAACGATATTTATTGTAAATGCAAACTAGACCTAATCATTGTATCGAATCTGAAAACCTTTGCTCAATTTTATCTCAACTGAAGCATTCCTTTATTTGATTGAGGCTGACATAGACTTCCTAATTATCGCATAAGGGGTAGTTTAAAATATCAAGTATATAGTAGGCATGCGACAAAATCCCCATGAACAACCTTGAACTAACTCATCACTGTTAATTAGCATATAAAAACTACAACAAAAGTTACAAATATGATGTCAGAACACTTACAAACAGTGTAGGAATAGTTGCAATGACCAGGCTTGTAAACGCCAAAGAAGCCTGCATGTATCCAAGTGATTGGTGTCAACCAATCCAAAAATATAGAAAATTAAAACACCAAACATAGTACTTAATACCAATGCACAACACTTGAATTTCTACCACTGCCTGCCTATAAAAAGAATCTATTTGATTTGCAGTAACAAGCCAAAGAAAATTGCAAAAAATAAAAATTATCCAACAAATTGTTCAAATGCCATATGCACCCAAAAAAATGCAAAACACCGATTATAACAATGAAACTATAATCAACAAATGCAAAAAGAATTAAATAATGAAAAAAAAAAGCTTATCTAAAAGAACATAAAAATAATGAAAAAAATAAATAACAAAATAGGATAGATGAAAAAACCAAATCATCGAAAATAAGAAACGGGTCACCTTATTATCAATTGGTAGATTTAGATTTGCAGAAAACAAGTAATGATGGAAATCATCGAGGGTCAGTGCGTGTTTTCTGAACTTCGCCATATGGTGTCGTTTCTGCAGACCCTGCAGCAGAATCTCCTCCGCGTCGGAGACCTTCGCACCGCCTTGCCCCTGCACATCCACCAAGAACCTATGCAACTGCTCCGCCGTCATTTGAGGCCCACCTTCGGCGTACTTCTCGAATGCAGCTATAACATCCGGTGGTGGTGCCGCCTCAATGAGTTTTTTTCTTTTTAATGTTATTTTGCATGTAAATAACTTCTTTATATGTGTTATCGAAATTAGCATTAATTACTTTAGTTTCCTTTCTTAAATTTTATTCCATAATCTAGAGGTGATTACTTGAGAGAGAGAGAAATCATGTTTTTCTGAATGTTTAAGTTATTAGTTATTTTAATTTTAATATTTTTTTCTAAGAGAGAAAATTTTAAAATTTGTAATTCACAAAATCATTCATGGTTTTTAAAATTTTGCAAGCGAATATCAAAGAGCTGTTAGGAGTTGAGGAAACTCAAAATGTTATATAGGTATTAGCTACCGCCATCTTGCAATGATTCACAGACATATACTCAAAATGGGCAGTAAGCAATAATTCATAACATGCACAAACTTACCTTTTGAGCAGGCCAATTATATATCATAGACATCATCTCTCCTTTATCCTTTGCACTGAAATACATTCCACGTGGGCGTCTAAATAATCCAGAATAAATTTGGCATACCAGTCCTTATAATCGAGCAATTATAGCAACATGTCCAGGCCTTGACTTCGTTGGAGGCCGAACATGAGATACTCCCCAGCGACCTTGATTGATTCTTAATCACATTTCTTAAAAAGGGTGCTCTGAAATTCCCTTCCAAATCTGGCTCGAAAAATTTATCAGCACGTAAACCATCCACTGCAATGATATGGTTTTACCAAGACGTAGCAATTAGTAATTACACTAAACATTAAAAAATGAGTAATCATTTCAGGAAATGAAATGTTTCAAACATTAAACTGTAGATGCACCACAATAATCATGAACAGCCCATCATTGAGTTCTCCATTTTTCATATAAAAAACTTATCCTTTTAATATAAAGCTAAAACAAGTAAATAACTAACATACCCAAAAGGTTCTTTGTTTCTATTTAGCTGAATCGTCAGATTCGCATCAAACTCAACAAGCCATTTTTCACTATCAATCCTATTCAACAAAATCAAGGGGGTTGAACCCTAAAAAGAGAAGAAAGGTGGGTTTACCAACAAGAAGAACAAGGCGTTTAGCAGAAGGAGAGAAGCGAGGGGAGACAAGATCCATGCCATGAACAATGGGGGTCTTGAAGTAGATGTCGAAAATGCTTAACATGTAAACGGCATGGAGGATGACACCAAGTATAACCAGCCATGTTTCTCTTCTTTTAACCCATTTTCGTCTCCTGGGTATGCTTGGTTTGCCTAGCTTCGAATCTCGGTTACCCAAGATCCCATCTATATCCACCTTTTTCGTTACTTCGGTTTCTCTGTTGTAACACAAAATTACTTGGTCTCACCTCTCTATAAACTCTTGCAAGAAAACCTCAAAGTGAAGAAGAAATTGGGAGAAACGCAGTTTAGGGTTTGGTTGAAAAACTCTTGTAAGGTCTCCATGAATCTGTACCCTTTGAGGAGATGCAGAGGGCTTCCAATTTCGGGAAATTGGGGGGAAAGATAAAGGGAATCGGGGTAGGGGAGAAATTGGGGGGAAAATAAAGGGAATCGATTTTGGGAAAAAGAAGGGGGAAAAATATATTTCATTTGGAATTTTGGGATAAAAAAATATATAAAAAAATATATAAACACAAAACGACGTCATTTTGCAAAAATATTACTGGCGTTTGGAAGAAAAACGTCACTATTGCTCTTTTTTTGTGGCGTTTTTAACAAAAATGCCGCTATTTCCTACTTTTTGCGGCGTTTTTGAAAAAACGCCCCTAACGCTCTATTTCTTACAATTTTTATATTAAATGATTATATCTTTCAAATAAATTTTAAATAAATAATTTTTTAAATTTAAAAGAATTAGATAAAATTATAATTTTTGTTTTTGTATTTCATTTTTATTTGTTCTAATTTGGTCCTATCCAAAATAGATAGTTATTTATCCGTATCCATCTATTACTTTTTTTATCAATTTTTTATAATTTAATATTTAAATATATCAATTAATTGTTTAGATTAAATATTTTTAAATATAAAAGATTGTATAAAATTTTATTATTTAATAAATCTCAAGTAAACCTTAAATCCTAAACCATTTAATATATATAAAGTTTATCTATTATCTATTAAATAATTTAAACTATAATCATAATATTAATCTAAACCCTAAACTCCTAACCCCTATCTCTTAAACCTTAAATCATAAATCATAAAACATAAACCCTAAACCCCTAACCCCTAACCTCTAACTCCTAACCCCTAACCCCTCTTTTACAATTATATAAGAACTTAATTAATATATAAATTAAAAAATAGTAATTAATCTAAACCTTAAACCCTAACCCGACCTCAAATCTTTAAACCTTAAATCACTAACTCTTAGCCTCTAACCCTTAACCCCTAACCCCTAACTACTAACCCCTAAACCTTATTTAATATATAAATTAAAAAAACACTAATTAATCTAAACCCTAAACCCTAACCCAAATCCCTAACCCTTAACCCCTAAACCTTATTTAATATAAATTAAAACACACTAATTAATCTAAACCTTAAACCCTAACCTAACATCGAATTCATAATCCCTAAATCACTAACTCTTAATCTCTAACCCCTAACCACTAACCCCTAAATCACAACCCTTAAACCAAAATCCCTAATCCATAATCCCTAATTTCATAATCTATAAACCTTAAAATTGTAACTCCTAAACCAGCCTTAAATCCTAAATTAACCATATACCTTAAACCATATACCCTAAACCATATATATTAAACCCTAAACTATAATGATAATTAATTAAATATTTTAAAATTAATACTATCGTATCTTTTACAATTATATATGAAATTATTTAATATATAAATTAAAAATTAATCAGTCATGTACCCAAAAATTTTAAACTTATTTTAAATAATAGTATTTTAATTTTTCCATTTTAACAAATATTCAATTAAAATAAATTGAATTTTAATTAATACAATAAACAAATTAAATAGTAAATAGAAAGATAAAATATTTTTGCGGCGCTTTTTTAAAAACGCCGCTAAAAGCCTAAGCATTAGCGGCGCTTTTTCAAAAACGCTGCTATGCTCGGGCTTTTAGCGGCGTTTTTGAAAAAGCGCCGCTAAATATCTGAGCATTAGCGGCGCTTTTTCAAAAACGCCGCTAAAGATCTGAGCATCAGCGACGCTTTTTAAAAAACGCCGCTAAAGCCCCGAAAGGTCAAAAAACGATGCCGTTTGGCTTAGATTTTTAGCGGCGTTTTTTCAAAAAATGCCGCTAATGGTCATTTTTAGCGGCGCTTTTCTGAAAGCGCCGCTAATGCTCAATTTTTAGCGGCGTTTTTGTCCAAACGCCACTAAAAGTGCCGCTAAAAGCCTATTTTGGTGTAGTGTTTACTACTTGTAATAGTGCTCGTGGTAATAGTTAAGGTGATGACGATGATATTAAAAATCTTCAGGTATATTTTACTATGTTTTATTTATTATATTATGTTTATTATAATTAGAGACTAATCATGACAACATGAATAGATAGATTTTGATTTGAAATTCACGCATGTGTTTGCGATGATGATTATGAAATAAAGAATCAATGGAGGCGTTTAGAAGTCTATCTTACTAGATTTATTGCATTCCATAAAGTGAATGCAAACATAAATAAAATAAAAGATATAATCATGGAGCACTAAAAGTGGGAATATAGTAATAAATAGAGAAAAATGAGAGTTCTCAAGATAACTCTTCAAAGGGTAAAGATAACTTATGTTATCAATGTGATATGAAAGATTATGGGTCACATATGTGGCAAATGCCTAAATATTTTGTTTCTGTTAATATGCTTTGAGGAAGTATATGAGAATGTAGTAATAAATTCTATCATTATAGATAGAAAGTATTTATCTTATTTGGTACTAAAACAAACAAATATTATTCCAATATTTGATAGTACAAAATTAGTCGAAAGCTCTAGAAGAGCTAATGTATTAATATTTTGTGATGGTTAATCCATTGGTTTTAAAAGATATTTATAATGGATCTTATATTGAGATTGTGCATGAGGAAAATATTATATTTCATATGAATCACTATTGCTATAAATATCTAAATTTGAAAGAATACAAACGAAAGGATTGAGTTATTAATTTATATTTATTTTATAATATTTTGTGATCTTCTTTTGTCATCATCCCCATTAAGGGGTTGGAAGCAAAATATTTGACTGTGAAAGATCTATTTATGAGCAATAAAATATGATAATTTTATCTAAAGCTCGTTATGGTTAGATGCACCTAAAGTTGTAAAACTTTTTTTTTTGATATTTAAAGATTTTGGCATATTCCCTGAAGCGAATATTGCATATAATTGTTTGGAAATTATATTTATTTTGTCAACTTAGTGGCATTATAGACTTCACATTGATTTAGACATTTCCAGTAGTAAATGTCACAATAGTACTTATATGTGGATACAAATTAAAATAAATAACAATAAAATTATCAATTTGTTACAATTTAGTACAATTGAAACACATGTTAAAGTAAACCAGAAGTTTACTAATACAAATGCATTTACTACTTGGCGTGACCAGTTAGACCATCCTGGATCATATATGATGCGAAAATTAATTGAGAATTCATATAGACATTCATTAAAGAACCAAAAGATTCTTTAATTTAAAGAATTCTCATTTGTTGCTTGTTCTCAATGAAAATTGATTCTTAGAAACTCACTTGATAAAGCTGAGATTTAATGTCTTGCATTTCTGAAATGAATATGGGCCCATTCATCCACCATGTGGATGATTTTGATATTATATGATTTTGGCATATACATCTACAAAATAATCACATATGTGTTATCAATTAGCAACCTGTCGTTTGCAAGATTGCTTGTTTAAATAATTAATTTTAGATCATACAATTAAGACAATTCATCTTGCTAATACTGGTGACTTTATATCTCAATCTTTTATTAATTGAGTTTGAAAAACTTTTGTAAAAGTTTGTGCATAATGATTTAGAGAAATTATTGATTGAACACCTCTGATTAATGTCTAAACCATTACTTATGAGAACTAAACTTCCTATTTCAACATGAGATTATGTTGATTTACGTGTTGTATGCATCAAACCAATAAGTTATAAATACTCCCCATTGCAATTAAATTTTGATCAAGAGCTAAATATTTCTCATCTTTGAATTTTTGTATGTGCGTATATGTTCCAATTGCTCCACCACAACGCACAAAGATGAGTGAATCCTCAAAGAAAGTTGAGAATATATATTAGTTACAAGTCTCTTTATATTATTAGATGTTTTGAATGTATTTGAGATTCAATTATGACATGATTTGTGATTACAATTTTGATTCAATAGTTTTCTCGACATTAGGGGGAGAGAAATAATAACTTGTAATGAGTTAGGGGGAGAGTAATTTGAACCAGAAGTTCAATAAGGATAACTCATTACAAGTTACCTGTTAGATGTACTTACAAACTTAATGAGAATAACCAAGTGTTATATACCATCTAATATTGTAATTTGAATCAAAGTCCTGGTAGGACAATTAGTTAAAATAAATAATAGATTGATCGGTTCCAAAGATGAAAATTCTTCTAGATGGTCATATAGTGAAGGCGGGTGCTCCAGAAGAGACCCAAGACATAACTAAAAAGTAAAACTCCAGAAGAGATTCAGGAACCTGAAACTGAATTTTAAAATAATAAAAATAAAAGATCTCGATAAGTTATGTCAATTCGAGAAAAAGTGGAATCGAATAATAAAAGTGGTCGACAATGATTTTGCATGCAATATTATTATTTAAAAAATGAAATAAAAGGAAGATCTTGAATAAATCTATTGTGAAATATAGATATGGAATAAATTGATCAAAATAGAAAGACACAACACAAGTACAATTAAATTCGTGAAGTTTTTGGACCAGTAGTCTAAATATCTAAAGATATAAACCCAGTGAGGGTGCAATTGAAGTAGTTTTACAGAAGTGGAATAAAAATATGAAGTTTTTCGCTAAGTCCTGGCATTGATTATGAAAAGATATAATATTCTTTTGTGGTGGATGCAATAACCTTTAGATATATTATTAAATTGTCAATTCATAAAAGATTTAACTTGCGTCTAATGGTTATTGTTACAATCTTTTATGAATCACGATATAGTAAAGTTTATATTAAAATCCTTGAAGGATTTAGGATGCTAGAAGCATATTTAAATTCTCGAGAAATTGTTTATTTATATGAATTGAAATAATTTGAACATATGTGGTAAATTCGACTTAGTGAATAGTAGTTGAAGGAGGATTATAAAATGATCCAAAATATCTATTTGTGTTTTTATAAAAGAATCATGATTAAAGTTTGTTATAATTATTGTTAAATCTCCTGAAGAGATCAAAATAAATTTCCCCAAATTTCCATCACTCATGACTTTTAAAAGAATGGTAATATAAATGCTTAACAAATACATCCAAATAGTCATTTGAAAAACTAGTATTCAAGATTGAATACGTAGAATATGAGAAAATATGCGATGTTTTCATGAGAGGGAGTAAATACGCGTTGCACTCTTTTCCCCTTAATCGAGGTTTTGTCCCATTGGATTTTCCTGGTAAGATTTTTAATGAGGCAGCATATTATGCGTATTATAGATTGTGTACTCTTTTTCCTTCATTAGGTTTTTATCCTACAGGGTTTTTCCTAATAAATTTTTAACGAGGCACATTATCTACCAGTGGATGTCCATCATGATCAAGATAAAGTTTGAATGTACTTTAAATTCTAATAGTTATTAGAATTATATCTCTACTTCTTTTATACTTCTTTTAAATTCTAATGAAGCATTGTAATCAACCCCTTTTGATCAATAGAGTACATTTTCTATTGTTTTCATATTTTCTTTGTTCTTTATTCTCTCCATCTCTCTTTATTTTATAACAATTTTGGGTTTGAGAATAAAAGGAAGAACTTAAAGAAATTCCTTCCAAATTTCAAAATGTTTAAACTTAATAATTTATTACCATTTGTGTAAACTAGAACAAATCTTTAACTATCACTGTCAAATAGCCGTCCATGTGGCCTTTTGCAAATTGGTTAGCGTTACCACTATAACATCCTTGTTATGTCTCGGAGTTAGGAACAATATTAAATTAGGTCAAGAATATTAGAGAATTTTAAAAAATAGATAAAATAGGAATTTTGGGTAATAGTATAGAAAGTAGTTAAGAGCTGTAGAAAATTAGAAATACATTTGAGGTGAGAAAAATTAATTCAAAATATTGATTTAATTGTAGAAGAATGGAAAGTGTTGGGTAAAAGTAAGAAAATCAAAATTTTAAAATGATTACATTAAATTAGAGAAAAAATGAGGAAGGACCAGAAGTGAAATTTTACCAAAGTAAAGTATGAATCATGCATGGTATTGTAGAGAAAGTTGAAGGATTAAATGATAATTACTTAAATTAGATAATTATGAAAAACTTAATGGTTAAGGGCTAAATTGTGTGAAAATTTAATTGGTGGATTATTTTGATATTTATCATTTAAAAATTAATAAATTAATTAGATATTTGTTTAGAAAATTTGGGAAAGACAAAGAGATTTCATTTATCTTTCTCTGTAACACCCCAAACCCGGCCTAGACGTTATGGCCGAATCTGGCGATATCACATTGAAGTGTTTTTCGAAAACATAGTTTCAATGAAAAACCTGTTCTATATTAATTCTTGTTTATTGAAAAATCAAGTTATCTTTAGCAGTTGGTTGATAATATTAGTTTGTTACTATATTCAAAACACTATTTTGATGCGGTAGCTTTTATTTTACGGTACAAAAACATGGTGTTTTGGAAAAAAAACATTCATCTTTTGAAAATCTGCGTCCTACTTCTATCAGATACGAATAAAAATAAGTAAAATCCCCAAATTAAAAGTTTAAAAGAAAATTTTAAAAAGGCTTTATTACAGAACAAATACCCAAAATAAATTTATTATATATAAAAAAACAAATGTAAAAGAAGATGCGGTTGTGTGGCCACCTTCGAGTCCCTCGCAACACCGGTCCCTAAGATTGGGGATTACCTGTAAGATAAACAGAGGGGTGAGTTTACGAAAACTCAGTGTGCAACCCTATAAAAGCAAATAGCCAAAGCATTTACAATCTGGGCTTAAGCCTAATTTAATAACAGTTCAGTTCAGTTGGGCCTTAGCCCATTACAGTGACAGTAACGGTTCAGACATACAATAAAAAATCCTACCAATCCAGCCTCTACACTCCACTCCGTCCAGCCTAACACTCCATGTGGGGATAAAATCACCCACCCATCCCTACACTCTAAAATTAGCACCGATTGCGGCATTAAACTGTATTTGCAGTAGAGCTGCCAGTACAGTACACTTCCTCCAATCATAATAATCCCATTCCCATGCAACATATCATACATGTATGCAACATATATAAATCGTGACATGCTCATATACAGTCATACATAACATTAAGCATACAGTCATTTTATAACATAAGAGCATAATAGTCATTTTATAACATAGGGGCATAATAGTCATTTTAGTCATTTTATAACATATGGGCATAACCATTATTTTATAACATAGGGGTATAATAGTCATTTTACCACGTGAGGGCATAACAATCATTTTATAACAGTTTGGGGGTCTAAGCCTACTTATCGACCCATTAGTAGGTCCACAGTCGTCTCGGGCGACCCATGCAACCTTAACAGTCAAATAGTGAAGTTGGGCCCAAGGCCTATATGCGGGCCCATATGGGCCCACTCACTCGTGTGACCCATATAACCTAGAATTGGTCTCGGTCATGAAATTACACAGTTTGGCCCAATTTTCTCCACACGCTCGTATGGTTTACCCGTGTGGGGTCTACAAGCCCGTTGGGCCCACATAGCCTATTTCAGCCCATCATGGCCCAAAACGACCTAAGACCACGAAATCGCTCATGGTGGCCGCAACAGTCTAATGCCCACATTTTATGCATTCGGTTTACTGCACGAGCGTGTGCACGCTCGTGTAACGTAATTTGTCAAAATTTCTGGCTTTTTACCAGTTTATGCTTTGGGCAGTTTGTACACACTTGATTCCGTTAGTAATTAAACCACATTCCGAGCACTCCAAAAACCTAGATTCAACCAAAATGACATTAGTCAACTACTTAATTTGTTATTCAATCAAAGCCTAATGAAGTAAAGAATCGATCAACAATCGAAACCCCCTTACCGAAATCAACCGAAAACATACCCTCAGATTCTTGAAGATGCACCAACCAACCCTTGGTCTCCACCTAAAACAAAAGTCACAAAAACTTTTCGTTAAACCTTCAATCAAAAACTTAACGGGATTTCGCAACTTTTAACCATTAAAAACCCTTACCTTCAATGAAGCGATGGGAATATCGCACACTTACAACCTTGATGGCGAAACTTCAGCCCCTTGTATACTCCCTGACACCAAACAAACCCCTTATTACCCACTTATCCATAAACAACGATAGAATTCCATTAGTACACAATCTTACCGATCACAGGAAAAACAACTGAGGCGCAACGAAGAAGGAATAAGCAAGGAAAACAAAGGAAAGGGATAGGGTAGAAGAGAGACAAATTTCGGCAAAGGAAAAGAGAGGGGGGGACCAATGGAAAAATTCAGTAAGAGGGGAAAAGAAAATGAATACGTTAGAAAGGTAGATAGATAAACAGTTTTGGGAAGAAAACAAAATACAACTCTATCTAATTTTCTGATAACCTCTAAAATTCCTTAATTAACTCTTCCTCCTATCCCTAAATTCGCTCCCACACCCCTCAAACACCTTACTTTTCTCCTCAAATCGAGATAACTTCCCATATCCCATGATTTCCTCCTAAAATCACTCCTACTTTCTCACTACTCAGAATTTTAGTCGACCTCAAACTCTCACACAACGCAAGCAACAAAATAAATCCCTTGTTTGCACAAGGATTCAAACTTAGGACCTCAAACAAAACCAACACTCCACTTAACTACCAGACCAACAGGCCCATTCTGACATATTTTATCAACATTTATTTTTAAGTCTACTGACTAGGGATAGGGGTTTATTCAATTAAAAACAAAAATTTTTCCCAAGCCAAGGCTTGAACCCAAGACTTTTTAGACACTCCCAGAACACATAACCACTGAAACAGATACACAGTTGTGTAACAAACATACAAATATAATTACTTGGATTTTTGGGGCTTTACATTCTCCATTTCAATGCCACCTCCATTTTCTCCGTCATTTCAATTTTTCATTTTATTACAATGAGGTCATTCACATCATTTTCAAGCTTTTCAAGCTTAATGTTTTTCAATTTCTTTCATGAATCCTTAGTGAAATCAATATAGAAGCCTATTAGCCACCTTAATTTCATGAAAAGAGAATAAATAATTATCTTGAAGGAGAGAGAAAATAAAAACTAGGGTTTTATTTCAAGAAATCAAGGTAAGAATGATAAGTTCTTTATGAAAATCATGTTAGTTTAATCAAAATAGCATAAATATGTTATTTGATTATGATTTTAACAAGTAGATGTTATGTGTTTTTATATGAAAATGAAGAAAGGTGAAGAAAGATGAAAGAGTAATTGAAGAAAAAGGGAAAGAATTTGTCAATGAGTAAAAAGAGAAGAAAATACATCATCCAAGCTTTGAGTGTAAGTACTCAATAATTATTCTCTATTTAATTTTAGTTTAGGCATACATTATATTAAATTAGTTAATTTCATTTTGAATATGTTGATATTATGTATGAAATTTAGAAGTGAAAAAAATGATAAGTTGGATTAGATTTTAATTATGTTATGAAATTGAATTAGTGTATTAAAATAGTAATAAAGGATTAATGTAACCTCTCAAACTCGGCCTAGCCGTTAGGCCAAATTCGGAAAGGTACATTGGCCAACAGAATGACCTAGAAAAAAAACTTTTGTAGTTTCTAAACATACTTTTTAAACCATTTGTATGAGTCATTCAAAACTAGTGAAACCGAATATTTAACTTAATCTCGTAGAAACATGAAATTTAAAGAAATCAATGATTTCGATATTTTCTTTGTAAAAGCTTAACTGCTATTCAAAACTTTCATAATTCAAATCACAGTTCAAAATCATTTATCTTTTTCTTCAAAACTAGAGAACTTGATTATTCGTCATTATTCGAGAAAAAAACATGTTAACTTTAGAAATCAAATGTCTTTAGAAATCTCCTTTGTAAACATTAGTAATTTTGAAAATTAACTCTAACTTTATTTAAAACTCATTTCTCAAAATTGTAGCAAAAAATGTAATATTGACAGATTATTATAAAAATCGCAACGAAATTTTTTGCTAAAATCATATCTTGTCAAAAATCATTATTTCATGTAAATTCGATACAATGTTAATAGACTATTTAAAACCTAAAAAAAAGATAAATCGTTTTTTTGACTAAAACTTATTTTATTTTTCATAGCAGAAAAGAGAGATTTTGTCAAGTTTTATTAAAAACCAAGGTTTATGTATAATCTTATCAAAACTAATTTATGCAGTTTTTAAAACTTAATGTCATACAATCAAGTCATGCAAATCAGAATAAAAGTTCCCAAAATAATGTCCCATGCCACAGTTTGAAAATAACAATTAAACAGTCCAGATATCAAATATTAAAGTATAAAATATTTATTTGAAAATCGTCCAAGTAGTCCTCCATCAGTCATGTCCATGTCTTAACATCAGGAGTTATCTAAAATGTCAGAAAATCAAAAGGGTGAGCTATTTAAGTTCAGTGTGAGTTCTAACTCAAGTATTAAACATAAATTTAGTATACAAATCAAAATATTATGGAGAATTTATACAATTTAATTCTACGTAGTCTTAACTTAGGTACAAACATTAATTAAAAACATACATTTCAGAATATAACATAAAATATGTAAGCAATCTAATTTCACATACATCAATATGGATGGTGATGTCATTACAAAGTTTTTAAGAAATCAATGCAGAATTTTTAGAAACCAACTTTACTACACACCATAAAATAGTTCCTCAAAACTTGTCCATCCAATAACACACCAAAATGTGGACAAGCCACCAAATAATGCAGACAAGTTGCTAGATACAGATATTTGTGGACAAGCCACCAGAATTGCAGATAAACTGCTAGAAATTAGGGGTGCAGATCATTAAACTGTCAAAATCTTCCTCCTTTCAATATCATCCTAACCCCATGCATGTGATATGGCATACAGAAACAAAAATTTTCAGTAGTCATGTTTAACATGTGAATCAGATTTATGTTACAAAATAATACAGTGGATATGCTCAACATGCGAATCATATTTTCATTATCAAATATAATGGCATGATTAATTTTTCATACTTATCAGATAATTCCATTAAATTTCATATCATGAGTGTCAGAATATAAACATAATATATCATTTATCAATAAATCATAGAAACACATTCATATCATCACAGATTGATCAGTTCAGAATCACTTACTTGGAAATAATCCTTTTTAACGGATTTAGCATTCCCTTTCAAATACTTAGTTTATTGACATATATTCACATTTCAGAGAACATAAGAAAGTATCAATTATTAATAGATATACATTTTATTGAATAATGAATCATATTTTTATATTTTGTGTTAAGTTAAACCCACACCTTATGTAAGCAAATCCAATGTGAAAAACTCCTAACGCTCACTTCCAAATTTAATTAGATCTATCTTGGATCTAAACACAAAACAAATAATCCATCATTAAATTTTCACTTAATTTATCATTTTAAATAAAAAAATGGTCTAATCTTGATTTTCAATACCACAATTACGCTTATACGACTAAAATCGGAGATGTAATTCACTTTCAAAAGTCAAAGGTGTTCCAAGTTGTTAGAAATCGATCCTTCAACACACAGATAATATATGAGATGTTAATATCAAAGAAAAACGATATCTAACACTACTACTACATTCACCCATTGATAAAAATGAGAAAGAAGTGATGATCTATACCAATATCATCCCACACTTACATTAATACGATTGGACTAGAAGAATAAATAGTTCACTAGAGTCTTGATTCGAAGAAGTAGAGACCATGGAGAAATCAACATAGAAATAAAATAATGAATAAAAGAAGAGGAGTATAATTCATTATGACTAGAGATTTGAAGAGAAAATGGAGAACAGAGAAAACTGATGACTAACGGTGGTGGTGGTGCGACGACAACGGCAATTCAATGGTGGTATGGTGATGGAAGAAGAGAGTGAGAAGAGGAGGATGGGTGATTAAGTGGTGGTGTTTAGTTCGAATGGTGGTGGCTAACAGTGGAAGGAAAGAGGAAAAAAAATCAAAATGATGGTGGTTCAAGGTGGTGCAAAAGGGGAGGAAGAGAGATAAGATAGAAGATGAGAGGAAAAGAATGAAACAAATGAGAGAATAGACTCTTTCTAGGGTGGGGGACGACAATAGCAAGTCAACAAGGGGAAAAATGGAAGGGAGTGAAAGGAGGGGAAGAAAAGGAATGAAGGGGAACATGTGAAGTAAAAAGGGGGCTAAGGGAGGAAGGTTGACTAGCTAATGGAGGAAATAATATTTTTTTCTAATATGGCAATTATAGTGGACGACACAAGGGAATTGATCAAATATTTTTATGCCAAAAATTAAAAGAAAATTATGAAAGAGTGGGGAGTTGAACATAGGACCTAAGGGAAATTAATTAGGTTCTTAACCACTAGGCCAACTTACTTTTTTGTTAACACTTCCAACAACATTTATTTAAAAACATGGTGTGACATTTACTAAGATTTGAAGCAAAATTGCACCAAATAGAATGCGGGGGAAGAGATTCAAACTTAGGTCTTCAAGGACAACTCCACCACTATGAAATCACTAGACTTGATACTTATATATTGTGAAATGTGCCAAGTTCATCATAAAAAAATAAATCGGGCGTGACTGCTCTCAGTTTAATAACCAAAATTTGACTAACCTGATTTTTTGTGATGTGACAATTTAATTGTAAATTTAGCAAAATAAATCATGTGTATTTTCAGTGTTGAAAAGAAGAGTAAATGATTTGTGATGAAGTAGTGATGATGTGAAAAGGATTGTGCGGTGAAATTACTTGTCACACCTAAAAAAAGTTAAAACCTAAGTTGTAATGGTGACTTTGGGTATTAATTTGAAAAGCTTTCTAGTTGGGCGCACTCTTATGTAAATAAGAACAATTTATGGACTGGATGATAAAATATTGGATTTCAACCTTTAGTTTCGTTACTTTTGAACTAGAAATCTTCTTAGTGGGAGGCATGATGATTGGGGGTATCTACAATTTGTTGTTGCAGTGATTTTTGGTGAAGGAAGTGCGAGAGGATTATATAACGGAGAGACATTATTCTCCGGTTCTATTCTTTCATTTTTTTTATTTTTTCTTCATCTTTTTCTCTACTCAGTTCTGAAAGAGAAAAGGGTTAAGGAGAATTATGCCTGGAGGGAAGAGACTGATGTTTGAGTCTAAAAAATTGAAAAATTTTGTAGCTGGTAAGCTTGCTAACCTCTCTATATTGGTGAATTTAAGAAAAGGGAAGAAAGTTAAGCTATAACCTCTGAAACCTAACCTAAGCGTTATGGTCGAATTCAAAAGGCTACATTAACAACCGAAATGACCTAATTAAATCTTCATATTTCAATTGTGCTTTTAAATCATTTTCTTATTCATTCAAAACTAGTGAAAATGAATGTTCACTTGATATTTTCAACATTATGTTAATTTCAGAAATCAATTGATTTCAGTATTGCATTTCAAAATATTAATTATTTTGAAAAACATGTTGAATTTTATTAAAACTTACTTTCAATATTGCAGCAGAAAAGAGTGATATTGACAGATTTTTATTAAATATTGTGTTTCCTGCATAATCATTTCAAATACAAATTTAAGCAGTTTTAAAACTGTAATGTCATGCAATCAAAATAATCCCGAAATAAAACCCATGCCACAGTCTAGATAAAATTAATATAGTCCCAAAAAATAAAATCATAAAAATAAGTTTGAAGTAGTTTTTACTTAAAATTTATCTAAGATGACTCCTCCGAATGTTGAGTCCATGTCCTAACCTCGAGGGTTATCTGTAAAAACAGTAAACTAAGGAGTGATCTATAATGCCTAGTGGGAGTTTTAACACATAAGCAAAACAAATACATTGTAATAGTAATTCAGAATCATAATATCACATATTGCACAAATTATGTTAGAAATGTGCATGCTTATATTTAATAGTGCAATTTTGGAATTTTAGAAATAGTTGCCTACCCATCACCGCTATACACCACAATAAGAGTTTTCCTAGAACTAATCCATCCAAAAACACACAAATTTGTGGACAAGTCACTAGTATTGCAGATAAATTGTCAGTACATCATCCTTTCATAATCGTCCCAAGTCCAATGCAATGTAGTATGACATACATTAACAATAACAGAATGAGTACAGTGGGCATGATTTTAACATACGATCAGTGACAAAAACAATAGACATGAATTATCATGCATTTAGTATTTTAGTATCAGTCAACATGTTTTGAACATGTAATCAATTTTAACAGAATCAGTGGGCATGTTTTATCATCAGAAGACATGTGAAACATTACGTAACCATTTACTATCATTGCAAACATGATTAGCATAACAAATTTCGTAAATCAGGGGCACTTACTCTTTAGCCAATCCTAATAAAGGACTTATTACTCATTGATCACTTCACCAAGAATACTTATGCATTTGGTTAGTCATAAATACGAAAAAGGTTTAAATGAGTATTATTTTTAAATATACACATATATTATTTTTGGACAATACATCCACAAAATTTAATCGGTTAGAGCCTACACCTTCAATTGCAAATATGATGTACACCCTTTGATCCTCAATACTCCTATGATGTAGATCTGGTCAGATTTTGCCAAGATCTGAACTTTAAACAGACAACACATACAAAATCTCTCTATGTTAGTTTCTATTTAACCACTAAAATAGAGTCGATTAAGACAAACTGTATATAATTGGATTCAACCACTTAACACTATGTCAAATTTCGAGTTGAGGATGTGATTAGTCCTATAATCAATGATCAAATGAGCTGACCGAATTTGAACCTTAGACAAAGGAATACACATAATTAGTGTTGCCTTAACAGAATTGAAAAGAGAATATTAAGTTCTATATTGAACAACTTACTCTTCCGTAAATAGATTGGAATAGGACACTCAACAGAGATCTTGAGTTGATGAAAGAATAACAATTATGGAAGAAAAATAATTGAGAAAAGATGAATAGATATGTATAAATATAAAAAAATAATATTAATAGGATATTCAGTTACAGCCAAAAGAAGAAAAGAGGAAGAATGATGGCGGTGCGACAGTGATATAGCGGCGATACGGCGGTGGTGGGGCGGTGATGGTATAAAGAGAATGGCAATAAGGGAAGAGGGAAAAAGCAGAGGATGAGTAGGTGTAGAAAGTGGCAAAAGAGTAAGGGACGGTGGCAATGGTGGTGTAAAGTGGCGACAATAGACAAATATTGTAACAACCCATTTTTTAGTGGTGTCAAAAATAGTAGTTTTGGGGCCACCAAATTCGATGAGTAAGTTTTTTAATATTATTATTTAATATTTATAAGTCAGATGTGGTTTTAAAAAGGTTTTTGTTATTTTGGTGATTAATTAAGATCAAGTGGTAATACCCTAAGGTTAAGTGGTTTTAGAAAATGAGGTATCGAGACCTCGTTTCTATGAATCAAGCTGTAAATATTTTTATAAATATTTACAGAGTGTCATTAAGGTGGTATTAAAGTTTCGTTGAAAAATTTTAACAATTCGATAGTTAATTAAGTGAAAAGGACTAAATTGTAAAAGTTGAAAATGTTAATCACTATTAGTTTAAATGTGTTAATTGATTAAAGAATCATAATTGGATGGCCTTAATGGGTAAATTATCCATTCTTAAGATGGTGGACGGTTTAAGTTTAATTTCTTTTAATTTTATAAGTTTTATAAGTTATTTTATTATTAAAATAAAGAATAAGGGTTCAAAAATAATAATAATAAGAAAACATACAGTTTTCTAATACACCATTATTATGATTCAAGGTTCGACTATGGCTATACCTTTACATGGCAAGCCATTTTTCATCAATTTCTTTTAATTTTTATGTTTTTGAGATCGTTGCAACTAGGTTCAGCTAGCCCGTACCTTCGATTTTGAAACTGTTAAAGATTTTGAATGCTTCCATTGATGAAACTTGTGGCTTTAGATGTTAAATGATGAATTTGAGATATTATTTTTTTAAAGTATTTTAGTAATTAATTATTGATGAATTTTCTAATGAGGGACTAAATTGTTAAAATAGTAAAAGTTTAAGGATTTGATGTGAAATTGTTGCAAATATGGGTTGATATGAGTTCCATGAATATTAGATTTTTATAAATTGGCATTAAAAATGGTTAATTTGCATGTTTTGGGCTCAGGGAATAAATTGAATAAAAGTAAAACTTTAAGGGCAATTTTGTAAAAATGACAAAATGACTAAATTGCATAAAATACATTGTATTACTATCTAAATTAGTACATTGAATGAAATTATTAATTTAGATCAAGATCGAATGGAAAATCAAGGAGAATAGAAAATTACCAAAATACCCCTGTACTTTATCATTTCTACAAGTTAACCAGGTAAGTTCATATGAACTGAATTTTGTATAGTGTTGATTAAATTGAATGTTAGTATGTGATTCTATTGTGATTGAATCATTATATACATGTTATTATGCAATCAAGAAATGATAAAAATTCAACAATGTACGACGATTATCAATCCCCGTTTGAACCTTAGGAATATATAGGATACAAATAACCTGTCGTTAGGGTCACCATGGTTCAGGCACTGGTCTTGGATATCCTACCGGTGACTGAGTTTCAACATGTGTTGCGAATACTTGACAGCTTATGTGAGCAGCATCGTGTAGCTACGTTCTGACCGACAACTTGTGTGAGAAGATCCAGGTTACCATGTTTCAGGTGCTTGTCTTGAATGTCCTACCGATGGCTGAGGTTCGGTAGTAGTTGCAGATACTTGACAACTTGTGTGAGCAGTATCGTGTAGCTTACATTTCGACTGACAGCTTGTGTGAGTAGGACCATTTTACAGCTCGTGTGAGCTACAACTATATGTTTAGCATACTTTGTGTGAGTTTTCTCGCATATTTTGTATTATTCTAAGTGGTTCAACGGGCTTGAAATGTAACAGTCCGTTTTTAGTGAAATTAAAATAGTGGTTTTGGGACCACAAATATGAGGTCAAAAAATGTATTTTATTATTATTTTATAGCTTACAACACGATAGAAATATCCTATAAAAATTTTGTTAAGAAATTTTACCGTTTACATGCTTAATTTGATAAAAGGACTAAATCGCGTAAAGTGTAAAAGTTGAGTTCTAATAGCTAAAGGCATTAAATAGCTTTAGGGTTTTAAAGTGGAAGTCTTTATATGGTAATTAGACCATCTACAAGTTAGTGGAAGATATTGGCTTGGCAATTTTGAAATTTTGTTTAGTTATTAAGGTTAATTTTAGAAATTAGTAATTAAAGATAAAATAAATAAAAAAAATCAAGTCTTCAACTTTTATGTTCTTTCTTGAATGAAAATTAGGGATTTAGAAAGCCATTATTAAGCTTGATATTTGACCAACCTTACAAACTCAATTGGTAAGTGATTTTTGTCCCGTTTTTAATGATTTATACGTTTTTGGGATCGTTGTAGCTTAATCTAGCTAGCCCGAGGACTAATTTGTGCAACCATTAAACTGTTAGGGTTTTACCATTGATGAACATGCATGAGTTTTGAAGTTTGATGATAGAAAATGAATGGTTATTGTTAGATAAACAACTTTTGTAAAGGAATTTTTAGTAAAATTATTAAATAAAGACTCAATTGAAAAATAGGAAATATTACATGGTGAAATTGTGAAAGAATTGAAGTATAGTACATCCTAATGACCTATTTCATATTTGGCCATAGTGGGTTGTGGTGAAATTGTGTAAATTTCTATTTTTATGTACTAGGGACTAAATTGCAAAGAAATTAAAAGTATAAGGGCAAAATGGTAATTTTGTCAAAAATGTATGTTGGACTAAATTGAATGTGAAATATATTGAATTGGGTTAAATTTATCCGTATAGATCCAGTCAGACCTCGTATAGAGTTAGATCAAGTCAAAGAGAAAATCTCAGATTAATCGCCTCCGTATCTACGTATTCTCGTCGAGGTAAGTTCGTGTAATTAAATTGAATATTTATATGTTTTAATTGAATTATATGCGTGTGATTTGTATAATTGCCAGGTATAAATACCGATCGCATTTCCAATGACGTATGTCAATTACCGAGACCCGTTTGAACTGTAACACCCTAAACTCGGCCTAGATGTTATGGTCGAATCTGGCGTGTCACATTGAAGTGTCTTTCGAAAATTTGACTTGTTGGTAAAAATTCGTTTCTAGGTTAAAAAAAACCCTTTATTATTATTTAACAAATCGTCTAGCCAAAACATTTGCCTTGTTATCTACTACTGTTATAATAGGTTGATCTAAAATCGCGGAAGCTTTTGAAACTCTATTGTTTAAATTCATGTCTTTCAAAATAGTAATTTTTTTGAAAATTTGTCTTCTCCTAAACTAGCAGTTTAAAATAAGTAAGCAAAGCCCAATTAAAATTTAAACAAACATAAACGACCTTATTACATAAACAAAACCCAACTCAAACTTTAAATTTAAATAAAAGTAAGTGTAGAATAGGTGCAGTTGTGTGGCAGCACCAAATCGCCTAAGGCTGAGGATTACCTGTATAGTTAAAAGGAAAAAGTGAGTTTATGAAAACTTAGTGTGTAATCCCCTATCAATCAAACAGTATACAACATGCAGTAACAGTCTGGGCCTGAGCCCTATTCAGTAATAGTACAGTTTGGGTCTTACCCCAATACAGTAATAGTACGTGCAATAATGCAACCCATCCTAATCCAGCCAACACACCACTCCGTACCACTAACACACCATGTGGGGATAAAATCGACCCACCCAGCCAACACACTAATATCGCAGCAAACCTGCCAGTAATAGTATCGTAGCGAAGCTACCAGTATTAGTATTGCACCAAAGCTGCCAGTAACAGTATATGTGGCAAAGCCACCAGTACAGTATATTTCCTCCATAAAAGTATCCCAATCCCATGCAATATGTCATGTCATAAATCATAAGTGTATGCAGAATGTCATACTCAGTAACAATCATATACAAATCATGAACACACCATTCAACCTACCTCTAGGGGTATAATGGTCATTCCTATCTATTAGGGGTAAAAGAGTTATTTTTCCTTTTAGGGGTATTTTGGTTATTTTACCTATTTTAGGGTCTCGATGCATATACCAACCTCTCGAGAGGTCCACAGTCACCTCGAGCGACACAAGAATCCTAAATGGTCATAACCGTGTAAATGGACCCAAGGCCTATTACTCGGCCCAAGTGGGCTCACATGCTCGTGCGACACGTTTAGCCCAGATTTCGCCATGGCTATGAGATCTGCATAGCCCAGTCCAATATTTGCCACAAATCGTGGATTTTATCCATGTAGGGCCTACGAGCCAATTGGCCCACACGGCCCATCTTAGCCTAACACGGCCCATCTTAGCCCAACACGGCCCATTACGGCCCAAGCCCATGATTCGCGGATATTTGTAGAAATTGTTTGAGGTAGCTGATTTGAGTATAGCTTGAAGACATTTTTTGACATTCTTTTTCCAGTTTGCCAGGAAAATGCATCTTAACGACATTTGGAAACAGAGAGGAAAGCAAACTGAATGCAGTGTTTCTCGTTTCAGAAATGAGAAACAGAGGTCACTTACGGTGCTGTTTTCTATATATTTCTTGGAGTTGGAAATGCACCATCGGTTTATTGAGCTTTCTTCCTCTGTGGTCTGTTGTACTCAAAGGACTGCTACTTATTCTGCTTAATTGAAATCTTTAGTTCCCCTCCCGGACCCAGTGATCCTAACTCAATTTCTTCTATTTGTAAAATTTAAATTGAAAAGCCCTGCCCTTGATTATGGTATTCAACTCTTAAAACTTTTTTCTGCGAACGACGATTGCTAACACTAGAGAAGAGTTTTTAAATATTAAGTAAAGGAGCTAGTCAGCCCAAGCACCAGTATTTTAGCCGAGACTAACAGGCCCACTTCTCTGTCTCAACCAAGATCTAGTAGATTAGATCTCAACTAAGGGTATTTTTGTCTGCTAAAAATACCAATAGCTAAAATCTCCAGCTGAAATCTCCATTGCTGTTGAAATCTCCAACTGATTTCCAGTTGATTTTCAGTTGACTAGCGTGGTGGAGATGCCTTCTCACTGGACTGACCTGCTGAACCAAACAGCATGCCAGTGAGGTTGGCACCATATTTTCCCCCAACTGCACCTCATTGGCATTAAAAACCAAGCTAAAGGAAGCCTAAGCCTTGAGACACATGTGTGTTGGGTAAATTAAAGAAAATTTCCATTTCATTTTAAAAAGAAATGTTTAAAATATGTAATATTTAATATTTAATGTTTTAAATATTTAATATTTTAAATGAGTTTGATAATTATTTTAATTTTTTATTTAATATAAAATGTTAAAAATTAAGTGTCGAATAATATTTTATTTTATTTTATTAAACAATTGAAATAGTTTATTTTTTTGAGAAAATAAGATATTTAAATTACAATATTTATATTTTATCTAAAATTATTTAAAATAATATAAAATATTATATTAATAAGATTAAATTTAAAAAATAAATATTTTTTAAAATTGATATTTACTTTTATCAAATAATATAATTATATCCAATACTTATATTCACTAATTTATCAAATAAATAATTTTTCTAATATAAATTTAATATTTATAAAATTAAACAGTAAAAATTTAATACTTAATTTTTAACACTTATATTTTTAATTTATGAAAGAGAACGTTAATCTTTCTTTAAATTTAACTGATTTCGCCCTTTAATATGTTTAAAACATTGTTCTTTATTTCAATCTCACTCAAGAAGATGTTTGGATAACATCGTAACGCCAACCTGCAATGCTGAAACCTCTCTCATCGTGCCGCAATCACGTTTAGTAGGTGGAGTTTTTATGCTAACCTGCAAATTGTTAATTCTTGTTGCGAATGAAAATATCATTTCTCTCCTTTAAAATTTTGATAAAATAATCACTAAATTATTGGTAATTTTTATTTTAATTATTTAAATTAAAAAATTATAATTTGATAGTTGAGCTATTTAAAAGTTTTCATTTAAGTCACTAAACTATTCAAAAGTTTTATGTAAGTATCGAACTGTTAAATTTTTTAAAAAAAGTTTCGCCAACAAGCTCCAATCACCAATTTAGTGATCAATACTGTAACAGCCTAAATTTCTTAACTTTGTTTCTTTGAATTCTAACACAAATATGTATTTGCTTCAGTGGTTAAATATTTTAGTGTGTGTATGAGGTCTTAGGTTCAAGTCCTACTTTTGGCAAATTCTATTATTTTTTATCTTAGCCTTATCCCTGTTGGGTGGGCTTATATGATATTTTTGGTAAATTCATATCAGAATAAACTTGTTGGTTCAAGTGGTAAGAAGTTAGCTTGCCGGAGGTCTTATGTTTGAATCCTTGCGTGAGTGTGGGTAATAATTTCTATTTTGGTTGTCTGAAAGGGGTTCGGTGGAGTTAGGAGTCTAATTTGATGTGGTTAGTGGGTAGGATTCTATGGGATAAGGTGGTTAGTGGATGGAGTGGGGATCATTTTAAGTTTAATTTTTATTTTATTTTATTTTTCATTTATTTTTCCCAAATTTCCTCATTTTGATGTTTCTGTCTCTCCTTTATGTTTACTGTAAAAAATCTTTCATTTTCTTCTTCTCTTTCAATTTTGTCACAAATCGTTTGCGTAATTCACTGTGTCTTGGTTTGTGGTATCCAAATTTTTCTAATTTGGGGAAGACGAAAGGGCTCGGGATTATCCGTCGGTGATTTAGTTGTGTGGAACTACTGATGTTCGATTGAATATTCTGGTTATCTTGTGGGAGCGTATGCGTCAAATCTGAACTAGGTGTGTAATGAAAACACATGAAAATGAGGTTCAGCGAAAGCCGAAAAAGTGGCTTGTTGACTTTAACGGGCAAGGGTGTGGTTGTATGGACCACACAGGTAGGCCAATTTGGGCATGTGGGCCACACGAGCAAGCCACACGGGCATGTGGGTCCAAAATTCTGAAATTTTCCCTAGGGTTGCTTAAGTCGTTCCAGTCGACTGTGGGCCTACCATAGGACTAATAAGGGCTAACCAAACCCTTAATATAGGAGATGTGTTATTCTGATAGACTGATATGAGTTAGGAAAACTGATTTGTATGTCTGATTGTTTTGTATAAGCATGTATGACATATGTATATGAGCATGCGAGACATGTTAATTCTGTTACATCTGTAATCTATAATCCGTATCTATATTTGGGATGGGATTTGTATATGTGGAGGAAGTGTTCTGTAGGACGACCTTTCACCTATTTTCTGGCAGCTTGGGTGCATACTATTCTGTTATGTGTCGTATAAACACTATGAGGTGTGTAGGGATGGGTGGTCTCAACCGCCATATTTTTCGGCTTTTTTCCATTCTACAGTTACAATGGGGTGTTTACACACCAGTTACGAGAAGAGCGCAAATCTCCACGTACACCAACCTAGATTCAATCATGACCCAATGTCAGTCCTTTAATCGTTAGGGTAAAACACCCTCTTATTGACACTTAATCCAAAAACACCATCCTTATCTTGCTTGAATGAGGATGACTTAAATCGTCCAAGTCCGCCAAGAAAAAGTGGTCACACGCTTTTATCGATTATCTGTACCACAAACAATGATCTCATTAATTGAGTTAGGTCATATAAGTGGCCTCAAACCGTGAATGATATCCTATAGGAACATAATTAGTATACAGCCTAAACCCTAAAAGTGAGGTAGCATATTACCTTGATTGAACGTAGAGAATAAGGGTTGCGAGTACTTCAAACCACTTACAATCCACCACTCCTCGAAGGAAACCCGAAAATTGCAACGAGTAACAAATTATGAGGAAAGAATCAACAGCCGATAATCAAAGGATAAAAAAAGAGAGTATTAGATTTTAAGAAGAAGAATAGAAAATAACATGTTTAATCAAAAAGTGAGGAGTATAAACACTTTACCGATAGCCAAAAACACTTGAAGCACTGGAACAGGGAGAAGCAGCAAAGAAAAGATCGGCGCAGAGAACGATACAACGAAAGAGTGATATTCAGCTAGGAGGTAGAAGGAGAAATAACTTGACAATGGTAAACCGATTGAAAAACAAAGAGGATATTCAGCCAAGAGAGCACGGATTGAGGAAGAGAAGAAGAAAGAAAAAGGAATGGAGAATCAAAAGCCGAATACTGAAAGAAAGAAATGAGGATTCGACAGAGGAGGGAACCAAAATACTATTTAGCCAAAACCAAAAGAATAAAAGGGAAGAGCAGAAAGGTAATTGAACAAACCCAAGAGATACACGAAAACTTAACAAAAATTAGGCACCAAAAAGCAAAAAGAGGGAAACATTACCCAAAACCGAAATGAGAAGTATACCAAAATGAGTAGAATCACCTTTGGCCAAATTTCTTGAGTATCAAAGTCCACATTCGGCACACTTCTCCTCTCCCCTCACTTCCCTTGATTTTCTCCTAAAATCTCTCCCCTTATCCCTCATCAAATTACTCCACTGATTTCTACTCAACTCCCCCAATAACTCCATTCAAATTCTATTCAAACACCCCTTAGCTGTGTTTCAGTCCAACTCCACTACCTACACAGCTCAAGCAGCAAAATAACTACTTTATTGCGCAACCCAGAACTTGAACCTCAAACCTCACAGTTACACAACATGCCACCTTGCCACTAGACTACAAGCTGTTTTTGTGTCTTAAAACAAGCACTATTATTAATAAGGCCTACATGCCAGTGTCCAGATTCATTTAAGAGCAAAGCTAAAAATTCCGTAAAAGCCAAGACTTGAACCCAGGCTTCTCAAACACTCTCATACACACCCAAATCACTAAGCCATTAAAGCAAACAAGCAATTTGTGTCATATCATGCAAAGTAATTAAAGACTTAAATTTTTGGGGCGTTACATGAACATTAGGAATTCGTAGGATACAAATGACATGTCATTAGGGTTATCGATTTGGTTAAGGTTCTGCATGTGTTGCAGACACACCACAGCTCATATGAGCTTACTAATTTCAGCTCGTGAGAGCTTACCGATTCCCAGCTCTCGTATGAGCTTACCGATTTATAGCTCGTGAGAGCATACCAATTCATAGCTCGTATGAGCATACATGTATAGGAATTGACGGATTACAGTTTAGCACACTATGTGTGTGCTATCTCGCATATCCAACGATATTCTAAATGGTTCAACGGGCAACATTCTGATACGATAAGACATGAGTTCGATATGAACTATTACAGGTATACATATGAATTACATGGAAAATGATATTACATAGTATATATGAATATGAAATGGATGATACATGTATATGGAATTTGATTAATTGTTGAGCTCATCCATAACTTGGTTTATATATGTGTTTACATGACTAACATGGTTGATGTATATGTGCTTAGGCATTTGGCCAATATATGTTGGGATATGCTTTGTTTACTTACCTTATATGTGAATAAATGGTAAGTTAAATTTCCATGTAATACGAACTTACTAAGCTTAAATGCTTACTTTGTGTTATTTTCTGTGTTTTATAGTGAATTGAAAGCTCGTTCGGGTTGGAAACTTGTCAGAGCTATATCACACTATCTATCGGCTCTTTTAGTACTTTCAGTTGTTTTAAGTTTGGTTGTAATGGCATGTGTAGGTTATTTTGGCTAATGTTAGCCTATGTGTTTTGGTTGTGGATATGACCATTTGGTTGGTTTGCATTTTGTCTTTGTGTTGGTGAAATGTAATATTTTGATATGTATATAAGTTGTCTTATATGGTTGAGGTATGGCTTGATATGGTAAAATGATGGAAGATAAAATGGTAGTTTGAATATGCATTTTGTGTAAGCCTTGAATGGTACTTGTTTGAATGACTTATTTGGTGTTTTTAGTGCACAAGTTATATGTGAATTATATGACCATTTGGAGCTAGTTTTGTATGTCATATATGATATATTTTGGTATGTTTTTAAAGGGTAAAGCAAGTGGCATAATATGGCTTAGTTTTGGTCTAGCCTTTGTTGGTTCAATGATCAAATTGTGTTTATAATTGCACATGTTTATGAATTGTCATTTGAGGTGCCTAAGGGCATATTAGTTGTATGTGAATATACTATATGTTTAAGGCTTGATTTATTTTTTTTGGACACATTAATATGGCTTGTTTATATGCACAATGTTTAGTGTAGGTTGATGTAACACCCTAAACCCGGCCTAGACATAATGGTCGAATCTGGCGTGCCACATCAAAGTGTCTTTGAAAATAAGGTCTCGTTGGTGAAAATTAATTTTTAAGTTCACAGTAAAGTTCTTGCTATTAATTAACAATTCATTCAGTCAAAAAACGTTTGTCTTGTTCTTTGATTTGTTTTAATAGGTTGACCTAAAAATCGTGGAAGCTCTTTAAATTCTTATTGTTAAAATCCGTGTTTTGTTTAAAAGCATAAATTAATTTAAAATTTTGTCTTCTCCTAAACTAGTAGTTTAAAATAAATAAGCAAAGCCCAATTAAAAATTTAAAACCAACTTAAAGCTTATTACAAAAACAAAACCCAAAAAATTAATAAAATTAAAATAAAAGCAAATGTAAACATCAACAGTAGTTGTGTGGCCACCTCCGAGCCCTCGCAGCCCTGAATCATCTATGGCTGAGGATTACCTGCACAGTTAAAAGGAGAGAGTGAGTTTTCGAAACTCAGTGCGTAATCCCCTACCAAACAGTCCACATACAACATGTGTAACAGTCTGAGCCTGAGCCCTATTCAGTAATAGTATAGGTGGGCCTTAGCCCAGTACAATATCAATGAGTGGGCCTTAGCCCATTACAATAATCAGTACAATGCAGTAATGCAACCCAACCTAGCCAACACACCACTCCGTACCACCAACACACCATGTGGGGATAAAATCGACCCACCCAGCTGGCACACCAATATCGCAGCAAAGCTGCTAGTAATAATGACACATTAAAGCTGCCAGTAACAGTAACGCAACAAAGCTGCCAGTAACAGAAAAGAAAATCGGTGACAGCAGTGTCTCTCGTGCAGAGAAGAACTCTATTGGAAAATTCCAGAGAACGAAGGGTGGCAGCTAAGAGAGTAGAGCACAGGCATAAAGAAAGGAAAGAGACATTCAAAAATGAAGACTTTTAAAAATAGGAATGGGAGTCGCCATCAATCTTTTATTATGGTGTGACTGAATCACCTTGAAAATAATTTTAGGTCTACGAATTTTGAGAAAACAGGTTCGGGAGTCGGTTACGCATGAGGAAGGGTTAGCACCCTCGTGACGTCCAAAATTGGTACCGAATTGATTGTTTAATGTCTTATTCTTGAATTTTTGAAAATATTTTAAAATACGATCCTTGGAAAAGAAAATTTGAATAAAATAAATTAGATGATAAGACTCACTTATTTCAAAAAATAAATTGACACACTTAGTAAGTTAGAGTGTAACATTTTAAATCCTCGAAATTAAGTTTATCTTTTGATTTTTTTTTAAAAATCTATACATTTGAGAAGGATATCCGACTTGGGTCAAATGAAAAAATCAAAACCCAGTAAGTTAGGGTGCGATTTCACAAGGTTCCTAAATATCGAATATTGCCTTTATTTTTATTTGTTAGAAAAATCATTGTCTCGAAAACAATATGTCATATCCAATACGCTAGGACACAATGCATCAAATTCTCGAGAATGAGTTTTTTATTTTGGAATTTCTATGTTCAAATTGAAAAAAGGGTATTCGGTTATTTAAAATCAAAAAAGAGAATTGAAGCCTAGTAAGTTAGGGCACAATCCTCTCGAGAATTTTGGATATCGAGCATTTTGAAGGTTTATGTGCAAAACGATTTCGATGTTTTCCAAACAAATGTAATGCGATTGAATGGTAGTACATAATTCAAAATGATAATTCATAAATTACGATACATGCTAGTGAACGATAAATTATCAAATAATATGAATAAGTAATGGATAAATTTGAACAAGAATGACAACGATAATCTCGGTCATACGACATTCAAAAATTAAATGAATTATCAATCTATTTTAAGAGATAAAAAAATAACAAGGAAGAAAGAATAATACATATTAGTTTTAAAAATATATAAGTGAAATGAAAGGTTTAATATAAAGAATAATAAACATATAATGATGTATATAGAGGCATAAAATATAATAAAATAGGGTTTCAAAATATAAATTATATATATGTATATGTACAATAAAAATGGTCTAATATAAATTGTATATCTATATCTATATAATAGTATTGCACAAAATATTATAAATCTTTAAAACATAAAGGCATATAAATGGGTTAAAAAAGTATTATAAAATAAGATCACAAAAATACATATATATCATATTAGATTAACATAGAAAATATATAAATGATACATGATAAAAGCATTATATAATAATACATAATAAAAAATAATAATGTAAAATAAAAGTAAATAAATAGATATAAACCAACACAATAACAATACCTATATTAATAGTAATAATAACAACAATAATAATAGCATTATAAATTAAAAGAAGACAGGGACAATTTCGAAAATAAAACAAAATCTCAGGGACGACTTTGAAATAAGTGTGGAGACGACTAAATCGAGAACCCTTGCACATTAGGGGGACCATTGCTGCAATTTAGACGCACAAGACTAGGCCTTCAAACCCAATCAATGAAAACAATTTCGTTTAACCATGGACCTAATTGCAAATGGAACTAAATATGAGAGAACAATTAGAAAACAAATAAAAATTGGATTGAAACGAAAAACAAATGCGGAAGGGCTTGTTGCGCAATAAACCCATCAGACCCAAAACGCGCGGATCCTTCCCTCGGGTCGGGTCATCGTGCGGGTCGAGGGCTATCAAACGACCAAATACGACACCGTTTTATGCACCAAATAAAACCCCTCTTTGAAACCCTAAAAATTTCTGTTAACAAACAGAAATTAGCCTCCACCCCCTCTGCGCCGCTTCAGTGTCGAAACCCCCATTGTTCAATCCTGGCCTGAACGGAAGAGGGATTCGGCAACGCATCGATCCAGGTAAGGTTTCTCAACCCTTTTTCCTTTTATCTTTTCTTTTCTCTATATATAAACTTGTATATATATGAAAAAACAAAACACACAAAAAAGAAAAGCAATCGGAAAACCGAATGAAAAAAGCAACCTTTTTTTTATTGATTTTGGTTTTGATACAATCTGCCTCCCTCTTTTTTTTAGATTCAATTCTCTGCATTTTTTTTTGTATTCATGTGTAACCTCATACAGGGTTTGAATCTTGGCTTATATAACCGAAAATACAGAATAGAAATACAAAAATCCCCCTTCTGCTATTTCATTATTTGCTTTTTATTTTTTTGTTTTCCTTTGCATCGCTGGTTTGTTGCTTCTGTTGTGCAAGTACGATGCTAGCCTGGAGTAGGTACGTATGGACCTAGCATGGAGGCGTTGCACGCGCAGGAGCGCAACACACACAGGAGCGGAACACGCACAGGAGAAGGCCCAGCTCAACTGCGACGGCTAGAGTTTGTAGAAACCCTAGGGTTGCTTGTTCTCTTAGCTTTGGGCTGATTGAGCTTTTTAGCTAGTGGGTTATGCGAGTATTCAGGCTAGTGGGCTTAGGTAAATGGGGCTAAGTACAATTGGGCCATGTTGATTTAGTGTTTGGGTAAGATTGGGTATTTGGCTGATGAAATTTAGGGTCTAATGAGTTTTTGTAATTTTGGACATTAATTTACGGAAATTATATATTTTTATTTATTTTTTCATTTGTGCTTTTGGGCCCGGGCAAATTGGGCCTATTACAGCTGCCCCTCTTTTCTCGTTGTCGTGTAACGGGAACGGAGCAAAAACTAAAGAGGACCAATTTTGCCCGGTCGTGCTTAGACCTTGGTGCTCTTCTTCTTCAAGTGGCTCCATTCCATCCTACTGCATCTTCAGAGGTATAGGAATTAGTGCTTTGATCCACTCCACTGTAACATCAGGGAGATAGGATTCGTAGCTTGTAACTTCTAAAAAGAACAAAATTGCTATCTTTAGTCGGCAAGACTTGATGCGATTTGCTCTACTGCAACTTTAGAGAGATAAGATCTATTACTTTAATCCGCTCCACCAAAATTTCAGGGAGATAGGATTGATTTCTTCTGTCTGCTCCACTACTGCTTAGGGAGATAAGATCTGTGATTTCCAACCTATTCCACAGCTGGTCAGGGACATAGGACTTGTGGGTTAAATTTGTTTCCCTACTTCTGGGGAAGATAAGATTCGCCGTCTTCGATCTGCTCCTCTAGTGCTGAGGAAGGCAAGATCTGCTATCTTTAACCAGCTCCACTGCAACCGATGGAGGCAAGGCTTTGTTTTCGATCTGCTTCGCTGTTAACGCAGGAAGGCAAGATTTGTTATCTTTAACCAGCTCCACTGCAACCGATGGAGGCAAGGCTTTGCTTTCGATCTACTTCGCTGTTAACGCAGGAAGGGAAGATCTGTTATCTTTAACTAGCTCCACTACAACCAATGAGGTGAGGCTTTGTTTTCAATCTGCTTCGCTGTTAACGCAAGAAGGCAAGATCTGCTCCTTTAACCAGCTCCAGCTCCTTTAAGATCTGCTTCGCTGTTAATGCAAGAAGGCAAGGCTTTGTTTTCGATCTACTGATCTGTTCTCTGGGGAACATGACCTGTATAATGAACCTAATTATGCCTAATGATTAGGATGGCATGATCAAAATGAATCAAATGCTCCTAACTAGACATGTGTGAATGGTGTTTGCATGAATGCAGAATTTTATTTTTTCGAGAATGATCCCGTTTAGGTTGTCATTACTCGAAGTTTATTAAGGCTTTGTGACTGACGTGCTACAACGCCTTCTCGCATGACTAGCTTTTCTGAAAAACATTTAGCCAGGTTGCCCCCCACTGTAAACCTTAAAGTTTAATCCACTGGGGCACAAGAATTTGTACCGTCATTCTCCCACTGTAATCCAAGGGTAAAAATATGGCTTTTCCTCAATCCTCTCTTATCCCAGTTCAAGGATACAGGATCTGAATCATTCTGGTTTCTTAAACCATTCTCAGTGTGTCGTACCAAAGACTCTTGTGCAAATGGAGGCTCTCTTCTCCGAGGTAACCTCTTCCTATTGCCTGATGATCATTGCTTGCTTGTTTACTTAAGCTTTATCACCAACATGGAATCTTGTCACTTAATGCATTTGACAATGAAATCCAAAGAGAAAGTCCAAATTTAGACTCTTCTTTCTCAAATTTCCAACCTTTAAATTCGGTGTGTTCTAAACAATAGTCTTGTTTCAGGCTACTATATTATTTAGAAACTTTTCAGAGTAATATACAAAACTTCTTTTGTGAAAGTTTTATTAGTCCATTAATCATTATTCTAATGCAACATGTTTGCAGAAAAGGTCATAACAATAGATAAGAATAAATTTGGTTCTGAACATGGCTAAAAATGAATAAGTTATCACAAATAGTAAAGAAATTGATTGGGAATGTATATCTTGGAAAAGAGAAAAATATTCCAAGAATCAACCAAAATTCAATATAAAAAATAATAGGGGAATTAAATCCCCCAGATATCGCAGCTTGAATTTCTCTGTACAAACTTTCTAAAGGCCATTCTGAGTTTGACATGTGTTTAGGAGATCTTCAATGCTTTGTCGATGCCCCAAGACGTCGCCTATCCCTTCCTGTTAATTCAGGCATAGCAAGATTGCCACACATACTTATCTGATCAAGATACCAGCTGCTCTAAGCATTTCATGTCTCATTCTGACCAAACATTTGAGCCACCCTTCTCGGGTTTTCAACTCAAATCCCCTTTGGCCTAAGGTGCCCTTTGCGGGTTTTCCCCTTAGCCTCTCCATTTTTATCATCATTTTTCATTCTTTTTTTTTAGGAATCAAAGCACCCTTTGCGGGTTTTCACTTTGGTTCCTTTTCTTCAAGTGAAGTACTTCTTGACTGAGTCTGAGTTTATGGGATTGGGCAAGTCTTTTCCATCTATCTCACTTAGAATCAAAGCTCCACCAGCAAAGGCCTTCTTTATGACATAAGGACCCTCCCAATTTGGCATCCAGCATATGAAAAATCTTTTTTAGCACCAAGTCTCCTTCGCAAAATTCTCTGGGGCGAACCTTTTTATCATAGGCTCACATCATTCGTTTCTGGTACATTTTCCCATGATGAATAGCTTTTAACCTCTTCTCCTCTATTGGGTTCAACTGATCATAACGAAATTGGACCCATTCGGCCTCGTCCAACTGGAGTTTGGATAATACCCGTAGAGAGGGGATTTCAACTTCGATGGGTAATACTGCCTCCATTCCGTAAGCTAGAGAAAAAGGTGTTGCCCCGGTAGAAGTTCTAACAGATGTTCGATAGGCAAGGAGAGCAAATGATAACTTCTCATGCCAATCTTTGTAAGTCTCAGTCATTTTTCCCACAATTCTTTTAATATTCTTATTGGCCACCTCCACTGCGCCATTCATTTTTGGACAATACAGCGATGAGTTATGATGCTTGATCTTAAATTGGCTACAAACCTCAGCTATTGTGCTATTGTTCAAATTCAACGCATTGTCAGATATGATTCTCTCAGGCATTCCATGTCGGCAAATAATCTCCTGTTTCAAGAATTTACTAACTGCTGACTTCGTGACATTTGCGTAAGAAACAACTTCTACCCACTTGGTGAAGTAATCAATGACTACGAAGATGAAACGATGCCCATTAGAAGCCTTCGGCGATATCGGCCCAATGACATCCATACCCCACATGGAAAATGGCCATGGAGAGGTCATAACATGAAGTGGCAAATGGGGTGCATGCATCTTGTCTCCATAAATCTGACATTTATGGCATTGCTTGGCGTAATTAATGCAATCCCCTTCCATAGTGGACCAATAGTACCCAAATCTCATGATCTGTCTGGCCATGGTGAAGCCATTGGCGTGCGTCCCACAGATACCCTCATGGACTTCCTCCAAAATTTTCTTAGCTTCCACGGCATCCACACATCTTAACAGTACCTGATCTTTCCTTCTTTTGTATAGCACCATCTAAGACATATTCGATGGCTATTCTTCTCAGGGTTCTCTTGTCGTTCTCTGTTTCCTGGCTAGGGTACTCCTGATTCTTCACATACTGTAGGATACTCTGATACCAAGGGTAATCGCTTTCCCCTCCCTTCAATATTGTAGCAATGAGCTGGGGTTTCATAGATACTCATCTGAATAGGCTTCATTACTTCAAGCCTATTTACCTGAATCATCGAAGCTAGAGTAGTCAATGCATCAACCATTTGGTTTTCCTCTCGTGGGAGATAACTGAAGGTGATGTCATCAAACTCATCAATCAATTCAAGAACCAGTTCTTTATAATTGATCAATTTAGGGTCTCTTGTAACACCCCGTACCCGAGACCGTTGCCGGAGTCGGACACGAGGGGTTCACAGACTAAATTCGCTTACTATCGTAGTCCATTTTAAATTTTTCCAGACAGCTGGCTAACTGTGTCACTGTCACCTTAAAAATCATATCTTGAGTTTCACAACTCGAAAATCAGTTTCGTGATTTTTCCCTGAAACTAGACTCCTATTTCCATCTACATATTTTTTTCTATAATTTTTGGTCGGGCCAATTAGTACAGTTTATTAGTTAAAGTCTCCCCTGTTACAGGGTGCGACTACACTGACCTTCATGCATTAAAATTTGGATATCTCCCTGTACAGGGATTCAATACTGATGCCGTTTGTTTCTATAGAAACTAGACTCAGAGAGGAATCTATACATATATGGAAGACTCCTAATTATCTCTGGTTAATTTATAATGAATTTTCAAAGTCGGAACAGGGAATCCAGAAACTGTTCTGGCCCTATTTCACGAAAACCTAATTATCTCTTAACATACCACTCATATGACCGTTTCGTTTCTTCCATATGAAAGTGGATTCATCAAGGTTCATTTAAATAATTTATTCACTATTTAATTCCATTCCTACTATTTTTAGTGATTTTCCAAATCTACATCACTGCTGCTGTCAGCATCTGCCTTTAAGGTAGACTTTACCTATTTCCTAGTTTCCATGATTCAACTAACCCTTTTAGCATAAATAGCACAAATTATGATAGTGATTAACCATTCCCATGGCCAATCCTTGTTAAGCATATCCACACCTCTCAATAACCATATCCATACCAAATGATTATAACATTATGCTCAAACATATATAAGCCATTTTCGCATGGCTATCCAAAATTATACAAAACCGAAGGGTACATGACCAACAACAAAAGGGTAGTCCTATACATGCCATTTTCAGAGTTCAACCAAAAGTGTACCAAAAGGGTTTTGATAGTGTGGGCGACTTCGACTTCAATAATCCCGAGTCCGATAGCTGACGAACCAAAATCTATAAAACAGAGATTCAAAGAACGGAGTAAGCATTTAATGCTTAGTAAGTTTTAAGCAAAACAAAGTGTTCTCAATCACTATCATTGGTCATTCATTTCAACTGTTCGATGAAGTTAATCTAGAGCTTCATCTCGATCTATAATATCATTAAACGCAACACTTGGCTGCCACATATATACTTTCAAATAATAATGACCTAGATGGTCAAATATTTCCAAAGCACATTCTTCATCGATTTTCAACTTTCAATAATCCTTTCCACTTGTTCATAATCACATCCATACTTTTAAGTATTTCAACATGACAAGTACTAAATTACCATAGGCACATAAAGAACCAACATATTCCTTATCACATATATGTAAGCTTACAAATCATAATCCTTACCTTGTACTGGCACATCTAGCTCAACCCAACCCATACTCAGATCATAAGGCTTTTGGGCAGAATATGCACTAATACATAAGAATATTTCATCGCATACTTTATTATACAAACATACCATTACCAATTAGATCATTCTCACATTTGGAGTTATAATATTAATCACATTTACCTACCTCTTTGATACTGATAATTCACCTCGAAATCACTCCACCGATGAGTAAGTAATACGTACCTGAACATCTTGAATACATAATACTTATTTGATGGTAACTTAATGCAGATACTCAATATCAAAGTCTTACTTGAATCCTAGCATTTAGCCGTCGGGTCTTTAAAGCTCGGATATAGTACGAGCACGAAGCCTACGGACATTAATCAGGATAATATTCTCGCATAAAGCCTGCGGGGTTTTAACCCGGATATAGTACTGACACAATTGCCCTTCGGGACTTATCACATTTATACACTTCCACATCCATCACATTGGCCATTCGGCCTTATCACATATATACACTTTCACATTCATCACATTGGCCATTCGGCCTTATCTCATATATGCATGTTCACATTCATCACATTGGCCATTCGGCCTTATCACACATACACATGTTCACATTCATCACATTGGCCATTCGGCCTTATCACACATACACATGTTCACATTCATCACATTGGCCATTCGGCCTTATCTCATATATGCATGTTCACATTCATCACATTGGCCATTCGGCCTTATCACACATACACATGTTCACATTCATCACATTGGCCATTCGGCCTTATCACATATATATACACTTTCACATTCATCACATTGGCCATTCGGCCTTATCACATATATACACTTTCACATTCATCACATCGGCCATTAGGCCTTATCACATATATATACACTTTCACATTCATCACATCGGCCATTAGGCCTTATCACATATATACACTTTCACATTCATCACATATATATACACTTTCACATTCATCACATTGGCCATTAGGCCTTATCACATATATACACTTTCACATTTATTCAAATATACTTCACATACCACATATACTATCATGTACAGACTTGGTCTTGGCCGAATCTACATCCATCACTTTCCAATGAATAATTCAATTTTACGCCATTCTATCATTTCATATTCGAATACTCATAAGCTTACAATATCACGATTTAGAATTCAAGTATGGGTTTAATCAATAGCTTATGAGCAACTAAAACAAGTTTTATCCATGTTTACAACAAAATCACATATTCACTACGAGCTGTTTTCCTGAGCAATGGTCACTAAATTATTTATAACTGGAGCTACAAAACTCCAAATCACTTGCCGTTAATTTTTCCTGAATATAGACTCATATATCTTCCATCCATAAAATTTCCAGAATTTTAGGTTTGGCCAATCAATACCAGATTTTTCTTAAAGTTTCCCCTGTTTCACTGTTTGACTAATCTGACCACTCTTCACTACGAATCAAATTTCTCATTTTACAGAATTCAAAATGTGTTGTATTTGATTTCATTTGAAACTAGACTAATTAAGGAGTCTAAGCATATAAATTTTATCTTATAACCATTTTTGTACAATTTATAATGATTTTCTAAAAACAGAACAGGGGATTTCGGAGTCATTCTGACACCGTCTCGCACAACTTTAAATATCTCTTTATAGGAAATTTCTTTGCTCACAAGGTCTCTTTTATAAGAAACTAGACTAATTAAGCCTTGATTACATATTTTATTCAGCCTATAATTCCACACCAACAATTTATAGTGATTTTCTAAAATCACGTTACTGCTGCTGTCCAAAGCAAATTATTACAATTTGCTCTTAAATTTCCAAGTCCAAACACATATGAACTTACCATTTGAGTTTAAGACATATCATGGCCACATCATATCTTATTAAATCAACTCATTATGTCCTATTATGATTGAATTTACTCAACGTTTAATCACTTAAAACTTACCTCGGATGTTGTCGAACGATTTCGGCGGCTATTCGATCACTTTTTTCCTTTCCTTTATCCAACTTTGGTCCTCTAAGCTCTTGAGCTTAATCTAGATACAAGTATGGCCAAACCTCCTCCTAATCCTCTTCCAAACCAAACATGAAGCAAGAACTCCTTCCTTCTTCCTTAGAATTTTCGGCCAAAAGAAATGAAAGAGGATGAACAAATTTTCTTTTTTTTCTTTTCTTCACTCACGGCAATGGGGGGGGGACAATCACACACATCCTTTCTTTTCTTTTTTTTTGTTTCTCATCCTACTAACACTAATATTTTATTAATCCTTACATAATGCACTACCCCAACATGTTTATGACATGTTTTTAGCCATAACATCTTGTTCACCCATGCTCTTTATTTTATTAATCCTTACATAATGCACTACCCCAACATGTTTATGACATGTTTTTAGCCATAACATCTTGTCCACCCATGCTCATGGCCGGCCACTACATATTAGGGGGGGAAAATTGACATGCAAGTCCTCCCTTTTGATTACATGCACTATTAGGTCCTTGTAGATTAGCCTATCACATTTCAAAAATGTCACCCATAAGTCCTTTTGACTAAATTCACATGCAATTTACTAAATCGAAGCCTAAAACTTTCACACCTTCATAATCACATATTTTAGACAATAAATATCACATTCAAATAATTTGGTGACTCGGTTTAGCGGTCCTGAAACCGCTTTCCGACTAGGGTCACTTTAGGGGTGTCACATCTCTGGTTTCGCACTCTCCTTTGAGTTGGTATATCACCAACGTGGAATCTCCATACACTTTAAGCACTTTGATTTTACGTTAAATGGCCGCACGAATACCCATAATACATGTTTCATATTCTGCCATGTTATTTGTGCAATCAAAGTCCAACTTGCTAGTGACAGGATAATGATCTCCACTTGGGGATACCAAGACTGCCCCAATTCCGTTACCTGTAGCATTTGAAGCTCCATCGAAATTTAACTTACAGATGTGGTCTATTCGAGGGTTTTCTTCAGTATTTGCCACGTACAATAAGTCCTCACTTGGAAAATCAAAGTTCAAAGGCTCATAGTCTTCCACGGCTCTGCTGGCTAGAAAATCAGCTATTGCACTTCCTTTTATAGCCTTCTGACTTACATATTCTATGTCAAATTCAGAGAGCAGAATCTGCGATCTAGCCATTCTCCCATTTAAAGCAGTTGATTCCAACATGTACTTTAAAGGATCTAACTTTGAAATCAGCCAAGCCGTATAATACAACATGTATTGCCTTAATCTTCGAGTTGTCCAAATTAAAGCACAGCACAACTTTTCAATGGACGAGTACTTCATTTCACAATCAGTGAATTTATTGCTGAGATAGTATATTGCTCTCTCTTTCTTCCCCGTTTCATCGTGTTGGTCCAAGACGCATCCCATGGAATTGTTAAACACCGTTAGATATAATATCAATGGCCTATCTGGACTAGGCGGTGATAGTATTGGAACATTAGCCAAGTATTGTTTTATTTTGTCGAAAGCTTTCTGACATTCCTTATCCCATTCCCCCGGATTATGCTTCTTCAGAAGGCGAAACACTGGATCGCATTTCTTAGTCAATTGTGAAATGAACCGAGCAATGTAGTTCAACCTTCCTAGGAACCCTCGAACCTCTTTCTGGGTGCTTGGAGGAGGTAGATCTCGTATTGCTTTAACTTTATCTGGGTCAATCTCAATCCTCTTCTTACTGACTATGAAGCCCAACAACTTTCCTGATCTGGCTCCAAATATGCATTTTGCTGGGTTGAATTTGAGCTGGAATTTTCTCAATCTCAAGAACAACTTCCTCAAGACTCGGAGATGATCCTCTTCAGTTCTAGATTTTGCAATCATATCATCAACATAAATCTCAATTTCTTTGTGCATCATGTCATGAAACAGGGTGACCATTGCCCTTTGATACGTTGCTCCTGCATTCTTCAATCCAAAGGGCATTACTTTATAACACAATGTTCCCCATAAGGTAATGAAAGTGGTTTTCCTCATGTCCTCTGGGTGCATCTTTATTTGATTGTATCCAGAAAAGCGTCCATGAAAGAAAATAATGAGTAGCCAGCCGTGTTATCTACCAAGGTGTCAATGTGCGGCAGCGCAAAATTATCTTTTGGACTTGCCTTATTCAGGTCCCTATAATCCATGCACATCTGTACCTTTCCATCCTTTTTAGGAACAGGGACGATGTTTGCCACCCATTCTGAGTACTTAACCTCCTGTAAGAACCCAGCGTCGAACTGCTTTTTGACCTCCTCTTTTATTTTCAGCACAATATCAGGTCTCATTCTTCTGAGCTTCTGCTGAACTGGTTTGCAATCCTCTTTTATAGGTAAACGATGCACCACAATGCTAGTATTTAGCCCTGGCATATCCTGGTAGGACCATGCAAAAACATCCTTGAACTCTCGGAGTAATTCAATGAGGTCATATTTCGTCCTTGCGGTGATGTCAGTTCCGATTTTCACCTCTTTCCCTTCCTCTAGGCTCACAATTTCTAATGATTCCTTATGAGGTAGGATTTGCTTATCCTCTTGCTCCACCATTCTCAACAAGTCCAGAAATACACCACTGTCTTCATCATTTTCAAAGTCATGAGATCCTTCCAAACACATGTTTTGCTCAAAAAGAGACTCCGTTTTTGAAACAAAATCACTCATGTCATTGATATCTGAGGACCTATGGGGATACACCAAAGAATACGCAAAGTATAAATTTATGAATAATTATTTGCATGATTAGGTTATAAATAAAAATATTTGGAAAACAATTAATCAAATGGAAGATATTTACTTGCTTGGAAAGAATAAAAGAATAATTGCTCGAAATGAATGCAAAAATGTATTTTATTAGGATAAAGATATTCAGACTTAAGTCTACTTCACAAAGGATTTCTTGTCATTCTTAGGCTAAAAACAACAATAATGTTTTGAACATTACTCTGTATAAGCTCTAAAGACTACAGGTATTTCTTCCGCAGTCCAATTGTCTAGCTCACTCCCAAGTTTGTATGGGCCGATCTCCAGCAAGGACCTTCTTTCAACTGTCTCTATAGCATTGATATGAACTTTCTCCAACATCTCTTCAATGCCTTCATTTCTAGACACCCCTCGCTTAGGGTAAATAAACCCACCTAACACAAAGGATTTAGATATGTGAGGGAAGGTCAAAGTCTCCCACTTGGCTTCCTTTCCGCTTAGTCGTGCCCTTATTCTCTCCTGTCTTTTCTCCACTTCTTTTCTCATTTGTTTCAAAATTGGCTTGTAACCTAAGCCAAAATGATTGAACTTCCCTTTCAGCATGGGTGCTTCAACCCTTCCTTGCAAGTTCTTTCCCAACCCTTTTCCTGGCGAAGCTCCTCTTCCTACCAACAACTGCAGACCCATTTCAGTAGTCATGGATATCTTTGGTACCGGGATCCTATTTCCTTCAGCGATAAACATTACGTTCACAAATTCCAAGGACCAGAAAGAACATTCTACTGCCTCATCATTGGTCTCTACATAAGGCGCATCACCCGTTACCATTGCGATAATATCCTCCTCCGCATTATTGTCACCAATCGCTCCTCTGATATTAGCTTCACCTTCTGATGTAACGATGAAGGCACTACCCCAGCCGAGTGTATCCACGGTCTCCCCAATAAACAATTGTAGGAAGGCTTAATATCTATTACTAAAAAGTCACCTCATAAGTAATTGGGCCAATTCTTAATGGTATTTCAATTCTTCCTACAACTCTTCTTTCTGTTCCATCAAATGCCCTTACTATCTTCTGGCACGGTTTTATATGTGAACTGTCCACAGGTAATCAATTAAGAGTAGACAAAGGCAACACGTTTAATGCGGATCCATTATCAATCAAAACCCCAGGTATTGTGTCCCCCTGACAACGGGTAGTAATGTGAAGAGCTTTAGTAGAACCTCTACCTCCAGACAATATTTCATCATCATTGAAGAAGATAAAATTGTCAGCACTTATATTGTTGACCAAGCAATCCAATCCATTGACTGAGATGTCCTCGGCCACATATGTCTCGTTTAGTACTTTCATCAGCGCATTTCGATGTATTTCTGAACTTAGGAGCAAAGCTAACATAGAAATACGGGCCGATTGTTTGTGCAGTTGCTCCACAACATTATATTCACTGTGTTTCAAAAACTTCAGAAACTCTTTTGCTTCCTCTTCTTTTATTGGTTCATTTACCAATGGCTCAGATTCCACCGCCTTCCCTTTCCTCTGTTCCACCGTCAGAGTCCTTTCTCTCGGCAGTTCTACTCGAGTGTCATAACGTTTCCCATTACGTGTATAGGAACCCCTTTCTTGGTATTCTTTTACCATATTGCCCTCAACTTCTTTTCCTGAGATTGTCACATTGCATCCGTAATTCCACGGGACCATTTTGTCATCCTAGTATGCGAAACTTGATGGTTTTGTGATTACAATTTTTGGTGTTACCTAAGCCCTAGCCTCATTACTCTCAGGGCATGAGATGATAACTACAGGATGATTTATTTTTGGGGTCCCTGTTCCCGACTCTGTCGTGCATATGCTCCTCCTTTCTTCCGCATCTTCATAGAACTTCATCTCCTTGTTATCCATCATGCTTTGAACCAAAGCCCTGAATCCTTCACATTCCTGAAATTCATGCCCTGTTTTACAGTGGAATTCACAATAATTTCTCATCTCATACCCTTCCTCCAAATCTGAAATAACTAACCCTCTTTTTGCCATCTCTTTCCATACCCGTTTCAATGGAGTTCTTACTTCAGCGATGTCAGTCTTAACTCCTTCCCCCGTACCTTCGCTCAACATATTCACTCCCTTATCATCATGATTGGGCAATGGACCCTCAGTGTTGGGTGAGTCATCAAATTTGACAACACCCAATTTTATAAGTCCTTCTACAACCTTCTTGAAAGCGGTACAATTTTCTATTGAGTGTCCTGAAATCCCCGCATGATAGTCACACTGAGTGTTCGTGTCATATCATTTTGGATATGGGGGTTGTAGAGGACTCAGGTAACGAGGGGCAACAACATGTGCATTAAATAACTTCTGATACAACTCTTTATATGTCATTGGAATAGGAGTGAACTGAGGCTTCTCAATATTTTGCCTCATTCCCGATTCTGGTTTCGATGAGCCTTGCTGGTTAGCAACCATCTTCTCTGGTTGGTTCACTGTAATTGATTTACTATATGCGTTCACATTGTTTACTTCACCTTCTCTTTTCTTTGAAGCTGACCTTTGACTATTCTCCCCACCATCTATTTTTCCACTTTTAATGGTGTGTTCAATCATTTCGCCATTCATGATTATATCCGCGAAACTCTTCGAGGCACTTCCTAGCATGTGCGTGATGAACAGTGCCTTCAATGTGTTGATGAAAAGCATCGTCATTTCTTTTCCAAAAGTGGTGGTTGAACTTGAACTGCAATCTCTCTCCACCTTTGTGCATACTGTCTAAAACTTTCGTTTGATTTCTTTTCCAAGTTCTGCAAAGTAATTCTGTCAGGCATTATTTCAGATACATGACTGTATTGTCTCATAAAAGCCTGCGCCAAATCCCTTCAAGTGTTGATTTTGGCCCGGCTCAACTGGTTATACCATTTAGATGCTGCTCCTGTAAGACTTTCCTGGAAGCAATGGATTAATAATTGATCATTATTAATATACCCCATCATTCTCCTACAGAACATAGTGATATGGGCTTCGGGGCAACTGGTCCCACTATATTTCTCGAATTTCGGCATCTTAAACTTGTAAAGAAGCACCAAGTCTGGGACTAGACTCAGATCTTTTGCATCTATTCCATGATAACTTCCAGTGTTTTCTATCGCCTTAAACTTCTCTTCAATCCATTTCCATTTCTCCTCAAACTATTTTGGAAATTCCTCTTTTTCTTTATCCTTCTCAGGCTGGTATCGCCTTAGAACCTGATCCAGTTTGGGAGTTCATCAGTATTGGAGTGTCAGCCTGAAATCGTTGAGGCCTTATTGAAACAGAGGATCTAGGCGGCACCTCAGTCTGAACCTGCGCATGCGGAGGCGTAAAGCCTGGAGGATAGGTGGGCCCAGTTTTGTTTTCTTCTTCATCATTGATCATAGGGCCTTTCCCCTTATTTAATCCTTTTAATAATGGCGTCAGCTCAATCATCATATCTTTTTGAGTCTCCAGCATCTTTTTTGTCATGTCATGTTGAATTTTTTCCAATTGTTCCTTCATTTACATTTGTAACTAATCTTGCATTTCCTTTTGAAGTCGCTCCAACTTTTCCAATCGCTGATCCATAATTTTTTATTTTGCATGGGTGCCGTAGCGGTGTTTGGTTGATGAGTTTTTGCTGGTTTCCAGATTAACTGAAGCACAATTTTAACCAATTAAAACCCCTTTTAATAATCTTAAATGCATATGATATGATGCAGATGCATGAAATGAATGCAAAAAGGAACGTCAATTCTGATTTAATTTCTTCTTAGAAAACTTTATTGATAAAAAAAATTCTTTACATAAAATGGATTACAGATATCGCTTTGCCCTAATGCTCAGAGCTCTAACTTCTTTCAACAATGAAGCTAACTCCTGACCCTGATCCGATTCTAGTTCATACTTTACACTTAAAACATCAGCCTGAACCGCCATTGTTTGCAAATGATCAGCTACTTCCCGAACCTGAGCAATAGCTCTGCCCATGACGCAATCCCTGTTCTGAATTTGATTCTACCAATGATGAGGTTGCTCTCTCCAACGCTCTTTGTTTCCTTCCAAAGATTCGATCCGTTGCCTGCAGCCTTGTAATGTGTACTCCAATTCCTCTATCCTCTTTTTCAATTCTTCAATCTTGCAAAGACTTTTCCTTAGTTCCACTACAGAATTACGACTTCTATATGCAGCAAGTGATTTCTTGAGTTCCGTTATTCTAGCTTTCAGGTCCGCTTGATAATTTTGAGTTTCTAAAAACTGCCGCTCTAAGGCCTCCTTCTGAACTTGAGTCTCCCGGGACTTTCTTTCCCACCGATCGGTTTTGTTTCTTTCTTCCTGGATCTCCTGTCGCCAATGCTCTGAAGTCTTTCCCAGCCCGATAGTTCTTATTGGTACTCGTAATTTCTTGTAGTCCGTCTTCAAGCTATCGAGGTTCTCCTCTACTTTATTCTTCCCCTTTTTTAACCTTTCAGCTTCTAATTTTTGGACATCGACATCTAGCCTCAGGTGCATCTTCTCTTCTTCCAATTGTTATATTTTCTTTTCGAGCTCTAAATTCCTCTTTTCAAAATCTTGTTTTATAATCTCCAACTCTGATGGGATCACCTGTAGATATTCTTCCATTGGTCGAGCACTCTCCAAGTTTAACTCCGGGATGTTATCATTAATCCTTTTGCGTCGCCACTCACCATACTCTGGAGTTGTCATCGAACCCACAGCTAGCCTTTTCATCCTGTGAACCTGATTCCAAGCCTGAGAAATTTGCTTCACCTTTTTCTTGTAATTGTCTCATCGGTACGAGAACTCACATTGAGCTAAACCATATGTTGTCGGCACAAACTGTCTCGAATTGTATTGCCTGAAGACCAGTAAAGGCGCGTATCCAACGGCTCCCCAAATCCCAAGCAACGGAACCCAGTCAAAGCTTCCACAATGGTAGAGAATTCCATCAGGAATCAACCAATGAGCTCTCCATTCCACATCATCCTCCTGAAGATTTTGCAGAATTGCTATCCAATTTTCTTCTGATATATCGTCACTTCTGGGGGTAGCCACTATCTCTTTTAACGGGGAATAATGCTCAGAGAAAACCCGATATGAAACTTTGTCCACCTTCCAGAAATGACTATGGAACCAGGCTATCAACAGTTGCGCACAACCTATAAATCTGCCTTCACCAGCTCGCCTACACGCATTCAAAGATCTAAACATTTCAGCCAAAATCGCAGGAACAGTTTTGACCCTTTTACCCAACCGATCAACAAGATCTGAAACAGCTTCGTCAACATGCCCCAGTGCCCTTGGGAAAATCACTAATCCGTAGATACTCAATGCAAACACATCAACCTTCTTTTTTTCATCAAGATGTGCTAGGATCAAGTCTCGCAAATTCCTCCATGGGATACATTTACACTCGCCCTTCTATTTAATCCTGGCCGTGATCCATTGTTCGCTCATTCTCGTAATACTCATTAATTTCTTCCAAAAAGCTGGGACATACGCGTCTTTGGAATATGCTTTATCAACCTGAAGCCTAGGGTAATGTAGTAAAGCCGTATATTCCTCTATTGTAGGCACCAAATCCACATTCCTAAAAATAAAATAGCTATATGCAGGATTCCAATATTGTGCAAGAGCGCGAAACAGCCGTTCATCCACCTTGATGCTAAGTAAATACGGCAAGTCCCCATAATTAGAGTAGAGCAACTGCTTGGTTTCATCATCCCACCGATCCCAAATTTCACTCAACTCCTGAAGGCTATTTTGTGTCACACTAATACAAGTGTAGTCCCAAAGCTCTGACACATAATCCTCAGATAGACTGTCTCCCTTTTCTAATTGCAATTTCTCTGACCATATACGGACAATGGCATTGTCTTCCACTTTATCAAGAAAATCGTTTGCCATGACAATTTTCTAATTTGGTAACTGAACTTGAATCGACACTCCTTGAAATATGCAATGACATGCAACATATCAACAAAACGAAAACAAGTCAGTATAACAGCACAACAATTCAAAGCAAGTATAAGAAAACCAAACACCTATCCGGGTAACTGCTAGAGGTTGGAACAATTCTAGGTTGGTTTCTTAAGTCAGCTACATAAGGTTTGGTTCTTGGATCAAGGTACCTGAACCAGTAGATTCCTCGATCTTCACCCATTATAGGCTCATACAGACCGAGTTCGGTTCAGGGGAATAAATTTCCCTATGGCTGTACGGAGATGAAAATCTCACAAAGACATAGGTACGGATGTATCCCGAAAGCGATTCACTATCCTGCACGGAGGTGAAAACCTCTCGAAGGAGTAGCTTCTCACTCCAACTTAAAAGGACAGGACTAAACAGTCTTATGCTATATGATGCCAAAATATACAACTCAATAATCATACAAGCAAATGCAAAGAAAAGATTGTAATTTTTCAAAACAATTTTCAACAATAAGACAGAAAACACTCAATTTTACGGCTTGACTCTCTATTGTCCCCAGTGGAGTCGCCAAGCTGTTGAAACCATTTTTAAGGTTTTTTTGAAGATCAGAGAGGAGCTGGAGTGTGGCGAGAAATTCTTGCATTTTTACTTTATTTTCCTGATTTCTGTGATTCGAACTTATTTGAGAATGTTGGTGAATGATTTTATTTTGATGTTAACTTTTCCACCCATCAACTACATCTTTTCTGGGCTGAGTTATTTGAGTGAATGTTTTATCATCTTTAATGCCCGTGATTTGAGATTGCCTATGTCACTGTTTCTTTCGATTTATGCTTATTTTAAATACAAGCATGCAAGCTCTAGACATAGTTGATTATGTGTTGTGTTCTTAAGTATTTTTAATTTTGAAAAGGTTAAATATACTAGATCTTGAATCGTTTGATGCAAGTGAATACTTGACAGAATATTCGTAGCACTCTAGATATAGATGTTTGAAGTTGTACTGAGAAGAACGTTCATTATGGTTATTAATTTAGAGTTCTGTAGACATACAGTAACTTAGATTTCTATCTTAAGATCTAACTATTGACTGAGGTAGATCACAGTAGTGATTCCTGGGTAGTAGATTAGACAATATTTTGCCATGGCATTATTTTGATATGAACATTTCACCAGAATAATTCCAACCCTATTCAGTCAGCAACAGAAACACTCTTGCTTGTCTTTGTAATTTTCCACAACATTTTATTTACCATATCAATTCTTTTTTTCTTTTGCATTTGATTTCATTAATTCATTATTCAACATCTTATTCAACTTGAGAATATTTCCTGTTATTTAGTATAGTCACTAGAGTTATAATAACTTACTCAATTTCTTACCAAATTTCGATCCCTATGGAGACGATACTTACTTATCACTTTAATACTTGAATGACGTGTACACTTGTACAATTACATTAGTTATTTACATGCAACACTTACGCAACAAGGCACAGTTGGGGAGTATGTTCGAGAGTTTAGGGAACTCATGCTCCAAATTTTAGATGTGAACGACAATAAGACATTTTTTACCCTTAAGAATGGGTTAAAACCATGGGTCTGACAAGAATTGGAATAAGGAGATGTCCAAGAGTTGTCGAAAGCCATGATGGTAGCAGAGACCATGGTCAAGCTAGGACTAAGTAACGAGTCTTTCGAGTCTGAGGAAAGGGGCGTATGTCAGGGAAACCATGAGGAAGATAGTGGCAATGGCAACAAAAATGTTGGTAATGAGAAACCACGGGATGGGAAGAGGAAACCCAAAAACTTGAAGAAAAAGAAGAGAAAGTTAAAATGCTTCATTTGTAATAGTTCACATGTGTTAAAGAGAAGTTCGAAGAGATTTGAGCTTTTGAGAAGTGACAAGCCAGAAAGAGGGGTCGAGCACCAGTGGTGTTGAATCCAAGGAGGCCAAAAAACATAAGAAGTCGAAAAGAGTCTCCTTCAGATGTTGTGTCCAAGTCCTAACCTGAAGTGTTATCTGAAAAATCAAAGAAGTAATGAGTGAGCTAAATAAGCCTAGTCTGATTCTTAACTTAGGTAACAAACAACAATTAAAGCATAGATTTCAGAATATAGCAGAAATATATATCAACCACCCAATTTCGCATATATCAATATGCACGATGATGTTAATGCAAATATACTGCCCCAAAATTATGAAAAAGCCATAAAAGAGTTCCCCGTAACTCATCCATCCAATAACACCCCAAAATTATGGACAAGCCACCAAAGATTGCGGACAAGCCACTAGAATCGCAAATATACTATCATAATATGTTAATATACCACCAGAATGTGCAGATCATTAAAATCCCAGAAACTTCCTCCTTTTAGTATCGTCCCAACCCCATGCAATGTGATATGGCATACACAAACAAAAATATCTCAATAGACATGCTTAACATGTGATCAGATTTTTTTAACATAAACAATAGGCATTGGTTTTCTTTTCATGGTTATCAAAATAGAAATAGTAGTATCCATGGTTTATCATAATATTCAATTTACTTAATAAAGAACGTGTCATTTGATCACGAGTGTTAGAATAAACATATAAATTCAACCATCAATAGACAATTCAATAGAAAGGTTGTAGTCATAGTACATACCTTAGCCCATTTCGGAATATTACATTGGCATAATCGACCAACACAGATTTAAATTAATATTTAATATTAATAATATTCACATGATCAAAACTTCAACTTTATATACGTAAGAACGTAAGGTAAGACACACACCTCTTTTCGATCGTCTAAAATCTCCGATCCTAATCGTGGTATTATAATGACCCAAATTTGAATATTTAACATATGATAATCTTTTAGTTATTATGATATTAAATCCAATCTTACAAGACCCAGATAAAAGACTGATTTTTTATTAACACTTACACTTCTACGGTTAAATATAAACTCCACTCCTTAAATCACAAAAGATTACACTCTTTGATAAGAATCCTTCAACCCAAAAACACAAATTTAGAATACATTATTCGAGCATCTCTTTAAGCGATCAAAAAATGTTGTTGATTTCCAAGATTTAGAGTACTTACGATCTTAATAAATAAATAATCGAACGTGGTGGTAAGGATCATCGAACATTTTGAGTGGCAGTAACTAATAAAACACACAACTAAAGAGAATGAATAGATTAAAGTTATAAATATAAATAAAAATTGATATGAGAAGAGAAAAAGAAAAAGGAACAAAAACTATTGGTGTATGGTGGTTGCCAATGGCGGACGGTGGTGACCATGGTGGTGGATAACTCAAAAAGGAAGGAAAAATGGGCATCAACTTAATGTGGTAGAAGAGAAAGAAAATAAAATAATCAGAAAAAAATGGGAAATAATAGAGTGAAGAGATGAGAAGTGAAGAGATAAAAAGCGATGGTAAAGGATGGTGGAGACGATGGCTTTAGAAGGTGGTATTGTAATGCCCTCCACCCAAACCGATAAACCGAATCCATGTATTGGGTGTTTCGTCCTATAACAGATGTAACTTAAACTTTTTTCCTATGCAAAATTTTTATCTATGAATGTGGTAGAGTCTCCAATATGTGTACATTATATGGCTACATTTACAGTTCATGATAATAAAATTGCAGTATTATCTATTTTTTCTATTAGTCTACTGTTAACACATTAAAACGCTGCTTAAATAACTTATGCTCTAACTTGTACTCGCCACTTAATTTCCTCTGTATGCATAACATCCCATTGCGTCACTTCCTTTTGGGATAGCCCTAGTATCGTCTGATCTATCGTAATTCAGTGTAGCAGATTAAACTAGTTTTTGTGCTTGAGGAGGTTGAATACAAGCATTTTCATTATACTTTAGTGACCTTAGTTTAGGTTAAAGCCAAGGGTGTTTTGGTCTACACTATTAAAAGTTGACATGAGAAGCATAGCTGATCTAAGGTTGAGGATGAAGGCAATCCTAACTTTATAAATACTCTTAATACACTTGTTGAGGACAAATTTCATACTATAAGATTTCCTTTGTAATTTTAGTTTTAGTTTTTTTCTTTATTTTAGGCTTTAGGTTTATTTTCAGTTTCATTTCTATTTTGTGTTCTTCTACTTTGTAAATGTGATCGGACTATTGTAGATTTCGTGCTTCATTCAAATACATCTTAGGATTTTTCTTAAACTCTTTACTTGAATTGTTTTTAATGTTCATTTCATTTATCAAGTTCCTTGTGTTTATGAGTTCCATGAGGAACTAATCCTCTTGTAAAGGACTAGCGAATGGAAGTGTGATTAATTAATTTCTATATAGGGTTTTCTTAGCAGATCAACTGTTTGGGAAAAAAAAGACAAAACCCTAGGCTTGACGACCCTAGGAAGTCATTTAGGTGGGAATTAACCCAAAATTGGTATGACCTATCTGTGAAAACCTTAGCCCCAGACCGGTTTGGACTGTGAGGTCGACAGATAAGTAGTTGTTGGAAACTCATTAGTTTAGTGGAAGATCAAGAGATCCTGCTAGGGTAACGACTAGTTGATTGAATAAAAACTTGAAATAGGAATTAGTTATAACCATAGAAACGAGCTAATCACCAATGTCTAGATCTAATTAAGTTTATAAGTTAGTTTTTCGAATTTTCTTTTATTTATGCTATTTTTATTTTCTTCCTTATCAAAACAAAAAATATTTCCTTTATGTTTTATCGTACTATAATTTATTTAAATTACTAATTATTTTTGTTTGCGTTAAGGTTGCCATTGATTTAGTACTCGCCTTCATTGGGTATGATCCTAGGAGTACTCACCTACTTCGTCATAAAATATATATTACAACATGGCCCGTATACTTGCAGACATCGCCATGATTCCATATATTTTAGTTGTAGTATTCACATTTTGAGCATTAGTACGTTCAGAGGCGATCAAGTTGTTGGCGTCGTTGCTGGGGAGGCAACGTTACTAAATTGATTTTAATTTTTACATTTGAATATAATAATTAGGAATTTTTTTGAATTATAGATACAATTCGTATTTTTAAATTTATTAATTTAGTTTACTAACTTCTTTCTTTTTCTTTGTTAATTTCAGTATATGCCTTAGAAGAGAGGAACACCTATTTAGTCAGTCATTAGTCCATAGAGGCTAATTTGGAAAAATCATTTAATTATGGATGAAACTAATTACATGTGGTTTAACGATGAGATGATTTTTGATGACAAAATATATGAAAAAGGATTATATGAAGAATGAGCGATTATGAAGAATAAAAAATTGTTCAAGATAAAGCTGAGCCAATGTGGAAAAGAAGCCTCAACGCACTAGTGGAGTAATGATCAAGGTACTGATGTAGTCAAACATCCACATGAGTTCACTGGTAATTTGTATGAGGCACTTGAAGAAGATCATGATATGCCCAAACATTTGGACAAGTCTGCTTGTAAATCGTATGAGATGCTTTCATGTGAAACCACCAAGACGATCAACTCTGAGGTCTTATCAAACATGTCAGACATGATGGTGAAAATGATAAAAGAAATATCTGAAGCGTTGCCTCCAAGGAAAGAGGACATGTCTGACATTCACAACTTGGATCATGAGAACCTTGGTATTATTGATGACCATGATAAGATTCATGGTGAGGTTTAGCCTGAGCATTTAAGTGAAGATCATGGGATGAGTTGAACATAGTTGAAACGGTCTCTAATCTAATTGACATAGTAACAGAACTAACCGTAAAGTTAAAAGTGGAAGATGAACTAATCAATAACATGGAGCTTAAATTGATATTGAATGAAAGTGTAAAAGAGCCAATACACTTTTTGGACATAGCAAAGATGGTGCCAATCAAAGAGGTTAATGAGTTTGATTCATTCTCATTCAAAAACGGTAGCAAGGCTCGAGCAACTAAAGCCTCACGCAATAGGCAGAGGAGGAAGCTTGAGGTAATAATACCCCCCAAAAAATTTTGGGTTGGCTCAAATTTGGCACTAAATGGCTCACAATGTGGATGTCACATTGGTAAAAATTAAGGAAAAATAATTGGGATTAACCAAAGTGGTTGGTTCATATACATAAACAGAAAAAGAAATGTCACATCAAGGTGTCGAGAACTAGCTGGAGGTTATTTTATGGTGGCAAAATGAATCGTCCCACTTTTTAAAGAACTTCTATTTATTGTTTGAAATTTTGTTATATTTCTTTTATTACTTTAGTTTTTATTTTATTTTATTTATTTATTTTCCTTCATATTATATTACATATTTCATATTTCTTACCACAGTATATTCTTGTTGGTACTATTTGTCCGCTTGGAGCAAACGAATTCCGATGTTAATACAATAACAAGGATTCAGTCGTCTAAGGAGAGTTTTCTTGTTTGCACCTTTATCATTTGACAATAAGGACAATTATGCTCTAAAGTGTGGGGGGAAGTACATTAGGACTCATTTATATTAGGATTTAATTTTCTTTAAACTATTTAAAGATATGTTCCGAACACTTTGAAATTCAAGAGGAGGGGTTGAAACAAAGTCGATGTCTCAACACAACACCTTTGTGTCACGACCTAGAAATCACGGCACCCCCAGATGCAAAAATTTCAAGGTGCATCACGACGTTGTACCCCGATGTAACGACATCAGAGAACTGTCAGGGGTGTCGCGACACAGAACCCCTTTGTCACTACATCACTGTAATATCCTACAGGGTCGATCCAACCCATTGCGCAACCCACCGGTTTTAAACTTGTTTTAACTCGTTTTGAAAGTTTAAAAGCATAAAAAAATTTACCCTAAACTTATTATTAATTTTAAGCCGTTAACAACATTTAAATCTTATCAAAACCTTTCAAATATCATAAACACTAAAACCCTTTTTGTATTGAACTCATATTTTTGCAATCTCTTCTTCTAGTTGGTGCAAGAACTAATAGAAAACATCAAAAGGAACTACAACAATAAGAACACTTCAAATCCAAATCAAACATTCAAGGTTAAGAGTTCCTATCTCGTTATGCTCTTCCATTGAATTGTTCTTATTCATTGATAAACAAATTCTTGATAATGAGTTCTCTAGATAGAAAAAGTTATTGAAAATGCCTCCAAGAAAATATTGGAGAACTAATGGACCCAAATTATCAACGATTACAAACCTCTAACTTCCCAAATCAAAACATTGAAATTTTTTTTTGGAACATCAAAGGAAATTGTTCATTCAAGAATGAGGGTTTGAATCGTCAATGATTCTATGTCATGAAACATGGCCTCTGGTCCGATATAATAATGGGAATGCTTTGCGTGATCCCTAAAGACTCTAATACGGTCCTAGTAGTACAAGAATTTTATGCCTCTCTTTAGGACCAAGAGTTTAAAAGGATAGAATGTGCCATGTGGGAAACGATACCTGTACGACGGAAAGAAGTGAAAATCATGCCTTGAGTTATTTGTGAATTTTATAATACTCCATATTATAAAAAATATTTTGTGGAAGAAACTTATTTAGAATATTTTAAAGACATAAATATGGATAGCATTAAAAATAACCTAATAGAATGAAGGGGTGAATGAAAGTGTCACCCAAGTACTGATATACCCATATCCTTTAATCAAGCAATAATGTTCCCTGTTGCAAAGATGTGGATTCATTTTTTATGCACTCAAATCTCTTCGGCATTAAACGACTGTCACATCCCAAAAATCGAGTTAGTATAAATTAGGTAAGTGAAACAATAGTGGTCGTGCCTTGATTTTTAAAAGTTATCTTTATGCATTAGATAATGATAAGTATTTTTTATAGTGGATAAGTAGCGGTGGAGTTGTCCTTGAATATCTGAATTCGAGTCCTTTCCCTCACATAATTTTCTATTTTGAGCAATTTTCCTTTAAAATCCTAGTTTGTGTTATGTCTTGCTTAAAAATAATGTTGTTAGCATTTAACAAAACATTTGAAGTGGTCTAGTGGTTAAAACACCTTAAGTAACTCCTAAATAACTGAAGTTCAAGTCTCTTGCTATCAGTTATTTTTTTAAAATTATTGCACAAAGTTGGTCATCTTTCCCATTAAAAATCGTCCACTCTAATGCATGTAACTCTTATTTTCAAATTGCTATGTAACTCCTTATTTTTAAAATTTGAAAGGGTAACTCCCCAAGTAATTGTTGTTAATTCTTTCTAACAACTTTGTCCCCCTCTTAAATGTCTTGTTTGATGAGTTTGACCTTGTGACCATCCATCTCTTTTTCCCCTTATTGTTCATTTGTTTTGATTTTGTTTCATCTTTCCTCTTTTTCCTCCTCCCTTTCCACCACTTTGTGTCGCCCTTATTGGTTGCTCCTCCTTGATTTTCTTTTATTTTTGCTCCATTTTACTACAACAAATCGAAACACCACCATACAACCACCATATCACCACCACACCACCACCATAGCACCACCGTATCACCACCCTTGTAACACATCCAAAATTGATTTCCTTGTTAGTTTTTCTTCTCTTTTATTTTGTTCTCTTTTCATCATAACTTAGACACCTTATTTTCTTTCTATTGCCAAATTATATGTTCATCTTAAGGTGTTCTTCAAATTTTGTCATCTTTGACAATATTTGGGAAAATAAAGTATCTTTTATTCTTCTCATATCTTTATTTTTAATTCCATATATTTTCTTTTCTTTTCATGAATATTTTATTCAATTTATTCATTCTTTTTCTCCAATCTAGATCCTCATACCATCTCTGATCATCAACATTAGAAGCATTCCTCTTTGATCATCTTGGAATAGTTGAGGAGCAGGTGGATTTTTTTCTTGTGGAAAATTCTTTTATTGGGGATAAGTGAATTCTAACCACATATATGATTTCGTTAGGTGCAAATCAAGTCCCTATTCTTTTTGGATCAGAAGTGAACGAGCTCTAATAGGATTTACTATTGGGATAACTAAAGGTGAGCGTTTAATACAAGTTTAATACGTAAGGATTTTATTATGATTTATCGATTTTTACAAATAAAAACGTAATTTTTTTATAACATGTAAGAGACTATGTGGATATAAGGTAAGTCATTCATACTTGAGTTTTATTGTTATGATATAATATATATTGTTATGAATTGATAGTTTTCTTTCTAGTCTCATATTGTATAATATCATGGCTATATGTTCATTTTGAAAGTATAGCTTACCATGATTATTGAAATTTATATGTACACGAAAGCATGATTATCATGCCTATTGATTTGCAATGAGATTTGTATGTCATGATACATTACATGGGGTTGAGACATTTGTAAGGAGGAAGATGTGGTAGTTTAATAATCTGCAAATTTGGAGGTTTATCCACAACTATATATATTGGCAGCTTGTTTGCGATTTCGATGGCTTGTCCACAACTATGTGTATTGGTAGCTTGTCTACAAAATTGGTGGCTTGTCCACATATGTGCTGGTGTGTTTTGGATGGATGAGTTCGGGGAACTCCTTTCGGTGTGTAGTGATGATGGGTAGGATGTTTTGAAAATTTTGCATTGACATTATTAAGTGAATAAAAGTTTGCATGTTTGATTCATATGTGTTTGACAATAAATTTGATTTGTTTTAAGTGATATTTGATATTTATATTTATATAAAACCCACACTGAGCTTATTAGCTCACCCCTTAGTTTTCAAAAACTTTTCAGATAATACACGAGTTGTAACAGCCCGTTTTTAGTGAAATCAAAATAATGGTTTCATGACCACAAATTTGATGTGAAAATATTTATTTTATTATTATTTTAACGTCAACAGTATGTTAGTAGTGTCATATAAAAATTTCGTTAAGAATTTTTTTCGTTTGCATGCTTTGAATGGGTGAAAGAAATGGCTTGATTTTGGTCAATTTTTGCTCCACACGGCCTAAGACACAGGCGTGTGTCTCAGCCGTGTATGACCCATAGTCATGTGACACGGTCGTGTGTCCCCTGAAGGTTTTAAAGGTTGCAAGTCAGGTAGTTACACGGTTTAGTACAAGGCCTGGCACACGAGCGTGTGGCTTTGCCGTGTGACCCAAGTTAGAAAGTTACACGAGCACAAACACAGGCTGGGACACAATCGTGTGTCCCTATTTCGGTTGTTACACGGCCTGAGACCCGGGCTTTTTTCTTAACCGTGTGTCACATGGCCTTGCCACACGGCAGTGTGACCCCTGTAGATTTGAATTTTCTATCTTTTTCCTTAATGTTTCCAATTTAGTCCCGAATCGTTTCTAAAGCATTTTTAAGGCCTCAAATAAGGGACGAAATGTATGTATATGATTGATCTATGCTATGATTATGTTAATGTTTGAATATGTAAATTTTACATTACATTTTTACGGTAATGGTCCGAAACTATATTTTGGCGACGAATATGGGTTATCGGGTGTAACATTTAGTGTATCAAAGCTTCAATTTAGTCGGTTCTTGGACTAATTGTAGCAAGTACGAGTCTAGAAAACATGGCATCATATAACTTGTGATTGTATGATAACTCCTGACTCGATTTGAACTATGTGTTCATATAGCTAATGTCATCCAACCATGCCGATTCTGATGAGGCTAAAAGTAACATGCAAGACTTTGTTCACGGAATATAATCGACTGGTAATAGGCCCGTATCTGAGGGCTAGGGAGGAGAGGCTAAGGAAGCCTTATTTAAAATGATGAATGAATGGTTTAACGAGTTTGAACGAACGAACTCAATGGCTCAACGAACTCCACCCCCACCTATTCCCCAACTGGTCCCCATAATTACTCAGGGTTTGGAAAGTACAATTGAGCAAGCCTCTAGTTGATAAAATTAGTAAATATGGGGCTGAAGAGTTTAGAGCTACATCTGAAGATGATCCAGAGAGAACTGAGTTTCGAAAGAAATATGTGAGTCAAAGGTTCCTGGACAAGAAATGTAAAGAGTTTCTCGAGCTTAAATAGGGCTGGATGTTAGTATCTGAGTATAAGAGTGAATTTGTTCGATTGAGCAAGTATGCCTGAGAATGTGTATCGACCAATATTTCCATGTGTAAATAGTTTGAAGATAAGCTAAATGAAGACATAAAGTTGTTAGTCAGGATTCTAGAATTGAAAGAATTTGTTGTGTTAGTTGACCAAGCGCACAAAGTTGAAGAATTTAGTAAAGCTAAAAGAAAAGCTGATTATGAGGTTCGTGATTCAAGTAAGAGATCAGCTAGAAAATCATATCAATCACCTTCGAAGAAATCAAAAGAATATCATAATCATTCATCAACTTTAGTGGCTTAGTTTGGTAGAGATTTGGGAAAACAACATGCGAGTTCAAAAACCTCCGGCTACGTTTGTAGCGAGGGTAGGTAGTATTAAGAGCAACAAGCCTGAACGTCAATAGTGTGAACATTGACACTTCGATGATTGCAAGATGAAAGATAGGGCATGTTTTAAATGTGGTTTGTATGAACATTTTATTAGAGATTTCCTGGAGAGGTTCGAAAAAGAAAAGGCTCAGACTGCTCAATCGAGCAACACTGCTTCGAGAGGTAGACTACCAAGGAACACTGGAAATACGGGATATAGCCATAGTGGGACAAAAGACTCTACTATGAGATTTGAGGCACGAGCACCGGCTAAAGCTTATGCGATCCGTGCTAGAGAGGAAGCTTCAGTGCCAGATGTTATCACTGGTACATTCTCTATCTTTGATGCTAGTGTTACTACTTTAATTGACCTAGGGTCAACACATTCATATGTATGCACGACTTTTATGTCAGATAAGAAATTGCCTGTTGAGTCCACTAAATTTGTGGTTAAAGTAACGAACCCCCTAGGTCAGTATTTGTTAATTGATAAAGTCTGTAAAAATTGTCCTTTGATGACTTGGGGTTGTAACTTTCTGGCCAATTTGATGCTACTATCATTTGATGAGTTTGATGTGATTTTGGGTATAGATTGGTTCACTCTGCTTGATGCTATTGTGAATTGTAGACGAAAGCTTATTGTGTTAAAATTTCAGAACGGTGAAAAGCTTCGAATTGAACCAGATAGACTGGATAGTATGTCTAATTTTATTTCCGCTATGTTAGTACAGAAATATGTTAGAAAAGGTTGTGACACGTATCTTGCTTACATATTTGATTCTAGAGTTTCTGAGTTGAAGGTAGAATCGGTTCCAGTGGTATGTGAATATTCAGATGTATTTCTAGAGGAGTTACCTGGATTACCGCTGACAAGGGAGGTTGAGTTTACTATTAAGTTAGTTCCAGAAACATCTATGATATCGATAGCTCCTTATAGAATGGCACCTACAGAGTTGAATGAGCTGAAAGCACAGTTGTAAGAATTGATAGATATGGGTTTTGCTCGATCCAGTTTTTCTCCTTAGGTTGCTCCAGTATTATTTGTTAAGAAAAAGGACGGATCCATACGATTATGTATTAACTATCGATAGCTCAGCAAAGTTATGATCAAGAATAAGTATCCATTGACGTGTATCTGTTTCATCAGTTGAATGGTGCAACAATGTTCTCAAAGATTGATCTTAGTTCTGGTTATTATCTGTTACGAGTTAAAGACTTAGATGTGCCGAACACTGAGTTTAGGACCAGGTATGGACATTATGAATTTCTTAAGATGTCGTTTGGTTTAGCTAATGCACTTGTAATATTTATGGATTTGATGAACAGAATTTTCAGACTGTATTTAGACAGATTCATGGTGGTATTCATTGATGATATTTTAATCTATTCACGAGATGAGACTTAACATGCCGAGCAGGATTTTTTTGCAAAATTTGCGGAAAAAGAAATTGTTCGCTAAGTTTAGCAAATTTGAGTTCTGGCTTTGGGAAGTCAGATTTCTGGGAGATGTTGTATCAGCAGGTGGTATCAGAGTTGATCCGAGTAAAATTTCAGCTGCTATAGATTGGAAACGTCTGAGAAATGTGTTTGAGGTTAGAAGTTTTCTAGGTTTAGCCTGATATTACAGAAGATTCGTCAAGGGATTCTCGATGATTGCTACACCATTGACGAGATTGTTGCAAAAATATGTTAAATTTGAGTGGTCTAAGAAATGTCAGCAAAGCTTCAATCAGTTGAAAACATTGTTAACTGAGGCACTAGTGTTAGTTCAGCCAGAGTCAGGTAAAGAATTTGTAATTTGAAGTGATACATCGTTAAACGGTTTAGGTTGTGTTTTGATGTAAGAGGGCAAGGTGATAGCATATGCCTCTAGACAGTTGAAACCAAATTTGATGTTGCAAATTCTTTAATTTAAAGTTTTAGATGATAGCTCGATTTAATTAATGAATTTTACACATGAACATGTTTTATTAAATGTTTTACAATATTACTAAATTATTTTGAAATAAATGTTAAGTTTTTATAAAAATGATTAAAACATAGTTGTTTTTAATAAGAAAATTTTTTTAATGGAATTATTGTGGCTTCCGAAATTTGGCCATAATATCTAGGCCAGGTTTGGGGGGTTACAACGTCTCTAATGTTAACTCTTTTCGAGAGATTTTGATTTATGCTATTTTATAAAAAAAATAGGTGTGTATCAGGATATGGATATACAAGTACATGGAAAGGTGTGTTAGTGGCTAGAAAGTCAGGATTTTCTTTCCCCACTTAGTGATGACCCTATCCAAGAGAGCCGACATTCCAATGATGACTACCGAGCAATCTATGAATCCCTCAAGAAGAATTATAGAAGACACACTCTACACAAAGTACACAAAGCTTTAACAGAAACAAATAAAAAGTTAGAAAAAATGCTGAAAAGAGAAGAGGGATTTCCCATCTTCAATTAAACAAGCAGTAAAACTTACAGCTCGACAAGATATTGGCGAGAGCAGTCATCCCAAGTGGGATTGGATGATACATTGGGTGCAAGAGACAGGCCTAGTTTTCCAACAATATGTACGACAAAATAACATGAGCATACCAAATTATCTGCTAGATATGTTCGGCCCGATACATCCAGAACATGAAGAAAAGGAGGAAGAGAGTGATGAGTAGGAAGAAAGGAAGGAGAAGGGGATAAGGAGATGGATTTTGAGGAAGAGGAGGACGATTAAACTTTATTTTTAATGTATAATTTTGGAGACTGTATTAAATTTTGGATAATTTTTATTTTAAGAGAATAACTAACATTAGATTTTTATATCTTTGTTTTTTTTTTCTATTTCAAGTTTTTTGTGTAGGAACCCCACACGAAAGAAGCATAACATTTTCAAGCTTACAACAAACAAATAAGGAAGCACACACTAGTATACTATAGTACTATCATGATCAATCAGCTAACTTTTTTCCTTATCCTTTCAAGGCTACACATTAGGGACAATGTGCTATGTAAAGTGTGGGGGTAACATAGGAAATTTGTTTTTATTTTTATGTTTTTCTTTTATTTTTTATTGTCAAATGTATGCTTCAGCTTTTAGAAATACAAGTGATTGGTTATGAGCATGCATATAGGTTGATTTTATTGATTATAAACTTGGCATGATAGTGAATTATTTTAAATATTTTTTATTAGACTGCTAAGTTCCATATATTACACTGTAAATAGGCATTGAGTAATTGAATACACCAAATGATATAAAGAATACAGGGAAACGAGCATGCTAGTATGTATGATAAACTGTTGAATTTTTGATTGTTTGATTGATTAAATTTGGGAATAATTAGATACTTAGGGATGACCTGAGGCATTGTTTGGTATAAACTCAGAGCCAAAAAGCTAAACCTAATTATTCATCCTTTGTACCTATTTTGAGCCAGAAAACACTGCTTGATGAACCTTTATACAAAATCCAAGCCAAAAACATTAATTTGTCTTTACCCTTTTTTCTTAGTCTTGAACTGCATGACTATAGATGCTGACCATATGTATTAAGGATTAAGTAGATACATCACAACAGATTTTGTAAAAACAAAGTGAAATAGGAAGGATCAGTGTGATTGAGTGATTATAGGTTAGCTAATACGTGCAACAAAATAAAACAATACAAAAAGAAAATCAAAACAAGTAGAAAATACTTCAAAAGTAAAAGAATTTATGAGTGAGATGTGTTGAAAAAGAAAAAGGTGACGAAGTCACTAAAGTAGAGAAACTCGTTCAGTCAGTGCACCAAAACTCGTAAGCTAGCCGTAGTTGTTGTATTATGTTGTGACTTCCTATGTGCAGAAATAAGGAAGGTGAGGGAAGAATATATAAGGCGGTGAGTGGGTAAGGGTTACTAAGGGGGGAAGAATAGGGAGCAATATGATGTGCCAAACTCTTTTTGTGCTTCAACCATTTTGATGCTTCCTATTCTTGAATTTTATACCTACCTTAAGCCTCAAAATGTTACAAACCGAAAAGCCCTATGTGATCTAGGTAGACTTATTCATGAATTGATATCATATCAAGTAACTATATTAATGACTATTTCTATCTTGCTAGGATAATCAAATTACTTGTATAATTTATTGATGGACTCATATGTTTCAAAATGTAACACCCCTAACCCGTATCCTTCTCCAGAATAGGGTTATAGAGCATTACCGGAGTTTACAAATTAATTTTCAGACATTTCATTTCATCAAGCATTCATATTTATGACCAATTAAAATCAAAAAATTTATGAACTAACATTAACCAATTTAACTTATACAAGTCATTATAACCAGAATCAAATCATCCAAAATTACCAATAGAACCAATGGATAATGTCATATATCTCCAACAAGCTTCCAACCCAATCGAGCTTCCGATAATCATTTAAATGCATCAAATAATTATACATATTACCAATAATAATTTGGTTCCAATAATAAAACATACACATATATAATATTAATTACCAAATAGCATTCACTTCAATTAAAATTATATAGAATATAGCTCATACGAGCTCACCAGACTAAATTGCAGAAATACCAAAATTCAGGGACATTTTGGAAATTTTCTATTTTCTCAAATTTCCACCCAATATTGTTCTAAATTTCATTCAATTTTGTAATTTAGATAAATAACCAATCCATTTCATGCAATTTGGTCACTTTTTGACATTTTTACAAATTTACCCTTAAAGTTTCACATTTGTTAAATTTAGTCCCTGAACCTAAAACATGTAAATTGGTCATTTTTAATGAAAACTCATGCTAGTTAAATAATCATATATTTTCCTCCTCCTCCTCTCCATTCCACATCCTTAATGTATATAACATGCTTATAGGTAACATTATCTATAATTTCACCCTTTACTTATATATATTCATTCAAAGCTGTCCACTTGAGTCGTAGTCACTAAATTATTTATATCTTGATATACAGAACTCAAAATTAAGATCTCTAAATTTTATCTAAAAATATACTCACATATGTTATTACCATAAAATTTTCATAATTTTTGGTTTAGCCAATAAGTATAGTTTATTCTTTAAATTCATCCCTATTCTGCTGTCTAACAGTTCCGACCCTTCTTCACTAAAAATTAATTATCTCCTCGTAAAGAATTCTAATGATGTTTCCATTTGTTCCTATTGAAAATATACTCATTTAAAATATACTCATACAAATTTAAGCCTCTAATTATTTTTCTCCAATTTTTAATGATTTTCCAAAGTCAGTATAGGGGAACCCGAAATCATTCTGACCTTATCTCACAAAACCTACTATATCTCATAATTTACAAATCCATTGCTTACACCGTTTCTTCTATGAGAAACTAGACCCAATAATATTTAATTTAATATTTTTTTCATCCTCTAATTCAATTTATACGATTTTTGGTAGATTTTCAAAGTCAGACTACTGCTGCTGTCTCGAAACTGTTTTAGTGTAAAATGTTGATAACTAAATTTATAACACTTTCCTTTCCTTTCTCTTCAACATTTTCCATCACTCTCTCTTATTTCCCTTTTTTTAGCATAACAAGAATATAGAACCTTATATAATGAAACTCTACCTTAACATTAATTTCCTACTTTTTCAATAATATCAAACTCAAAAGTATATAAAAATCTTGATGTTCTTACCTTTTGCCATTGATTTCAATCCTTAACTTGATTTTTTCCCTCCTCCAGCTTCTAGTTCTTGAATCTAACTTGATATTCTAGCTCCCCTTAGTCTCCTTATCAATTTTCTCTCTTGGTGGCTATGAAATTTCTTTGATTTCTAAGTGAAATGGTGAATTTTTGGTGGAAGGACCAAATTGTAAAGAAAAAAACTTCTTTCTTTTTCTCTCTTCTCACGTTAGTTTTCATGGAGAAGAGATGATTTCTCATCATCTTTCTTCCTTTTATTAATCATTTATTAATAAAATAATACTAAAAATCTTAATAAAATAATAATTAAATAACATTTATCTAATTAATTAATTAAAATATCACCAACATCATCATTACCTTCTAGAATTCTCTCTCCTTCTAATTGACCATTTTGCCCTTCATAATCTTTTGAAATTCCATCTTTGAGTCATCACTTAATTTGGTAAAATTGTAATTTAGTCCCTCAAAATTCTTCACCTTTTCAATTTGGTCCTAATTCATCTATTTTCCTTAGTTTCTAGATTATTCCACCCTTAAAATATTTACACTATTGGTTCTTCAACTTTTTCATATTTACACTTTAACCCCTCAAGTTTTGAGTACTTACTCTTGGGTAACAAAATTTTTCTCACTTTTGCGATTTAATCCTTTCTTGAATTAATATGTCATAATCTACCTTCCATTGTTGACATAACTCAATTTCCCTTTTTATCACTTTATTTCCTTATTTTACCATATCAGGGATATTATCTTACTTTTTTTTTACTGTAGTAATTTTCGGGGTATTACAATTTCATAGCTAGTTAACCCTTCTAGCTTCTAGAATTCAAATTCTACATTTTATACAAATAGGTCCTTTCCTTAATTAGTCACTAAATCGATAAAATTTTCATATCAATATTTTCATGCAACCTTCCTATCATAATGCAACCCATGTCATAATTTTAAAATAAATTTTTCCTCGTCGGATTTGTGGTCCTGAAACCACTGTTCCAACTAGACCCAAAATCGGGCTGTTACAACTCTCCCCCCTTTAGGGATTTTCATCCTCGAAAATCTTACTAGAAGAAGTTACTTCCAACTTTCATGAAACACGTTCACTAACTTTCCAGAATCATTAATCAATTTAATCTCATATATCTCTTTTCAATAAGTTTTTCTCTATATCATATTTCTGAAATATAGATTTTTCATTTCGATTACCCGTCTTCATACTCGTGAATACACATACTTAAATACATACAACTCAAATCACATCTAGATAAATCAGTTCACTCTAGTAAAACAATTGAGTTGATTTCAACTATCGAACATTAGCATATCAAAGTACTCTTTTCTTCATGTTGAGAATACATCTCAAACACACAATCTTTCAACATTCTTTTAGCATGCAAATCACCAGAATCACCACATTTTAGCTCTGGAATTTCATCGTAGCAAAACAATACACTTCCTAAATATGCATGCAAAACAGAACAATAACCGATCACAAACCGGCCATCCAATAGAGCTTTCGTCTGACATTATAATTAGCTAACATTCTCATAACATAAGAACTCTATTAGAAACTAAACAATTATACACATATCTCTGAGGATAAAATAATATATATATAGAATATCCAGAAAAAAAATCATCGTGTTCATTTTGATTGTAATCGTCACATATAGGCACCTTTACCACTTAATTATCATTTCTCTCACTAATTTTGTTATCACGGACCTCACATTATTCCATTCACTAACAATCTGATATTTCTTTAAAAATTGAGTTCAATTTCACTGTTCAATATGGTTTATCACGTAAAATTTGCTTAACACTTACCACAATTTGTCAAATTAGAGAATGTCTTACGAAATTGAGTACCTCGTTTTCTCGATGCCATAGTTCAAATATGGTCTTACATGTAATCACCTATTATATACCGATACCATAGCCTAGCTATGGTCCTATACGGAATCACATATCACTTACCGAAAGTACTCATTCCTGCATTCTACTCAATTTAATCTTCCAATTCAATTTCCAGCAAGCTGATTTTCTGCATCATGGTCACTAATTTATTTTTATCTGGAGTTATAGGGCTTCAAATTGAATTCCATAAATTTTCCCTGAAACTAGACCCATATACCTCTCCACCATAAAATTTTCAGAATTTTTTAGTTCAACCAATTAGTACAGTTTATTCTCTAAAGATTCCCCTGTTTCACTGCCCGATAGTTCTAACCTCTCCTTACTAAAATTTACTTAACTCTCTGTAAAAAATTCAAACAATGTTCTTGTTTGTTTCTCTTAAAAATAGATTCAGTAAGGAATTCAATCATGTAAACTTCAAGCCATAATTATTTTTATACAATTTTGTATGATTTTCCAAATTTGGAACAGGGGAATTCTAAATCAATTCAACCCTGTATCAATAAAATTCAAATATCCCCAAATATATAACTCTTTTTCTTGCTTTGTTTCTTTCATATGAAAATAGACTCACTCAGATTCAATTTCATATATTATTCAACCTCTAATTCATTTCCTACCATTTATGGTGATTTTTCAAAGTTTCCCAACTGTTGTTATTCAGAACTATTTAATATTTAAATTTGTTCTTTTGTAGTTTTAATATTTCCTTTCACCTTACACATGGGTTGATTAAGTATCAAACCCAATATTCCTCACATAACCTTGTCCACCATATATATATATATTCACCTTTCCAATTTCCTCGTTGAACACTCGGAATGTTATCCGTTATCGGTAGATTTAGCACTTAGCAACCACCAGTGATTCGGGGAATCAGCACTTAGCAACCCCTTTCACATTCAAAAATACGGTGGAATCAGCACTTAGCAACCACCAATGATTCGGGGAATCAACACTTAGCAACCCCTTGGGGGAATCAGCACTTAGCAGCCCCCTTTATATTTAAAGATACCGGTTCATATAGTAGCCTGCACATAGTACTACACACGTGATCGAAGCTATCTGGTATGCATAGTAGCCTGTAGATAGTACTACACATGTGACCATCATTATCCGATATACGTAGTAGCCTGCACATAGTACTACACATGTGATCGAAGCTATCTGGTACGCATAGTAGCTTGCACATAGTACTACACATGCCACCTATCATTCTGGTACACGTAGTAGCCTGCACATAGTACTACACGCGTGACCATCACTTTCACTTTTACATAGTGGCCTACACACAGTCCGTGCCACACATATGATCATTTCTGTCACTTCATTCATATCCCTTTTTATTTCGAATGTTCAATCGAGAAATTTCTCACTTTTTCTCATTTTTCTTTTTACCAATTAATGCAAATTTCTCATCTTTTTCAATCTATAATAACATATTTAGCTTATATAGCATTCACATTATTCAATCCAGTCCAAAAATCACACTTTGAAAATTTTACATTTTTGCCCCTAGAGTTTGACAAAATTATGATTTTGCCCCTAGACTCGTAAAATAATTTTTATTAAATTTCCTTTAATTTTAGGTCTAGACGACCCATTTTCATAACTATAGTAGTCCACAATTCTCACTTATTCAAGTAAAGTATATAAACACACATTCCGTCTATTTAAGTAAATTCGCTTATCATATTCACTTAATCAAATATGTTAAGCACATAGCATCATATGATCACCAACATACTTGGATGAGCTTATCACAACATAAACTTTTTTTTTCATGAATTTCTATTCTTACCTTTCCAAATTCCAACATAACATGAGCATATTTCATTTATCTCAATATTGTTTTCAACATTATCAAAAATATCTCAGTTGAAAATAATCTCTGACTTAACAAAATAATTTTGTTAGAGCCCGAAGATATCACACTATCACAAGTAATAGCATGACATGTATTACTAGACTTCATATATGCTACGTTCGGTCCGAGAACCGACTAACATAGCTCTGATACCACTAAATGTAACACCCTTAACCCGTATCCTTCTCCAGAACAGGGTTATAGAGCATTACCGGAGTTTACAAATTAATTTATGACCAATTAAAATCAAAACATTTATGAGCTAACATTAACCAATTTAACTTATACAAGTCATTATAGCCAGAATCAAATCATCCAAAATTACCAATAGAACCAGTGGATAATGTCATATATCTCCAACAAGCTTCCAACCCAATCGAGCTTCCGATAATCATTTAAATGCATCAAATAATTATACATATTACCAATAATAATTTGATTCCAATAATAAAATACACACACATATATAATATTCATTACCAAATAGCATTCACTTCAATTGAAATTATATAGAATATAGCTCAACGAGCTCACCAGACTAAATTGCAGAAATACCAAAATTCAAGGACATTTTGGAAATTTTCTATTTTCTTAAATTTCCACCCAATATTGTTCTAAATTTCATTCAATTTTGTAATTTATATAAATAACCAATCCATTTCATGCAATTTGGCCACTTTTTGACATTTTTATAAATTTACCCTTAAAGTTTCACATTTGTTCAATTTAGTCCCTGAACCTAAAACATGTAAATTGGTCATTTTTAATGAAAACTCATGCTAGTTAAATAATCATATATTTTCCTCCTCCTCCTCTCCATTCCACATCCTTAATGTATATAACATGCTTATAGGTAACATTATCTATAATTTCACCCTTTACTTATATATATTCATTCAAAGCTGTCCACTTGAGTCGTAGTCACTAAATTATTTATATCTTGATATACAGAACTCAAAATTAAGATCTGTAAATTTTATCTGAAACTATACTCACATATGTTATTACCATAAAATTTTCATAATTTTTGGTTTAGCCAATAAGTACAATTTATTCTTTAAATTCATCATTTTTGGTTTAGCCAATAAGTACAGTTTATTCTTTAAATTCATCCCTATTCTGCTGTCTAACAGTTCCGACCCTTCTTCACTAAAAATTAATTATCTCCTTGTACAGAATTCTAATGATATTTCCATTTGTTTCTATTGAAAATAGACTCATTGAAAATAGACTCATTAAGGATTTAAACATATAAATTTAAGCCTCTAATTATTTTTCTCCAATTTTTGATGATTTTCCAAAGTCAGTACAGGGGAACCCGAAATCATTCTGACCTTATCTCACAAAAACTACTATATCTCATAATTTACAATTCCATTGCTTACACCGTTTCTTCTATGAGAAACTAGACCCAATAAGATTTAATTTAATATTTTTTTCATCCTCTAATTCAATTTATATGATTTTTGGTAGATTATCAAAGTCAGACTACTGTTGCTGTCTCGAAACTGTTTTAGTGTAAAATGTTGATAACTAAATTTATAAAACTTTCCTTTCCTTTCTCTTCAACATTTTCCATCACTTTCTTTTATTTCCCTTTTTTTAGCATAACAAGAATATAGAACCTTATATAATGAAACTCTACCTTAACATTAATTTCCTACTTTTTCAATAATATCAAACTCAAAAGTATATAAAAATCTTGATGTTCTTACCTTATGCCATTGATTTCAATCCTTAACTTGATTTTCTCCCCCCTCCAGCTTCTATTTCTTGAATCTAACTTGATATTCTAGCTCCCCTAGTCTCCTTATCAATTTTCTCTCTTGGTGGCTATGAAAATTTCTTTGATTTCTAAGTGAAAATGGTGAATTTTGGTAGAAGGACAAATTGTAAAGAAAGAAAAACTTCTTTCTTTTCCTCTCTTCTCACGTTAGTTTTCATGGAGAAGAGATGATTTCTCATCATCTTTCCTTCTTTATATTAATCATTTATTAATAAAATAATACTAAAAATCTTAATAAAATAATAATTAAATAACATTTATCTAATTAATTAATTAAAATATCACCAACATCATCATTACCTTCTAGAATTCTCTCTCCTTCTAATTGACCATTTTTCCCTTCATAATCTTTTGAAATTCCATCCTTGAGTCATCACTTAATTTGGTAAAATTGTAATTTAGTCCCTCAAAATTCTTCACCTTTTCAATTTGGTCCTAATTCATCCATTTTCCTTAGTTTCTAGATTATTCCACCCTTAAAATATTTACACTATTGGTTCTTCAACTTTTTCATATTTACACTTTAACCCCTCAAGTTTTGAGTATTTACTCTTGGGCAACAAAATTTTTCTCACTTTTGCGATTAATCCTTTCTTGAATTAATATGTCATAATCTACCTTCCATTGTTGACCTAACTCAATTTCCCTTTTTATCACTTTATTTCCTTATTTTACCATATCAGGGATATTATCTTACTTTTTTTTTACTGTAGTAATTTTCGGGGTATTACAATTTCTAGCTAGTTAACCCTTCTAGCTTTTAGAATTCAAATTCTACATTTTATACAAATAGGTCATTTCCTTAATTAGTCACTAAATCGATAAAATTTTCATATCAATATTTTCATGCAACCTTCCTATCATAATGCAACCCATGTCATAATTTTAAAATAAATTTTTCCTCGTCGGATTTGTGGTCCTGAAACCACTGTTCCAACTAGACTCAAAATCGAGCTGTTACAGAAAACCTTCATGTTTGTATATTTTGTAAAATACTGAACTTAGGTGTTTGATATTAAAAGTGGTAAGTCATTTATATATTCTGTCAATATTATGTGTAACTATGAAAATACCTAGCTATGTACTCCAAAACCAATATCTGTAATCTACCTACTCAAGGGTCGTATTTTATTTTTCTGTTTTTATTTTCCTTTGCTTAAGGACAAGTAATGACTTAAGAGTGGGGGAGTTTGAGCTGTCGTAATTTGGTGTAGCAGATTAAACTAGTTTTCGTACTTGAGGAGCTTGAATACAAGCATTTTCATTATATTTTAGTTATGATTTCTTAGTTTAGGTTAAATCCAATAAAAATTGTATTTTGAGTCTTTTATTGACCTTAGGAATCGAATTAGGCCTGAAGGTGAGCTAATGTACTTAGTGAGTGTGTTGGAGACCATTTAAGGGTGTAAAAACTACATACTGGTCATTGTGTTGCAACACAAAAAGTTTGATGTCGCAACACAGGGAGCAAAATACAAGAATCTCGAGATTGCCTTTGGTGTCTTGACACAGCCAAGGGATGTCGCGACATACCCCTGAAGTTACCCTGAACCTGATCATACTACTTTCGATGTCGCGACACAAGCAGTAGGGTGTCGCAACATCAGCCTTGTATGTGAAACATTTATGACCTAAGGGCGTTTTAGTCTGCACAATGAACAGTTAACACGAGAACGATAGTTGACCTAGGGTTGAGGATGACAACAACCCTAACTCCATAAATAGGCTTTTAAAATACTTGTTGAAGACAACTTTCATACTTTAAGATTTCTTTTATAATTTTAACTTTTAGTTTCTTTCTTTCTTCTAGGCTTTAGGTTTATTTTTAGTTCTTTTCTATTTTGTGTTTTTTAGAAAACGTAATTTGTAAACACGATCAAACTATTGTGGATTTCGTGCTTCAGTCAAATATATCTTAGGATTTTGCTTAAACTCTTTACTTTAATTGTTTTTAATGTTCATTTTATTTATCAAGTTCCTTGTGCTTAGGAGATTCGTGAGGAACTAATCCTCTTATGGGGGATTAGCAAGTGGAAGTGTGCTTAGTAGGGTTTTCTTAGCGGATCAACTGTTTGGGAGAGGAAGAGATTAACCCCTAGGCTTGACGACCCTAGCAAGTCATTTAGGTGAGAATTAACCCAAAATTGACATGGCCTATCCATGAACAGCTTAGCCTTGAATTGCCCTAGACTATGAGGTTGAGAGATAAGTAGTTCTTGTCGACTCGTTAGTTTAATGGAAGATCGAGAGATCCTGCTTGGGTAATGACTATTCAATTGAATAGAAACCTGAAATAGGAATTAGTTATGACCACCAAAACTAGCTAATCACCCATATCTAGATCTGATTAAGTTTATAAGTTAGTTTTCCTAAGTCTCTTTTCTTTATGCTATTTTTATTTTCTTCCTTATCAAAACCAAAAATATTTCCTTTATGATTTATCGCATTATAATTTCTTTATATTACTAATTATTTCTATTTGCATTTCAGTTTATATTAATTTAGTTCTTGCCTTCCTTGAGTTTGATCCTTGGAGTACTCAGCTATTTCATTGTTAAAACTATATTACAACCTGATCTTTATACTTACGGACACTGCCTCGATTCCATATCTTTTAGTTGCACTATTCACACTCTAGACGTTAGTACATCTGGAGGCGGTCATTGTCCTTCCCAATGAATACTTATTTGCAACTTGAAACATGAAATAACTTTTGTAATTTCATAAGAACTTAGTGAGTTAAACCTTAAATACCTAATTCTTAACATTTAAGCGTAATAGGTGCCTCGCAGGTTCTACATGTGTCCTTAGACTTTTTCTTTTCATTCTGGTGGATACTTCATTAAACATTTCTTTTAAACATTTTTAATTACTCCTTTTTATTTTGGATATTTTTTCTCCTTACAGTGTCTTTAAAGACTTATCTTCATTTCATATTCATTAAGCCTTCACTCTTCTAGGCTCCAAATTTAGGTTCCAAACTCAAATGACCATTTCTTCCCTTTGAGCGTACTATACTTAAAATCTCTTCACTTTCTATGTCCCTTCTTAAATCTTATCTTTACATAGTCCTTAACCATTTCAGTTACCTTTTTACAGACTTAAAATCTTATTTCATACTTACTAACTTTTCCACTACCTTCGGGTGAGGTCGACTACGCCCATTACTTAACACAGAGTTCATCCAGATCTTCTTTAATTCAAGGTGCTATCTATACATGCCTATAATAAATATCCTAGATTTTCCACCTACTCTGGCGCGCTTTAGCTTCACTTTTATTTTCTTGTTATTAAGCGAGGTTCGCCATTTCATTTACATATGGTGCCTTTCTTTCAAAGTTTGCTAGATACTTAGTTTCTTCTACTTGTCCATACATTATCTCATACACTATCTTTACCTTCAGTGTCTTATCTTTACTTTACCATTAGAGGACTGTTCATGCTATTCTTTCCTAATTCCTTATGCACCATTCATTCAAAATTTTCGTAAAGGCATTCCTTTATTAAAACAGCCACAAAGGCTTCTTTTGTATTTTCCTAAAGGGATTTCCTTTACAGAGTTGTCACCAAGGCATCCTATACTTAGGTTACCCCACAAAGGTGTTTCTTTTAAGATGTAGCCACAACCACTTCATTTACAAAGATTGCCATAAAGGCTTTCATTTGACAGAAATCACCACAAAGGCTTACCTTTCAAGAGTTTTGCCACAAAGGCTATCCTTTACATCCAGTACTCTCTACAATGGCTTTCCTGTCCAGAGTTTAGCCACAAAGGTTGTCCTTTACATCTAGTACTCACCACAAAGGCTTTTCTGTCCAGAGTGTTGCCACAAATGTTGTATTTTATATCTAGTACTCGCCACAAAGGCTTTCCTATCAAAAGTTTTGCCATAAAGGTTATCTTTCTCCTGGTAATTTCAGTGATAAGGATTTGCCTAGACTCACCCTTAGTGAGGTTTGTCCCTCATCATCTCGGGACACATAGATAACCCGTGAGGTTAGGACATGGGCTTGGCTTACAAAGGAGTACTCAGACTTTTGCGTATAAACTTTTATACATTATTATTCGATATTTTAGGATAGTTTATTTATTATTTATGGAATACGACATGGGACATTGATTTTGGATTTTACTTTGTATTTTGGTTTGACTTTGCATGATTGGGATTCAAAACAATTGTTAAAAATGGTTTATCAAATGAATACGAAAAACTGGATTTCTCAATACAATTACGATTTCGACCCAATGATTTTATATCAAATTCAAGAACACATTTTTACCAAATTGAAATATATTTTATCAGTTAATCAGATGGAATGTATTAAATAATGATTTTAAACCAACCAATATAATTGTTTTTAATTTTTTCGCTACGACATTTGCAAATTAAATTTTTTACTTCAAATGCTCAAACTTGGACTTTTCAAAGTTATTCAATTTTTGAAAATATCTTCGAGTTTCTCAAGTAAATCAATGCGTTGATTTTAAATAAAAGAGATAATGATTTTTGAAAGAAATCGCTACACTTTTCCCATGCCGTCATCATGTTCAATGTCATCTTTGAGATTCGATCATAACGTTTAGGCCGGGTTTAGGGGTTACAATAGTCCAAATAAAAGTTATTACAATCCTAAAAAATAATAGAAATAAGTTTTAAAATACCTTAATAACAAAAACATTCGAATAGCTCCTTAGGCAGCTATCCACCTTCTAACCTCTGACAGAAATAAGTAAAGAGTGAGCTAATAAGCTCAGTGTGAGTCATAACTCCAATAAAAAATAATAGACAGCAAATATAGAACTTAAGTCAATGAATATACAAAATATTAAAAACAATACAAAATTAACAATTTATGTCATGCTTGAACATGTCAATGCGATATTTTTCAGAAAAGTTTCTACCTAACTTCGCTACACATAATAATAAAAGTTCCCCAGAACTCATCCATCCAATAACACACCAATTTGGGGACAAGCCACCAGTATTGCAGATAAACTGCCAGTAATGTGGACAAGTCACCAGTAATGTAGACAAGCTACCAGATTTGTGGACAAGCCAGACAAGTTGCCAGATTGTGGAGAAGCCACCAATAATGCAAACAAGCTGCTAGAATTGTGGACTAGCCATTAGTAATGTAGACAAGTTGTCATTATGGACAAGCCACCAATACTTTCTCCTTTCATAATCGTTCCAACCCCATGCGATGCAATATGATATGCATTGTCAATAACAGAACAGTAGGCATCAATTATCATGCATCCAGTATAAGAGTAGCAGTGAGCATAATCGATTATGCTTTTAGTTAGATCGCTATCAGTAAACACATCTTCAAAAAATGATTAAAATATCAGTAATAGTGTACATGGTTGTAATCATAACAACATATAAAATAGACTTGCTTACATCACAAAAAGTGCAAATTAGTACTACATATATAATATCATATCACATTAGTGGCCAACGTAATCTTTTAAGATTGGGGTACTTACATTCGGTCAATCCTAAAATAGGGCACAAATTTCATTTAAATATCCTTCCAAAGGCATTCTTGCCATCGATTAGTCATAGTTAAAAATATAATTTTTACATGGATTTCATCAGTCACACAAAGATACTTAGCTATAACACACAGCTTATTGTGTACGTTTGAACTGTGTTAAATTTAAACCCAAGCACTCCATCACTGTGGATCCGGTCAGATCTAGTCTAGATTTGATCATTGAACCAAAAAACACACAAAGCACAAGTACTCCTTATGAAAATGAAGAAAACCTACTTATTCTATTTTCTATTTATATCCTTACTACGATAGCACTTCCAATAACTCGGATCTGGTCTACGCATCCAAATCTGCACCTTTATTTATAAATACACATAGTAAAATCATAAGTTAAATTCGGTTAAACTAGATCCAAAATGAGATCTATAATTCTTATTGAAAACATAGAAAGATAGATATTGAACATGGAGGATCTTCTTACACTTTTCTTAGCACAAGGTTTGATGGATATGATAGAAGAAAGATGAGCAAGTTTCGGTCAAAGAAGTAAAATGAAATGAAAGAAGAGTAAAATAGATTTGGTTATAACCAAAAGAAAGAAGATAGGAGAAAAATGGGTGGCGGGGACAGCGTAGCGGTGGAGCGGTGGCAGAATAAAAGGGGGAAAGCTGGAAGGGTGGCAGTGTAAAGGTGGTTGTATGGTGGTGTAACAACATAATTGGTGGAAGTGTGACAAAAAATCAAATAACTATGGTGGCACAAGGTGGTGGTGAAGAGAGAAAGGAAGAAAGGAGAAAAAAATGAAAAAAAAATGAATGATGGTGTTTATAGTGATATGGGCAGCAAAACCAAGTCAAACGGAAGGAAAAAGGAAAGGAGAGAAATAATGGGAAAGTAAGGAAAGGAAGGGAACATAGGGAGTGAAAAGAGGACGATTAAAGGAAAGGAGGAGGAAGAAAATGGAAGAAAGGTTCCTAGCTCATGACAACTAAGAGTGGGTAGCAAGGAGGGGAGGTGACCAAAGAGTGGCGAATTTGTTAAAAAATATCTAAGGGGGATTCAAACTTGGGTCTTATGGATAACTAAGATTTTTCTTAACCACTAGGCTAGCACTTGATCTTATTGAAATGTTAAACAATAACTAAATAAAAATGGGGTGTGATAACTCTGCCCTCCTTAAAAGAAATTTCGTCCTCAAAATTTATGTAATCTGAATAGATGAGGATATTATTGATAAATCAAGTCCTCTGGCTCCCAAGTAGCCTCCTTAGTGTCATGATTATGCCACAAAACTTTTACCAGTGGAATTTACTTTTTCCTCATAACCTTAACCTCACATGCCAAGATCTAAATCAGTTCCTCCTTGATCTGTCGTAATTCAGTGTAGTAGATTAAACTAGTTTTCGCACCTAAGGAGTCTGAATAAAAGCATTTCCATTATACTTTAGTTAAGTTTCTTTAGTTTTACTTATATTTAATAAAATGTGTGAATTGTTTCTTTTATTGACCTTAAGAGCAGAATGAGGCCTAAGGGAGAGCTAACATACTTTGTGAGTGTGCAAAAGACCATTAGAAGGAATTTTAGGCCAATACTAGACAATATGTTGCAACATGGGAGGTCCAATGTCACAGCATAGACAGCATAATAGAGAAAGTATGAAATTACCTTCGATGTCATGACACAAACTGAGGGTGTCGCGACATACCCCTGAAGACATCCCAAGCAGGAGCGTACTAACTTCTATGTCATGACACAAATCCTGGTGTGTCGTAACACCAACTCTAGGATAGAAAATAAACATGAAGCAAGGGTGTTTTGCTTTGTACAATCAAACTTAAAGCTCGGGAACATCAACTAACCTAGGGTTTAGGCAACAACCATATGAAGGCTATAAATAGGCTCATTTGGCACATATTATAGGACCATTCACTACACCAAAATAGGCTTTTAGCGGCATTTTTTTAGGCCTTTAGCGGCGTTTTTAAGCGCCGCAAAAAGTTCCGCTATAGAGAAAGCCGCTAAATTTAGCGGCGTTTATGTGAAAAAATGCCACTAAAGATCATGGCCTTTAGCAGCGCTTTTATCACAAACGCCGCTAAAGATCATGACCTTTAGCGGCGCTTTTACCACAAGCGCCACTAAAGATCACGACCTTTAGCGGCTCTTTTATCACAAACGCCGCTAAAAGTCATGATCTTCAGCAACGCTTTTGTCACAAACGCTGCTAAAGAACATGACCTTTAGCGACGCTTTTTATCACAAACGCTAGCGACGCTTCTCACAAAAATGCCGCTAAAAACATAACATTTAAAAAAAATTATTTAAATATTTATTTTTATGATAAATATTATATTATGTTTTATTTTTTAAGTTTGAACTTTAAATATACTTTTTTAAGGATAAATACAAAAATATTATTTAAATTAAATTTTCTATGAAAATTTTAACTTTAAAACTAAATATAAAAATTAATGAATTTAGTTTTAGAATTTAAAATAATAAATTAATAACACAAATAAGAGATCAGTTAGCACATTAGGAAGGGAGAGAAGTATATTGTGAGAGAATAACTTGAGTTACCACATGACTCTCGCAAAGTAAAATATATCAAGTGATTACAATTAGGATTTTCAACCTTTCACTGTCCTTAAACCTTTAGAAAGTATGATTACAGAACATACTTTAACATTTTCCTGAATAGATAATTTTGCCAGTCTCTCTTTCTCAGCAAGCTGGAATGCAGGTGGATCTGATCCTCCATCGCGCCCTCCTGAAATCTTCATGAACTTCACCAACCAGTAACAACATGAACTTGAGCTTCAATGATAGAACAGTTTCCAATGGTACAATTGTAGCGGGAAAAAGAAGATAGGAACGCCTAGTAGGAACATGGCTGCTCACCTCTTCATAACATTCATTACAAAGTCCATAGGCAAAAGGTTTTCTCTCCATGTGCCTACATAGCACTTCATCTAAGCTGGTTTCTTTTGACCCAGTATTTGGTTGTTTTCTAGTTAGTGAACTAGTTCGAAGCTCCCTCTCCTTTTCCGTAAACTTCTCCATCTGGTCATAAGTTTAAAACAATTGAGGTATTTTCAAGAAATGAAATCAATATTTAGAAAATAAATGCAACAGAGGAAAAGTTAACTACATGCAGAATACAACAAATTCAACATAACACTTGTTGTAATGATAAAAATTTGGCATCAAATTTTTCATAATATTATTTAGATACTCCTTAGAGTGGACATAATCAATAAGAGTAATAGCAGTAAAGATTCACTAATCAAATTCTACCATACAAAAAAATAATAGCAATGACACGTGTTACAATTACGACAACAACAACAACATAGCTTTTCTCCTATAAGATGCTGCAATCCATATAGAACAGATTATGCCAGCATGCTCTACTTAGTACCAAATGCAGATAGGAAGTCACATCAACATCAAAAGTGAAAAAAGTCCCAAACTATTGTAAACATCACTTATTGTAAACATCAGATAGGTTACAAGCGTATTTTCCTAATATTTGTACCAAAATCTCTCTTTAAACCTTTTCAATGGTGACAAAAGACTACCAAAAGGCCCAAAAATAAGATGCCTACTCAAGTTTTAAAAAGAAGCCAAAAGTGCCATAATTTTCATACAGACCACCATTCCAACTTAAAGAAAGGATGCGACACTTCTGTAAGAGGCATGTCTAACAAGCTAAAAAGGACAAGTATGACAGTGATATAGGCAAATGCAGGGAAACGTCAAAGAAGACATACCAGCATTGGCTGGAACAGTCCACGGAGTTGTAGTCCATATTGCTAGGCATATATCTAGAAAGAATTCTTCCAATAAGCTATCTTTACTTGAAGGTGTACTGACCATTCTAAAAAGAGCATTGGTTTGTACAATCTAAGCGACGGGATATTAATATTTTTAGTAAAAACTAAAAAAACATGTGAAAGGGGACAAAGAAAATGACATGATTTTCATTGCACATTAATATCCATTTCATATTTATCGGCTTCTTATCCTTTTGCACTCTCTCATTCCATTTTTTTAAATATAAAAATTTCAAATGCATAAAGCATGTGAAAAATAATAAATAAATGGGATGCGGACAACTACAAATTACTACTGGACATACCATAGGGTCTATGTTGTCTTGTTCCAAAACTATTCCCTGCACCCTGGAATTAAGGGAAGCAAAGAAAAGGTTTATATTTGCACTGATGTGTCTAATCAAAGCATTTAGTATAAGGCGATGGAACAAGTTATTCGAAGATAACACATACATATATATGTATATTTACTCTTTAATCTAATGTATAAAAACTAATTTACTCATATTAAAATGGTTGGAGGTGTGTAATTCATATTCTATAATTATATATGACTAAAAAAACACTATATAATTATGATACTAGTTGACAAATAAGTGTAAATAATCATATAACAGAAGTGAAATCAAAAGAGTTAGGTTGAAATCTTCTTGGGGGCATTTTAAATAGCTGTATTATCAACAGTAATTTTAAAATAGATGATCAATCTCCTTGTTGTTTTCTCCAAGGCATAAAAATTAAGATACCTTTCACATCCTATCTAAGTATCACATGATGAGTTCATAATTATAGCTGCAACTACAGAATATAGTAAGGACTAGAAAAGTACTTGCTTTGAAATTATTGATTTCTACTGCTCATTTTGCGTATATTTCCAAATTAGGTACATGCACTGTGGTTTTTAATTCCTATTAATTTATTTTCATCATAATAGGTTTCCAGATTAGTCACCGCCTGAAAAGAAGGCAGTTAAATAGTGGGAAGCACTCAATAATATGAAGGCAGACAAAACTGTGGTAACTGAAAATGACTGTTTCATTGAAGGTAAGAAGTCACTTATTCACATGACTGGTCTTCCTAATTGACTCCAGAAAGCAAGCAAGCAAGCGACCATGTCCTTTTCAATTCTGCTTTTTCTCTTTTTATTTTTATTTTTATTATCCATATTAGCTTAAATTGATATTAAGGTGTACGGATAACAACCCATATATTGTGACACAAGCAGAGGCAAAAAAATGAACATAAAAATGAAAAAGAAGGATCTAATTTCAGAGACATCGCATTCCACCAAAGACTATTAGTTTGAAGCTTGTCAAACTGCATAAGCTATCAAAATTATAGTTTTAAAAATATCTTAATCCAATAAGAAACTAAAAATGGCATGAACAAAGAAAGTTACCAAAATTCACATGCTTCAAGTGCCACCTCATCATCAGTGTCCTTATTTACTTGCAACATATATTCAATTACATTCTTCATATGTGGCTGTTAAATAATGGAAAGTGACATCAGAAAAAACAAAATGCAGATTTGTAAACAGGCTTAAAAAGAGAATGACATGGAACTAAAGATGTTACAATATACTACAATAACTACCTCCAGAACAGATGGACGGACTTCAATTAGCTGAACAAATGCTGCACAAACCTGATCATGTGGCAAGAAAAAGAAAAGGAAACATTGATCTGACAATGCACAAACTTGGAAGAAATGAGAGAGCTTTCTAATATTCATCACTAGCTTTATTAAAAATTTGGAAATGCTATACAGATGAAATCATGAAAAGAGTCGAAAACAGCCTTTTCATAGTATTCAGTTACATGATATATATATTTGCACGGTCCAACATGTCAGCAGTTTCATTATAGAAGAAAATGACAAGAACCATTAACACCAAAGACTAGATGACAAAGCATGTCTGATTCTAAGGCTGTATTCAATATAAATACTGAAATCAGAAAATCAGAAATGACAAGTAATTCATGTCAAGTTTTTATAGGCTTCAATAGTAAATTACAGGAAAATTAGGAAATATTTACAGTAGATCATTCCACGCAAAAGTTGGATTATAAATACAGTAAGAATACAAGAGAAAAGGAGAAACTATTCACCAATTTCCGCACTTCTGCTGCAGGGTCATTAGCAAGGCCAAACAAACCATGAAGGTATTTATCCACAGATGCATATAAAGCCTGAAAGAAATTAATGTATAATATCAAGTATTACCCTAAAAGTAACAGAATGGCATCCTTCACAATGAAGAATAGAAACTTTCAAACTTCAAGTTAACTTACAGAAGGCATCAACATAATATATTGGTTTACAGAACCCAATGAAAGCTTTCTCAGTGAAGCTTACCGTCTTAGCTAAGATGAAAAATAGGTGCATGATGACAGACAAATGGATACGATGCAAATGAAAAGGGTAAAAAAAAAAGATGAACAATTTTTAATGGAGAAACCAAAGAAAGTTCTCGAAAAATAAAAACCCAAATAAATTTTCCTTTGGGGCACTTCATCGATACAGTGACTTAAGGAAATAAAAAATCAGGAAGAAGAAGAAGAGATTTCTAGGGTGAGAGCTACCGATTTGGGGAAATTGGGGGGGAATAAAGGGAATCGGGGGAGGGGAGAAATGGTTTGGGAAAAATAAAATAGGGGAAAAAAAGAAGAAGAGATTTCCAGGGTGAGGGGGATCGATTTTGGGACAAAGAAGGGGGAAAAAAGGAAGATTTTCATTTCAAATTGTGGGATAAAAAATATAATTAAAAAACGGCGCCGGTTTGCAAAAAAAATTTCTGGCGTTTGAAACAAAAAAGCCACTATTTCCCTGAGCATTAGCGGCGCTTTTTCGAAAACGCCGCTAAAGACCCAATCATTAGCAACGCTTTCTAAAAAACGCCGCTAAAACCATGAGTATTAGCGGAGCTCTAAAGACCCGATCATTAGCGACGCTTTTTAAAAAATACCGCTAAAACCCTAAGCATTAGCGGCGCCTATTCAAAAACACCGCTAAATCCCTGAGCATTAGCGGTGCTTTACAAAAAACGCCGCTAAAACCCTGAGCATTAGCGGTGCTTTTTAAAAAACGCCACTAAAGCCCCAAAAACTAAAAAAACGACGTCGTTGGCGGCATTTTTTAGCGGTATTTTTTAAAAGCGCCACTAATGCTTGATTTTTAGCAGCGTTTTTTTATCCAAATGCCACTAAAAATGCTGCTAAAAGCCTATTTTGGTGTAGTGATTCCATTAGCCCAGATTATTTTTTTAGATTTAGTTTTATTTTCTTGCTTTCTTAGGTTTTCTAGAGTTTAGTTTATTTTCTTTATTTTGTTTCAAGAGATCTGAATTCTGAAGGAGATCAACTTCTGTGGATTCACAATTATTATCAATATCAATCAGGCTTTTCTTAAACTCTTCAATTCATTCATTATGACTAATTCTTCTATTTATTCTATGTTGTTTATGAAAGGCATGAGGAATTAATCCCTTTGTGGGGGATTAGCGAGTAGAGATATGACATGTTAACTGTTTTGTAGGGTCATTCAGCGGATCAACTATTTAAGAAAGGAAGAATGTGAAGCAAACCCTGGGCTTGACAACACGAAGAAGTAATCAAGGTGGGAATTAACCCAAAATTGGTATTACACATTCTTGATCACCTTCATCCCAACCCAGTGTCGACTGTAAGGTTAGAAGATAAGTAGTTTTTGTTGACTCATTATGTTAATGGAAGATCAGGAAATCCTGCTAGGGTAGCAACTAGCTGATTGATGAGGAACCTGAAGCAATAGTTGATGGGGATTATCGAAGGGAACTAATCACCCATAGTCGAGATTTGATTTAGTCTACTCTTCCATCTCTTGAGTTTTATTTATTTTATGTTAATTTAGTATTATTATAAAATCCATAAAAAACCCTATTTTTGCTCTTGTACTGTAATTTATTTAAAAATATTAATTATATCTTTTAGTGTTTAGGTTAGAATAGATATAGCATTCGCCTCCCTTGGGTACGATCCTTTGAGTACTCACCTACTTCGTTGTAAAACTATATTACAACTCAACCCATATACTTGTGAATACCACTATATCCTTAACCCCTATTTTGTTGCAGTATTCACACTCTTGATGTTAGTATGTCCGGAGGTGGTCACTTCTCAAAAGATAAATTTGGTCTCACCTCTATATCCTCAACCAAAACCACATGATATGGTTCAGACCGGTACCACCTCAGCATAGAGACATGAAACACGTCATGGATACGGTCCAGCTTAAGAGGTAACTCTAACTGATAAGCCACCAGTCCAATTCTCTTAAGGATCCTATAAGGCCTAATAAACCTTGGGCTCAAATTGCCATTCCGATCAAATCTTAGAACATTTTCCATGGAAACACTTTCAGAAATATCCAATCGTCAACACTAAACTCTATGTCTTTTATCTTTAAATATGTATAGGACTTTTGTCAATCTGAGGCTACTTTCAATCTATCCTAAATCAACTTAACAATACCCTCAGTCTCCTGAACTAGTTCTAAAACCTAACATTTTCTTCTCACCCAACTCGGTCCAACATAAAGGTGTCCGATACTTTCGACCATACAATGCCTTGTAAGGTGTCATTTGTATACTCGACTGATAGTTTTTATTATACGCGAACTCTATTAATTGCAAGTGCTCTTCCCAACTACCTCAGAAGTCGATAACACAACTCATCAGCATATCCTCAAGGATCATAATAACCCACTCAGATTGCCTATCAGTTTGCGAATGAAAAGTCATACTAAAATTTCAATGGAGTACCGAGTGCCTCATAAAATTTCTTCTAGAATCGAGATGTAAAACGAGGATCTTGATCTGAAAGAATCGATATTGGTACCTCATGCAATCTTACTATCTCAGAATATGCAACCTCACCAACTTCTATAAAGAATATTTTGTACAAACCGGTAGGAAGTGAGCTGACTTAGTAAGTCTATCCTCAATCACCCAGACTGAATCATTATTAGTAGATATTAAGAGAAACCTACTAAAAAAGTCCATAGTCACTCACTCCCATTTCCACTAAGGAATCATAATAGGCTGTAACAAGCCAAAAGGGAACTTATGCTCATTTTTCACTTGTTGACACGTCAGACACTTAACCACATAATCTGTTACCCCATACTTTAGACCCGACCACCAATAAAGTTCTTTCAGATCACTACACATCTTATTTCCTCTAGGATGCATAGCATAGGGGCTAGTATGTGCTTCTCGAAGATCCTTGTCATCCGGCATACGATACCTCCCATGTAAACACAAAATACCATATGAATTGAACCCAAATTTTGTATTCTTTCCTTCCTTAATATGTTTAATGTAAGGAAAAAGAGACTCATCCAAAGGTTGTTTCATCTTAATCTCATCGAAAAAAGTAGGCTTTACTTGTAAGTCTGTGAGTAAGCTACCATCCTCATAAAAACTCAGCTTAGCAAATATCGCTCTCAGATCAGTCATTGCCCTCCTACTCAATGCATCTGTCGCCACATTAGCTTCTCCTGAATGGTACTCAATGGTACAATCATAATCCTTAAACAACCCTGTAACACCCCAAACTCGACCTAGACATTATGGCCGTATCTGGTGTGTTATATTGAAGTGTCTCTCAAGATTTAGGCTTGTTGATAAAACTCGTTTCTTAAGTTTGGAAACCTCTTTAGTAATATTTAACAGAACATTTAACCAAATGTTTTCCTTATTAACTGCTATTATTATATTAAGTTGATTTAAAACACCGAAGCATTTGAAAACTCTAACGCTTAAAACTCGTCTCTTTAAAAACTATAAATATTTTACAATTTGTCATTTAAAATATTCAAAGAAACACCCAATTAAAAATTTAAACCAACTTAAAGGCCTTATTACAAAAACAAAACCCAATATATAAACTAAATTAAAATAAAAGAAAATGTAACAGCAGCAGTAGTGTGGCCACCTCTGAGCCCCTCGCAGCACCGAATCGTCTATGGCTGAGGATTACCTATACAATTAAAAGGATAGGGTGAGTTTATGAAAACTCAGTGTGTAATCCTCTACCAAACAGTCAGCATACAATATGCAGTAACAGTCTGGGCCTGAGCCCTATTCAGTAGTACAGTGTGGGCCTTAGCCCATTATAGTAACAGTGTGTGGGCCTTAGCCCAATACAGTAACAGTGTGGGCCTTAGCCCAATGCAGCAATGCAACCCATCCCAATCCAACCAACACACCACTCCGTACCACCAACACACCATGTGAGGATAAAATCGACCCACCCAGCCAACACACCAATATCGCAGCAAAGTTGCCAGTAATAGCATCGCAGTAGAGCTGCCAGTATCAGTATCGCAGCAAAGCTACCAGTAACAGCATATGTTGCAAAGCCACCGGTAGGTCCATAATTGTCTTGGGCAACCCATGCGACCTTAACAGTACAGTACATTTCCTCTAAATATAACAACCCAACCCCATGCAACATGTCGTGACATAATACCATACGTGTATGCAAAATGTCATGCTCAATCATAGTCATACATATCATAGAGCAAAACAGTCTTACATAACATAAGGCCATAACATTCATTTTATCTCATAGGGGTATAACAGTCATTTTACCCTATGGGGGTATTTCGGTCATTTTACCTTATAGAGGTATTTCAGTCATTCTACCCTGTGGGGGTATTTAGGCCATTTTACCCTATGAGGGTATTTTAGTCATTCTACCCTATGAGGGTATTTCAATCATTTTACCCTATAGGGGGTATTTCGGTCATTCTACCCTATGGGGGTATTTCAGTCATTTTACCCTATAGGGGTATTTCGATCATTTTACCCTATGGGGCTATTTCGATTATTTTACCCTATGGGGATATTTCGATCATTTTACCCTATAGGGGTATTTCGGTCATTCTACCCTATAAAGGTATTTCAGTCATTTTACCCTGTGGGAGTAATTTGGTCATTTTACCCTGTGGGGGTAATTCGGCCATTTATTGACCTCTCAAAAGGTTTGCAGTCGCCTCGAGCGACTGAGGTAACCTAAATGGTCATAACAATATAAATGGGACAAAGGCCCAATACTCGACCCAAGTGGGCCCACATGCCTGTGCAACCCGTTCAGCCCAAATTTCGCCACGGCTATGAGATCTACTTATCCCCATCCAGTATTTGTCACAAATCATGGATTTAATCCGTGTGGGGCCCACATGCCCAATGAGCCCACACAGCCCATTTCGGCCTAAGCCCATGGAAATGCTCATGGAGGCCTTTACAGTTTATCGCCCATGATTCGTAGGTTTGACTTTCCACATGAGCGATCACACACTCGTGTGGTCTCAACATCGTATTTTGGCTTTTCAGCTTTTGTCGTTCTATAGTTACAGTGGGGTGGGTACACACCTGTTGCAATTTGCAGAATCCCTTTGTTCCGAACACTCTTATTCCGAAAATCAATGATAATCGCACCCTTGGTTCCCAGGCAATGTGCCAATTAACCTCGATCACGACCAGTTAGGAATGGATAAAATAGAGGTTGGAGAAAACGATGAAAACCTTGAAAACCTTACCGATCTCCCATCGAGAACAAGGAGCAAATGAGATGATGATATATATCTCTCCACAACAACAACCTCCCCAAATCCTAATATTCTCTCCTCAAATCTCTAATCTCTCCAAATATCCCTCCTCAAATCTCTTTATGACCAGTTCAAACTCCATTTAGCAGTACTTCAATCCAACTCTACCACCTACCCAGCTCAATGAGCAAAATAAATACTCCATTGTGCAACCTAGGACTTGAACCTCAAACCTCACAATTACACAACACGCCACCTTGCCACTAAATCACAAGCTATTTTTGTGTCATAAAACAAACACTATTAATTATAAGGCCTATATACCAATGTCCAGATTCATTTAAAAGCAAAACTAAAAAATTCTGCCAAGGCCAAGACTTGAACCCAGGCTCCTCAAACACTCCCAAACACACCCAAATCTTTTAACCACTGCAGCAGACATTCATTTATGTCACTTCCTTGCACAACTAAATATTTATGTGCTGTCTCTTATCTGTTCCCTTATTCAAAACCTATTTCTTCTAGGCCCAAAATTCAAGGTGTTACAAACCTTATCCATCTCTGCTAGCTTAGGTTGAACTCTTTTTAGGAGAGAAGATACTTAAGACTCCTGTGATTCGTGTAAATGAGACACTTTTCACCATACAGATAATGCCTCCAGATTTTTAGCGCTAAAACCAGAACTTCAAGATCAAGGCCATGATTTGGGTAATTGCTCTCATAAGGTTTAAGTTGCCTCGATGAATAGGCAACAACCTTACCATCTTGCGTCAATACACAATCGAGAACAGTACAAGATGCATCGTTATAAACCGCATAATCCTTTCCAAACTCGGGCTGAATTAGAATAGGTGCTTGAGTCAACATAGACTAAAGCTTCTCAAAACTAGCTTGTTTCTCTTTGGTCCACTTAAAATGAGCACTCTTCATAAACAGCTTAGCCATAAGTGTCGTAATCAAAGAAAATCCCTCCACAAACCTCTTATAATACTGGCTATACCAAGAAAACTTTAGATCTAAGAAACATTCTTAGACTGTGTAACTCCCCAAAATTTAAGTCTTTAATTTTTCTATGTTTTGACACAAATTGCTTGTTTGCTTCAATGGTTATGTGATTTGGGTGTGTAAGAGGGTGTTTGAGGAGCCTGGGTTCAAGTTTTGGCTTTTGCAGGATTTTTAGTTTTGCTCTTAAATGAATCTGAACATAGGCATATAGGCCTTATAAATATTAGTGTTGGTTTTATGACATAAAAAGAGCTTGTGGTCCAGTGGCAAAGTGGCGTGTTGTGTAACTGTAAGGTCAGAGGTTCAAGTCCTGGGTTGCACGTGGGAGTATTTATTTTGCTGCATGAGCTAGGTAGGTGGTGGAGTTGGACTAGAACACTGCTAAATGGAGTTTGAACTGGTCATAGAGGGAAGAGGAGAGTTTTTAGGAGAAAATCAAGGAAATTGAGAAGGGGGGAGTGTTGTGTCGTTTAGGGGTTATTCAACCTTCAGAATTCGACTAGGGGGAGTTTTGGGGGTCATTTTCGACTTTTGAAGAGCTTTTGGTTTTTATTTCATTTTATTTTTCTCTTTGTCTGCCTCGATGGGTGAGCATTTTTTTATTTTCTCCTTTTTCTTTTGGTGCCAAATCTTGCAAAGACTTCAAAGTATCTCTTGGGTTTGTTCATTTTGTTTTTTTTGTTTTTCCCTTTATGCCCTTTTTGTTTTGGCCGAATAGCCTTCGGTTCTTTCTTCTTTTCTTTGTGGTCGAATATTGCCTTTCTTTATTCTTCTCTCTTGGCCGAATACTGCCTTTCTCTCCCTTTTCATCTATTCAATTTTGTTTCGACTTGACAACTATTCTTTGACGGTTCATTTTCCTCGAAGAGTGAAGGAGTATCTAGTGTTTTACAGTCGTCAAAATCTCTCTCTCATCACTCGATAGAGGTAAGTAGGTAGGCTAGCTTTCCTTCTAGGTGTAGTTCGAATGTTCCTGTGGTTCTGTAAATTATCATGTGAAGATTTGAACCACATGATTTAACAATCTTGTTTAATGAATCCGTTCGCAATGCAAATATCCGTCAAGAAGATTGCAGTCAAGTTTTCTCAAAGGGTTAGGTGGGCTAAGCCAATTTTGTTAGTTGAGGCAAGTATTAGTTTTTTTTTTTTGGTTAAGGATCCAAAAGGAGGAGACTAACCCTATTGATTGTAATGAATGGAAAACTTGTATGATTGCAGATTGTGGGTATTCGTGGATCTTAGTACGTTTTCACAAATAGGTGTGTAATCACACCCTCTCTCAACTGCAAATCAGCAAAAGCCGAAAAGCTAGAGAAGATGGCGCTGAGACCATATAGGCGTGCGAACGCTCGTGTGGTAATCGAGCCCACGAAACATGGTGTCTGATTGTAGATGCCTCCGTGAGCGTTTTCATGGGCTTAGGTCGTAATGGGCATAAAATGACCGAATTACCCTCGAAGGGTAAAATGACTGAAATGCCTTTGAAGGGTAAAATAAGGGAAATACCCTCGAAGGGTAAAATGACCGAAATACCCCTGAAGGGTAAAATTACCAAAATACCCTCGAAGAGTAAACTGACCAAAATACCCTCGAAAGGTAAAATGACTGAAATACCCTTGATGGGTAAAATGACTGTTATACCCCTAGCAGTTGAAATATGTGTAAGACCGATTTCCTCTATGATATATATATGACTGTTACTGAGTATGATATACTGCATACACGTATGATTTATGACATAACATACTGCACGAGGTTGCATTTCTGATATAGGGGAAGTATACTGTACTGGTGGCTTTGCCACATATACTGATACTGGCAGCTTTGTTGCTTTAGTGTTACTTGCAGCTTTACTGCATCACTATTACTGGCAGCTTTGCTGCGATATTGTTGTGTTGGCTAGGTGCGCCGATTTTATCCCCACATGGTGTGTTGATGGTACGGAGTGGTGTGTTGGCTAGATTGGGATGGGTTGCATTACTGCATTGTACTGTTACTGTATTGGGCTAAGGCCCACACTGTTACTGTATTGGGCTAATGCCTACACTGTTGCTATATAGGGCTCAGGCTTAGACTGCTACTGCATGTTGTATACTGATTGACAGATAGGGGATTTCACACTTAGTTTCGTAAACTCACCCTCTCCTCTTAATTGTGTAGGTAATCCTCAGTCTTAGGTGATTCGGTGCCGCGAGGGACTCGGAGGTGGCCACACAACTGTTGCTGTTCACACTTGGTTTTATTTTACTTTAAATTATAAGTTGGGTTTTGTTTTGTAATAATGCCTTTAATTTGGGTTTTAAATTTTAATTGGGCTTTTGCTTACATATTTTATACTGCTAGTTAGGTGAAAACGAATTTTCAAAATAATTACTATTTTCAAAGACACAAACTTTAAATGTTAGAGTTTTCAAATACTTCTGCGTTTTAAATCAACTTGATATAATAGTAGCAGTTAATAAAGAAAACATTTGGTTAAGTGTTCCGTTAAACATTACTAAAGAGGTTTCCAAACTTAAGAAACAAGTTTTATCAACAAGTCTAAATTTTGAGAGACACTTCAATGTGACACACCAGATACGGCCATAACGTCTAGGCCGAGTTTGGGGTGTTACATTTAGTGGTATCAGAGCCAAGTTGCAAAACACGGTTGTGGAATGGGTTTTGAAAAAAAATAGAATTTATGGAAAACTATTTTGAATTATTTTTGAAGGTTACAAGTGTGGCACACCGAGTCTCCAGCGTCGAATCTGTGAGTTTCTATATACTGTAGACTGCTTAAACTGAAATATACTGAAAGACTACTATAGATAGTAGGACTGTACTGAAACTCTTTAGTGTGAGTAAACTGAGACTATAGGAAAACAGGAAACTGTAGGGAGACTCTTAAATTTCGAAAACAGGATCTGATTACTTGTAACACCCCGAACCCGAGACCGTCGCCGGAGTCGAACACGAGGTGTTAACAGACTTCAAACCACTTATTAAAATTTTTCCAGACAAGCTGCCAATCTGCGTACTAGTCGCTTTAAAAATCATATCTTGAGCTCTGGAACTCGAAATCCAGTTCTGTGAATTTTCCATGAAACTAGACTCATATGCCCATCTACATATTTTTTTCTAGAATTTTTGGTCGGGCAAATTAGTACAGTTTATTAGTCAAAGTATCCCATGTTACTGGGGTCGACTACACTGACCTTTGCGCATTACAACCTGGATATCTCCCTGTACAGAGCCTCAATACTGATGCCGTTTGTTTCTATAGAAACTAGACTCAGAGAGGAATCTATACATATATGGCATGGCTCCTAATTATCTCTGGTTAATTTATAATGAATTTCCAAAGTCGGAACAGGGAACCCAGAAACCGTTCTGGCCCTGTCTCACGAGAACCTGAATATCTCTTAACATACTGTCCATATGATTGTTTTGTTACTTCTATATGAAAATAGACTCATCGAGCTTCGATTACATAATTTATTCACTATTTAATTCCATTCCTACTAATTTTTGTAATTTTTAAATCCCACGTCACTGCTGCTGCCAGCATCTGTTACTGAAGCAACTATGTCCATTTCGTGATTTCTCATTGATCTAACTAGTAATTCATCATACATATCACAAAATTATAATCATGACTAGCCATACCAAAGGCTAATCATTGTCAAACATCTCCCTACTATGCTATTGCCATATCATGAATCTTAACACCAAAATTAATCAGCCATGACATATGGCATAAAAATCGTATTACCAAGACTTACGACCCAACATTAGAACCAAATTCAACCGAACATTATGCCATTTTCGCATGGCTAAAACTTTACATACCAAATTTCAACAAAACATATTAGCCTATACATGCCAAAATGTTCTCTTAGACCAACTAAGAAGAAAATACCAAAGGTTGCTAGCCGGTGTGATGACTTCGACGACGGCACGATCACGCAAAAAGAGACGAGTCCAAGAAACCTAGAATAGGTGACAAGCAAACACCGAATGAGTATATAACTCAGTAAGCCATAAGCATTCCACAACCGTCCATTAATAAAGTTATCACAACAGGAAACAATGAAATGAGGTTAAGTACTCCATCCATACCAAACTATACCATAGTTCCTTAAACCCTATGGTTCAATCTCATACCAAGTTCTACATTGACCTTTCATACATCATTTTATTTTCGTTATAGTCATACAATTAAACGAACTTTCACCTATTCCACAATGAACCTTATGTACGTGACTTCAACTATAATCATCAAATAGGTTCAAAACTTACCAAGCTCAACTCCAAATATAAACATAGCGCCTATTAGCCATGAACTCAAGGTACTTACCTTTTCCGCTGTCCAAAATTGACTCGGTAAAGTCCCACCCTTCATGTAAATAATTTATAGAAAATATATATTGGGTTGCACACATAATGTTTAGTAATCAACCACGCACACTTAGTGCCATGCACTTTAAACTCACACACTTAGTGCCATGCATTTCAAGTTCGCACACTTACCTTTTCCGCTGTCCAAAATCGACTCGGTAAAGTCGCACCCTTAATGTAAATAATTTATAGAAAATATATATTGGGTTCGCACACATAGTGCTTAATAATCAACCGCGCACACTTAGTGCCATGTACTTTAAACTCGCACACTTAGTGCTATACAATTTAAACCCGCACACTTAGTGCCAATCTCATGACCGTGAACACTTATTGCCCGCACACTTAGTGCCGAAAACCAGCCACTCTATAGGCTTCACTTCCTTTTTACATTCGACAAATTTCATCTCTACTTACATATACATTTGTATACATTTCATCTCATTAAACACAATGGTATAGGTATTACGATCATTTAAATCAATACCAAAGATATGCTTAATGACTTACCTGTGTTGGGTAAGACAGTTCCAACTCGGCTACTCGATGATCTTTTCTTTGCCTTTGCTCGATTCTCCTCCTTTAACTCCTTGAGCTTAATCAATAAATCAACTAGTTTAACCGCCTTGCTAAATATTTACAATCCAATTACACATGCATATGTATGTTAGTATATTCGGCAATCACCCTTACTAATCACCCACTTGATCAATTATAGAGAATCAAAGTTAATATCACAATGTGTACCCTATATGGCCCATTATACATAATCAATTTTAACATCATCTATATATTTACTCATATGGCCGAATATACCTAATCATACATACACCTAACCAAAAAAATTTCTAAAATCTTTATATCATTTATACACTAAGCCGAGTACTCTTACCAAGTTCACCTATATTCTTCAACAAATTCTTCATTGATCAAACACATATTCGGCTAAAGAAATGGCAATTTTAGCAACTTTTGATTTAATACTTTATCAATTATAATACATCTAAATATTTTTTTCATATTATTAACACAATTCACATACATTACTTAATATAACATTTTCACATTCGGCATTAGTATCAACCATAGTAGCCGATTCTTCCTACTTTGTACCCATGCATCTATTTGATCCTTAGTTAGTTCAAACACTCAAAGTCAACCATCTCCATACCTCATCACCAAAGACATCAAAATACCAACCAAGAATGTAACATGCATGGCCGAATATCATCTCCATCATTTAACAAAGTTTGAACCATGGCTAGGTAGATTTCAAACTTACAACTTAAAATATACATGAATCTCAAAGAATAATATCAAACATACCTCAATCTAGTTACATGCATGGCCAAACTTCCTCCTAATCCTCTTCCAAACCAAACATGAAGCAAGAACTCCTTCTTCCTTTCTTAGAATTTTCGGTCAAAAGAGGATGAAAAAGGATGAACAAATTTTTTCTTTTCCTTTCTTTAGCTCACGGTAATGGGGGGGGGAACAACCACTCATTTTTTTGTTTTCATTTCTTTATTACCCATACTCCTTATTTTATTTTTTTCTAACATACCTCACTAAGCCAACATGTTCCCAACATGTTTCCACCCATAGCATGGCCAACCACTAGCTCAAATTTTGGGTAATTTGACATGCAAACCCATCATTTTCATAACATGCATTAATAGACCATTTTAAATTAGCCTATCATATTTTCACCATGTCTCATATCGATCCCTATTTAATAATTTCTCATGCAATTGGCAAAATTGGAGAATGAAACTTCCACATACTCATGTACACACATAATAAGCATAGAATATGGAAATTAATTATTTTATGACTCGGTTTTGTGGTCCCGAAACCACTTCCCGACTAGGGTCAATTATGGGCTGTTACAACTCTCCCCCACTTAAGAAATTTTCGTCCCCGAAAATTTTACCGGTAAATAGGTTTGGGTATCGTTCTTTCATCGAGCTCTCGGTTTCCCAAGTAGCTTTCTCGATCCCGTGTTTGAGCCATAACACCTTCACTAACGGAACCCTTTTGTTTCGCAACTCCTTCACTTCACGAGCTAGGATATGCATCTGTTCTTCTTCATAACTCATATCGGCTTGAATTTCAACCTCTGATGGGCTAATTATGTGCGATGGATCAGATCAATAGCGTCGAAGCATCGAAACATGAAAGACGTCGTGAATCTTTTCAAGCTCAGGGGCAAAATCAATCTATACGCAACTGGACCAACTCGTTCGGAGATTTTGTACGGCCCAATGAATCTCGGGCTCAACTTGCCCTTACGGCCAAACCTGAGTACCTTTTTCCAAGGCGAAACTTTAAGGAACACTTTATCTCCCACCTGATATTCAATGTCCTTTCGTTTCAAGTCCGCATACGATTTCTGACAATCTGTGGCTGCCTTCAGACTTTCACGGATTACCTTTACTTTCTGTTCGGCATCTTTAATCAAGTCAACTCCGAAAATTTTACTTTCACCGAGCTCGGTCCAAAACAATGGTGTACGGCATTTACGACCGTACAAAGCCTCGTAAGGTGCCATCTTAATACTTGATTGAAAACTATTGTTGTAAGCGAATTCAATCAAAGGTAAATACCGTTCCCATGAACCACTAAACTCGAGGATGCAACATCTCAACATATCCTCAAGTATCTGAATTATCCGCTCGGATTGACCATCGGTTTGGGGGTGAAAAGCAGTGCTAAAATGCAGCTTGGTACCCAAAGCTTCTTGCAATTTCTTCCAAAATCGTGAGGTGAATCTCGGATCTCTATCTGACACGATAGAAATAGGTACCCCGTGTAATCTCACAATCTGAGAAACGTACAATTCAGCTAGTTTATCCAATGAAAAATCCGTACGCACGGGGATAAAGTGAGCCGACTTAGTCAGTCTATCGACAACAACCCAAATCGCATCTTTCTTACTTGCTGACAATGGCAGTCCGGACACAAAGTCCATTGTGACTCGACCCCATTTCCACTCGGGTATCATGATCGGCTGAAGTAATCCTGAAGGTACTTGATGTTCTGCTTTCACTTGTTGACATATTAAACATCTCGAAACAAAGTCGGAGATGTCTCGTTTCATACCATGCCACCAAACTGACGTTTTAAATCGTTGTACATTTTCGTACTCCCCGGGTGAATTGACATTCGGCTACAATGGGCTTCGTTCAGAATCATCGAAATGAGTTCTGAATTCCTTGGAACACACAAACGACTTCTGAACCTCAAACAATCATCATCATCAATTTGAAACTCCGATTCCTTGTTCGGAACACACTCAGCCCGTTTTGCAACCAATTCATCATCAACTTTCTGGGCTTCACGAATTTGATGAATCAATAATGGTTTTGTAACACCCCGAACCCGAAACCGACATCGGGGTCGAACACGAGGTGTTAACTGGCTTTAACCTCTTACAAAATTTATTTTCCAGACACTGCCCAATCTGTGTACTAGTCGTTTTAAAAATCATATCTTGAGTTTCGTAACTCGAAAATCAGTTTCGTAATTTTTCCCAGAAACTAGACTCATGTGCCCATCTATGTATTTTTTTCTAGAATTTTTGGTTGGGCCAATTAGTACAGTTTATTAGTCAAAGTTCCCCAAGTTGCAGGGGTCGACTACACTGACCTTTTCCCATTACGACTGGGATATCTCCCTTCACGGGGCTTCAATACTGTTGCCGTTTGTTTCTATGGAAACTAGACTCAGAGAGGAATCTGCACATATATGGTACGACCCCTAATTATCTCTGGTTAATTTATAATGAATTTCCAAAGTCGGAGCAGGGAATCCAGAAACCGTTCTGGCCCTGTCCCACTAAAATCTGATTATCTCTTAATATACTGCCCATATGATCTTTTCGTTACTTCCTCATGAAAACAGACTCATCGAGCTTCGATTACATAATTTATTCATCAATTAATTCCACTCCTACTATTTTTAGTGATTTTTCAATCTCATGACACTGCTGCTGCCAGCATCTGTTACGAAAGTAACTAGGTCCATTTCATGCCTACCCTCGATCCAACTCAATCGAACATTCGTGCCATTTTCGCATGGCTTAAAGTTTACATGCCATAATTCAAACACAACGTACTAGCTTATACATGCCAAAATGATCTTCTAAGCACACTAAGAAGAAAGTACCAAAACTAGCTATCCGGTGTGATGACTTCGATGACGGCCCGACCCCGCAAAAATTGATGAGTCCAAGCAACCTATAATGGGTGACAAGGAAACACCGGGTGAGTTTATAACTCAGTAAGTCATAAGCCATGCTCTACTATACATCAATAACATTATCACAAGAGGAACAAAATGGAATGAGACAATTTACTCCATCCATACCGAACCATGCCATAGTTCCTCCAACCTACCGATTCAATTTCATATCAATTCATGCATTCACAATTCATATACTCATCAATAGGACATTGAAGCATTTTCATAAATCAATTTATTTTCGTTACAATCAAACCACAAAACGGCCTTTCACCCATCCTACGATAAATTTTTATGTACGTGACTTCAAGTATGGTTGTCACATAGGTTCAACTTACCGAGCTCAACACCAAGTATACGCATAGCACATATTAGCCATGTACTCAAGACACTTACCCGATCCGCTGTCCGCGATCAGCTCAATAGTGTCGCACACATAGTGTCCATAATGATTCACGAATGTATATTGAGCCCGCACACTCAGTGCTATATAATCAACTCGCACACTTAGTGCCACGTAATCAAATCGCACACTTAGTGCTACATAGTCAGACTCGCACACTTAGTGCCGCATGGTCAATTCGCACACTTAGTGCATCATATTCATTTCGCACACTTAGTGCAACAAAGTCGAATCGCACACTTAGTGCTGTACAATTTAATCCCGCGCACTTAGCGCCAATCTCATGGTCATAAATGGTTATCCCGCACGTTTAGTGCCGAGATCAACAACTCATTACATCTTACCTCTTTTATTTCATTCAACAATTTCATCATCACATACGTACATGCATATATATATGTACATTCATTCATTCCATTCAGCATCAATACACAACATTATGACCATTGAAATAATACCAACTACATGCTTAATGACTTACCTCGTGTTGGGTAAGACGGTTCCAACTCGGCTACTCGATAACCTTTTCTTTGCCTTTGCTCGATTCACCTCCTTTAGCTCCTTGAGCTATATCAATAATTTAACTAGTTTAACCACCTTGCTAAATATTTACAATCCAATCTCACATGTATATGTATGTTAGTATATTCGGCTAATAATCTCATGCAACTACCAAAGCCGAATCAACTAAATATACTTATGTATACACACATATATCATCATCGAAATCACCTAAGCTTAGACATCGATTTTTAATTTCAAGTAAGTTGCCGAATGCAACCTTACTAAATTCTCATGGATTCAATATACCATTACCATGAAATCAACAACCAAATTCATAGACAATTTAGGAAAATCACATTACAAATCTCATATTCAAGCAAAGACCATGGCCGAAATGCACATATGACCTCATAACAAAAATATTGAACCTTTGGTTGCCCAATTAGCTTAACATCCATCAAATTTTAAATCAAGAAACTCACCTCATCTATAATCAACCCTCAATGCCCTAAAGCATCAAAAACAACATCAAAGAAATACAACCATCCATGGCCGAATGTCCTAGCCGAATTGTTTTAACCATGAGTAACATAACAAGCATAGATCGTGTTTATGGATATACCGTGGCCGATTCAAGCTAATCACCTCCAAAATCATCAACCATTTTCGTTGCATATAACATATATAAACATGAATAAGTTTCATATAATCCCTTAACACATTAATTTCTTTCATCAACAACCTTTCCTTGAACACTTTCTCATGACCGATCGCTCATGTTATCAACAAGGTTCAAGGTTTGAACATGGGCTATTTAAAACATGCATGCATCTCTAAGACAACATTAAACATACCTTGGTCTAAAGGACCACCTTGGCCGAATCTTGTTTCCCCTTCTTCCTCTAGTTAGAACAATTGCAAAAGAAAGAAAATATGAACACTCCTTCTTCCCTCCTTATTAAGCATTCAACCTCCCTCATTTTTCATGCCACAACATCAAACACTCTCCCTAGGCAAGCAATGGCCGAATCCCTCCCAAGTTCCTTTCTCCCCTTCTTTTTTTCTTGGTTTTTCGGCTAGGTGATGGCAAGTATGACACCTTTTTTTTTTGTTCCCTTTTCTATTATCAATCCCATCATTTGTTCACCAAAGAAACATTTTAAATTAGAATGAGTGGAGCATTATCACTCCTTGGCCGGCCACCATAAATTTTATGGACAAATTGACATGCAAAACCACTCTTTTTGGTACATGCACTAATAGACCATTTGAATTAGACTATCATATTTTTACAATGTCTCAAATTGATCCCAATTAATAATTTCTCATGCAATTGGTAAAATTAGGGAGTGAAACTTCCACATACTCATGTTCACACATAATAAGCATAGAATATAGCAAGTAATTATTTTTACGACTCGGTCTTGTGGTCCCGAAACCACTTCCCGACTAGGGTAATTTTGGGCTGTCACAACTCTCCCTCACTTAAGAAATTTTCGTCCCCGAAAATCTTACCGGTAAATAGGTTTGGGTATTGTTCTTTCATCGAGCTCTCGGGTTCCCAGGTTGCTTCCTCGATCCCGTGTTTAAGCCACAACACCTTAACCAACGGAACCCTTTTGTTTTGCAACTCTTTCACCTCACGAGCTAGGATACGTATCGGTTCTTCTTCATAACTCATATCGGCTTGAATTTCAACCTCTGATGGGCTAATTATATGCGACGGATCAGATCGATAGCGTCGAAGCATCGAAACATGAAAGACATCGTGAATCTTTTCAAGCTCAGGGGGCAAAGTCAATCTATACGCAACTGGCCCCACTCGTTCGGAGATTTCGTACGGCCCAATGAATCTCGGGCTCAACTTGCCCTTACGGCCAAACCTAAGTACCTTTTTCCAAGGCGAAACTTTAAGGAACACTTTATCTCCCACCTGATATTCAATGTCCTTCCGTTTCAGATCCGCATACGATTTCTGACGATCTGTGGCTGCCTTCAAACTTTCACGGATTACTTTTACTTTCTGTTCGGCATCTTTAATCAAATCAACTCCGAAAATTTTACTTTCACCGAGCTCGGTCCAAAACAATGGTGTACGGCATTTACGACCGTACAAAGCCTCGTAAGGTGCCATCTTAATACTTGATTGAAAACTATTGTTGTAAGCGAATTCAATCAAAGGTACATACCGTTCCCATGAACCACTAAACTCAAGGATGCAGCATCTCAGCATATCCTCGAGTATCTGAATTATCCGCTCGGATTGACCATCGGTTTGGGGATGAAAAGCGGTGCTAAAATGCAGCTGGGTACCCAAAGCTTCTTGCAATTTCTTCCAAAATCGCGAGGTGAATCTCGGATCTCTATCCGACACGATAGAAATAGGTACTCCATGTAATCTCACAATCTGAGAAACATACAACTCGGCTAGTTTATCCAATGAAAAATCCGTACGCACGGGGATAAAGTGAGCCGACTTAGTCAGCCTATCAACAACAACCCAAATCGCATCCTTCTTACTTGCGGACAATGGCAGTCCGGACACAAAGTCCATTGTGACTCGGTCCCATTTCCACTCGGGTATCATGATCGGCTGAAGTAACCCTGAAGGCACTTGATGTTCCGCTTTCACTTGTTGACATATTAAACATCTCGAAACAAAGTCGGAGATGTCTCGCTTCATACCATGCCACCAAAACCGACGTTTCAAGTCGTTGTACATTTTCGTGCTCCCCGGGTGAATTGACATTCGGCTACAATGGGCTTCGTTCAAAATCATCGGAATGAGTTCCGAATTCCTTGGAACACACAAACGACTTTTAAACCTCAAACAACCATCATCATCAATCTGAAACTCTGATTCCTTGTTCGGAACACACTCAGCTCGTTTTGCAACCAATTCATCATCGACTTTCTGAGCTTCACGAATTTGATGAGTCAATAATGGTTTGGCTTTTAATTCAGCTACTAACACATTGTCAGGTAGGACAGACAAGTGTACATTCATCGCTCGCAAAGCAAACAGTGATTTCCGGCTTAAGGCGTCCGCAACCACATTAGCCTTTCCCGGGTGGTAATCAATGACAAGCTCGTAATCTTTCAACAACTCAAGCCAACGTCTTTGTCGCAGATTCAAGTCTCGTTGAGTCATCAAATATTTGAGACTTTTGTGATCCGAAAACACATGGCACTTCTCACCAAACAAATAATGTCGCCATATTTTCAATGCAAACACAATGGCGGCTAGTTCGAGATCATGGGTCGGATAATTTCTTTCGTGTGGCTTCAATTGTCTCGACGCATAGGCCACAACTCGACCTTCTTGCATCAATACGCAACCCAACCCGAGTAGGGATGCGTCACTATAAACAACAAACTCTTTACCCGATTCGGGTTGCACTAAAATTGGAGCTTCAGTCAGATGAGTTTTCAGTTGATCGAAGCTTTTCTGACATTTCTCCGTCCATTCGAACTTAACATCCTTCTGAAGTAGCTTCGTCATTGGTGTGGCTATCATCGAGAAACCTTTGACAAATCGTCGGTAATAGCCGGCGAGCCCTAGAAAGCTCCGGACTTCGGTAACATTTCTCGGAGGCTTCCAGTTAAGTATGGCTGAAATTTTGCTCGGGTCAACTCGAATACCCGATGCTGATACCACATGACCCAAGAAGCTAACCTCTCTTAACCAGAACTCACACTTACTGAACTTAGCATATAACTGCTTATCCCGCAAAATTTGCAACACTTGCCTCAGATGCTCAGCATGTTCGGTCTCGTCTCTCGAATAGACCAAGATGTCATCAATAAACACAACTACAAACCGATCCAAATACGGCCTGAAGATCTGATTCATCAAATCCATAAACACCGCAGGGGCATTAGTGAGCCCAAATGGCATCACTAAGAACTCGTAGTGACCGTACCTCGTTCTGAAAGTAGTTTTGGGTACGTCCGAATCTCGAATCCGCAACTGATAATAACCCGATCTCAAATCTATCTTTGAAAACACCGATGCTCCCTTTAATTGATCGAACAGATCATCTATACGCGGTAACGGATACTTATTCTTTATCGTCACTTTATTCAGTTGACGATAGTCAATGCACAACCTCATGGTTCCGTCCTTCTTTTTCACGAACAATACTGGTGCACCCCAAGGTGAGAAACTCGGTCGAGCGAAACCTCTATCCGTCAATTCTTGCAACTGAGCTTTCAACTCTTTTAACTCAGTTAGTGCCATACGATACGGAGCGATCGAAATTGGCGTAGTTCCAGGTACAAGCTCAATTCCAAACTCTACTTCCCGAACAGGTGGCAAACCCGGTAACTCTTCAGGAAAAACATCCGGGTATTCACAAACCACCGGCACCGACTCGGGTTTCTTTTCTAACTCTTTGTCATCAAGTACATACGCGAGGTATGCTTCGCACCCTTTCCTTACATATTTCTGGGCCAACATTGCTGATATTACAGCTGGCAACCCCTTAAGTCCGCAGACTCAACTCGGATTATTTCGTCATTCGCGCACCTCAAATCGATAGTCTTATTTTTGCAATTCACAACCGCATCATGCGCGGTTAACAAATCCAAACCAAGAATAACATCAAAATCGTCGAACGGCAAAAGCATCAAATCGGCCGGAAAACAGGATTCTCGGATTATTAGAGGGCATCTCTTACACACTTTATCAACAAGTACGCATTGGCCCAAAGGGTTTGATACTCGAATTACGAGCTCAGTAGACTCAACAGGTAGAGTCTTACTGGTTGCTAAGGTTTCGCATACATATGAATGAGTAGAACCAGGGTCAATCAATGCAATCACATTAGTATCAAAGAGAGTGAAGGTACTAGTGATGACGTCGGGGGAGGATGCCTCCTCTCGTGCGCGAATGGCATATGCTCTAGCAGGAGCACGGTTCTCGGCGCGATCGGCCGTATCAGAAGCCCCCCTCTGACTACCACCCCTGCCTCCAAAATTCTCGGTGGTCTACCTCTAGATGTCACTCCACTAGGTCTTGCACCTTGAATCTTATTCTTCTCATCCAGCTCCGTGCAATCTCTAATGAAGTGGTCCTTCGAACCGCATCCGTAACAGGCCCTGTTAGTAGACTTGCCCCAACATTCACCTAGGTGTCGTCTTCCACATTGGGGACATTCAGGTTTCTCGTGACGATTATTGCCCACACTAGCTACCGAAGTAGCTCGGGAGCCCATCGATGGTCTTGCCCTGATGGAAATTCCCGCAGTCGCCCTCGACTTATTAATGTCCTCCCTGAACTTCTTCACAGCTGAGAACGGAGCTTTACCCGTCGATCTTTTACGATAATCTCTAGCTTCAAATTCAGCCTTCCTCTTCTCCTTTCCAAGTTCCTCCGCCTTGCAGGCTCGTTCGACTAGTGTTACGAATTCCTTTATTTCCAGAATACCCATTAGTAGCTTTAAATCTTCGTTCAATCCTTCCTCAAATCTTTTGCACATAGCAACCTCATCAGCTACGCACTCCCGGGCATACCTACTAAGTCTTACGAATTCATGTTCGTATTCAGATACAGTCATACGGCCTTGCTTGAGTTCCAAGAACTCCTTACGCTTCTGGTCAATGAACCGTTGGCTAATAAATTTCTTCCGGAATTCCGTTTGAAAGAAGTCCCAAGTTACTCGCTCGTTGGGACTATGGAAATCAAGGTCCTCCACCAATAGTAGGCTGAGTCTCGCAACAAAGATACAGCACATTTTAGACATTCATCGGGTGTGCATGACAATTCATCGAACACTCGAATGGTGTTATCAAGCCAGAACTCGGCCCTTTCGGCATCATCAGTTACTATGGCCTTGAACTCCTCGGCCCCACGCTTCCTAATCAAGTCTACAGGTAGCTTACTCAGCCTCACAGGATCAGCGACTGACGGCCTTACAGGCTCTTGGGGTGGGTTATTCAAATTTGGGAATTGTTGGACAGCCGGGTTGGCTCGGGCATATTGCGCGACCCACTCATTCATCATGGTAAAGAAGGCTTGTTTAGCCCCCTCACCTTGATTATTCGCAGATGACTGAGGTTCAACAGGCGGCGTCCCTTGTGCAGGAGCAGCCGCTACGCTCTCAACGTCATCCGCTAGGGTTCTTTCTTCACCGGGATCCATTTACTAATCAAGACAAAACATTTCAACCGTCAGAAGTCATCACCCTTTTAAACATTAACATTATGGCATGTATAGCTAGACTTATACGTGCTATGGAAGTCCTAGAACCGACTAAACCATAGCTCTGATACCAATAAAATGTAACACCCCGAACCCGAAACCGACATCGGGGTCGAACACGAGGTGTTAACTGGCTTTAACCTCTTACAAAATTTATTTTCCAGACACTGCCCAATCTGTGTACTAGTCGTTTTAAAAATCATATCTTGAGTTTCGTAACTCGAAAATCAGTTTCGTAATTTTTCCCAGAAACTAGACTCATGTGCCCATCTATGTATTTTTTTCTAGAATTTTGGTTGGGCCAATTAGTACAGTTTATTAGTCAAAGTTCCCCAAGTTGCAGGGGTCGACTACACTGACCTTTGCCCATTACGACTGGGATATCTCCCTGCACGGGGCTTCAATACTGTTGCCGTTTGTTTCTATGGAAACTAGACTCAGAGAGGAATCTGCACATATATGTTACGACCCCTAATTATCTCTGGTTAATTTATAATGAATTTCCAAAGTCGGAGCAGGGAATCCAGAAACCGTTCTGGCCCTGTCCCACTAAAATCTGATTATCTCTTAATATACTGCCCATATGATCTTTTCGTTACTTCCTCATGAAAACAGACTCATCGAGCTTCGATTACATAATTTATTCATCAATTAATTCCACTCCTACTATTTTTAGTGATTTTTCAATCTCATGACACTGCTGCTGCCAGCATCTGTTACGAAAGTAACTAGGTCCATTTCATGCCTACCCTCGATCCAACTCAATCGAACATTCGTGCCATTTTCGCATGGCTTAAAGTTTACATGCCATAATTCAAACACAACGTACTAGCTTATACATGCCAAAATGATCTTCTAAGCACACTAAGAAGAAAGTACCAAAACTAGCTATCCGGTGTGATGACTTCGATGACGGCCCGACCCCGCAAAATTGATGAGTCCAAGCAACCTATAATGGGTGACAAGGAAAACCGGTGAGTTTATAACTCATAATAAGCATCTACTATAATCAAAACATTATAAAGAGGAACAAATGGAATGAGACATTATCCATCCATAACATCATAGTTCACCTACCGATTCATTATATCATTCATGCATCACAATATATCACAAAGAATTGAAGCATATAAATCAATTATTCTTACAATCAAACAAACGGTTTCACCACGATAAATTTTATGTATGACTTCAAGTATGTGTACATAGGTCAATACGACTCAACACAATATCGATAGCACTATTGCATGACTCAGACATTACCCGATCCGCTGTCCGCGATCAGCTCAATAGTGTCGCACACATAGTGTCCATAATGATTCACGAATGTATATTGAGCCCGCACACTCAGTGCTATATAATCAACTCGCACACTTAGTGCACGTAATCAAATCGCACACTTAGTGCTACATAGTCAGACTCGCACACTTAGTGCGCATGGTCAATTCGCACACTTAGTGATCATATTCATTTCGCACATTAGTGCAACAAAGTCGAATCGCACACTTAGTGCTGTACAATTAATCCCGCACTTAGCGCCAATCTCATGGTCATAATGGTTATCCCGCACGTTTAGTGCGAGTCAAACTCATTAATTTACTCTTTTATTTCATTCAAATTTCATATTTCTTTTATGTAATTCATTCTTCATTCAGATCAATACAACATTATGCATGAAAATACATACGCTTAATGACTTATCGTGTGGTAAGACGTCCAACTCGGCTACTCGATAACCTTTTCTTTGCCTTTGCTCGATCACCTCCTTTAGCTCCTTGAGCTATATCAATAATTTAACTAGTTTAACCACCTTGCTAAATATTTACAATCCAATCTCACATGTATATGTATGTTAGTATATTCGGCTAATAATCTCATGCAACTACCAAGCCGAATCAACTAAATATACTTATGTATACACACATATATCATCATCGAAATCACCTAAGCTTAGACATCGATTTTTAATTTCAAGTAAGTTGCCGAATGCACCTTACTAATTCTCATGGATTCAATATACCATTACCATGAATCACAACCAATTCTAGACAATTTAGGAAATCACATTACAAATCTCATATTCAAGCAAAGACCATGGCCGAAATGCACATATGACCTCATAACAAATATTGACTTTGGTTGCCAATTACCATCATAATTTTATCAGAACTATACTATAATACCTCAATGCCCTAAAGCATCAAAAACAACATCAAAGAAATACAACATCATGGCCGAATGTCCTAGCCGAAATTGTTTTAACCATGAGTAACATAACAAGCATAGATCGTGTTTATGATATACGTGGCCGATTCCAAGCTAATCACCTCCAAAATCATCAACCATTTTCGTTGCATATAACATACTATAAACATAATAATTCATTTAATCCTAACACATTAATTCTTTCTATCAACAACCTTTCTTGAACACTTCTCATGACCGATCGCTCATTTATAACAGGTCAAGGTTTGAACATGGGCTATTTAAAACATGCATGATTCTAAGAAACATTAACATACCTTTGGTCTAAAGACCACTGGCCGATCTTGTTCCCTTCTTCTCTAGTTTAGAACAATTGCAAAAGAAAGAAATTAACCTCTTCTTATTCGCTTCAGGCTTATTTCATGAACATGCTAGGCAAGCAATGG